>NW_027273854.1:24765000-25487500 GCF_046630095.1 Trachinotus anak | reverse complement strand
GTTGCTCCTCTCTGTGCTTATGCCTACTCAGTGTCTACCTTCTTATTATTTGTAAATAGTCCATTGAAATTTAAATAAATGATTGAAAAAGCATTTCCTCTCTCAGAATGATGATTTCTGCAGTGTAAAGTTTCAAGGGTTTAACTGCAGGGCACCACCTCCTCCCCCTCTCTCCCCTCGTGCAGGATGTCTTCAAAGTGAACACATACGTTCTCCCACGTGCGCGCACAACAATAAATAATTTCACGTCACTCCGGTTTTAGTTTTGCCCACAAACGCAAAGCGCCCTGACTTGAGAAATCAGGGGCTTCCGATGATTAATCTGTCCTCGGCCCTGACTGATCCCGGTACATTACGTCCTGTAATCTCGTTTTAAATCACAGAACGTCCCTCCGTTTCACTCCCGTTCTTCCGTTAATTTAACGGCTGCTCAGACTCGCATGCACCGGCCCGACAAAGAGTGGGACAGCCCCCTTCCTTCCTTCCTCTTCTGGTTCTGAAGTCAAAAAAAAAATAAAATAAAAAAATTAAATAGCATCTCGGTTCGTGGTCTTCTAATGCTTTAATGAGTGTAATTTTTGCTCCATTTTTTTCCTTTCGTTGTTTTCTGCACCGGTGCTGTGCGCGCATATGTGTTTTATTTTTTATATATTACAAAAAGGGAGCAGGCCGGCGCCATAGCTCAAACCCTGACAACCAAATAGATAATCAACAAGACGAATGGCTTCTTTTGTAAGGCGCGGCTCCCGTATTAATTTTCATTTTCTTTTCTTAGAGCAGGTATCGAAAAATATAGAGCAAGAGGGGGCAGAACGAGAAAATAGCATTCCTCTCGATGAACTTTAAACAAAAAAACGGTGCCCCCCAAATTGGTCCGTTCGTATTTCTCGGCCCAGAGAAGATTCCCTATTACTTGTTGGTTGATTTCTCCCTGGGCTTCTTGCCACAGAGACTCTCTCTGCCCATTTATCTGTTTTCTTCCTATTTATGAAAGGCTTCTCCAGCAAAAACCGCCCTCCTATCAGACTGTATACCAAGATGTGCTCAAACACACACACACGCACTGCGCCAAAATGCGTAAAACCTGACCCATGGTGACTGGATTTTAAAATTTATTTCCTTTATTTTACCAAAAAGTCCCTTTCAGATAAAAGAAAAGTCTATTTTGCAGGAGAGACCTGGCCAAGACAGCAGCCATACAAACTCACCACATATTAAAATATAGAATAAAACACAAAATACCACATATAACCTGCGACATGACAGCAATTTGAGCTCAGTGGTCTCTCAAGAAAAACAAGTAACTGTCTCATTTACCACATTCGTTATTATGCCCTTAAAATAAAATAAAAATAAAAGCAACCTGCATTTCCACACATTTCTGTTTCATTACTATAAAATCCAATGCTAAAACTAAATAATAATAATAATAATAATAATAACAATTATTACTATTATTATTATTATTATAAAGCATTGCTCGAATGTGACTACAACGCGTTCACACGCAGGTTTAACGCTTTTCCAAAGTGTGCATTAACCTCACACACACACACACACACACACACATATATATATATATATATATATATATACATATCCTATACATATCTATATCTATATATCTATCTATATCTATATATATATATGTATATGTATATTTGTGTGTATATATATATTTGTGTGTGTGTGTGTGTGCCCGCAGGAGGTGAACATAAGATAATATTTTTATCAGGACGCTGTAATTGTCGCTACACACCAAATGTCCTATATTGGAGCATCTGAAGAAACATCCCCTCCCCAGTATTTGCACACATGGGCTCACATATGCGCCTCCACAGTGGCCCCTGAGTATTCGCGGTCCGAGTTGAAATAAATGAATTTGCGCACAGGGTGACACCGCGTACAATAAAATCCACCAAGGAACCCTGATTCTTTTTAGCCACCTTTATCAGCCGCGGCCTTCTGCTGTTCCCGTGAATGGGATTAGATTTTTGTGAGAATGTCCACCCCCCCACTCCTCACCGCCACCCTTCTGAAAAAGTTCACAGCCATTATTTTCTGGACAGGGCAAGAGGGGGACGGCAGCTCAAGAAAAATGCGAGAATTATACAAGAGAAATCATTAATCACATGTTCTTCTTTTAACACTTCTTCTCCTTCTTCTCTATTGTCACCAGACAGCCACACACAAGACCCCTTCTGCCAGGAGATACAGAGGGCAAGGAACAGACACCGACACAGGAGAAGAGAAAGAAGACGTCTTGGAAGACACCCCCCCCCCCTCCCCCCACACACACACACACACACACACACACACACATAAACACTCATACATACACCTCCCCTTCCCACGCATCAGCGAGCTATTTTTACACCCCACAAGTATCCTACCATAAGAAAAAAAAAACTTTTTTTCTCTTTCATTGGAAAGAAGAAAATCCGTCCAAAGAAAGTCCAACAAACCAGTCAGAGTCCTCCCGGCGCGTAAGAAGATGGCCCGCAGGTCCGTGGGAGCAGCGGCGTCTAAGGTAAGAGGCCTGGGAACTTCATTTTCTCCCCTCTTCCCTGTTTTTGCTCCTCTGTGCAGGGGAGGCAAATGCCAGCGAGCCACTTTTTATGGTTTTATTGCCCCTGTGCGCATTTGGCGGGGTCAGGTGAGGGGGCTTTTATGGCCGCGAGGGCTTTGATTTTCACGCGGGGACTTTTGGAGCTGCGTGTTTGTGTTGGAGTGTGTGCGTGTGTGTGTCTATGCAGCGTTGTCTTGTGTTTCCTCTTTGCCACTCACGAGGCCTCCGCTCCAGCAGCATCTGCAGTGCGCGTGTCCTCTACACGCACGGACGTCACGAGTGGTTCTGATGAGACATTTCAGTTGTTTGTGATTTTTCAGATTCAGGTGAAGCTGTGTTTTTATTCAGTAACGTTGCCGCGCTGCAGCTAATCAGTGACAGAGTGGCCATGTGAAGAATCCCCGGGTCACCAGCAGCTCCTTGTGATCCTGCGGCCACAGAGTGCTGCTGTCTGGGTCTGTATATCTAATGATGCGCTGTTGCATGTTTGTGAGTTTTGTCGGCCAGGTGCAAACAAGCTACAGAGACTGGCGGGGGGAATATGAATAATACGGCGCTCGGCTGATGGGGTGGGGGGTGAAAGAGGGGGGGGGGGGGGGGGGGGGGTTGCTGGTTAATGGATACTCTCCCGGTTGTGCTCCGAAACAATTTACCTCCAGAACAAACGATCTGGCGGAGGCTCTCCAAATGAAGTGCGAACGATCGCAGGTCGTTGAGCGCGCTCAGGCCTCCGGTCTCCGCTGAGCCGAGCAGCAGCGTCCTCAGGAAGCCGCTCACTCCTGTCTGACCCCTTCACAAATCAATTTGGCCTGAATTAAAGATAAAAGGGCAGCGGTTCTGGTGGAGGGGCTGCGCCTCTCATGAGGACGCCGACCATGACATGACGCGATGCGTGGAGAAGAAAGAGAAACCACTGGGAGAAGCAGCAGCGGCGGGTATCGAAGGCAAGGCAGAGAGGGAGAGGTGGAGGAGGGAAAAATCGATGGCCATACAGGAGCAGCGGAATGGCCAAGCTGCGGCCACTGAGGGTTCAACCAGGGGACAGGTTTTCCTGACCGATGAGGTCCACTGGCTCTGAAGGCAGCGGCTGACCCCCCCGCGCATCCACACCATTCCAACCCCCACCTCTCCTGGACCCCCTTGACCTCGCAAGGCTGCTGGATCCTGTGCTCCCTTGGATATTCCCAGACCTCCGGAGGCCCCGGGCCACTGAGTCATAACAACCCGGGTCCAGGGCACTGTAACCCAGGGGCACAGCGGCGATATCTCTGCTCTCACACTCAGATAGACAGACAGACACGCCAGCCACCTGGTCAGGGGTCAGCTACAGGCCACTGCTGACTGCTACTGAAATCATTATGATGATGAGACTAGAATGTAAAAAATGGTGAACAAACAGGAGGCCTTTGGCAACACGTTTTCACTGCTCAACATAATCACACTTTGCCCACTCTTCTATAATACTGTCATTTTTTAGTGAGATGAATTCTCTCTGTCTTCTGTCTCACTCCAATCATGGATAACTCTAATGCAAGATGATGTGAGAAACTCTACCTGTATTTGGTATGAAAGGCTCAGCCAGGCCTGTTGGGCTGAAACTGAGAGCGGCCTGATGCTGGACACTATTTGGACAGACTGGGACCTTAATGTAAACAGTGCCTGCACCTCCTGATTGCCCTGCTATGAATCTTTTAAACTTCCAGGCCTGTTCCAGCCATGTCACCACACTCTAGATTATGTTTATGTTTAGTAAAATCCAGGGCAAGATGATCCACAGCAGCCCATGAATAAAATAAACTTGAATAGCATGCTTTTCATTTGACTATAAAACTGTGTAATTCTGTGAGCTGCAGTCACTGTGTCCTGGTGGTGGGCTGGTGGTTGCTGGACATTTTCCAGCCTGGTAATCTGGCCTACAGCTGCCATATAATAGTTCCCATACAGCCTGTAGTGTGCCTCTTCATTTCTATGTTAAACTAACCAAGGTCTCATAAAACATCAGTATTACTGATTCAACCTCTCGCACTGATGAGTTTCTGTTTACGTTTGTCTTGTCGTGCAGTAAAGCTCACTTCAGATACGTCAGCCTCCTCCTGACTCTCTTCCAGTGTCTCTATACCTCTGTATCACAGCTGAATGATTTTTGGAGCTAAATGCAGACATACAGGAAGAAGGGAAATGTGGTGATGATATTTGATAATCACAAAGAATATCCATAACTTACAGGCAGGCAGAACCATAAGGGAAAATCTCAGGACCCAGACTGATACAAGAGGGACACGAGGGAATCATAACCAGGAACATGCACAGAAGATCTGACAAAGAGGGAGAGGAACATAGAGACCAAATACACAAGGAAGGTGGGAGTATTAGTGAACAGGTGAAGCTAATTGGCAGGTACAAAGGCGGGATCCCTCTGGAGCCCTGAGCAGGAGGCTGACGGCAAAGGTGACTCCCCTCTGGAGGAAGAGGTGAAGGACGATGGCAAGGGTTGATCCTCTGTGGAGGTAGAGCAGGTTACTGGGCTCCAGAGTAGGTGACCAATAACAGGGGGGGCTGGACAGGCCAACAGTCAAAGCTGAGAACTAGGCACAATGGAGGCAGACAACTGGGGCACCGGACAGACAGCTCACTGGTCTGATTGGTCATTGTCAGCTGAGTCGACCATTAGTTGACTCTAGATCATTAGCTGGTGTTGACCATGGTCTCTGTGACCCACATTTCCTTCAGGCAAGTCCCAAAGAAACGGGACCACTGAAGGTCGTCAGGGTCATGATCAGACAGGGAGCCATTCGGCTGAGGTGCAGGCTGAAGGCTAGCAGACTGAGGATTAGCTGACTGGGACGCAGACAGGAAACCAGTCTGCTGGGAGACAGACACACGTGATGGGCAGGACAGGAAAGAAGCAAGCACTGCAACTGCAGGGGCCACAAAATGTGTGAGGGCAGGAACACACCTCATCATAGGTTTTGAAGTGAGGTGGTGGATGGCCAGTGACAGCCCTGCATCTTTCTGCTTTATACTGGAGGCATTTTGGCAGCAGATTTGAATATAATGATTGCATCATCTCATGAAATTGCTCCACACCAAATGTGGCTCAGGTCAACAGATTATTGTTTGTGTTTATTATTGTAACCATGACAGTTCAGATCCTTTAACGTCAAGAAAGCATCACAGTATTTTCCTAAACCGAGCCATTTTTGTGCATGAACCGAACCAAACGGTGACTGTACACTTAACCGTGTGTGTACCTACACTGTGTGAGTGCTATTTCAGAAAACAGTCTCCTATGGGAGGGTAGGGACAGACATCCGCTGTATATGGTTGTTGAAGTACATGCTGGAGAAGCCAACACCGCCCTCAGTTCAGTGGTTTATGTATTTTATCTTTGTGTTTTAACCTTTGACATGAAAATCTTCCTAAGGACTGAACTGCAACAGATATTAAAAAGCCGCTTCGTGCAGGTTTAAGAGCAACTTTTACTCCAGTCACTTTCTCATGATGCTTTTAGAGGATGGTCCAAAAATCCTGAGGAAAAAGCTGAGATGTGATACGACAGATGTTTGTGGCATGTTGGTGGTTGAAACTTCTGCAGTAGATTGTGTTCTTCAGCAGGTGTATGAGGACCAACATGCATGAAAACATAATGGTGACCTAACACACACACTATTGGTTGTACAGTAAAATATCGTGCATGTCATGTTTTGGAGGCTGGTTTGCAGTGCAGCAATAAGAAAGGAGATGGTGCAAATTTTAAAGCAAAACAAAAAATGCATTCGGTTTATTTAAGAGATTGTGTACACACTGGATTTTGGTGAGAAAAGTTGCATTGAGGTGACATAATACTATACATATAAAGCATACCCAGGGAAATGAAAGGTTAAACCTGTAAGTATCAATGCTATTGCTTTACTCCAAAGTGATTCAGAAATGCAAGGCAGTAGTTTCTTAAATTTTTTGGCCTGAAACCGTGAATGGAGCAAATCAAAATTCTGCCTGCAGCTCAAGCAGGTTCATTAAAAACACTCTTGTTAAATTAAAACTCCTGCTGCTTTGCTGATGCACACTGAGCTCTTAGTTAGTGAATGTGGACATTAGGTTGGTGATTTTAAGTGTGTTTCTGCCCCTGTATGTTGATACATGTTGTTTTTTCTGCAGCTTTTATGACTCATCCTGATGCCTCTCTCCTTCTAAAAGGACATTTGTTTTTGTAATCTCAGTGGGATTAGCAGTTAAATAAGTGTGAAGTAAAAGCAGGAGGCAGCAGGAGTCCGGCCGGCAGGCAGATGTGAGCCAGCTCTCACTCTGACCTGCACTTTACAGATCAGCTGCTTCTGCTTTACAGTTTACTGTCACTGAGGTGTGTGGAGGGTTGGAACCAGCTGATGGAGCTGATGTTTCAACAGCAGCTTTACACAGGAAGCTGCAGGCTTCCAGGGATCACACACACGCACAGGCCAGTAGGCAGAAGCATAAACATAGACTGTAACTTCCAGCCATGTTTCCACTCTGTGGAACCATATTGTTCACATGTTCACTGGTTCAATGATCACCTTAGGCCAACACACACACACACACACACACACACAGACACACACGCACAGACACACACACAAAACAATAGTTGCACCAACTTCTCTCTCTCTCTCTCTCTCTCTCTGTCTCTCTCTCTCTCTCTCTCTCTCTCTCTCTCCCTCTCTGGCCTGGGAGTCTCGCGGTGGTTTGCTAATTGCCAGACAAATCACCCCGCGTGCTGTTTTCTTCTCTCGGACTTGTTGCCCGAGAAATTTATTATTTTGGAGAGCGCGAGGAGCTGGGGAGGTCACGGTGGAGGCGCGCTGTCTGCGGGAGGAGGTCGTCACTAGAGATATATGGCTGCCAGGCTTCTGCTGCTGCACCGAGAGAGAGAGAGAGAGAGAGAGAGGGAGAGGGCCATTTAAAAGTAGACGTGTATTAAGTATTAGAGAGAGAAAGAGAGAGAGAAAGAGAGAGAGCCAAGTGGTTACCAAGTGGCAACACGCACAAGCAGTTTCCTTTTATAAGCCATGCTGTTGGTGCAGCCTACACCATAGTGGCTGTCTCTGGATTGTAAGATTATTGCCTCATTTATATCATAATGTAGTTCATTTGACTCATTTAGCCCACTTATTAATCGGTAGGCCTAGCTTAGATGTGATCACACCAGCACTTCCTTATATTGTTGTTTGACTCCAGCATAATGACAGTACAGCTACTGGTACTGCTGCTGTCCTCACACAGCGCGACTTTGAAAACAAATAGTAAATCTGTGAATATCCCGCTCGTTATTCAGGTTGTTTAGGAAACTCTGAGTCACTTCTGTCTAAAAAAAAAAAAAGAAAAGAAAAGAAAAGACGCCACAGCATCTGACAGTTTATTGGTTCTTTCTTTATTTAGTTATGATTGTTTGTTTCCTTCTTTTGTTCTGCAGTGGGTCACAACCTCCAACCCCATCGCTTCGTGGCTATATTAAAGCTTTATGGTGTCGGATTGAGGATGAAATAATAATGAATACACTCTCATGATTAATGGATCAGATATGTGACCATTTGTAAGCATTTTTGTCAGTTTCCTCAGTAGCAGAGAGAAGCTGCTGTTTACTCTGTCGGTGATGCTGCATTTAGTGGCCGGGGACGAGCGGTCCTGCAGCGTGATGATCCCTCCGTTGTTTGTTACAGTAGCGCTCACTTCCATTAGATGGAGATGATGAATCGGCTCCGAGGCCTGTTTTAGTAATGGCCAGCTTATTGATACCACCGTATTAAACAGCCTTCCACCTCTCATTATACCGGTGCTGCATGAGAACAGCAAATCTGAGACACAAAGATTAGAGATGGGAAAATGTTACCCCCCCCCCCCGGATTTGTTTTCAGTCTGTTAGCCTGTATTTATAGCCTATAGGATCACTGATTCTGCCGCAGGTTCTGTCATGAAATATTTATACATATTATAGATAGACAGTAAAGGAACAAGACAAAAATCAAACACACCACACTCATAAGAACACAGGGAATTTGTGGAATTCCCTGGTGAAAATTTTCACTGATGAAAAATTAAAAAAGAAATTACGTAGACCTGAGTGAGGCGCAAAAAAGGAAATTCAGGAATCACTCCAAATATGAATCTATAATTTAGATGTTTATTAGTTCTGCTCCTCTTGTTACGCATCCATCATTCTTTATAGCCAATGTAAAATAGACACCATGTTAAAAGTGGTTGCAAATGCAGAATTTGTTGCAAAATATTTATTTTAGCAGGCACCCACTGCTCTACAGCCCGCATCACAGATCACATGTCCGTCCATTCGACCATCAGTAGGCTATTAATGTTCGAACAGACCCAGAGGGTTGCTCATATTGTTATGGTACGGTTGTAAATCTAAGGTTTGAATCACAGTGGATCTCTCCACTCAAAGACTCCATAACAGTGTAAGTGTATAACAGTGTAACTGATCCGCACTGTAACTCAGCGGGTTCTCCACCAGCCTTTATCAACCCAACAATGGCGGGACAGTTTCAACATTGCCCAGAAATCAGACACGGCAGGATCAATGTCCTGACATGTCTGACAACAAAAGTTACACCAGCCTATTAAAATTCTCTGTATTTCCTATTGAAAGCTGCCTACGTCTCCGCGCTTTCTCTCCATACTAACAATCAGTAAAACAGCCAGAAATAAGACAGCAAACGTCCACGCTCACTGAATATCACAAACATGTTTATTCCGCAAATGTTATTAATTAGCCATTGATTTGATTGGTGCTTAACATTTAGTGGCGAGGGGACGGGGGCCCGTGCGCCTCGCGCAGCTCAGGAATATATTTCAAGAAGCGGCTGTGCGCGCGTGCAGCCGTCTCAACCGGATTTACGAGCCGCGGTAGAAGGCGCGAGGATGAAGTGTGTCCCGGCAGCGTGTGGCCCCCACGGCCACACGGGCCACACCGCCACCGACGGGATAATAATAATAATAATAATATATATATAATAATAATAATAAAATATAATAATAATAATAATAATAATAATAATAATAATAATAATAATAATAATAATAATAATGATAATAATAATAATAATAATAATAATAATAATAATTTCTCTAGTGAGGTAATAGCCTCTGCGAGTGCTTCATCACGCCTCGGACACTTTAATTTTACGGCCATTCTTCGTCTTAACAAAGAGACATTTTCAGTTGCTCTCTTCTTATTTAAAGCCGTGTTAATCATTAACGAGGAGGAAGAATTTACCTGTCTTAATCCATCATGGAGCAAGAGACCCCCAAGCTCGCAAAGAGCTCCAGCATCACTTCAGTTGGCCGCAGTTGGCTTTCAGTATTATTCTGCACCTATAGCTAGTGAATGTTGAAATAAGCTTTTACTGACACAAAGCCCATAGTATCACATGTGAATGATTTGTCCTTTTGTTTTCATGCTATGAAACTAATAAAATGTGAAGGATTACAGTTCTCTCCTCTGCCTCCAGATGTATCTGCGGCGGTTTCTGATATATCATGAAAGGCAGTATAACCAGGCTGTGGTTTAGCCCCAGCGTTACACCTCTGTAGCTGGATGTGTTTCTTTCTGGTTGATTCTACTACTCCCGCCCAACATAGCTGGGATGTTTACGCTGTTGAAACCATTGTGTGTCTGTAACAGCTTCGTGTATGCGGCTGTGCCAAGTTTACAGAGCTGATTCGTATTACTGTTGTCAGACCGGCCCAGGTCTCTGCTGCGACTTATCTTAGCTGTTGTTTCACACTGTGATTGCCATAATTTATGGCCGTCATTACAGACGCCATCATCACCGCCGCAAATGTTTGATTTCAATCTTGTTGTGGGTAAAATCTCCGAGAACCGCCGCGGTGCTGGGGATGCAAGCTTAAAGGACCTATCTGTGCCTTTTTAGTGCCTCAAACACAAGTCATAAATAAGTGAGCATCAGGCTGTTTCCCTGATAATACGTTTAAAGCTACATTTGTTCCCCTCTATTTTTCCCCTTTGTCATCAGGGAGATTAGCCTATATTTTTAGAAACAACTCCAAAGTGGTGAATTGGTTTCTGATCTCTCCACCAAGTAGTTCTGACTAATCACATCTGATCTGAAACGATTTGCCCGGACTCAGCAGACGCTCACAGTAAAATATAAAGGGCCACGGGTGAGTTTGACTGGGGCCATGGTGGAAAGTGCGGCCCTTGTGTTGTCGGCCTCTGTACCTGGAGGCAGGTGGTGGGTTCTGAGAGCTCCGTGTCCCGGGCAGGGGGGCAGGGTTTGACCTTGGACTGTTTCTCGTTAGCTTCTCAGCAGCTAGGCTAGCCGCTGTCTTGGAGTCTCGAGCTCCATTGTTCTGCTGGAGGCGGCTCGAGCTGCGGAACCGGGAGGCGCGCGCTCTCAAGGATCCCGTCTATTGTTGCTGCACGGCCTCGCGTCGGGGGTTCCGTCTCTCCTTGGTCTCTTCATCTCTCTCTCTCTCTCTCTCTCTCTCTCTCTCTCTCTCTCTTCTTCTTCTTCTTCTTCTTTGTGCCTCTTTAAAATGTTCCTACGTGTCTCTGACCGTCTCCACCTCTTTGTGTAACAGCTCTCCGGGCTGTCTCTAAATGGACGGCCTGCTCTCCTGAGTGAATCACAGATGGAGCTGCAGCCACAGGAAAAACTCGCTCACGGGATAAAAGACGCTGCGCGTTTGGACAATTCAATCCAAATAAAACATTAGATCCCGATTCGTATTTTCACACAAGATCTGGAATGAAAATCTGGCCTGGTCTGTTTTATTTCGATGCGGAACATGAATTATAATTAGCCTCATCAAATGATTTGATGTTATTCGTTTCACTGACACACTTGGCTCCAGGTTGTGCTGTGGCTAAATATTTAGTTTAGCTCCAGACTCCGAACATGAGAAATAAATTCTCACCGTCACCATCGAATATTTCCCAGTGTTGGAAACAGATCCGCTGAAATATAAGACGGGACGGTGTCAGGGCAGGAATCCCCCCCGTTCTGCCGAGTAACGGCGAACTGAGGCAGAGATGACAGTGAGGAATAACGGTGAGAGAGTCTGCGGCGGGCAGTCATTTTTAAAAAGAGCATAGTTGGTGACAATCATCTTTTATCTCCCTGCCTGTCTGTTACAGAGCTTCTCCTGCTTTACCTCACAGTTTACACGAACGCACGGCGCACATTCCCGCCCACTGGGCAGCTGAGAGGTGAACACAAGTTCTCTCTTACTCTTTCGTTATTTTTAATTGTATCACACAGCACTCCCCGGGTCCGAGTCCGTTCCCCCTGAAGTGAGAGGCGCACAGATACCCCCCCACACCACACCACCACCACCACCACCACCAACACCACTACCACACTTACCCCACACCCCCTGCCCGACCAGCGTGTCACGTGATTCATTAAATAATGAATGCAGAGGTTAAAGAACAGATATGTATTCGTCAGGGGTATAATAGTGAGGCACGGTGCTCCTCCAGTGTGTGTGTGTGTGTGTCTGACGTGGAAAATTCAACTGTCCTTTAAAAAAAAAAAAATATAAGCCCCCCTATAGCAGCAGAGAGGGGGGGGGGGGGAAAGAGAGAGAGAGAGAGTGAGAGAGGGGGGAGAAGAGGATACACCGAGAAACGCCAACAGAGAGAGAGAGAGAGGAAGAGAAAAGAGAGAAGGAGGCTGCAATAAAACAAATTTGGACGGGCGTGCGTGCGTCTTGCGGGTCGTTGTGGACACCGTGAGTATTGCGGAAGGAAGGGGACTGCATGGGGGGAAACCACACATCTTCCTCATCTTCGCCGCCGCGCCGCCTTCGCCCGCATCCCTCTCACTGAATCATTTCACATCGTGGTAAATATGCCCCAAAAAATACCCATCTTTCGCCGTGTTTTCTCATCGTGCATGTTGCTGTGGTGTTGTTTACACATGACCCCCCACCCATCATCATCAGCCATTGTTTATAGGTTGGAAGCCGTGCAGCCGAGCAGCCTGCAAACCAGAGTGAGAGAGAGGGAGAGGGAGGGAGAGGGAGGGAGAGAGAGCCGGAGCAATGCAATGTTAGCCGGTGGCTGTTTATAGTTTAAGAAGCACTTGGATATTCTTCTCCATCTTTCTCCCATCACCTCCTGTCTGCCTCTACATCTCTCTCTATCTGCCTTACTCTGTCTATCCCTCTCCCTCCCTCCCTCTCCCCCCCCCCCCCCTCTCTCTCCCTCTCTTCTTTTTTTCCCTAGCTAGCTACTTCTCTTGATTTATAGTGAGGCAGGGTGTCAGCGTGCGGCCGGGGCTGCCATTGTGTGTTTGTGAGGTAGTGCTGTTGTTTATGGTGGGGCCCGCGATAAATCACGTTTTCCTCCGCTGTGGGAAGACGGTGGGGAAAAATGACGGTCGATGGACCGATGATGCACCGGAACTAGGAAGAAGAGGGAGAGGAGGAAGAGATCTCAGCTCTGTCGGTTCTCCTCCTCTTTCTGTTCCGGCTCCGTTTTCACCGCCTTGCTCTCCTCCTTCTCTGTAGCTGTTTGTCTTTTCGTGCCCTCACACACACGCCCACGCTGTTTTTATACTTGATTATAACTAGGGGCGTTTTATTTTTTTCTGCTCAGTGTGACAAGTAGCTGGCTGTAGCTCCGGGTGTTGAATTACTGCTGCGACCAATTAACGGGAGATTTGTTTAAATGTGGCTCACCGGGTCCGCCTCGGCCGCCATGAAATCTCATAAAAAGGACCTGCCGGTCAGAGAACTCTTATCTATCTAAGCAGGATGTGTGAGTGATTCCAAGTAGCTCAGCCAAGGTAGCCCGGCTGAAGAGCTGCATGATGCCGGTTCGAGTCCATGGCTTCCGCAGGCACAGTCAGACCCTGGTTTTAACTGATATTCAATCATTAAACTGCTGTCTGCATTGGCACACGCTCTGCTGTACCAGCAGTTATTTTAGTGATGATTCCTCTGTTGCAGCTGATTTCATTTAGAGGAGACCAGAGAATCCAGTGAACTTTATGGATAAAAGCAGACTGTGCACTAACTCTGGGTTTATTTTTTAGAAGTTGTTTTTTTTTCTCTTCTTCTTTCTCCATGCTTTTTTTTCTGTGTTTTCTTTGGATGCTTGCAGGAATGGAGCTGGGCGCCATTATTCATGTCAGCACTCAGCGTCTCTGTTTTTGCTCAAATCCTTCGCCCTGAATCAGACCTTCTTCTTCTTTTCTTTGAAAGTGGTGAGGAAAATAAGATGCACAGACTGGAGGATTTTTTATGCTTTTCCCCCTCCTCCATGTGCATATTCACATGTCTCATATCAAATTCAGTTGCATTTTCTTATGAGACACAGCGAATTGGTTGTGGTATTTTTAGCCTTTCCCATTGGCAGTGGAAGGTAGGATGGGCTGAGGGGGTGGAATGGAGTAAATGTAATTTCATCGGCTAACCTCATAACTCACTGAAATAGATGGCGCTTGTGTATGTGTTGTTTTTGTGTGAAGCCAGCTGGTACTGTATGCAAAGTGCAAAGGACAGTGAACTCACCATTAGTTCCATTTATTGCATAAACACAACGTCAGCTTATACAAATAAATTATTAAAATACAATTCTGCATAGACAATCCAATAATAATAATAATAATAGTAATAATAACAATAATAGTAATAATAATAATAACAATAATAATAATAATAATAATTATAATGTAGATGTATCTCATGGTTGGATGGATGGATGTGCACCGAGAATTACTTTACTGGGCTCTTCTGCACCCCCCTCCCCCCCCGTTCGGCCATCTCTACCAGTGTAAACCTTTGTGTAACCAAATTAGAGCGGCTCCGCGGCTTCCCATCACATAATAATGGCAGGAGCAGGAAGAGGCAGCGCTTTTCAAAATGTGTATTTCTTCTGTCCGCCGCCGTGTCAAAAACAATATCCCGCCTCATTTCTGTGGACAGAGAAAGAGACGGAGAGAGAGGGAAGGGGGGGGGGGGTGACAGGATTTTTCATATATATTTATATATTTCGCTGGTACCTCGACCTCATATCTGATTTGGACGACATGGAAACGTTGGAAACCCATTTTCAGGCCGCCTGCTGCTGACAAACACACTGAAGGTAGGTTGTGAGCTGAGGGGAAAGTTTGGAGGGAAGCACACTTGGTCTAAAATCACAAATTCCTTTTCCACTGCTACATTAAAACAGTCCTGAGTCTCAGTGAAGAGGACACGACAGCAGAAGCAGGCGGTTTGTCTTATCTTATCCCAGGCATGTGTCCACTGTTAAGTATGTTTTGTCTGGCGAGATAGTTCCACATCAAACCCGGTGGAAATAGTTCAAATATTTGAAACGGTGTTGAGAAATGATATCACTGCCTGTCTGACATCCATTATAGCCGCTGCCGCTGCCGCTGCCGCTGCCGCTGCCGCTGCCGCTGCCGCTGCCGCTGCCGCTGCCGCTGCCGCTGCTGTCCAAGCTGCAGAAGGGGAATACGAACTCCTGTGAGGCCTCGCCGTGTTCACAACTATCTCTGCTCACGCTTCTCTAAATACAATTCTTCCTGTGCTGCTGCTGCTGCTGCATTAGCCTGTTATTTAGAATCCAGATGTGCAAAGGTATGGCTGTTAGGCACAGAGAGGTGGTGTTAATGTGTTACTGCAGTGTCGTCAAAGAATCTCCAAACTAATGTGACGCCACCAGCATCTTTAGCTGAAATGAATGTTTACACGGAGCCCTTTGCTCACTGTGACGTCAGGAGAATAGTGGAGGTAACTGGAAATGTTACCGGCCTATAATGAGCCGGGCGGTTTGTTTTCGTGTATATTAATATACAACATTTTCCCCCTACTTGTTTCCGTGATTGTAGCATCTTGTTGCACAGGAGCGAATCACTAATGGAAGATTTTTTCCATCACTTGTCGTGAATTGAACCGCGCTCTACTTCAGAAATGTGGCGCCATCATTTTAAATCAGCACTAAACCCGTGGAGAGAGAGAAGGAGCGAGAGTCCCCCATGTAGGCTATAGTGTGCTGCGGGTCTCAGACTGAGTCCTGTACCCGGTGAGGTGCTGCTGAATCTGTACTCTCTTTCTCTCTCTCTCTTTCTCTCTCTCTCTCTCTCGTGGAGGCTGAAACACTAAACAAATGAGGCCGATACACGATTAATGCACTCGTGCGCGTGGTCAAAGACAAGGTCGGTGCAGGCCCACGCGTCTGGAAGAGGCACGCGTACAAGTCTTCACACAAGGCGCATCTTCCCTGAGCTTTGGCAGCCATGTTGTCTTGTTCACTGTTTTTTTTTCCAAGCATAGGCCTATATAGTCTCTCTAAATTAAAAAAAATATATTTTTACAAGAGCAAAAGAACGTAAATATTTTTATTGTGAAAATAAAACAATAAAAATCTCCTTTATTGTAGAAAGGAGAAAGGAGAGAAAAGCTGTAAAACAAAAATTTAATTCATTAAATCAAAATAAAATAATAATCAAGTCAAATAATTAAAAGAAAAAAAACGTTCAAGAGTGAAAATGAATATAACAAACGAAATAGCACCCCGGATTTTTCCATATCCAGAACATTAGTGCTTATTGCTCCAAACCGCCCTCATCTAACCTGTAAAACTCCGCGAAATTAATTTGACATTAAGGCTTTACACCTATAATAGTCGCTTTAAGAAAAAACAGGTTTAATTTCTCGCTGAATTAAGGTGAAAAGGCAGAAACCGTGAGTTCAGTCTGGAGCCGGGATTCTGCGGAAACAGCCGAACATAAATCAGAGAAGCTCGCGGCCTCATAAATCTGCAGCTGGACGTTAACAAGTCAAAGATTTAAGTCAGGCGGGAAATAATGTTCCCAGCCCAAATCAACGCGTTTAAATCAGCCAATCAAGAGGCATATTTCAGAAAGAATTATGGCATGATTAATACTACTAGGCTATAATAATACTAATACTACTAATACTACTGCTACTACTACTACTACTACTACTACTACTAATAATAATAATAATAGTAATAGTAGAGTGGGCCAGTGTTAGTATTTGACCGGTAGTAAATACAGTCTTTTCTCTTACAGGCTGCAGAGGTCCAGTCTCGTGCTCCATGCCTCGCGCGGTGATGATCAGCCGTTCGGTAGTAAATCAGGAAGGAGCCCCTCACTGATCTATGATCATCACTGATCTATGATCGTCACTGATTTAAGGCGCGTGCAGATCTAACATCTGAAACTGTATCCAGGAGCTCGCGAGCTGCGACTCGTTCCAGCGGTCGGAGCAGGCACGAGAGAGATGAGACGGACCGCGCGCTGCGAAGCCGGAAATGTTTCCACGACAAGGGGCCACGGGCGCGAACTTCCCCCTCTCCGTCTCCATCATGGCGGGAAGGACGCAAAAATAACGTGGAAATGACGAGCGCTCCGGTCTTTCTGCTTCTTCCTCCTCTTCCTCGCTTTATCTCCCTGGCCCTCATTGTGTGTGAGTGTGTGTGTGTGAGTGTGTGTCAGTGAAGGCATGTATGCGTGGGCAGATAACACTAATAGGCTGCACACAGACAGGGTGCGGAAGACAGAGACAGAGAGAGCAAAGCCAAGTGCGCGTGTTTGAGATTTATTTAATCTCAACATTTTAGCAGTGAATAACGGCAAATACCGCGAGAACAGCAGCGCACACAAATAAACAGTCACACATGTCCAGGCCTAAATGTTCCCATATATCACTGCATTTGACTATTTCATAATTTAAGTCACAGCCTCTTGTCATATCCCACAAAAATACCTTATATTTCCCCCAACGTTGTTTTGCCTGAGATTTTGTATTGTGTGAATTTATTCATTCACACAATACACAAATATAACACAACTGCCGTGACATGTGCGTCTGGTTAAATTTTCGCTCATCGTTGGGAGGAGTTGACATCAAGCTATTCGCGCTACAGACTTGGTGATGTTATGATTATTTCATTCAACGGGCTGTTTTATCATTTCATCCACGCTTTCGTCTAGATGAGTGTACAGCGCGGAGCCCGGCTTTATCACCGCCTGAATGACGGACGTAGCGCCGTGGTTTTGACGGACAGGCCTGCAGGCTACAGGCTGTATTCTACCTGTGAATGTGCAGCTACTGCACAGGCCAAACACGGCGGAAACAGCTTCCCTGTGTGAACTCACAGATCAAATCCAAGCGGAGTTTCTTCTCTTCCTCCCCCCTCCCCCTCCCTCCTCTGCTCTGATCGCTCGCAGTTTGACTCCATGTAATAACCAACACCTGGCCCTTGCACTGGCAGGATGGACAGGCGGGTCACGCTGAACCTCGCTAACCCCCCCCCCCCCCCCTTATTGGACAGGAACAAGAACCAGAACCCCCCCCCCCCCCTCTCCGACTCCCTGGGATCTTGCTGTCAGTCAGCAGCGCGGTTCAAAATCAGTTCACGGTGTCAGCTCGTCAGCCGCAGGTCCGTGCGGGGGGGGGGGTTATTCCACAAAGGCTCCTCAACTGAAATGAAGGTGAAATCTAGAATCTCCTGGTTATGTAAAGGTAAAGGGCCAGGCTACCAGTTAGCATGATAGCAACCAAGGAGCAGCAGTGTGTTGTGGGTGAGTTTTTGGAACGTTGACCGGAAGTCACCAACCGAAGGAAGAAGGACGGTAAAAGAAGAGAGTGAATATCAGAGCCCGTCTCCCTCCGTGAAGTGAGAGAGAAGAGGAGGAGAGAGAGGGAGAGAGGGGGAGAGAGGGGGAGAGACACAGGGAGAGACACAGGGAGAGACAGAGAGAGAGACGGAGACAGAGGGAGAGACACAGGGAGAGACACAGGGAGAGACAGAGAGAGAGACGGAGACAGAGGGAGAGACACAGGGAGAGACACAGGGAGAGACAGAGAGAGAGACGGAGACAGAGGGAGAGACACAGGGAGAGACAGAGAGAGAGACGGAGACAGAGGGAGAGACACAGGGAGAGAGAGGGAGACAGAGAGAGAGAGAGGGAGAGAGGGAGACAAAGGGAGACAGAGGGAGAGACAGAGAGAGAGAGGGAGACAGAGGGAGAGACAGAGAGAGAGAGGGAGAGACACAGAGGGAGAGGGAGACAGAGAGAGAGACAGAGAGACAGAGGGAGAGAGAGGAGAACGCTTTGACTTTGGAGGCTCGTTCAGTCCCCCGGAGCTCGCGCTGTGGCTCGTGCCAGGTGACAGGTCCAGTAGTTCAGGAGCAGAGGAGCGCGAGCCGGCAAGCTGCACGGGGGGATTGTGCAGCACGGGCAGGGGGGGTGAGCGCGCGCACGCCGTGTGTTTTTTAGGGTAAAGTAACACCGCGAGCCCGAGAGCGACCAGTCCCAGTGAGCCTGTGACCGTGGGCAGCTGTACGCGACGGTATGTGGTGTTCCACAGACGCGCAGTGGGCGACAGCGGGGTCATAACAGGGAACACACACTGGCTGTACCCGGCGTGGAGGCTGCGTCAGCGCCGTTTACTCGAATACACGCTGGGAAGGAGCCACGCTGCAGGGGCCCCTGCGCGTAACTACGCAGCCGGAATCAGTGAAGAAATAGGTCCAGGGCTTTCCAAGAAGGGATTCGGTGGTCTTCCCTGCTCCAGCCGGTGTGTCCGTCCGCGTCCAAAACAGGCTGCGTCCAGGGAAAAGCGGGAGCAGCAGAGGGAGATCCAGGAAGAGAGCCGCCGACAGAGCAGGTATGGTCTGTTGGGATGTTTCCCGCTCTGTGTGTTCCCGAGGCGTCCCCACCCCACGTGCTCCACCGCTCGACGTCTCATTAATTATCTGTTGTGTGACCGTGGTCCGTCTCGAGCTGGCAGCGTGCAAATTCTACTGCTAGCAAAAGTTTTTTCTCTCTCCCTCTCTCTCTCTCCCTCTCTCTCTCTCTCTCTCTCTCTCTCTCTCTCTCTCTCTCTGTGTGTGAGGGCAGTTGAAGACAGATGCCTCAGAATAGGTAACAGACAAGAGGGTTAAGAGGGCGCCTCGCCATGCTCTCTCTCTCTCTCTCTCTCTCTCTAAAGTGCGGTGAGGACAGAGAGGTGTGCGTCTGCTAGCCTAGAGGCTGTGTGTGTGTGTGTGCACATGGCAGGGAGAGAATGAGTCGTAGTGAATAGGGCCCTGACGGCTAGGTGTAAAGAAAGAAGATGCATGTGAGCCATGCTGTGATTTATGATAGTGTGAAAAGATTGCTTACTCAAGAAGCCGCCCCCTCTCTTTTCTTCCTCTCTCTCCTATCCACAGATTGTCATGTCCTTTTCTGCCCCCCCCAACACATAGCAAATGGTCCTACAAAAACAAATCATCTAACCAGATCCCAGCAGAGCAGGCAGAGTGCTTATGAATACATGTGTTACTACAACTAGACTCTTTAAATTTGTATTATTACACCTAAATTTACTCCATAATAACTTTAATACACCCTTATTTTAATTTGTTAGTTTTCTTATTGCCAGCTGTAGCATTGGGTGAAATAGATTTAAAGAAAATGAAACCACCTCTCACTAAAAAGGAATACAATGACATTATGCATGGGCTGCATAAAGGAATAACAATGCAAAATGTTTGTGCATTAAATGTAATTTTACCAACCAGCCACCAGGTCTGTATCATCTTGATTCCTTTGTTCTGAGGGGACATGATGTCAGCATTCAAAATCACTCTCTTCATTTGTTTAGTCTATTTACTGTTTAAGTGTTTAACATCCTCAGACCTGTTAAAAAGTGAGCATTATTATATCAGCACAGGAAAAATGGCATCTACCAAGAAAACATGTCAGACTGTTATGGTCTTTAAATGTTTTGTTTTGTTTTGTTTTGTTTTGTTTTGTTTTGTTTTGTTTTGTTTTGTTTTGTTTTGTTTTGTTTTGTTTTGTTTTGTTTTGTTTTGTTTTGTTTTGTTTTGTTTTGTTTTGTTCTTTGATTTTTTGAGTGGATCCTCTGGAAGCTTGACCTTGGCGGTTTTCACTCACTTCCAGGTATAGAGACTTTAAAGTCAGAAAAACCCACAGCAAACCCAGCACAGCCACCATTTAATAGATTTTTTCATACATCACTGACAAACTATGGGCAAAACAGCCATCAGAGTAAAATATCAGGGGCAGGCATGCCTAACACTGTGGCAGTGTATAAAGGCTGACAGGTCTGGCTGAGATCCATACGGCCACTTCCTCCTGCTGTAACAGGCTTAATAACAGGCCTATCTGCTCCTGGGCCAAGTGGCCTGATTATATTACAATCACTGGCTTCTTATTCTTATCCATGTGTCATAAGAGGAGCATGTTGTTAGGAAATGGATACCGGCCTGCTGTTCTGGTGCAGGTTGTTCAAAACTCAGCATAATGAGGCCTCAAAGCAATATAATAACAACTTAGAAGAATCAATTTCCAAGGCACTGCCAAACCACAAATTACTACAAACACATATCACTGAGCGCTACTATCCCTGGATGCACCAATGCTGGAGATTTACTTTTTTTGACCAACATGCAGCCACAGGCGCTGACTGTCCAGAAAAACAACATCCATCTTTGGTCACACAGCTGGATACACAGTGACAAACCCCCTGAAAAAGAGATTCAGTCATTGGGCAAAGTGACTGCCAAAGCAACAGCTAAGCCAAGCAACCTGCGTCTGTTCTAATACAATCTGAGAGTTAAACATTAATACGTAAAGCTTTGAAGCATCCTCCCCTGACGTCTGTTGTTCGGGGGCTGTGCACACACAAGCCGTCAGCCATGGGATGTTAAGAGCATTTAACTGGAGGTCGAGTTTTTACACATATTTGTTGTGACGACTCCTCAGAGAGGCACCTTCAAATCCCCACCAGTATTTATTTTTTAGTGTGCCATAATATTAACCAGTAGCCTATAATTACTATTAATATCTTAATCAAAGTAAGATTTTAATATAGAATCTATATACCAGACATTTCCTTTGATCCTCTCAAATCTTTGACATCGCTCAAACCTCACAATACAAAATCACTTTCGCTACATTGGTATATATTTTGGTATATCAACACTTCAGCATTGACATATATACATACATACACTGTCCTGAGCTTTCAATGAAATATTTAAAAACAACTTATCAACTTTATTTCAGTATTCTGAGTTCAGACAGAAATACCTTTCAATTTGTGACTATAGCCACACACACACAAGCAGTTGCGTTCATCCCTGTTCATCCCATGCCTGACAGACTTGGTGAGCTTGGCACTTTTTATGGCCCAAGAGCAGAAAGGGCAATTTGACCCCCACACCCCACCTCTCTCTCTCTCTTTCTCTCTCTCTCTCTCTCTCTCCCTCCCTCCCTCCTGGCATCAGGGCTTTCTTTGAGTCTCAGGTTAAAGATTAGCATCTCTGATAAAGATTAACTCTCTGTCAAAGGAAGTCGCTGATGGTGTGAGTTTCTGGTTCAGGACTGCTGGTGACACCGGGGCGAGCACTTCAGCACTTCTTGCCTGTAGCAAGAGAGGAGGGTAGACACTGGGCTAGAGTGTTGGCTCACTGGATAAGATAAGCAGTAATACAGGAAAGATAACACCATGTAATGCAACATAGCTGAACAGAGATTTAAAAAATAATTAGAGGTTTCAATTAGAGTAAGGTTTGATTTTTGCTAATAAAAAACGTTGCACTTTTAATTTCAAAGAGGAAGAACCCAACAGGCTTTGAAGCCACCCAGTTCCTCTCTTGTTAATAATTTACCGTAAGCTCAGCACTGATTGTTGGTAAATTTAAAAATCCCTGGAAACCCTTGTGAGACCATGAATTGGAAACAGAATTAGTCGTTTTCAGCAGAGGCCTTTGGCTTAAACAGGGTTCAAATAGGGCTTTTGTACACAGCATGAACGTAATGCCTCAGTTATGTATCTACAGCCAGGAGCAACAGACTTTATAAGTAGAACATCTGTTCAGATTCCATGAGCCTGAATGAAAAGAATGCTTTCACCAGAATAAGAGGACGTGTATCTTTGCAGCAGACGTGTACCATTTCTTCTACGATGCTTCAGTTCACTACAGATGTAAAGGTGTTAGATGTAACTGAGGTTACATCATTTAGATAACATGAAAAAACACCAGACTGAAAACAAAAACATGGGCTGTGCCATTTTCACAGAACTGCCCACATTAAAATGCTCCATGGCTGATACATTTCAAAATAAAGTTACTGAGTTGATAGTGTTTAATTTGAGTTTTAACTATGAGCTTCAGGTTATTTTTTCTTGCAAGTAGATTTTGATAACTGAGCACATGGGCTGCAAACCAAAAACTCTTTCAATAAACAAACCGTAAGGGAACATAAGGTCCCTCTCTCTCTCTCTCTCTCTCTCTCTCTCTCTCTCTCTCTCTCTCTCTCTCAGTAGTGCATATCTGCCATCTGAAAAACGGTGTTGAAACTTTTGTGTCATGCGTCCAGAGCAGGAGGGGAAGGAGATGAGATGTGTTGCGGTGCAGGGTTTGTCGTCGCTTGCCCATTTGGTTGTGTGTCTGTGTCTGTGTGTTCGCAGTGATGCTGTGTGGCTGTTCGACCTCATTACACTTCAAGGAAAAGCTTTGAATGGACTTGATGAAAAATGTCTTTTTACGTGTGAGGATATTGACTGATCTTTATGGAGGGTTAGTGTGATGGCAACGGGTGCTCCGATGGCCCAAAAAGGTCAAATGGCATAAAGAGACACCAAAGTATAAAAAGGTGAAGAAAAGACAGAAACTGTGTCTCTGGAGAAAATTAACTCAACTATGAATAAAAAATATTTATTGAAAAGGTTTTCTGGAGCCACACCAGTAATGTACTTATTGTAAACTACACTGCAGCAAAAAAAAAAAAAAAAAAAAAAAATTCCACAGATTGTAAAAATCCATCCTTCAGTAAAAATGGGAAAATGTTTTCATGTGTTTTCAGTGTGTAAATATTTGCATATGTAAACAAACATGTATCTAAGGAGCACATGCTCCACATCCACTGCTTTGTTGACGTGTTTGCAGTTGAAGTGAGACCAAAACAGGAAGTTCAGCTTCAACCAAATTCCAATGGTGGAGACCATTTGAGAAGCATGTCAGCAGGCTCCTGCCCACATGATGTCAGAGTGGGAAATTGGATTCACATGGCGGTTATGATCACAGACACACAGAACAGATAGATTGTTTGAGGCTGAGGGATTTTCAGGTCATTGTTAGAATCAGAAGTTATTTTTACTGCTCAGTGTTTTAGCTCTGGAGGTTTGGCTCACCGAGAAAACTGAGGAAGCTTTTCGTTATACTACACGATCCCCTGAAGGCCCAAGGCACCGTTTACAAGCAGTCTACAAAGTTGTCATTCATTTTATGTGGTGTGCATTTTAACACCCAGCTACAGTCATCTGACTACACGGGCTATAATTAGAGAGTAGACTATTTGAGCTGTGACAGTCGGGTACAAAAACATTGGTGTACACTGCAACAACCTTTCAAACAACCTCAAACTCAACAACAGTTACACACGTGCATGTTTGTGCTGTTATCTTGAAACTAAATACACCTGATGTAACCAACATGTCAGCATGCTCATGTCTGAAGTTTGTTAGCTCAGATCGCTGTGAAGATTTTGGTTGGGGGAGTGTAGCAGTTTGGGTCTGTGGGTTTATGTTTTGTCTGTTATTAAAGTAACAAAAAAAATCAGAATATTTTAATTTATTTTAATTTAAAAATGATTTTCTGTAAATTTGAGTATAAGTAAAAATTGTACAGATTTATGGCTTAAAACTAATAGACTACTTTGCTCATGGGTTCATCATTAAAGAATTGAATGACTGCTCTTCCAGGTCAAAGGTCACTTCTGGAGCTTTGCACCAATATCTCCCTGTGTGAGTGCTCCCGTGAGGGCTATACTTTACTTTTTAAGTAAAAGTAGTAAAGTAGTAGTGTAGTGTAAAGTAGTAGCATTGATACTCACTCTAAAAGGTCTGTAATTGTTTTGTAGCAGTATTGTGTTTCTGTTGTGTTTCGATTGGACAAAGAAAAACACAGTATAAAACTTTAGGATCAAACTAACCTGAAAGCACCACAGCTATTTATTTATATCCAGCACACAGTCTTTGATAAACCGGAGTATGTAAAGCTGTTCTGAGAAGGAGCATATGTTACTGTGTGTGTGTGTGTGTGTGTGTGTGTGTGTGTGTGTGTGTGTGTGTGTGTGCAACAAAGGCAGGCTGGTGATGGCACCACCAGACCAGGCAGAGATAAGGGCAGAGAGCAGTGATAAAATTTGTTCAGATCATGAGAGATTTGAAAATCTCCATCCACCATCCACTGCTGGGGTCAAAGGAACAGCTCCAGATCAAAAACAAACAAAAGAAGAAGTTTTCTTTTGAAGAAGCTTCTCTTTCAGACTGTTTATCTTGCCGATGCATTAACCTGTACAAGAGTGTGTCATAGTATCTGCACCATGGTTTGGATACTTCAAGAGTAACCACAGAATTCAGATAAATATTGATGCAAGTGCCAGACTCACAAAATGTCTTTAAATGATTTCAGTTTTTTCTTCCATCCCTCTCCTAGAATCTAAATCTGCTCTTCCTTCACTTTCCTTTGTTGCCTCCATGAACTCCTGCAGAATACTTCTGTTGCTCCATCCTTCACTTCAAACTCTCCCTTCATCCAGCGTGAGAAAAACACTCGTTTTGATGTGGATGCGTGACTCCAGTCCCCCTCTCTTCCTCAGTCTGCTCTTCCACTCCAAAATTTGGCCCATCAGCTGTTTTGGGGCTCTGGAGGCGGCCTCCTCCCTTTGTCTCGGCCTATAGGCTAGCTGGCTAAGCTAGTCGGCCCCTCCATCACTTTCTGGGCAACTTTAGACTAGTCCACTCCTGCTCCGCGGCCCCAAATTTCCGTCTAACCCGCAGGGCTGAGAGGGGACACAGGGAGGAATCCCCGGCTGGTGTTGTGATGGGGATGGACAGCAGCCAGAGCTGTGTGTGAGTGCATGGCGGGAAACAATAAATAACTTTATAGCAGTAGGAGCAGTTGCAGTGGGGATGGTGGTGGTGGTAGTGTCGGCTGGTACGGGGAGGACGGGGGATCCTTGCTTTTGATTTATGTGTTTGGGGGAAGCTGTCATGAGCAGAAACAGAAGCAGCCGGAGATTTTATTCCAGCACTTTAATAACAACAGCCGCGACGCAACAAGGCGCGCCGCGCTGCCTGGACGCTCTTCCACAGTGACACGGCTCCCCTCTCAAGCCTGCTCACCTCCGCGTGCAGCGGCGGGCGGGTGCTCACCACCGGCCGGGACACGCGCTCCTGCTCCGGGTGCTCGGCCCACGTGAGGATAACCGGGCCCTGACACGGAGTGTAGCCCACGCTGCGTGTTTCCGTCTGAGTGACGCTGGAGCTTTGAGATGAGGAACCGCTGGAAACATCTGCTCGCGTCCTCTTTTCCTCTGCTTCTCCTCTTTTTTTTATTTTTTACTTGATATTTTGCAGCATCTCCTACTTTTTTGTACAAGTCATTGCTGTTGTGATCGCCACGTTGTTTATTTACTGTGAACGTTAACGCGTTTCTGCGTGTTAACGTCCCGGTTCCATACGAGGTTTTTATTTATGTTTTTGATCATTCCCATTACAGTGAATGGGAGTCGGGAATCGGCCGATTTCGGCCCATTTCGACTGTGTTTATTTTCTATTTTAGATTCTTATGTCAGTGTTTTCATAGATATTTGTGTTTATCTAATGACATTCATGTGTTTAGCCTATGTGTCTACCTTGCATCAGTTCTTTTATTTCTATAATTACAGTGTAAATAAGCAGGTTATTTATTATTCTAATTACTTGTCTTTATTTTTAGGAGGATATCACCCTAACACAGACATGTCGTTTTACTATTATTAGGGGAAGATATTATTATTTCAAACATCAAACGAGCTGATATTCACAAAACTGTTCCAAATTCATTACAGATAATTTTCAGTCTCTCCGTCCCGACTTTTATCTGCATTAGTGAAGGGAAGCGGCGCCATTTTTCCAAGTTAAATGTTAAAGACTTTCACAACAGCAGGGAACTCAGATAAGAGATTTTTTTAACGCAGAAAATCGTGGTAAATGTAATAGGATGTGTAATATGATAACCGGGATCAATAAGATCTGAGATCACTTCCACCCAGCCTTCATCCTCCTCTCCGCTCTTATTGCTTTTATTCCGAATATTTCACCGGGAATAATTTAAGGTCAGAAATACCTGTCAGCGGTTTCTCCCTGTCCCGACCGCTCGATAGACTACAAGAGGTCTGTGCTCTGTGTCGGATTTTACCAAGACCTTTTGATTGCATCTCTCTTTTCTTTCCTTTCCTTTCTGTCCCTCTGTTTACCCGTCTCTCCCCCCAACCCCACCCTCCCCTGCACCGCAGTTCTTAGGAGCTTTCTGGAAGCCACTTTCTTCCATCAAAACATTGGGGAATAAGAGGACATCTTTCGGTGAGTTTCGCTGTTTGACTTTATTCCTTGTGATACTGTGATGCAGTGTCTAGTCCACCAACACATTATCAGACCTTCAAGCTGCAGAATGAGGCGACTGCGTTTAAAAACCTCATCACTGCAAGTCAGGAACTACTTCATAAATATGGGCAGTGATCACATTTCTTTATTTATCTATTTATTGATTCATGAAGAAGTATTAAGTAGGCCTATAAACTATTATTGTTACTTTAGGCCTATAACTAATATTGTTTTCGTTGTCTTCGCCGTAATGTAGGCTACTCCGTCTTAAAATAAGAAAAGGAATAATTGTGTCATGTTATTATTATTATCATTATCATTATCATTATTATTATTATTATTATTATTATTATTATTATGCTATGTTGGAATTTATCATTTACAAAGCAGTGCAGGCAAAAAGTAGACTCTACGCTAACAGATAAATCACTGTGGAAAAATATGTAGCAAGATTTTGGTGATTTTGTTTTTAATGTAATTAAATGTATTTTATGTAATGTTTTTATTTTTATTCTTATTTTTTTGTTTTTTTTCTTTGCATGCAAAGTGTTCCCAGGATGTGTGTGTGTGTGTGTGTGTGTGTTTGTGTGTGTGTGTGTGTGTGTAAGAGAGAGAGAGAGAGAGAGAGAGAAAGAGAGAGAGAGAGAGAGAGAGTGATGTAATATAATGTAATGACACATGCTAATGTAATATTATCCAGAGGTGTGAAGGGCAGTGTGATGGCGGGTACAGTCGCAGCAGGAAGCAGAGCAGGGTCAGTTCTTCATTTGATAAGACAGTTATTAAAACACAACTTTGTAAGTGCAATAATGGTGCTAATGCCAACAAGTAATAACACCAATAATAGCAATGAACATGGCGCTAGCAGCGGGAGCATCAGGCTAACAGTGGAAGAAATGCTTAAAGAAGCCTGTTTCCTTTCAGATCACATAAGGGAACAACATTTACAAGAAGCACAACTCATTCATTTGATGGCCTGTAGGTGCGGTGTTTCCACAGCACACGGTGAAGCTCTGGGGAAAATATAATATGAAATCTCGTAGTCAGAGGAAATTCCTTAGTGTCATCCTCAGTGGCCTAAATGTCTGAAGTCCCAGAGGGAAAAAAGAAAAAATGCTAGGAGGATTTCCACAGCTCTGCAGGGCACAGGGTTTTAGTTGTGAAACCCAATATCCGTGACTCAATCCGAAACACGGAGGCGCCGATGCGCGTCTGCCATCCAAGGAAAATAAAGAATAACTGCCATCCTTTACAAGCACCGGCGTGCTTTTACAAGTCAATACATAGGTGGAATCCGCACTGCTTATTTCTCCATATGCACTTCTCTCCCCACATTCTTGCTCAGTGGAAAAAAGAAAGACATAGACAAAAGAAAAAGCTGATTAGTGGTTTGGTTAATGAGTAATGAGCTTTTTCAGCAGCACTGAGCAGATCCCTGCGTCCGTACAAAGAGGTTTGAAGGGAAAAGTTGCAGTCGGACACATTTCAGGCTCCCACCTCCCACCTACACAGAGCTCATCCTCTCATTTCAGCAGCCCACAGCGAATGCTATCTGTTTTAAAGTTGGCCTGTTTATACACACACACTGACGCACACACAAGCGGCTGGGTGCGAGAGAACTCATAAATCTTACGTAGCCATAAACGACAAGGGGTAGCGTCCTGAATAATAAAAATACAGGGGAGCGGCAGAGAACACTATAGAGACAGAGTGTGGGACAGTGTGTGTGTGTGGAAACATTGTGAGACGCCTTCATATTTTCATTTCCATTTCTCACCTCTCTGTGTCTCTTTCCCTCTGGGGTTTCTTGTCATTCTTGCTTTTTTAGCCTAGGCTACTTCACCTTTTTCTTCACATGTTGTTGCACTTCCTCCCTTGTGTGTTAAAGTCAAAACACAGGGAAGAGCTTATGCTCTCTTGTAATATTTTCTTTCTTTAAAATGACCTGGAAGGGGAGATTTTAAAGGCCTGTGTTTCCCCTATGACGGCCACACAGAGCCAGGCTACTTCTGAGAGATAGTCTTGTCTCTGAGTCTTTTCTGTCAGTCTCCTGTCTTCCACTTTGGCCTGATATTTTTTCTATTGACTTTTTTCTGTGCATAAACAGTAGCAAGCAGCAAGGACGTACAGACTGCATGTCTGGTTTCTGCAGAGAATCATGAAAAGAGCTTCAAGAGGAGCTTTGAAAAAAGTCACATTTCCTGTAAATTTAGGAAGGAGAGCAATTCTCTCATGTTGCCCACATATGTGACCACATTAGTTCACAAAATTGCCATAAACAGGTGAATAATAAGCACATTGGAGTTTAAATGAAGTTATACCTACATATCTTCACTCGACTGTATGAGCTTCAAATAATGATTATATTAATATTATATTAATTATTATAAATATTTATGAATCTGGCACTGAATATATATATATATATAGTAGCTATAGCTACTTTTAAATAAGTGCTTTATTTGTATTTCCAGATACAGTTTAAGTTGCCATAAAGAGAGATAACATGAAACGTATCAATGGGCCTCCATATCAGCCATAAGTCATTTCTCCTGTCATTTCTATGCATTTTACGCCCTGTCACGTGACAGTTTTTTAGTCATTTGCCATTTGATGACAACAGGTTTGCCATTAAGGAGATATAAGTCTGAGCATTACCAACCAAAACGGAGACAGTGAATGCTTTATGAAACACACCAAGTTAAGAACAGAATGATGCCACTAGCCCTTTGCTTTATCTTCTTTATCTTCTTTATCTACTATACTTTATACTATCTTTTTATCTGTCCATAACATGTTCATAATAATGTTCTCAGGTTAAGTCTATAATAGGCCACTAAACCAGCCTCTAAAAGTGATTATTACCATACTTATTTATTATTATTTATTCATTATTGTGTTAGGTTGGACTGCATATGCAAATTAGTTTTACTTTAGTACCAATAATTTTAATTTACATCGTCCCAGTTCAGTAAATAGGCCTACAACAGCTGCCCCCCATTGTAAAATTAAACTAAAGATACTAATACTAGTTGCCTAAGGCTGCATGTCTGTGCATCATGACTCACCCTAAATAACATCAGCCTACAAATAGCCTACAGATACCCTTGTACATCTGAGAAGACTATAAGATGTCTGTTGTGCAGCAGCCTAGGCTATATATAGAAACATATATAGTCTATAGTAAAAAAAGGAGAGGCTGTTTGAAATCCGTATTTTTAAGAGGGAAAACTTGACGTAACAAAATAAGTTCCGCAAAATTAAACCAAAAACCTGATTTTGTATTGACTTGCCTAAAACTTATGTCTACGTTCACCTGGCGAGTTGTAGACTTATCTTCACGGAGGTGTTGGATAAAAAAAAAGTCAAAATAGATCTTTTTGGAACTAACACTGGCACTTGGGACAGTAGCCTGTGTGGCTGGCTGTGGGGCCGACAGAGCTGATTGCCTGTTTCACTTCCAGCCAGTGACATTAGCATAATTTGTGAGTGACGCTGAGCTCTTTGATGGGGGAATCAGCGAGTCCGCGAGTCAGGCCCCGTTGTTTCCTCCGCTACACCCGCGGAAGCGTGACTGATACCCGGGCTTGTTGTCAACAACAGAACGACAACACTGACGGTGCCCCTACCGCCACAGCTACTACTACACTGAGCCCCCACTGCTGCTGCTGCTAGCCCTGTGGAATAAGCCCAGCACCTACAACCTGCCAGAGACCGAAGCCAGGCGAGAACCCCGACCCGAGACAGAGAGGAGGACGCCGAAGGAGTGAAGCAGGAGACCCGGGGAGACGGAGAGAGAGAAGAAGGAGAAGGGGGATAAAAAAGACGGATGAACAACCACCCAGAAATGCGATGGGGTGACGTTTTGTGGCGGACTTGTTCCTCAGAGGCTGTCTGACTGGCCGGCTGGGTGGCTGGGTGGCTGGCTGGCTGTGTGAGCGACAGAGGCTAAAAAAGAAAGAAATTTGAGGCCATTGTTATCAGCCAGCAGCGGTGCAGGCAGTGCTGGTGCTGGGGCGGAGGTGGAGGGGGTGGGGGGTGGGGGGCCGAGCAGGCAGCAGGCAGGCTCCCGGTACGCTCGTTCAGCTCGTGTGCTAGCTAGCCTGCCTGTAGCCTGTACCGAACCCGTCTGTTTCCCGTGCCCGAACATAGCGGGCCCCCCGCCGCCGCCAGCCCGCCCTGCCCTCTCATCTGCCGCTCGTTGATGCCACACGGTGCCCGGCCCGCCGCCCTCGCGCAGCCCGCGCTGCCGCCGCTGGCTCGAGGAGGAGGTGTGGTGGTGGTCGCGAGCAGTCGTGCTGGTCTCGAGACAGCACCGGAGGAGCAGCGGCGTTGCGGAGAGAAGAAGAAGAGAGGGGGGGGGGGGAGGACAACCGGAGAGAAAGCGACCGGATTCGTTTTTTATTTCATTATTTATTATTGCTATTGATTACCTGGTGAATGTGCGCGGGGACTAATCTGTGATGCGGTGCTGCTGGGTCCGAGCCGGGCTGGACCGGGACCACCGGTGCTAAGGAAGGTAAGGAGAATCACCGGCGGGCAAGCAGGCCAGCCGGTGGTACACGGGCTCTCACAACAGACCAGAAATACAGAGCGTGTTTGTTCGCTGTGCTGTTTGTGAACGGCGGAGCGGCTGGCTCAGTGATTTATGGCCCAATAGACTTCAATCCCGGTTCAAGAAGAGTTCACAGTGCTTTAAGCTGCCGCAGATACCCGCCGCAAGTAGCCCCCCTTCTCTCGGCCTTCCATCTCTGTCCTTTTCCTTTCTTTTTTTCCCTCTCATTTCTTCTCCCATTCTATCCGAGCCTCTTCCTCACTTATAGCTATTTATTTACAAAGCAATGGCATTTTTCTTTTTAGTGTGATCCACTTCTCTCTGGCGTCTCCCTTCCTCACGGGCCTCCGTTTTGTATTTTGCCAATATCTGACCTTTATTTAATTCTGCACTAAAATGTTTAGATGGTGTATTCCAGCCTAATTTCATGTAGGATTCACTGTTCAGTGATTTCAGCCTAAATTCGAGGCCGTGAACATAGCAACAATAGCTGTGATCAGGCCAATCCTTCATTGTTTCTGGGCACAGCTCAATATGATTACACCCCCTCCACACACACACACACAAACACACACACACAAACACTCACACACACATCCGTGTGTGTTAATGGGATAAGGAATATGTGGATTGTCCAAGTTAATGCATTCTCTCTCTGTCTCCCTGCCTGTATAGCGCTTCATGGCAGGCGCCATTTGTAATTTTATATCCCAGGATAAAGCACAGACACTGGACACCAAGGCCGACCTCTCTCTCTCCCTCTCTCTCTCTCTGTTGTTTTGTTTGGGTGGCTGTGTCTCTGTCAGTATAAGTGGATTATTCGGGGAGGCGTCTAGCAAAGTTGGTGATTGTATTAAGCTCTAGTCCTACAAGCTAGTGGCAGAGACATTACGTGTCCTGTTTAATGGCGAAACAGCGATATGATTTAATAACATATTCCTCCTACACTCACTGCCACGGCCCCCCCCCCCCCCCCTCTCTCTCCTTCCTTGGGACTATTCCTCAGAGTAAATAATTAGGATTCCAGCTTGTCTACTTGAAAGATAAATGGCTGACATGTGTGATGTGCTGAGAGCTGGAGTAGGGCTGGCCTGTCTAATCTTAAAAAAAAGGAATAGTAATAGATTAAGGAAAGTAATTGTAAGGAATTACATTGTTTTAGCTAAATTTACCTCGTTACGAAAACATTCGCATTTAAGATTTATTTATTAGTTTTTTTTTTGTTTTTTTGCAGGAAACCTTCATTTCTTTAATGACTTACATTCTGGCTCCCATGTGCTCTTTAACTAGCTGCTTATTGGTGTTTTTATTTGGTGTTTTTTGTTTTTTTTTACGTAGCCTACATTTTTACCAATCATAATTTTCGTGTATCCAACAAATACACGACATCATTTCAGATTTGTTTTTTTGTAGTTCAGGCCTGAAGTCTAATGCTCTCACATTATTTCGCCCGCGCTGCTGCTGTGGGCCTATCTTCATTGTTTTTCTCTGTTGTGTTCCTCAGTCACCCACCAGCTTCCGTGGCATGACGTTATAACACAGAACTGATGGCCACACAGAGTCTGTGGGCTGTCGTGGCCGTGTGAACCCAGGGAACTGGTCAGTGGTACCAGTGGGCCGAACACTGAGCAGTTAGCTGTGGCACTAGCGGAGCCGCGTCACCTCTGCTTCTCCCCATTAAACACTTTATCTGTGTGGAGGAGAAATGAATGCCAGGTGCTCCCCCGCGCTGGACCACAGGCCCACCCCAGCAGTGAACGTCAGATAGAAAGCTCCACTGCTTTTTTTTTCACCTCTCTTTTTTTCCCTTAAGGGGCCATGATAGAGCGCTCTGCCCGCTCGACCCTAATGGATCACTGACTCATGGGGCTTCTTTCTTTATTTTTTCGTTCTTTTTTTTTTTTTTTAACATAGTGGCATATTAACCAAATAGAATATGAATAGGACATTTAGTATTTACAACCTTAAATCTAACCCCGATCTCCCTTGAGCAAAAATCCCAAAATACTATATTTTAGAAATATTCACCATCTTCAATGCAGAGATTTGATCTATACACGTCACCTTGTCAATGTGATTACCTTTGAAGTGCCAATACACGTTTTTCGTTCTCACCTCGTTTAGAACTTTTAAACACATTGGCGTGCAATAACAGGCTATGCATTAGTTTTCTCTGAACTGTTTAAAAAAAAAAAGAAACCCACTGTGATGCAGAAAGCGCCTGATATTCAGAAGCAATGATCGCTTCCGGAGATAGACCCTCTGCTCCAGGATGAGTGAGGTAACAGCAGCGCAGATGGAACAGGCTCCACTAAATCACAGCCTGGGTGGAAGGCAGAGGTTGACAGAAATAGGTTACCTACATCAGTCACAAGGAAAATATACGATCAGGCCACATCCGCCATTACACAACAGACTGTCGCGTCCGCCTTCAATTACACCTGACGTGATGGGGTAGTGCTTTATCGCAAAAACAGTAAAATGAATAAACACAGAACTTTATGAATCAGTAGAAAAATATCGCATTTCGTAAACTAATGTTTAAAACAATTCTGAGATTTTATTTCATTTTAATTGCAAATTCAAAGACGATGCATTGACGTAATCCTGGGATTAACTGATGATAAATAGGAATTTGTGAATAACACAATAAAAAGTAGGCTCATTAATAATTCTACAACCGGGCCTTGCCCTAGCTAGGACTAGCCTACCACTATTAATAGTAACAGTAGATGGGCTACTATTTTACTACTACTCAATAATAATAATAATTATAATAATAATGGTGATAATAACGATAACAATAACAATAATAATAATAATAATAATAATAATAATAATAATAATAACATTTGAAATAGAAATGTTGCCTTACTATGTGAATTAAGGAAACATTTAACATTTACACTAGAGTGGGAACACAGTTTGCCCTCTTCGTGCCCCCACCACCAGAGCATCTGCAGGCTGTGCACTAGGCTCAGAGGGGGGGGGGGGGGGGGATGAGGAAAGAAAAGCAGTGGTTTCTATTCATGTCATGGCGCCTTTCATTGAGGGAAGATGGATTTATCGCTGTTATTTCTTTATTCTGCCTCTCCTAACCTTTCAGGTCAGATTGCAGGGGACCGTTGGAGAGACGCTGTCACGTGACCCCCGGTACCAAATGGTCTTCCGGCAGTGGTGTGCAACAAGGACCGGAGCACAAGCAGACGCCGCCACTTCTCTCAGAAATGCAGAAGACAACATACTACGACAACTCCTCGACGCTTTTCGGTGGCTACTCGTCGTACCAGGTGCAGGGCGCGGCAGCGGCAGCGGCAGCAGCCGCCAACGGCTTTGGGGGCTACGATGCCCCAGTCCCAGTGTCCCACCACCAGCCGGCCTTCCAGTCGGCGACCCATCTGGATGTGGACTCGTACCAGCGCTCTGCCTGCTCTTTACAGTCGCTCGGCAGTAACAGCGGCCACCAGCAGCAGCAGCAGCAGCAGCAGCTAGCCAAGACCAAGGAGCTGAATGGCAGCTGCATGCGGCCCAGTCTGCCACCTGAGCACCACCCGGGCTCACAGGTGTCCCCTCCACTGCCCCCCAACCCTAACAGTGGTAATACAGGGGCTCAGCAGCCAGGGGGCAGTAATGGAGCCCCCTCAGCCTCTAAATCAGCCCCCAACAAGTCGTCTAATTCCTCCTCCACATCATCCTCCTCCTCCTCCTCACTGCCCCCCAACCCCACCTTGGCCAAGCAGATCTTCCCCTGGATGAAAGAGAGTCGACAGACGACCAAGCAGAAAAACTGTTCACCGTGCAACAACTCTGGCAACGGTGTGTTGGATGACACCTGTCTCTGTCTCTCTGTCTGTCTTTGCTTTGAGTTCCTCCTCACAGTACCACAGCAACAACATGGCTTAGCAGAATGATTATTCCTCCTACACCAGGCTGTGTTTCTCTCTCTCATTACTCCTTTTCTCAGCTCATTCTCTCCCCCATCCATTTCTTTCCTCCTTCATTTTCCTTCCTCATTAGCGTCTTTGTTCCTATTATCCCGCCCTCTCCTTCCCATCACCATGTCCCTCTTTCCTCACCTCTCTTATCAACATCCTCTTTCAAGCCCCAGATCCCCAGAGGATGTAAAAAGGTTTCTCAGACTCTTATGGCAAAATAGGTTTCCACAGGCACTGGATTAGACAGGGAGGTGACCACAAGCAAACAGACAAGCTGGTTATTATTTATCCGAGGTTGGTGGATCAGTCTGCTCTGGTCTGAGGTGATTTTACCCAAAACATCTTGTTTTTAATTTAACTAAGGCTGGTGACCTTGATTTACATAACAATTTATACATGAAAACAGTGTAAGTATGAGCATAAAAGTGGATTTATTTATAATTATTATTATTTATTATTTCATTTAACTGAGCCTTCTAGTGACTTTAAAATACTTTGCTATGTCAGGCAGCCAATAGTAAAAGAGGTCAAAGGGCAGAGGGAGGGCAGTCTGCCAAATGATCCTGCAAACCAGAGGACTGCTGAAGTGGAGGGTTGGGGGATGGGGGGGTATATTGTTAATGGCAAAGAAAAACCATATACTTGTAGGAGAAAGAGAGTTTTTCAAAAGCCAGATGAATCCACCCTGTGTCATAGAAATTACATTCACGTGCAACTAATTTGCAACAGCAGATTGCATTATGACAGACATGTAATTGTGACCAGATCATATTTTCTATTTACCGTACATAAAGAGAAAAGTAGGTCAATTTCTGTATTTGCAAAGTTGCAAATATGTTGATACGGCATCAATGAAATCATAAGTAAAAGTAATAATTATAACAATAAGTTAAATGCTTTGCACAAATCATTTGATCTAGTTCTGTTTAGACTCTCACAGCACTAGGTTAAGATTATGGAAAGATCTCAGTCTTGTTTAATGCAGAAAAGGTCCATACTGACTTCAGACACATGGTCTTAATTTACATTTAACCAAAGCCACAATCTTTCCCTAACCTTAACCAAAGGGCTTTTGTTACCTAAACTGTAGATGGGACTGTGGATGTGAGTCCTGGTCTCTGGTGTGACAGTCCTGTGCATTGAGCCCGCTGCACAAAACGAAAAAATCATTGCATTCATTAGAAAAAGAAAACATTGCCTCCAGTAATCCAGCCAGCGAATACGTTGCCACCACAGTGTAACTGGGAAAACAGTTTAGTAGTATATGAATGGAGACCGGGCCGGATGAATGCCGCTAATACGTCTGTGTGTTAAGTGCAGAAATGGAGTCAGGAGGCAGTTGCTTATCTTAGCAGAAAGATGTAGAGGAAATGGGGGGGGGCAGCTCATCTTTGGTGATCAACAGCTGAGAAAAGTTACTTCCTCCCAAGCCTTGCTGTAACAGTGAAGTTGCTAGATGCAGAGATTGCATCAGCACAGGCCTTTACTAAACTCACTGAGCAGATCTGGCAAGTGGTGCTGTAGGGAAGACGCTGCACAGAAGAGCTGGATGGATGGACACACTATTGTTCAATGAGAAACAGTTCCAATGCAAAAGAAGGGAAAAGTTATATTCTGAATGTTGTTGAAACCAGGTCATCACAGGGTCAGTTCATACGAGCAGAGGAGAAAGGTAGAACAGAGATATTTGCCTTTAAAGGTCCCATGTTTTTCACTTTTCCAGTGTTTTTTTTTTTTTTTTTTTGAAGTGTCGATATCCATAAGACAATATATTTGTATTTTTAAGAACCAAAAATCATCTCTGTGTAGTTTTACATCTCTTCTCTCAGGCTTCTCAATGGAGCTCAAGTAACAACAGATTGGTGAGCCAATCAGAAGAGAGACTGAGCCTCTCTTCTGATTTGCTGACTTTTTGTGAGTGTTTGAATAAAAATATGGCAGCTTGGGGCGTGGCTGAGGGCGGTGACTGAATAGGCTCAGTTTCTGAATACAGGCTGTGTGCATTTCTCTGTGGACTGAGGCTTTGATACTTTCACAGTATTAATATAGAACCTAGACCTGCTTTATAATAAAAAAAGACACAAAAATATCTTTGTACAATATGGGACCTTTAAAGAGTATTCAGTGTCAAATATGAGGTAAATGGACCTTAAAAAGTTGGACGTGATTGAGGGATCTCTTTGGCATTTTGTCTTTACACTGACTTTCTCATCAGTGACAACTGAGCAGTTCATTACAGCAACAGTACTGCCAGTTATAGACAGTCTGGCTAAGCAGCTGCCAGAAGCCTGCAGCCAATAGCCTGTAGACCTTCAATTATTTACATCTTCCTCTGCACCCTGCACCTCCTCCTTCTTTTCTTGCTCTCCACCCTCTGGTTATGATATGCCTTCCCATTGCTCTCCTTCTTCGCCTTCCTTGCCTCCTCCTCCTCCTCATCTCCTTTTCTCACATCCTTGGGAAGCCACTGCAAGAAGGAAGATATTAGCAGGATGAATTTAAATGTCATGTACGATAACAGATGAACAGATCTTCAGAGAGAGGGAGAATGACAAGCAGATATTTGAAACGAAAAAAAAAATACAGCAGGATGACAAATTTGAATATCATCTGCATGTGTGATAAAGAAAACAGTCACTGACACATGTTGCTGTATATTATTTGAATTGGTACTTATCAATGAGAAAAGAATCTGTTCTGCCATAATGAATATGGGTCTTCAAAAGTCTTTCAGTTGACCGAGCCGAGCGCTGAGAAGAGATTAGACTGTTTATTGACGAGAATTTTAAACAGTCATTTGGAGAGTGCCGCTGTTCTGTGAGACAGATGACACAGTGTTTACCTCTGTCATCTCTCTCATCTCTAGAAATAAACACCAGAGTCAACAGTTTCTACTGGTGACAGAAATATAGAAATATAGAGGCACAGGATCTCAGGGTTTATTTTGTGCTGCATCAGCTATAATGAGTATGAACACATCACGAGTATGCACATAGACATGAAACTTTCACCTGGACGCAGGGCTGAACAATTCACAATATTATCGAAATCGCAATATGGCCGAGTCCAACATCCAAACTGCAGGAATTGCAGTTTTTTGATAAAGATAAACTGTGTCAGATCATAAATTAAGCTTTGTGGTGCTACAGAGCCAACAAATCATATTCTCAAGACATCGCATCACAATATCTTCCAAAATAATCAAAATATGATTTTTTTTCAACCAGTCCTCCAGGACGTGTTTTTCAAACCTTCATTGTCATGGTTACAATAATAAAAACACAGACTAGACCAAGGGTGGCATACCTACCTTTGTCGCCATGGTTACTATAATATGGTCATGATTGGTTGGGTTTAGGAAAAGGTCATAATAACCTGCTGCACAGACGACCTACAGTCTCGTTTATCGTACTGTTCAGCCCGAGTCTGCAGTCTTATGGCGCCAGCCATGACTCTGGAAGGACTGACGAAAAGCTACAGCTCACTACAACTTAAATTTCATGTTAACAGTTCTGTCCAACAGCTAGAACAGCTGCTCGGAACACAACAAGAAACACGAGGGGTCAGACAGTCAGACAGGTCGTAAACGCTTATCCACGCCCAGTTTAGTCAAATTTATGTGGTAAAGAAAAAAAACAAAATCAAAAGGAAATATCCATCGCAGTTTAGCTACTGACTTCTTGCTTCAACTTTGACCCACTGTACATGCCATAGTAGCTCACACTTACACAAGTTCCTTCCATTTGTTGTGCAAATGAAGGATTATTAACAATTGACCTTCAAATATACACTCAGGTGCCAGTTTATTAGGTACACTGAGCTAAAACCAATATTCTCCTTTCATCAAGGTTCTAACGTTCAGTTTGAGACAGATGTGGATTCATCTGTATGATCATTTTGGAGGTTGGACCTTGTTTTGGTCCCAGATAACTAACAATCTTCTCGAGGACTGTCCACTTGTGTCAGAAGTAGGTGAACAGGGGATGGCTCTGTGGCTTAATGATAAAATGATGAGCTTCCTGCTGAAAGTACTATTCACATAATTATAATATATATATATTTATCACTTGCACCCAGTGCAAGTGTCTGACAGTGAGCCAGTGAAGCAGGTTTCCCCTGGTGTCATGAAATTCACTTAACACAAACAACAGTTGAATCACATCAAGTCAAATCAAATCAAATAGAAAAATAATCCTACGAGATGTGATACGAAGCAGATGCACACTTGTTCAAATGGCTTCCTGCTGAAGTGTCTCTGAGCAAGTGTCTGAACTTCTTCCAGCTGTATTAGAAGTCAGAGTTATTACATATGACATAAATGTGTTGAGAAGTTTGACTTTAGCTGGCGAGCCGACTGAAGAGAGCACACGTCAACTTCAGTTCCTGCTTATAGTGCTTGTGTTGCAGCTGCTGTTGCTGCTGGGGGGTTGTCTTCCCAGCCAAGATGCAATTTAGCTGCCCTTGGCCAGCATGGAGGCCTCGGTCTCTTAATAACTGCCACTGTTATGAAGTGTTGACAACTAATATCAAGGGATAATTCAGCCGGCCTGTCTGGACCCCCCTCTGCTTTATTAAGAACCTGAATGATTTCTATTTCCTTCAGCATGCAGCCTGATTATGTTTTATTCCCTCTGCCTTTCTGGCTCTCTCAAGTTTTATTTCATCATCTTTTTACCGGTTTTGTACTCTGTCTTCCGTTTTGGTTTGTTTCTCCCACTTTTATCCTCCTAATTTTCTCAGTTTTCTTTGTTATATTCTCTACATTGTTTTAATTTCATTTTCCCTCAATTTTTCTTATTTGCATTCTATGTTTTCTGTCCTCAGCATCAGGAGGAGCTGAGAGTGGGAGCAGTGGGGAGAAGAGTCCCACCAGTGGGTCATCGGCGTCATCTAAGCGGGCTCGTACGGCGTACACCAGCGCACAGCTGGTGGAGCTGGAGAAGGAATTCCACTTCAACCGGTACCTGTGCCGGCCGCGGCGCGTGGAGATGGCCAACCTGCTCAACCTGTCTGAACGCCAGATCAAGATTTGGTTCCAGAACCGGCGCATGAAGTACAAGAAGGACCAGAAGTCCAAGGGCCTAAGCTCCAGCTCTGGAGGGCCCTCACCAACCGGCTCCCCACCCCTGCCCATGCAGTCTTCCGCCAGCTTCCTCAACTCAATACACTCCATGGGAGGGGGAGGTGGGGGAGGAGGGGCAGGCTACGATGCCCCATCTCCTCCATCTTTTGGCAAGCCCCACCAGGGAGTGTCTTACTCCATGTCCACTGCCTATTCCAATGTCCCCATGAAGGGCTGTCCCTCCCAGCAGAAGTATGGTGCCCCTGACCAGGACTATGGTGACCCCCATCCCCACCACGGCCTCGTACAGGCCAACAGCACTGGCTACGGGACTCCCACCAACATGCAGGCCAGTCCAGTCTATGTGGGGGGTGGCAGCTATGTGGAACCCATGCCTGGCTCAGGGCCCTCCATTTATGGGCTAAACCACCTTGGCCCCACGCCACCCCACCACCAAACAATGGACTACAATGGCGCAGGGCCCATGTCGGCCGCCAACCAGCACCATGTGGGCGGAGGGGGCCCCCCAGGTACCTGTGACCAGCCCACACACCCAACGTACACTGAGCTGTCAGCGCACCACACCTCGACTCAGGGCAGAATCCAGGAAGCACCCAAGCTCACTCACCTGTAGCAGGTTTGGAACAAAATGACAACGTAGAAAATAGTGAAGACGACACAGAACAAGTAACACGACGTGACTCACTAACAGACTAACTGAGATGTGGGGACTCCACTGCTACTGCTGCAAAAGGACGGCAGGAGAGACAAAACAAGACAGACAGGAGCCATCCTGTGGTTTGTCCTTTGCTCTACAGTCACAAATCAGTGTTACGTGTTGGCCAGCCCCACCCTGTTTCCACCACCCTCACAAAGAGCCCCATCTAGTCTGATTAGGCCCAGAGCTTTCACTGGTACCTTGAAAGTGCAGTTAATTTAATTTCAACCAAACAGAGGTTGTGTCTGTAAGTTAGTAGCAGCAGTGCAGCCAAACCACAAACCATCCACGTTACCAAAAGAAAAAAACTGAAAAAACAAAAAACAAAGCAAAAAACAAAAACAGAGTTAAAACACACATCCTGCAGTGTAGAGGTAGTTAAATCAGTGGCAGCTGCCAAAACTTTCAAAGAACCTAGCATCCTCATACAGGACGTGAGGAGAGAAAATTGTCTAATTTAACAGTGTATAACCACTTTTTAAATGTCCCATCAGAAAAACAGTACTCCTCATTCATTTTACCAATGTTTACAATTTTTACATGAATATCGACATATTCATGTCAAAACATACTGGTCCCAGGGCAGTGAATCATTCTGTAGACATGGGACACAAGGTGGACAGTCAATTGTCCCCCTTCACTCCCCATAAATAAAGCTCCTCTTGTGGCACAATTCAGAGACATATCAGTAGCTGTGTGGCATAACAACATGTATGCTGAGATCCATTCTATAGTCAGGAATGATTAGTCTAATAATCACAGCACAGTCAGTGACTGCTTTGTTGTGACATCACAAAGTTCCAGAAGTCCTGACGGCTTGTTTTAAGGCTCAGTTTCTGAATACAGGCTGTGTGCATTTCTCTGTGGACTGAGGCTTTGATACTTTCACAGTATTAATATAGAAGCTAGACCTGCTTTATAATCAAAAACACATGGACATCTCACATCAACAATATGGGACCTTTAAGTTACTCAGCAAATGAATTGTGGCATTATTATTTTCCATAGATTTCTGACATATTACTGGACTTTTCCAAAAAATTCTTGCTCAGATGGAGCAAATTGCAGCAGTAGTTCAGTCAGCATGTAGTATTAAAAAGCCTATAATTGCTCTGTTAGAGCTAGTATGTGGTTTAAAATTGTACTTTGATAATAAAATCACCCCCTAAGACGCACACATACACAGACAGCTCTCCCGCCTGGTAAATGAAATAGTTGAGATTTTAATGGGCAGTTAACGAGGTGGTTAGATTTATGACACTGAGCTCTCTTCCCCCTCCAGGCAACACATGCTGTTGTCAGCCGGGCTGAGCTATGTGAAGGGCCCTGCCTCTCCATCAGCTGGAGAGGAAGAACAGAAATATATGGCTGGAGCTGGCAGCACTCATCTTCTCCTGTTCCACCAAGTACATAAAAACCCCCGGATGGTCCTCCCCAGACTGTCTCTTTTTGTCTCCTGTCGTACCTGTCTCTGTCCGTCCAGACTGAATCACAAGTAACCCACTGTCGCCTGTCTGCAGCAGCACATGGCTTCTGAAGGAGGCTTTTCCACCACTCCACTGACACCGTCCCACCAACCCCCCCCCACCCCCACCCCCTCCCCCACCCCCCCCCACACACACACACACACACACACACACAGACAAACACACACATCCATCACTCATGCACATGCACTCACCACCACTCCCATCACTCTAACAGGGTTTATGAAGCTACGAGCTCAGAGGCTAAACTAGCTCCCATAGACACATGTGTGTTAAGCTACGTTAGCTAAACACACCGTCATACACACACAGCAACGCTAAGCTAGCTTCCTTTCGTTGACACACATCCACAGCCGCGTTATGCCAGCTGTTGACAACTTCAAACAAACATGGAAGAGAAATCTTTAATGTTCTTATTTTAGCACATCATCGACACAGGGTAAATAATAAGAGTGGAGAACACTATTTATTTATGTTTGGGTAAGTCATTGCCCTCCTCTCTCTCTCTCTCTCTCTCTCTCCCTCTCTCTGTCTCTCTTTCTCTCTCTCCCTCTCTCCCTCTCTCTCTCTCTGTCTCTCTCTCTCTCTCTCACTTTGGAAGGGTTCACTTACATTAAAGTCCACATTTTATATTTTGTTTTGTTCTCACATATCTTGACTTTTAACGTGGATACAGGGTATATATTTGAACAAAAATGCATGTCCCAGAAATCTGAGCTGGTGTGCATCACACATTTTCAAAACAACTGGGCTTTACTTTGTCTGAACAGTCAGTGAGAGCAGTGTGGGACGACACACACTGAAACTGCACTCCCTGATGCTCTGACAGTAAACCAGTGGTTTTTAAAATGCAGATTCATACAAATGCTTTTCACATCTGGGCATCATTGTTGCACTTAGAGTTTACATTTTGATGGTTAAAGGTAAAAAAAAAAAAATAATAATAATAAAATCTTATTTTGAAGATGGAAGGCCCTCCAATCAAAGCGTCTTTCGTCAATGTGTGTTCAAGTGAACATTCATATCTAAATATTTATTTGTTATAGCCAGTTTAAAAAGACTTTCTGTTTTGTATTATTATTTATCCTTCATGTATTTATATCAAGAAAAAATACTGTACTTTTTTAGTATTTACCTGTTATGAAAGAAAAAAAAACAACGTTGTGTTTCTTCTTGTCCATTGTACTGAAGTTAAATTTTTTAGTTCTTGTATTTTAGAGGAAAATAAGTAGTTTTTATGTTCCTATAATGACCCTTGTACATAAATGTCTTGGCTTGTACAAGGAAAAAGGCAAGGATGGGGATTGTGACCCACCCTGGCATAGTCAGAAAAGTTAGACAAACTATTAGCTGGAAAAAAAGAATGAGACTTTTTGGAGAAGAACAACTTCTTTCTTTGTCATTTGTAGCTCCCTTTTCTTTGATTGTTGAGAGAGTTGTCTGTCAAACAATTCTTTAATAAAAGGTTATGTTATTCAGAGCTATCGTCAGTTTTGTGAAGAACTCGACTCACATTGTTTGGTTAATAGTTTTACCCACAAAACTCCACAAAATCTTAGGTGTATATACACTGTAAGGTGGAAATCTGCTCACACTGACAGTGTTGATTGTCATGTCAACACACAAACAACTGAGACTGTTCTCCTGAAAAAAAAAACGAGCCCACAGGTCGGCTGTCAGCAGGTTATTGTGATCCATAGTTAGATTCTGTTGCTAGGTGACATCTAGTGGTCGTAGTAATTATGACAGGAGCAAAGGGAAAAGTGCGGTGACGTAGAGCAACAAAGTCCACGTCAGGAGGAGGTTGGGGTGGATGGATGGAACATGACACAGGAGAGCGGTGTTCGATTTCCCATGTGAAAGTAGCAGCTTATGTTGTTTCCATTATACATGACTGTTTGACAAAGTTAACCATGTTGTAATTATTGTAAAAATGACAACAACCTTTCCTAAACCTAACCAAGCCATCACCATTATTGTAGTAACCACTGGGGCAAAGGTAGGCAAACGTGTTTATTATTGTAACCATGACAACCAAGGACCGGGGCGCCTGTTGTGGTAGGTGCTATTTCAGGAGACACTGCTGTGGGTCGTATCAGAAGGTTTAAAAAAACAACCTGTAGACCTACAGTTGTTCAGGTTGGTGGACTGGTTGCTTCCAGCTGGAGCAAAAATCATAAAGTATGAAAATATGCTAATTACTGCACGCCCAACTTTTAAAGTAAGTCAAAATCTATGAAAGAAATTATTTTTGTTGATTATCAACTTTGAGCATATTCTTCTAAAAAAGGGCCTCACCTACTAATCTGTTAGTATCAGCTGGGAATCCTTGACATTAGAGTCCAAAACATAAGTGTGCTTTCCTTAATACCGAAACTAATATTTTGAAGATGCAAGACATCACTATTATTCTACCTAAATCCTTCAAAGGAGCTATTTGTAAGTTTTGGTACATAGCTAGCATTAGCATTACCAGCTGTTTACTCACCAGTTTAAAAGAAACGTTGTGAGTTTAGCATCAAACTTTATTCCTTCCGAGAGTTGTCTCAATTATGTTTTGATTCTATTTCTTTCACTTCTTTTCTTCTACTTAAGTTAGCATGCTAACCAGCTAGCTCCAGCCCTGCCGGACTTTCTCATCACTTTCCGATACCGAGTCACTGTAGCGCCCAGGCTGCCCTGAAGAAGTAGCTGCTCAGATGGTGTATTATAACCTCGTGTATAACCTATTGGCTGAAGCCCTTGGCAAGACTGGTGAGTGAACAGCTGTTAATGCTAATGTAGCAATAGCAAAACTTACAAGTGGCTCCTCTAAAAGTGTCAGTAATTGTTAAATCTTGTGCAAATATTTCTTCTTATACATGTTATGTGTTGTGTGCAGCACCTCAAAGTTAGATCACATCGTCCTTCACCATGAGGTAACAAAATTCAGCTCATGAAGCCCAGATCTGGTGAAGCCAGGTCTGGCTTCTTTGAAGCAGCAGGTCTCTCATTCAGGGACGACCTGACGCTGATGCCAGTATTAAATATCGAGACAATACCTCAGGCTAAAAGCGTCACTGTCAGAAAACATTCCCGATTATTAAATGTCAAGCCCAGAGCCACGTGTTACATGTCAGGCATTAAAAAGAAACATCTTTAGCCTATAGGGAACTTTTAAATCTGCTCTTGTCCCCTCTGTGCTTTACAAACCACACAGAATGACGGTGGTTATTTGCCAAAGTGCTTGGTTGTAGTACTTGGCAAACGTGCCAGTCACAGCCTGTTATGCCACTGTTAGCTGGTGGCTGGTGTTCATTTACGGTACTAATACCAGTACCAACCGTTCACTGAAGCTAACGTCAATTACTAGGCTGCATCACAGCTAAAGTCTAAAGTTACATCCAAGAATAATTCCTCTGCTAAAACCTAATACCTATAGTTAAAGCTACAACTGTTGCCACTTGATTTTTTATCCTTTTTCACAATTAGGAGGGAGCCAGACCTTTGGCTCTGTGGTTTTTGTCTGATAACTCCAAATCAAAACGTTCAAACCCCATGTTGATATCAGTCAAATCTGCCCTTACAGAACTGAATATGACAGATGTTTTCAGCAGCGATAACTGTCACAGCTGCTGAAGAAAGTATAAGCCAGTTTCTCTGCAAAATAAAGTGAAGGCATCTTGGGTTCAACCCTCTCAAACATGCAAACCCATGCTGCTGAAGTGTCCTTGAGCAACACACTGAAACCTGACCTCTGCACTTGATGTTTCACATGAGAAAAATCTGCTGCTCTGCGTGAACATTCCTCAGGATCCCTGATGAATTCAGAGTTTAAGAGCCAGCCCTGACTTTTACAATGTTTTAGCTACTCTGAAAATGGAGACACTGAGATGTGTTATTTTATTTTCATTATTATTATTTATCTAACTAGTTTTTAAGTTAAGTTTTAGTGAACAACCCAGAGCCCTCAGACTGTCCAGCAGATGGTTGGAGTTGTGTGTGGGTGTCATTTCTGAGTTCAGAAACCTGTGGACCATTCAGTCCAGCCCCTGTTTGACTATTTAAAAATCTGAAATGATTGTTTTTAATAATTGACTGTTGAGTGTTCGCTCCCTGTGTTGATTTTTTTTTTCTGAATGGTGAATTAACACTCTCAGATAATTCACCTGTGAGTTCAAACTTTCAGACAGACACAAGCTGACCCTCCTTCTTTGTGTCCTGTGTTCATGTTTATGACCAAAAAAAAAAAAACCCTAAGGCCTGCGCCTTGGTCTAGTCACGTGGTCTCTAAATCCCTCTCTCTCTCTCTCTCTCTCTCTCTCTCTCTCTCTCTCTAACTCTCTCGCTCTCTCTCTCGCACGCGGCGTGTGCTCACAGGCCTCAGAGCAGCTTAAAACTTGGAACATAAATCAGGCTCCCATAAATAATGGCCGCACTTCCCTTTACATCTCCGTTGGACTAACAGACAATAAAAACACCAATAAGCAGAGATTGGATCTAATTTATTGCCTCATAAAAACAGACGAAGAGCTCGGCTCGGCTTCAGCGACGCAGGCGCAGCTGAAAACAGTCCAGCTCTGACTGTACAACACACTCTCTCACACACACAGAACCACAGACTGACTCGCATCATGTTCAAATCACAACTGTAATTTCATAAGATTTTAGGTGTAGGAGGTGTAGACAGAGGAATCTGTTAAAAACGGTCAGATGTGAGCAGATGTCTAATTATAGCATGTAGTAGCTATCAATTGGATTTAAATCTATAACGACCACCACAAATATAAAAATAAAAATAACAAAAACGACAACAATTACTATTATTATTATTATTATTATTATTATTGTTTGTAAGCCCAACACAAAATACATTATTTTTACTTATAGCAGGTTAAGCAGAACGACGTCTACAATTAATAAATGATTATGTAACATCTGAAGCTTTTTCATTTCACTGGAAACAGGCCTTAGACCAATCACAATCTCAAACATCAATTATTATTAATTACAAATTAAATTAATTTCAAATTTAGTTCCTAAAATTGAAAAAAGAATTAAACAAAATAGAAAGTAAAACAAAAGTACTGATTTTAAATAGAATGAAATAAAATTTTAATTAAAATAAATGAATGAAATTAGATGAGTCATACAGAGTCTCCATCTTCAGAAGCAGACAATCCGCACTTCCCTTGTAATGACGGAAACACCAGCTTCTGCTCTCCACCAGATCCAAATACACTTGTCGGAATTTTACATAAAAAAGAAAAAAAAAACTACTTTAAAATAAAATCGTTGACTTCGAAAAAATTTGACAAACAATACTAAAGTGGAGTAGCGGGTTGTGTCAATGGAGCTCAGTCAGCAGCTTGTGTGTGCTGTGTCTGGGCTTGTGTTTGGTGTGTGTGTGTGTTCAGTGTTCAGCCCCGGCCTACTCACTGCCTGCGCTCAATGGCCCTCACTCCCACACACGTCCCTGCCTTTTCTGGCTCTCTTTAGAGTCAGCGGGCGAAGCCTGGGAAATATGTGCGAGCCAGAGAGAGTTTCTGTCTTTTTTTTTTTTTTGGTGGCTGTTTTTTTAACAGATAAAATATTTGTGTGTGCCGTTTCTATGTGCGCATATTTGACGCGCGTAAAAGTGCGTGAAAATGATTAAACAAGGCAAGCAGTGGAGCTAAAGGAGAGAGCTGGAGAGAGATAGACTGGAGCTTTCCTTGTTATGTAGGGAGAGAGCGGAGCTGCTGTCAGGCTCTTTGCAGGGAGGGAAAGATTGATCACCGCACTTCTTTTTTTCCACTCGGGGCTCCGCGGGCCCTCCCCAAAATATCCTCTGCTAAATTCCCGAGGTCCTGATCTTTATAAAAATCTACATGTGCCTCCTGTTAAGTGTGGAGGCCACGCAGTGCCTCCCCGCTCACTGCTTCACTCACCTTACTGCAGCTGTATTATTATTTTTACTATTAGGAGGAACACGTTCGCCTCCTTTAGTACCGTGGAGCGACCTCGCTGTGAACTCTCACACATTTTTTACACACATACAGCACTGGGGGGGTGGGGGTGGTTAGCTCTCTGAGTGCAGGGACTATTTCAGGTTGAGATTATATTTAGACAATATATTTTCTCTCTATATTTAGAAAACACACACTCGAAAGCTTCAACAACTATTTTTAAGTTGAGTAATTAAAAACAGGAGGAAGTCTATTAGATTAAAAAAAAAAGTAGACTTACACACCCACAGGCTCCCTGCCTCTGCCTCTGGTCTCATCTCCCCACAGTAAAATCTAAGTTTCTGTCTCTCTGCTCTGTTTGAAGCCAATCTGTCTCATCTTCACTACCGCTGAGTACAAATCTTCATCACCCTCTCCTCCTGAGCTACTGCGCAATATAAAAGCCTCTCCAACTTTTATGTGTGTAAGTTGGGTATTTCCAGCCTCTGTCACACTTTATAAGATTAATGAGCTGAGTGCTGTAAACATTTTTTTTTGAAGGAGCCATATTGCAAACAGAGCTGGCGAGCTCCATTCACCTAATGTTAACCGTCATTACATCACCCAGAGGATCGAAGAAATGTTCCCGAGCTGCTCTATTGTTTGTGGGCCGGGATGCGCCGACCCGCCGCCCACACGGCGCACATGGCGACCGGCCGCCTTCACGTTTTTTTCCCCCCAGATTTTACCCCCCGGTAAGACAAAACAATAGCAGCTATCATGTGGTATCGCCTCTCTTTGCCACAGCATTTGGTAGAAAAATAATAACGCTGCTTCCCACAGCCATCTCTGCCGCCAGGCCCCTGCCCCGATTGGCTGTTTTGGCTCACATGACCAGGAATTGGCTGCAATTTCGTCCCATAGTTCTTCAGTTTAGCTTACCCAGGTCCCCATACGCTAGTAATATCACCAATATACACAATTATTATAGCCACCGCATTTACGCCATTGCGGTCGGGAGCCTATATGATCGTGCGATTTTTCTTTTCGTTTTAATTTTTTAGGAGACCATATTGTGTTGTGTGCTTGTGTGGTGTGTGTATGTGTGTGTATATGTGTTTTGTTTTGTGTTTTGTGTTTTTTTTTCTGGGGGGGAAGGGATTGTTCGGGGGTCTCGCCGTTCGAGGGTGAAACCGGTTTGAGGGAGCTATGAATTTTGAATTTGAAAGGGAGATCGGTTTTATAAACAGCCAGCCATCCCTAGCAGAGTGCCTGACGTCCTTCCCCGCCGCCCTGGAGTCATTTCAAACTTCATCAATCAAGGAGTCGACAGTAATTCCGCCTCCCTTCGAGCACACCATCCCCAGCCTCAGCCCCTGCACAGCCAGCCAGCCGAGACCGGCTGCTAGGAGCCAGCAGAACCGGAGAACCTCCGCCACTAATGGCCTCCAGGCGCACCACCGAGGCGCCCAGCAGCCCGGACCGCCAGGCCAGGCCCCTGCCTCGGTCACGGCGACCCCGGCCGGTCCGCTGGCCCACGAGTTCCCCTGGATGAAGGAGAAGAAATCATCCAAGAAGTGCCCCAAGCCTGGGGGCAGCTCCAGCGGTAGTGGATCCATCATCCCCCCCGCCTCGTCCTCCCCGTCTCCGACCGCCTCCGGGTACGCTTCGGCGGGCATCGAGTCACCCACAGGTCGGTATGCTGGGGTGTGCATGTGTGGTAGGAGTGTGAGGGGGTGTGCAGCCTGTGCTTTGTTTTTCTGTTTGCATCTTCATTTCACATCCACCTCACAAATAACCGAACATTCATCCCATGCAGCTTGGATTGGAGAGATGACATTGCCTTTTTCTTCCTCAGCCTGTTTGTATGTATATATGTATATGTTGTGTGTGTGTGCTTGTGTGCGTGCTTGTGTGCACTGTGCAGTGCTGTGATGCTGTGTCAACAGGGAAGCCATATCTAGACCCCTGCATTATGCTGCAGTGCTTTGCACACTCTCTCATCACGCATTTAAATATGCACCATTAACGTCTCACACTCATCTCTGTCAACGAGAGGATCAGTGTGTGTGTGCATCTGCTTTACACTGAGTGCAAACCGTTCACACCAGCATCTCGTTATTTCTCCACCACCTGCAGCTTAAACCTTCAAAATGCTTTGTGTCCACATAGAATTCTTCTCTGCGAGCAGAAGGTGTTTTTTTTCTTGATCCGTCCTCCATATGACTGCAGCTGCAGTGGGGATCAATCTGTTCATTGGATGGTGTGATTTCAGATCATCGCCCTCATATTATATATTCATAGCACAACTGAGATGGTGGCCATATTGGATTGATGTAGGAAATATAATGGCGATGCAAAGTTAACGGACTTGTGGAGGTGGGGGTTGGGGGTATTGGCTATAAGATACAGCCACACACACACACACACACACACACACACACACAATCTGATTTTCCAGAGGTTTAGATCATTTCTGTATTTTCAACTGACCTTCACCACAACCTGTATTTTTTTTCCCCAAAAAATGTCCTCTTGTTTTTTATTATTACACGCACACACGATCCCACCCACATTCATTTCTAATGATTTCTAAAATTCTTGTTTTCCTTCATTCTTTGCCAATTTCCTGCCTTTTCTGATCTCATTCATAAAGTTACTTATGGTCTTATTTGTGTTTCTGACAGAATCCGCCACATTCGTTTCACATCGATATTCCCACATTTCCCGGCACATTTCCTCCCTTTCCCATGATGTATTTATTTTCTTCCCGCTGCAGCCTCTCACTGTGCTCGCCGCACTTTACAGAAGAGGAAACCCCATTCTGACATTATGATCATCTGTCTTTTTTTTTTTTTTTTACAGTCATATGTTTGGCTGCCACTGTAATTGGAAGGAGTATTTTTTATGAGACTGTTTTGTGTTTTATTATTTACTAGGCTTTTGTTTTATTATGGAGAAGGGCCGAGGGGATTTGTGCTCGATGCTGCAGCAGCTTATTTCTTGGCTTGAAATCTTATGCGCCGTAAAATTGTAGCGCTTATACATGATTTTCATGAAACTGATTACAATTTGAAATCAAAATATAAAAATTTAATTAAAAAAAGAGAATGGCTTAAAATTTTGCACAATAAATAATCCGCATATGTTTTCTTTGTCTCCTTCTTTCATTTGTCTATGTCTCCCTGCAGACCCAAGCCAGGCCGGTCTGGATGGTGGAGGAGCCGGGTCCCGCCGGCTGCGCACCGCGTACACCAACACGCAGCTCCTGGAGTTGGAGAAAGAGTTCCACTTCAACAAGTACCTTTGCCGACCCAGGAGGGTGGAGATTGCCGCCCTTTTGGATCTGACCGAGCGACAGGTCAAAGTGTGGTTCCAGAACCGGCGGATGAAACACAAGCGCCAGACCACGCACCACAGGGACGGTGGAGGAGGAAGCCACGAATCCAGCGACCCGGGCGGGTTTGAACCGCTAGAAGGGGCCGATGCCTCATCTCCATACTCCAGCCAGCCGCTGGAGGCATCTGGCACTGGGGAAGCTACACTGAAGGCCGAGGCGGGAAGCGGCGATCCATCTTCGGCCACAGCTGCCACCGCCTACACTAATGACAGCGAGGACAATGCACAGCCCACGCCGGAGGAGGTAGGCCGTTTGAGACGCCTCGAACGCCCACCGCTGCCCGGGGACTCTGGCTCGCCTGACAGCGCGGCGACTCACCATTCCCCGCCGTCGTTCACCGCCACGAACTGCGCCGACAACCCGGGCTTGGTGAAGCTGAGCGAGGACGGGCCCGCAGCAGCAGCAGCAGCAGTAGCAGCGTCCAGTTCGTCATTCCCCGAGCAGCGAGACATCTCCATCTCCTCCACCGGCTCCGCAGTTCACACCCCTGCAGCCTCCTCCTCATCCACGCTCCCTGACCTGACCTTCTTTGCCGGGGACGCCTGCCTGTCACCCAGCCTGCAGAGCTCCCTGGATAGCCCGGTGGATTTCTCTGAGGAGGACTTCGACCTGTTCACAAGCACATTGTGCACCATAGACTTACAGCACCTAAACTTCTGAGGGCAGCTGCAGTGTTTAAACATAAAGGAGCGGAGGAGTGGAGGGACGGACAGGCCTGTGTGGGTGAACAATCGACGGAGGAGACAGCACTCGGCGAGGACTCTGTTATTTGAAAAGAATGAAAGCTTCTCGGCAACATTCCTGAAACATTTCTGAATGAAAATTACCTTCGTTTTGAAATATGCTTTTTCGTCTTCTTGCTGGTTTTTATTTTGCGGATATAACGTAGTTTAAGAGAGATGCGTTTAATTTTATGTTGTTTTTTTTTTTTATTTTAAACATCGAAGGGAACTAGTTTTTTTTCCACTATCGAAACGTTGTGGATTTTTTCTCCCTCTTGTCCAAATTGCAGGTATTTATTGCCTTTCTTGTTTCTGTTAAAATGATTAACCATTATAAGTATGTGTGGTATTATTTCCTCTAGTCCATTCTGGTGCAGCTTCATTGGATCCTTAACTTCTCAGGAACTGTTCACGGAGTCTAGGTGCAGATAGCTGGACTGCTTTTAGAAAAATATAATCTGAAGAATGAGTTCATTTCTCTCTCTGAACGAGACAAGAGGAGAGGGGAGCCCTGCTGATGACCCGAGTTTTAGACCCTAGTTTATTTATTGAGATTCTTTAATAGTGAAAATCCAAATTATTTATTGTATATATATTTTCATAGTGGAATTATAATGATAATAAAACATACAAACATTTACGACATGAATAATGTTCTTTTCTTTTATGAATTAATGAAGTGCTGAATATCATAATAATATTAATGAAGTGTGTAGGACCTGTATACACACACACACACACACAGATATATATATATATATATATATATATATATATATATATATATATATATATATATATATATATGTATGTATATATATATAAGGCCTATTTATTTATTTGAATGATTGTATCATTATTGGTTTTATTATTATTATTTATTGTCTTCTATAAATATCTTTTAATTCTGGCTCATAATTTGGATTGAATGCAGATTTCACTTTTAAAATTGTTGGCTCCATCTCGTTTTCCCACACCACACAGAATAAACATATAGGCTGATATGGCCCTGTATGGCCCTGTATGGCACAACTTATGTGTGTTTACACAGAGATAACCGTGACTTTGAGAAAGAATGAACTGATAAAAAGAGAGAAAACAGTCTGAGCACATAGCAGGATCTGTTTTCCTCTGTCACACATTAGCTTAGCATGGTTAGCCTTCTGCCTCTAAGTAGGGACTAATGCTTTGCATAGCATGGCCCTCAATGCACTACAATGTACAATGCAGCCTTTTACTGAGTTTGTGAGATCCAGAGCTAAACACAAGGTGACATAACTCACTTTCTGTTTGTAGCATGTGAGTATCAAAGTTCACTGTAGCTTAGCAACGCTAATTCTCCCCAATTATTAAGCTAGTGTGGTTAATGTGACTCTAACTATGAGTTAGGTGCCTTCAGTGTGTGTGTGTGTGTGTGTGGACATGATGTTAACCAGCTTCACCTCCTCCCATAGAGTCAAAATGGCGCTGAAGACAAAGCAGGATGTGAACAATGAGCAGTGGCAGCCATTACAGGATGACTGGCTCACTCTGACAGGCATGGTGTGTGTGTGTATGTGTGTGTGTGTGTGTGTGTGTGTGTGTGTGTATGTGTGTGTGTGTGTTTGTGTGTGTGTGTGTGTGGGAGGGAAAGAGAGCAAGTCAAAAAGACAGGGGAATGGCTTGCTTTTTAGCTGCAGATTTAAGACAGTGTTAAGGCTGATTGTTGCTTTACTTATAGTGTATAATTATTATTATTATTATTACTATTATCATTATTATCATTATTATTATATAATAGGCCTTATCTTTCACAAATGGTGAAAAAACTGATACTTGCTCTCTGCAAAGCAAAGACTCAGAGAAAAAGGAACACCCAGTTGGCTGATGTTATTAATGCTATAATGTCTGGTCCTGAACTATAGTTTAATAAATCCTGCTGAATGTTAAATGGAAGCTACAGAAAGCTACACTACCAAGAAGCTGCTCCATCAATTATTTTATAAAACAGAGAATCAACCACACATTTGCAGTGCATTCAAAATGAATACAACAGTGTGTTTAGTGAAGAATCTATAAGCTGAAAACAACCAACTGCCATTGGTTCAATCTGGTTTCCTTTTTTTTTAAAATAGCCTACACAACTCAGCAAATAATAAGATCCCTGAACTGAGAGACCTACATATTGACTGTATCTCTTTCTGATTGTTACATGTTAATGTTATATAACTGTGATAAAGTTGGCATAACTGTTGGAATGAGAAAACACACAAAACTGCACTGAGAGGAACCCTTGCACATGAACACTCTGATGAGTCACATCTCACTGATGAGCATGCATGATTTCAGTTTTCACATGTCTATAAGTTGTTATCCCAAAAACAGAAATCGTTGAAATAATGCTGTACATATCAAGAATAAGCAAAAGATAAGTACACATGGACATATGGCCATAAAATATATAAATACCAATTATTCTGCAACTACTACTAAATCAGAAGTATGTTCAGGGTCAAATCCTAGCTGTGCTTTAATATAATTGTGTAACTAATATGGGGTTTAATAAACCTGAAGTTTCTTGATGGTTTGGTTTGGCTCAGGCAGCAGCACAGTGAGATGAGATATGACAAATGCATGTATAACAATTTCTAGGTTCCTGAAAGATTTTATTTTGATAATTTATTTAAGTGAAAAAAATCACAGTGACTTGCTGTCATATTTTATTTGTCATAGGAGCTCAAATGGCTGGATACTAAAAGGATCAAAGAGAGTTTCATCTGGACAAGAATTAGAATTAGTATTGTGTCTTAATATAATGGGAACTGGTGGCATCATGTCAGCAGAAAACAGTAGTGGCCCCAGTATTGGACCATAGAGAACTCCACTAATCTAAGTGCTATTTTAAACATATGAATTTAATATTGACCCTGTGATTCTCATCTACTGCTCAAGACATTCAGTAAAATTTAAGTGACCAACAGTATTGACCACTGAGCTGTGACCAATATCACCTGATCACTTAAAAGAAGATCCATACTGAGGCTCTTGATACTGAAGCTAAGCTAACCGGTTCCTGGCTCCAGCACCGTACTTACTGTAGCTACATATGTAAGAGTGGCATCGATCTCCCCATCTAACTCTCATAAGAAAGTTTTTTTTTTGTCAAACTATTCCTTAAAAGTATTAATAGTCACATATGAGCTGCTGTGGACAGAAATGCAGTGTTGTATCTGCATATAATAGTAATAGTAATAAGCATCTTGTAGGGAAAAGGAAAAACACATATAAATTATGATGTAAATGCACGCAGAACGCATTGCAGCACTGTGCTATTGGACTGGCCAGGCGACATCTGAGGTTGGGCAAGCTTCCGCTGTGATTGGTTCTCAGGCAGGTGTAAATGCAATCTGTACCATTTTGCCACATTCAAGAAAAAATACTGACCAACAAATTGAAAAGTCATCTAAATCTGTCTCCTCCTTCAGCTGATGCTAATGTGAGGCTTCCACAGTTACAGAGTTTTCAGATCAAAATCTCAGGACAGAATTGTGTTTTCCAAATGTTTTTTGCTAGTGCGTGGCAAAGCAGCATTTCTTGGTAGCCCTAATGTTGCTGGAACACACACACACACACACACACACACACACACACACACACACACACACACAAAACATCAATAAACCATTGGACATCCCCTGTGACAAAGATACCTACTTGATTTGACTAATTGAGACTGCTATAGTTTTGCATAGAACAAAAGTTGTGTAAGTCTCATATTTATTGTTGAATCTCACCATGAGGAGATGAATTCATGAGTAGTAAGGAGAGGATTGATAATTACTAAATGTGTCATACTGTATAGCAAATATGAAACAAAACAAATGTATTAACATTATATTAAGCCGACATAAAAAGTGTATTGATGACAGGACTAAGTTTAGCAGAATGAAGACTGGGATGTACATCATACATTCACGGCAACACACGTTCCCTCTTGCCTATAACATCCGTCTAAGAGTATCTTGTATACAAAGAGATTACAGCAGAGTACATCTCTATGCTGGGAGACGTATCTAACCTTCTGAGTGCCTGTGTGTGTGTGTGTGTGTGTGTGTGTGTGTGTGTGTGTGTGTGTGTGAGGGAGAGTGTGTGTGTGTGTTCTCCAATAATCTCTCTCTTCTGGCTGTCACCGCCTGTCAGCCTAGCTGCCACATTGTGATACACGAACTCCTCCTTTATCTCTTGCATCACCGTCACCATCACTGTTATGATTTCTGTTGGTGTGTTTGTGTGTGTGATATTGCATAACTCAGATGTGATAGATCACCCACTTAGCAGCAGCGGTGAAATATGTGAATGGTAGATTTATATCACCTTGGGCATCAAGAGGAAACTTTACCCTCAGACACACAGACAGTTGGTACTGCTACACTGCTCCACTCAGACGTTTGCTGTTGACACACGTTGCAACCTGCAAGTCAAGTGATAGGACAAAAAAGAAGAACAAGACCTGTCTCCTCATGGTAGGTATTACACTGCATGGTTCAACATGATAGGTTCATAATGGTCTCTGAAAGTAAACAATTGACGAATTATTGTATTATTCACTCATTAAGTTATAAAACTCAAGAATCCATAGCATATCATCACATCATACAGTTATCACAACCTTTGCTGCTTTTATTTCTTAAAGGCTTATAAGGAGCTTTATAGAATTCTTAAAGTCCCCATCCTATCATTGTCAAATGTGGAACCCTCCAGGTCACATACACTGAGAACAGACTTCACAGTGATGTAGGAGACACCTTGTGTCCAGTAGTTGAACATTTTAAATGAGCAATGTTTGCATATAGATAGATTTAGGATTTTATTATATTATTATTATTATCCATGTCATTATGTTTATATACAATCAAAAAACTGGTAGCAAATGTAATTGGGGATTACATTTTCCAATAACAGAATAAGGGCACATACTCTGAAGTCGCAAATGTGTTGATACAGAATCAGTAAAATATTGACAGACAACATATTTGACAAATATATGATCTTGGCCTAGGCTTCAATATCCACTTATAGTGACTACAGCATTATTACACTTGTTTACAGTTCTGTTTAGGCACTCAAAGAACTCATAGAAGGTTAGGGAAAGACTGTAATCTGGTTTAGTACAGAAAATGTTAAATGAAGCCTTCATCTGATCGTCTAACTGCATCTGGAACATCCTTTTGGACTTACTTACATACTGTATATGCATATCTTTACTCAGCCATGTACCCATGTGTACAATATAGCCATCCATCCATCCATCCATCCAAATCAAGAGAGGTAGCTGTCCTGATGTCCCTCTCTGGACTACCTTTGATGATATTCAAGGTAAATGATGTTAAAGCACCATTTTCCAGTTCCTCCTGGGGAACCCTGAGGCCTAAGGCTGAGCCTGGCAACCCTGTGGAGGAAAGTCATTTTGGCTGCTTGTATTTGCAATCTCATTTATTTGGTCACTACCCAAAACTCCTGAATATAGGTAAGGGTTGGAACGTAAATCAACTGGTAAATTGAAAGCTTCGGCTGTCAGTCTGACACTCCATTTTATCGTCACTTGAAAAGGACCCTGAGCTACTTAAACTCCCTCACTTCAGGCAGCAACTCACTCCCAACTCTTAGGGAGAAATCGGCACTTTTCTGAAAGAGAACCATGCCCTCAGACTTGGAGTTATTGATGCTCCCCCCAGCTGCTTAACATTCAGCTGCAAACCATCCAGCCCATGCTGTAGGTCATAGGTTGATGAAACCAACAGAACTGTATCATCTGCAAAAAGCAAGGAAGTGGTTCAGAGGTCCCCAAGGCAGACACACTGATTCCCCAGGATTCATTGTTGTGTGTTGTATGTATGTATCTGAAAAAGTCATTGCACTTAAGTCAGTATTTGTCCTGCAGAGAATGAAAACTTCTTGTAATGCACTATTATGTGTAAATGACATATACTATATTCACTATATATCCTCTGTTGGGAAGAAATTCTGCAACACAGAATCTGAGGAGCTTTAACATGTTCTAGATTCAACATGAATTTACCACCTCCAGGATATTCTTAGTGTTTAAAATTACCCAGGGCATTTATCTCTGCCAATTATAGTCCTTTATCTACAATTGTGACTTATAGAAGAAAAATAGTAGTCATTCCAAATTCTAATATCCACTGTCTGGCTTGCCTTTTGTCATTCCTCCTCTTTCTTTGCCTAATTATGAGGTATTAAATCAAACCCATGGTTTCTTTCATGCTCGATAAAGCAGGGGATAAAGCAGTCAAGGGGCAATGTTCATTTTGACCATACTTACATGAATTCAGACTTAAAAAGGGATGCAAATCGATCTATGATTAGCTGCTTTTATCTTTGAAGATAATGGCCCATAGTTTACTTTTTTGGAAGTTCTTTAGGCAGGGTTATTTCTAATGATATAGTTTCCTACTGGAAGTCGTATCTGGGGCAGTACAATTTAGTGTTTTCTATATATTGGGCTTATAATCTGATATATTTCTAAACTCAACCAGGGATTCTATTAATGATTTTTCAGGCTCACTAAAATAAACTGGAACATCATCAGCGAATCGTGTCACCTTCTGTTCAAGCCTTGCCACCTTGATGACTTTAACAGCTTCACTCTGTCTTTTCCTAGAGGTTCAATAAACAAGGCAAAGAGGAGAGGGGAAAGCAGAAAGCCCTGCCAGTTCCTCTCGCTCCAAGTTAATCTGTATCCCAAGCTGTAGGCCTGTCAGATACAGTCTGACATTCTCTAATAAGTCCACACTCAATGAGCACTTTATTAGAAACACCATATAGATACTAGTTAGGGCCTTAGTTTGTCATGGCATTGATTCCATAAGATGTTGAAAACTTTTCTGGGGAGACTGGGGAGGCCACTAAAGAACACTAAACTCATAGTTATGTTCATAAAACCAGATTGAGACAATGATGCACATGGTCAGCAACAAGACCCAGATAGACTGTGGCATTCAAACAATGATTGGATGGTATTGTGCCAAGAATATGTGCCAAGAAAAACATTCCTCACACCATTACAACACCACCAGCAGCTTGGACTGTTGACAAAGGGCAGGTTGGGTCCATGGATTCAAATTCTGCCTCAGCAGAAATCCAGATTCATCAGACCAGAATATGTTTTTTTCAGTCTTGTTGAGCTTGTGTCCACTGCAGCCTCAGATTTCTGTTCTTGGTGACAGGAGTGGAAAATGACATGGTCTTCTGCTGTTGTAGTCCATCCACCTCCAGCTTGTAACTGCTGTTGATTCTGAAATGCTCACCAAAGTTGTGAAGAGTGATTATCTGGTGTTCTCAAGGAAAGGTGTTCTGATTTCTTTCTATTTTATTTTAAGAAAAGAAGAGAATATGTGCTAAAACCCAGTCTTTTAATTTAGTTTGTTTGGATTGGCTTATATTTTGTGGAAAAAAGCTACTCTAACTTCTCTTAGTTGGATTCAAAAACCCATTGGCATTAATAAGTTATTTCTCCCACACTTGCAGTTTTCCATATAGCTTCATACTCCAAGTGTTGCCTTCCCCCATTTCATAGGTTCTTGTTCCATCTTCATTAAAGACTCTCAACTGATCCAACTCAACTGGCTGGAATCTTATGTCTTTTTTCCTTCAGGAACCTCCATGCTTCTGCATATCAGAGAAGCATCCCAGTCATGGTGAAGGCTGATTTTTCTTTCCTGAATGTCAAAGTTCTGTCCAAGCAGCTTCTCCACAAAGGAAATCACTGCACTTGATCAACTCTCAAATCCTTCAGGGACTGTATATTCTCACATTCTCCCTTCAGCGACCTTCTTGATCCCTTGGCTTCGACTAGAGATGCTCTTGTGGCTTTAGCATTTCTGCTATCACCTCTTTCGCACTTTTCAGCCTCTCCTCAGTCTATACTACCTTTTCATTGGCTTCATATTAGTTTTTTGCAATTTCTCATTTCATGTCTTCAAACTGGGGCAGCGTAGTAGTGCAAGAAGGTTCTAGGTTCAAAGGCCTGGGCCCTTCTGTGCCCCATGTCTGCGTTGGTTCCCTCCGGCTTCCTCCCACAGTTACAGTTTACAGTAATGTAAAAAAACAATTACGGTCACATTTTCAGAATTTTGGCATTGACTTGGTACTGAAGCATTGATTCTCGTGACATCCTTATCTTAATCAGCACAAATAGTGTTTAGCAAGCCTAGTTTAATATTCACAGGAGTTTCTGATACCTTGTGTAGTGTGCATCGCTGCCCTTGAGGAAATACATTCATCACACAGACAGTGGAACAAATCACATGTCAAACAGCCAAGAATTATCACTGTGAATGAATGTCATGATGAGGAGCTAAAAAAGACTAAAAGTCTGAGATTGATAGACAAGCTAGACAACCATGGGCTTTACATTCGATCTTAATGGAAGTATTTCTTATTTCACTTTCACAAAAGAAAGGCTTTAAGGATGAGGACTCTATGTTTGTATCATGGGGAAGCTTCATCAACACCACTAGTCTGAAAGTGTTTTAATATCAAAGAGCTTTTTACAAAGATCTTGTAATCAGGGCCATTGATATTCAGCCAGTATGGTGATGTCTTTGGATAAGCTGCAAGATGTGTGACATCACATTACATTCTCCAAGGCTCTGACCTCTGACCTCTGCCCTCATGTAGTATCTAATGCTGATGTTTGAGAAACTGAAGCATACTGTTATATACTGTATATATACTGTGAGTAATATGTCACAACTATTCACAGCATCAGATAAAAGGCATTCAGAACCATCACTTCTCTCACTCTCTGTTTACTCAGTTATGTATATGTAAAGTGAGTTTATTAGCATCCAGTAAGCTATGACCTGTTTTCTGGGTGAGTCGAAGGCAGACAATCAATGTCTCAGCCTCTGAGGGTCCCATCAATACACCGCTCTGGTGTGTGTCGGAGAGAAGACTGGATAGAGGTCTCTATGAATGCAGACACACACGCACACACACAGCTGTGTATTGAGTTGTCAGGTGTGAGCCACGGAGGATACACACCCAACACAAATCACCGTGTGTATGTTAATACACACAAGTCACCTCTGCAGTCTCTCAGGTCAATAAAAAGCCATTCCACAGGATTTACTGGTATTTACCAAGGGACCAACACAGACAATTGTCAGTCAATCCAACTAGCACCAATTAACAGCCAGTAAATAGACTGCTGAGTGGTCAGCTCAGGCCACTGATCAGCAGCTATGGTGTTTAATCTAACTACTGTTTGAGATAATTAAATGATAAAGAAGCAACTAAACCATTAAATATGAGATAAGAGAATTGTGGTGACCTCAGCAGAGTCTGGACCAGCTACAGTTTGCGCCAATATGCAATTCTCCAAAAAACGGTATAGTCTCAGTACCGGGGTCCTCACAAAGTCTGGATTTAAAGCATTGTTTTTACCTGTAATTTAAACATTGACATTATTAGCACGATAATCAAACTGTTACTGTTGGCTGAATTAATACTTTGACATGCTATTTCTTGTATCTATTTTTGTGTTGCTACAGGCAGGACAAGGACTAGTTGGAAACTAATTCACCATAATTCTGCAAATAAAACACAATTGCAGTTGGAGTCTTATTTTCATTTGAGTAAGATTTCTAAGTTTCTACCTTTGTAGTTTGTACCTTTTTAGATTGTACAAATTTTCTTAAAGGTGCCACATTGTATAAAGGTAGATGTCCATGTGTTTCTTGATTATAAAGCAGGTTTAGGTTCTATATTAATACCGTGAAAGTATCAAAGCCTCAGTCCACAGAGAAATGCACACTCTGTGGACTGCCAGGACCCCTCTGGCAGGAGGCTGCGGTCCTTCAGGACCAAAACCTCTCGCCACAAAAATAGCTTCTTCCCATCTGCTATTAGCCTCATCAACAAGGCTAGAGAGCCCCACTGTTGCTGATCAATTGCACCAATCACCAGAAAAAATTCCTTGTATGTGAAAACATACTTGGCAATAAAACTGATTCTGATTCTGATTCTGATTCTGATTCTGATTCTGATTCTGATCCTGTATTCAGAAACTGAGCCTTAAAACCAGCCATCAGGACTTCTGGAACTTTGTGATGTCACAACAGAGCAGTTGCTGCAGTCAACCAGGATTTGCCTCTCATCTGATTGGCTCACTGACCTGCTCCAGCTCCAGAGAGAAGCCTGAGAGAGGAGATGTAAAACTACACTGAGATAGTTTTTAGTTCTTAAAACCACAAATATATTTTCTTAGGGATATTAACACTTCAGTACCGATTACCATCATAACTACTACAAATGCATGGGCTTTTTGCTTAATTGTTAAATTATTTGTACAGGTATGGCAATGGATTATTGAATGGGAAAGGCTTGCCCACTGAGACTGTATATGTACGGTCCCAGATTTGTTTGCTCTGCCCCTATGCAATACAATTACAATTTTATTTTTTCATGGCAAATTTAGGAATTTATTCTTCCATTATAAATATCTCAAAGAAAGATCTTTATGATGAATTTCAGTGATGTTTTTTCTTAAATATATATATAGTAAAAGCTGGAAATCATCCATAGGAATGTAAAACTGTAAAAAGGGCTCAGTAATTTCCTAAGACAGCTAAGACAGCTAAGACAGCTGGTTACTTCAGTTTTTAACAATCTTTACTCTATTTGCAGAAGTGGATCAATCCACATTTGGTGCTCTTGTCAGTGTTTCTGGTGACAGGAAGTTGTATGTGGAAGTGAGTCAAAATAAACTACAGTCTTTCTGTTTATGGTAATGAAGGGACAGGTCACCCAGTGCAGCAGTGTGGCTTATTGGTGAATTTTAATATTTTCAGACACAGTTGAGCACTGTGGCTCAGAGAGAGAAGACCCCTATACAAATTAAATACAGTATATGTACATATGAAATACAAATATATATGTAAAAATTATATATGAAACCTATAGGAAATTGGAACAATTTCATAAAGTGACATATACTGTATGTCTGGCCCTCATAAATATCTATGTTAATGTATATATACCTATATTGTAGACATGTATTACATTAATATATATATCCCAAAGCCTGTTAATATATGTTGATAAAATATATATATATTAGGGTCCAAAAGTCTGAGAACAATTTCCCAGCATGGGAAGATAGACATGTTTAAGTTAATGAGAAATTAATGAGAAAAACATTTATAAGCACGTATGTTGTTTTAATAAACATATAAATTGAATATATATTGCTAACACATATGGTCACATCATCTTATTCCATATCAAAATTCGTCATATAGATATTTTAAATATATGCTCACGTACAATTTTACTATGGGTATTTCATATATGTTATAAACTTAACTCTTCGTATATGTTTGTATGTGATTATAATATATCCCCTTATAGTTAATAGATATGGCAACACCGCTGTTGATATAGGGACATATATATTACATATTACATTTCTGTATGGGGATAGGGTGGCACGGTGGTGCAGTGGTTAGTACTGTTGCTGTGGATGGAGATATACAGTATCAGGCTTTGGATACAGAGACGATGATAAACACAAACTGGAACCTTTACATTAGAAAACTACTGAAAATATCTCCAGTTCTCACAATAAGCCTGTGAATATTCTCATTTGTCCAGGTCATAGTATCTCAAAGGAGTTTTAAATCGGAAGCAACTGGACTTGGTTATTTGTCTAGGAAGACGTTTCACCTCGCCTGGTCAGGTGCGAGAAAGAACTGAAGAAGCCTCTTGGATGAGAGGTGAAACGTCTTCCTAGACAAATAACCAAGTCCAGTTGCTTCGATTTAAAACTCCTTTGAGATCCAGTTCTCACAATGTTTCTAACTTATCAATTTCAGGTTCAACACTAAAGTGATTTCACTTTTACACAGAGGTCCATGCACAAATATGAGGAGCTCTCCGTTGGCTGGAGGCAGTTGCTGTCCTTTGTGGCCCTTCTCCTCTACCGTAGCCTGGGTGTAAATGTGCTGTGTAGATAACAGCAGCAGAGCTGACAGCATCTTATCAGAGATGGCTGAAGGTCCTCCAGCTCTGATTTCACTCCTCTGCTCTCCACTGCTCTCTGGTTATCATTCTGTGCTCACAGGAATATTACACAGCTGCTGTGACCTCTAACCCTTGACCTCTGTTTGAACATTTGGATGTTTAGGAGCAGCTGCAAGAGGACACCAATTCTGAAGTGTCTTGAGCTCCAGTTCTTCAAATGGCCACTAGATGCTGTCATCAAGAAACCTCTCACTGTATTGAAATGACTGGAAAAAGCTCTTAAGGTGTACAACCGCATTTCCAAAAAAGTCGGGACACTGTGTAAAATGTAGATAAAAACAGAATGTGATGATTTGTGAAAATAGAACAAAGACAACATATCAAAATGTTGAAATTCTGAAATTCTATTGTTTTATGAAAAATATATGCTCAATTTGAAGTTTCATAATGCACCAAATGTTTTCAGTGGGTGACAGGTCTGGACTGCAGACAGGCCAGTTTAGTGTCTTGACTCTTCTACTATGGAGCCATGCTGTTTATAATATCCCTTAGACTGTGGTTTGGCGTTGTATTGCTGAAATATGCAAGGCCTTCTGTGAAAAAGATGTTGTCTGGATGGCAGCATATGTTGCTCCAAAACCTGTATATACCGTTCAGCATTAATGGAGCCTTCCCAGATGTGCAAGCTACCCAAGCCATGGGCACTTATGCCCCCCCCCCCCCCCCCCCCCCCCCCCCCCCACACACACACCATAACAGATGCTGGCTTTTGAACTGTGTGCTGATGCTGGATGGTCCCTCTGCTCTGTAGTCCAGGGTCCATGATTTCCAAAAACAATTTGAAATTTTGATTCATCAGACCACAGGACAGTTTTCCATTTCACCTCAGACCAACTTAAATTAGTTCGGTCCCAGAGAAGTCAGCAATGTTTCTGGATCATGTTTAGATCTGGTTTCTTCTTTGGATGGTAGAGTTTCAACCTGCATTTGTGGATGAAGCAACAAACTGTGTTCACAGACAATGGTTTTCAGAAGTGTTCTTGAGCCCAGGCAGTGATTTCCAGTATAGAATCATATCTGTTTTTAATGCAGTGCTGCCTGAGGACCTGAAGATCACGACCATCCAGTACTGGTTTTCAGCCTTGTCCCTTGTGTACAGAGAATTCTCCAGATTCTCTGAATTTTTTTATGATATTATGAACCGTAGATGCTGAAATTCACAAATTCTTTGCAGTTTTACGTTGAGGAACATTATTCTTAAACTGTTGCACTATTTTCCAACACAGTCTTTCACAGAGTGGTGAACCTCTCCTCATCTTCACTGCACAGAGACTCTGCTTTTCTGGAGCCTCTTTTTATATCCAATCATCTAATGACGTGTTGCCAATTAACCTCATTGGTTGTGAAATATTCAACCAGGTGTTTTTTTTAACATTACAGAACTTTTCCAGTCTTTTGTTGCACCTGTCCCAACTTTTTAAAAATCAAATTCAAATTAAGCAGATATTTTTCATAAAACACAAAAAATTCAGCATTTGATATGTTGTCTTTGTTCTATTAAATATGGGTTTACATGATTTGCAAATCATCACATTCTGTTTTTATTTACATTTTACACAGTGTCCCAACTTGTTGTTATTTTTATTATCCACATAATAAACAAATAAGTCTGATCAACCACACAACATCACATTTACAAACAGATGACAGTCCAGGCACATTCAGGAGCTAAGAGAGGTGATTAATAAAGCAAAATCAAGTTAGTATATACAGTAGATCTATTGCAAAGCTTCTCAAAAGGTTTCTGAGAATATATTGCTGAAGGTGCCATATTTATCAAAATCACTGAGAAAGATATGATATTTAAGAGCCTTTTTTTCTAACTATGAATGAAGGAATCTCTGTCTGTCTGTCTGCGTTTTGATTTTATCGAAGTAGAAGTCAGTCCTGAAATAAGCTTATCGGTGCCTTATTGCCTCCAACTGGTGTTGCTGGTTGTCAAATATGTAAATGAACATCATATCTTCATTGCATTAATAGAAAATGTAATGATGATATTAGATCAAAATTATGTTTCCTACCAAACACTTTTAAAGAAAGAGTTTTCCACACTAAGACAAGACAGTGGCATGGAAAAAGATATTAAATCATGAACCCCCTGGTGAGGTGGAAAAAAAGGCCTGATTGGAAGAAATACTTGTCCACTTGTCATCACAGACTGTAGCAGTTTGGGTAAAGTTAGGGTTAGTGTAGACCACACTGACTGACTGCATGTAGTTTAATTTCAATATCAGATTTATTCATTTACATTTAATCTGATGATGTTAAAACAACATGAAGGAAAAACAGAAGTTGTGTCTCAGCTGTGCTGACAAGCTCTGGCTCTCTCTCTCTCCATCTCTCCCCATCAGCTGAGAGGTATGTGTGTGTGTGAGTGTGTGTAAATGTTTTTAATAACAGTTAATAAATGCTGTAATGTGTCTGCATCCGTGGGTCAGGTTTCAAAGCTCATGCAACAATGTCAGCAGTCTGGATGCACAGCTCCTGTCTTTCTTCTACTCTTCCTATATCATCTTTCATCATTTTCAGAAAGCCCGTCATCACACACACACGCACACACACGCACACACACACACGCTTTTCCAGGAATACTGGGGCGTAAGTTCCTGGTTCTGGAGTCATGTGACCTGTCTGGGCTGTTAGAGCAGACAGACACACAGAAAGGAGAAGGCAAAGGAAACTTACTTGTCCAGTCAGATTGGTGCATTTCTATGAAGCAACATTTAACCTAGTGCACACAACTTTAAATCGTTCTAATAGTTCTAATAATACTTCTCAATTAACCCTAATCCAGGGCTGTGATACATCCTCAACAGACATGACAAGCAGTCAGAGACAGCAACAGATAGTCTGGGATGGTACAGGTCTTAGCTGATCCTCAGATTCCACTCCTGACCTCAGACAAGACAGATGACCCCACAGGAGATACAAAGGTCGGTGTAGGAAGAAGCAGACTCCCTGGAACCAGGCAGAAATTGTTATGCATTTCGGTTGGAATATTCTTGAGGCATTTTGTTTAAAACAACCATTTAAAGAGTTGGGATTATCCAGTGCCAACAATAAAGTAATGATAATAATAATAATAATAATAATAAACTTTATTTATAGAGCACTTTTCATACAAGAGATGTAGCTCAAAGTGCTTTTCAATAAGAAATGGAGGAGTACAATAAAATAAGGGTGAATAAAAAGGCAATCAAATTATTATTATTATTGTTATAAAACAGGAAAAAAATAGAAATAAAAACAAGAATCAGTAAGAAATGTAAAATATGAGAGAATTAATTACAAGCCAAGTTAAATAGATAAGTTTTCAGCTGTCGTTTAAAACGTTCACAGAGCCTGCATCTCTTCTAGCTCTTGGCAGGATTTTCCATCATTTTGGAGAATTGTTAAAAAAACACTGCACTGCCTTTTTTCTTGTGCGTTAAAGTGTGTATTTAAAAGTCTGGCAGTGGAAGATCTAAGAGCTGGTGAAGAATTACAAAACGACAGAGAGTCTGCAATGTAAGCTGGTCCAAACCATTAACAGCTTTAAAAACAAGTGAACTTCAAAATGTATTCTAAAAGATACTGGGAGCCAGTGGAGTGAAGCTAAAACTGGGGTAATATGCTCTCTGTATACAGTTGTACAGTACAGTGTTGTACTATAATGTGGCTGAAATATAATGGTGTTTGAGATATGCTCACTAATACTTACATCTCCCTGTTAAAAGAAGTGTGGAATCAGGGACCTTTCCAAAATTGCATTTTTGAGCCTTAATTACAGCGCCACGATCTGGCAGATGGGTCATATTTATTGGGAAGCACATGAACATCATTTCCAGTTCTTGGGCCTAGTTTAATGTTTCACGTTCATTCCAGCTCACAGCAATTTTAACCAAAGAGGCAGACAACAGATAATATATAAACCAGAGCACAAACAACAGGCTTCTACTCCTTCAGGGTTAGAACTTGTAAAAAATACACCTGCAGCTAAACAAACAAAAACCTGGATGTTTTACTCACATTTCTATGGACACACATGCTAAGGAAAAAGAAAAAAAGTGTGGGCACACCAAGTTAACATGCAGAGAGCATGATAAGGTACAAGAGATGTGGGGAGAAACATGCACAGATACATGGCCACAGACTGCTCAGAGAACCTACAGCATCTGCCCACAAAATATTTTCTCTCAGCTTTCTTATCCATTCTAAATGGTTTGTTTAAGAAAATTAAATTTACCTTGATTAGCTATTATTCACAGTCCATGGCCTAAAGGAATAAAGTGTTTCTGTCTGTCTGAGTACTATTATAAAGCTATGAATTTGCATTTAAGTATGTGATTTAAAGGTAACTTAAACACCAAATCACGTGTGTGTGTGTGTGTGTGTGTGTGTGTGTTAGTCATACACATACATACATAATTCACTTTTGGTGAATGACAGTGGCGTGCACAGAAAGACAAGCTGAATCAAGCAGCCAATGCTCTCTCTCTCTCTCTCTCGCCCACTACTCACACAACCTACGTACTGATCTCCTCCTGAAAGGAGCTGCTCTACTCCTGTAACAATATTCTCTCTCAAACTTCTCAGACTTCCTGCAGATCTTGCACAGAGATGATAAATCAGTGTAATTTGCTTGTTTACTTGCTGTCGCTGCCTCTTAACACTTACTATGCACAAGTTTAGTTTCCATGGACGTCTGTGCATGATGCATGCAATATAACTGATCTCAGAACAGTAGAAGTTGAGTCAAGGACAGCTTGATAAGCACACTTCAGCTGTAGATAATCACCAATCAAAGATTGGTCATCATTATCCTCAATGTGGAAACCTTCAAATTAAGCAGCTGTCGTCTACACTTGACAATCTCCAGCCTTTGTCAATGGGACACACTCACGCCCACGAAAATGACAGAAATGATAGTTACATGGCTGAAAGTCAAGCTAGCTTGCAGGGACAGTACCCTGCTGGCACCACAAGTGGGCAGTAAATTTGAGACAGAAAGCTGTTCTGAGATCAGATGTAAGGAGAGATATCGCTTCCATAGTATGGTTCTAGTTGATGTCTTTTTTTTAGCTTTAACTGGGAAAGCACCGCTTGCCTTGGTTACCCTGACGGCATGTCGCTGGTGAAGGAACTGAACTGAATCACTCCCTGAAATGATCCATTCATTTGTCAGTTGTGCTGAGCTCTCAGTCAGTGATATACTCGCTCCCTACATCCTGTGAAGGTGATTTACTGTGAAAGAATTAGCTCTGAATCACTCTGTATCCCTGCAAATGTGATTTGTTTGCTCAGGGATACACTCACTGATTCATGTCATTTCATTTGCAGAAGGAACGGGGTGTGTTCAAACCTAGGTAGATACTTCATCCGTCCAGCAGGGAAATAACTAGCAGCACATATACAGTACAACACATCACAAACACATCACAAACACATTATTATATTATATTATTTATTTATTTATATAATTATCTTAATAATTTTCAGGCAGGGCAAAAAAATAAAACAAAGATTAAGCTTTTATTATATGGATTGCTTTGTCAGCTGCAGCTAAAGGAATCAGGACCGATACAGTCAAGAGATCAGTTAAGATCAGACCTAAAAGACCTAAAAGTGATTAAATATATTATAAATGGAGTTTGCCATGTTTTCTCAAGCAACGGTTCTTCCCCTTTATAGAAGCCAGAGATCAGGAGTAATATACATTGTTTGGCCGTGTTTCAGTTCAGTGAGTGGGACTATGCAGTCGGAGCTTGGGTCAAGCACTGAATGATGAGGTGAATGGCACTTTTGATCGAATGGAAATTAATTGATTCTTGTGATTCATCACTTGTGTATGTATGTGTGTGTACTGTGAGGGTGTGTCTGAAAATCTTGAGAGATCATATGAGAGTTGGGAGTAAGCAGTAGAGGCAGCAGTTGAACACCTCTATGTGTTGGAAATGTATGGTGGGAAGGTAACACACTCTACGTAGATACAAACTCCATCTATACAAGGTTACAGAGTTCATTAAAAAGTTTTTTATGGAAATGTTTGATTTGACGCCTGCAGTCTCTGTATGTATGTATATATATGACAGGTGTTTTCTACAATATACTGAAGGACGTGTATCTAATGTTGACCTCAGTGAGGGGCGGGAAGTCTTAATTGTGACAACAGGCTTGTTTCAGATAACGTCCAACCTAAACAACCATAGGAGCGTAACAGCAGAGGACATACCAGACTTAAGTTGTCATGGTAACAATATGACCCATATGTGTGTACTGGTAGCAAGAGTAATGGATATTTGCTGTCAATACATTGCATTAACGATTGGTCCATTATAATTTCTATGACTGCTAGTAGTAACAATAAAACACAGGTGTGGGTGAGAGTAAGCTGCTTACACTGTTGATTTACGTGATGGTTTCACAGGATGACAGACTTGATCTGAACTTGTTCTAACGTCATGCAAACAGGCAAAGAGAACCTCAAGATATTGAGGTGGCTGCAGTGTTTGTAGTCCAGTGCTGCAGTGGATCAGAGGGTGATTTTTATCAGTCAGAGATTCAGCTGATAGATGCTAGGTCTAGTGTACAAGATGAAAATTGCTGAAAAATAAGATCTGTACAGATTAAGCCTTAATAATCTCACCATCTGAAAGGTCTGGTCAGTTGATTTATACACAAAAGCAGACTGATATGAATACCACATGTATAATATGAAGGTTAAACTGTAAGAACATTGTTATTGAAACACCTGGAGGCTGAGCACGGGCTGAATAGATTCAATTAAATGGGGATTGGCTCTGACGGTGTGTTTCTGTGATTCCTGTACAGAGTATAAAGACTGTTAGAAAGTAACAGTCGTGACCTCAGCTTTTTGTCACTGCCCCCGGCTGCTGCTGTGGTGATTGATGGAGGACTGCTATTGGCTGATTCAGTGCTTGAGTTTGGGCATTGTAGGCTGATATGTCGTCAGTATTTTATAACACTAAGGGGTCACTGCAGTTGGGAGCTGAGTAGAAGGAAACTGTTTTGATTATTGTTTTGAGAAAAACAACTTCCCTAGTTTCAGCCTCTCGTTTGTGTGAAGGAACTTGGTTTTATTTGTTTTATTGGACAGTAAACTGAATATTTTTATTCTGACTGGGTGAAACAACCACTCTCATGACATCACCTTAGGCTTTAGGGAAGTGTGAAGTTATTTCACTATTTTATGACTGAATGAGTCATCAAGAAAAATAATTTAATTAATCAGATTGATTAATCAGCTGTACATGCAGCTACAGGAAAGCAGAGCCCCACACTGCAGATTTGCTTTACTTGACCTGGAAAGCATCGTGTTAACTGACCAGCTCCTAGCTCTGCCAGATTTACATATTTGGATCAGATCACAATGCAGGAAGCAGAGAGATAATGAGATGACACCTACACTGATTTGTCTAAATTGAAAAAAAAGCTGTTTCTCGTGCAAAAACCATTTGTCTCTGGGTCATGTTTGTGGTGACATCTGTCTATGAAAATGGCTAAAACTCAGCTTCATCTTCCTCTGAACTGCCAAACGATGCAGCCAGACATCAGGTAAGCAGTGAGAGTACAGACCAGCTGACCAAATCTCATCATGGAGACATCTGACAAATTCACTATAAATGCAGGTTAATGACACCAACTGTGCTGCAGGATTGGCTCTGTCTAGAATCAGAATCAGAATCAGAATCAGTTTTATTGCCAAGTATGTTTCCACATACAAGGAATTTGTTCTGGTGATTGGTGCAATTGGAGGTTCTTGGAGGTTCTTGTAAACAACAGGTTTACACAGTTTTAGTCTCTGCCTGTATGTGGGAATCAGGTGGACCATGACATGGTCAGAGTGGCCCAGTGCAGCCCGGGGGACGGCGTGATAAGCACCACTGATTGTGGGGTAACAGTGGTCCAGAGTGTTCCCCTCTCTGGTCGGGCAATTAACAAACTGTCTGTACTTGGGCAGTTCGTGGCTGAGGTTACCTGTGTTAAAGTCACCAAGGACAATAACTAAGGAGTCCGGGTTGGTCCACTCCACACACAGTATCTGCTGTGGCCTGTGGTGGGATGTAAACACCGACCAGGATGAATGAGGTGAACTCACGGGGGGAGTAGAAGGGCCTGCAGTTTATGATGAAAGTCTCCAGGTCAGGAGAAAAGTGCTGCAGGATCACTGTCACGTCTCTGCACCAGCCACTGTTTGCATAAAAGCAGATTCCTCCACCTTTCGTTTTGCCGGACAGCTCTGTGTCTACTCTGTCTACGTATGTTTCTATTTTCCTTGTCAGACAATATAAAACAGTGATTTAATAGTAAAGTGTAATACGTGTTAACCTGGAGGCACTCTCAAATTGCTGCACTGTTGTTGTAAAATCCTTATTTTTATATATATTTGTCATCTGACAAATTCAGTATAAATGCAGATTAATGACAATTGTTCTGTTGTACATTCAGCAATATTGGTATTTTAAGTTTACAGTGAAAGTCAGATGTGTCAACAGGTTGTCTAAGGTTATATCCACATGAATATGTTACTGTTAAAACACAACTTCTTTGCTACGTTTACACCTAGTGCCCACACTACTTTCAAGCTCCTAAAACAGATTCCAGATTGGGTCTCATCATCACACTCCTATCACATGACCCTTTGCTGGATGAAAACAATTCCTAAATCTACGTCCTCTGCCATCTTGACCACCTTAAACTTTCGGTGACAGTTCTATATTGCTGTCAGGCAAAGCAAAGAAATCTCTGCTCTTACTTTTCTTTATAGCTGTTACACATTGACTAAGTGACCAGCTGCAGAGTAGACAGTCTGCTGCTTCCTATTTACACTGGCACGTGCATGTCCAGTGTACGTAAAGGGTCATGTGATAAGTGTTTTCAGGGGTGTTAGTGGTATTATTTCTGATACGGAGCCTCAACTTTACTGCCACACAGCCTTTACTGGGCCCATTTGGACAACTGGGCAAATGTAGCTGGCTCAGTGTGGATGTGGAGAATGCTGATTAATACCAGCTGTAAACACAAAGGCCAGTGATCAAATGTCATTGTCAAAATAATGTATCCAGAGACAGATCACAAATGAGATTTCTTTTAGTATAGATTTGCTTTGTTTTTCTCAGGTTTGTTGAGATAATTGGAATCATCAAAGTGATAGTAACTACAGTACAGAGACAGTAGCCTACATATGTATTGTATTCTGTTCTTGAATTTAGATTTTAAACTTCATCATCAACTTTGCCCGATTAAGATTGGTTGAGTGGTATGATGATAGACGGTGAGGTGATACATGACGGTTGTCGGTGTTCAGTTGTCTTACTGTGGGAGGAGACATTAAAGTGGAGCAAGTGAGCCAGGTGATGCTGTCCATGTTACGTTGCTCTACCCACAACCCACATGTAGATCAATTCAGTAAGAACTAATATTAATGTAACCATTTACATGGTTACATTACATGGTTACGGTGTTTCATTAATATGGGAACGAGATATAAAACTCTATAAACACAAACATCAGAATGAATTAACAAAAACTACAGTATAGCCTGTTACTACTTGTATTTACACAGACATATTTGAGTGGTGACCACTTGACCTCTCTCTCTGTCTCTCTCCTGTAGTCTCTCCAGTCGTGTGGGTGTTATTTAATCTTCGTCTTGTCCCAGTCTGTTTCTGCAGACTTCCTGCCCACTCACTCTGGCTCTTTTCCTTTTCAGCCCCTCACTGATCATTAACCTCGGTCCTTGTCACACGCCCACGCTGCTTGTCCTGATAGCGTCCTGGAGGGGGACAACGGCGTGTCTGCTGCCAGGCCCTTTACACAGGATCTTGAGGGGAGAAATGGATGACGGGTTCACTGGGGGCCATTATAATGGGGGGTGGGGGGTGGGGGTGGGGGTGGGGGGGTAATAACAAGAACTCCAAACGGTGAAACACACACTTCATGAGCAATATTTGACAGATTTTGCTCTTCTTTTTCCTAAAAAGGGTAAAAGTATGACAAGAAGAAAGAAAGAAAGAAAGAAAGAAAGAAAGAAAGAAAAAAAGAAAGAAAGAATCTCACTTAAACGAAAACTCTCCTCCATGTAAAAGTTCAGTCACATGTGCAGTTGCAGGCCATTGTCTTACACACACAAACTCGGAAAGTACATTGTGTTGTTGTCAAGGCATTCCCCGCTTCCTGTCCTGCTGGAGCGGCAGGGTTTGGTCCACCAGAAGGCCTCCTGTCTGCCTTAACCTCATTTCTATAACAGATCAGCTCATTCATTCAATTAGCAAACACACACACACACACACACTCTCTCTCTCTCTCACTCAAGCACTCGCACATGCACATGAAGCCATCTGAAATCTTTGGCCTCCCAATCCAATTGTTGAAAAGTAAACTGATTCCCAAAAGTCCCGGTGATCGAGCTCAATCAGAGATGCTGTGTACGATCAATAGAAACCTTTCCATCTATAAAAAGATTTTCTGCCCTCTGTGAGGAAAACATTCAAACAAGACATAAAGTCAAACCAATAATTTTTAAAGCGACGATCAGTGTTAGTGAAGTTGGGAAAAGTTGAGAGCTGGTGGGAAAATTGTTGCAAAGCACAAACAGAGAGGAAGGACACACAGTGTGTTCGGTAGAGATTCAGTCAGTCCATCAGCTGCACACTGTCACATGTTAGATGGTCAGAGCTGAACAGCTGGCACTCAGCTCAGTCTTGGACTCACTGTAGCAACAAGAAATGAACCGTTGAAGTTAAGTGTTTCTCTCAAACACTGGTGATGTTGCTCTGAAGCTTCTCACACTTCATTTCCTTTGGTGAAATAAACCTGAGGTTAGAAAAAACCCTGCAGTCATTTCTGCTTTTTTTATGCTCCTGTCTCATTATCTCTGGATTATCACAGGCCAGTACAAGAATCCTCAAAACACACTACACCTCACCACAACTGAACACACAGTTGTAGCTGTTTTCACATTCGTGTAACTTCAGTTTATTACAGCTGAGTCCTGTTTTCGTAGGTGTGGATGTGATTCCTGTTGGTAAAAATAACATTGCACAAACTGCTGAGATCTGTAAATATGGCAACATGGTCACAGAGATATTCAACAGAGCAAAACACACAAACAGACGAATTCCAAGATGAGTGAAACTTACGTGTCCTTCAGAGCTGAAGAGGAAGACTCACATGTGATAGCGCTTGTTACAATCATTGATCTAATTATCTGAAATGAAGGGACTCTTTCTGGATGAAATGCAGGAGAACATGTGGTAACTGTGGGTCTAAAAAAAACTAACCCTAACACTAGTGTGCCATGTTTTACAGTGCTTGTGTTTGTGATTCTTGTCCCAACAGGATTTGCTGTAATGATGTGGTGAGAGCTCAGAAATGACTTTGGTGTAAACAGTGTGAAATGATGGACAGAGTGAAATGAGACAGAAGTTGTAGGAAAGTACAGACTATCCTGTAATTAAATACACTAACACTTATCGTTCTCGTACTGAAACCACCAGCAGTAATAGTGACATGGTGACAGTGAAGGCGGCCACATGTGAATGAGCCTCACTTGACCTGTAGCAGCAGCAGTGTGCATTAGTGGTAAAGTAAAGTACTGTAGTAATAGAGGAACTAGTCCCACAGTACCACTGTACTGTAGGCTACACTGGTTGATACTGTGTGTGTGTGTGTGTGTGTGTGTGTGTGTGTGTGTGTTATTTGTGGGAGCGTTTTGCAGGGGGGAGGTCTGGAAGCAGCAGGCCGGCTCACAGCTCCTCTTTTATTCTCTGCCTCTCTCTTTGCTCTGACAGATCCGTGCTGATATCAGATTGATGGACCGATTTGATTGAAGTCTCTTTGTCGTGCTGATGTCACGGCAAGTGATGGATGAGGCGCGTGCGCCAATGCAATCGCGCGCGCGCAAACTCCACTCCTGAATCGAAAGGCCCACCCCTCCTCACACACACACACACACACACACACACACACACACACACACACACACACACACACACACACACACAATGCACCCCTCACCGCCTGACAAACTTTTGGCCCTTGGTCACCACAGCTGAGCCACGGGATCCGTGGCAGAGGTAAGAAAAGAACAGAGAGCGAGACGGAAAAGAGTGAGAGAAGGAGAGAGAAGAGAAAGAGGGTCGCGGAAAAAAAGAGGAAGAAAGACGACAGAGGGTCCAGGGGGGAAGACAGAATGGAGGAATAGAGTGTGTAACCTGTGTGGAGGTGAAGAGGTGACTTGACTCTTCTCTGTCTTCTCGCGGTATTTCCCACTGTCACAGATGAGCCATTAGGATCTCAGTGTGAGTCGAGCTAATGACAGGCCTTCCGTTTCCACACACCGCGGCAGAGCACAGAGCAGCCTCCACTTTCTTTTCCTCCACACTGGAACTTTCTGCTCCTTTCTATTTTTTCTTTACTTTTTCTTTGATTTTCTTAAAATAAAAATCAGTGGACGGTTTTTTCCTTTTTTCCACAAATAGTCTAGGCCTACTATTTTCTTTTGGAGGGTTAGCTTTATTTTCCCCAGGACTTATTTATCACAAAACTCTGCTTTAATTTACACATTTGAGCAAATTTAAACTTTTTTGGTGGCATTTTTCAATTTTTGATGTTTTTCCAACTCATTTCTCCTGACGTCATCTCTCGGTTCCTGCTCGCTGCTGGGTATTTTAATCTTGAATCCGTCCCGCCGGGCCACTGTCTGCATGAACAACATGAATTCTTTTGTGGAATACTCCATTTGTAACAGACCGGGCACGGGCGCCTATTCTGCGCCCAAATCTGGACCCCACCACCACCATCATCTGCATCACCATCACCATCCTCTGGACCAGCATCAGAGCTTCCCGGTGACCTCCGCCACCTTCCACACGGGACCCACTTGCTCCCCATCTCCCGTTAATGGCACGAGGAGTGACAGCACGGTGTACCCCGGGGATGGACGGCTGTACGGGGGCACCGGAGCGGGTACGGGCGGTGGAGGAGTGGATGGGCCCACAGGAGCGACGCAGCATCATCAGCAACGTCCACATCATCATCATCATCATCATGAGCAGCAACAGCATCAGCAGACGCACAACGGCTACCATCACCATTCTCATCTTCACCAAACTCAAAGCTTACAGAGCGGAATATTGCAGCCCTATAATAACGGGAATAACGGGAACACTGGGGCCTACGCGGCTCAGGCATGTGCCACAAACTCAGAGTATGTTGCCGCGACCGGCCACACCAGCACCGTTCACCCTCAGTATTTCATGGATGAGTCTGTGGCATCCTCTTACTATCATCAATCAACCTACCCCAGCTCGGCCCCCAGCTACGGGGCCTTGGCTGGGGCCTACTGCGGGCCTCAGGGCGCTTTGGCAGGGGCCCAGTATCCGCAGCAGCTCGGCGGGGGTCTGGATGCAGCGGGCTACCTGGGGCTTCCACACGGGGGAGGCTATGGGGAGCTGCCGGTCTCTCAGGACCGAGAAAGGGGGGATGAGGAGGACCAGCAGGCCGGGCAGGGCCAGACTTTCGACTGGATGAAGGTGAAGAGGAACCCGCCCAAGACAGGTAGGAGAGGGCCGGCGGTTCTGCTGGTCGTCATTAAATCATTAGCGAGGAGCTGAGTTAATAAAACGTTTAATAGCTCAGTGATTTGTGAGGTTTGCAGCAGAGGCCTGGAGATGTGGGGCTGCGGCCTCTTCTCCACTCATCATTGTGGCTGTCATTGGAAATGCTGCACGTACGGAGGGCCGTGTATGAACAGCACAAATAAACAATGAATAAATTAATTCAATAAAAACGGGAACAAGCAGCCAGTAACAGTGAACAAAAAACTGTCCAGAGCAGGTGATGAAATTATTTTCACAGAAACCTTTTAAAGCGACTGCAAAGTCTTTAAGTCTCTGAATTAAGTAATAATTTAGGTTTTTCCCCTGCAGGCCTCAGTTTAAATGTGCTCTGTATTAAACCTTTATAATGTGAATTTAGTTTCTTCTGTTCTTTCCCTTCGCTTTTCACTTGTCTTTATCATTTCACTGCAAACAAAGGGCGAATTAAAAGCTTATATATTTTGAACGTGGCATTTAAAGTCTGCATAAAACAATTAAATATATGATTATATTAAATTAAAAACACAAACTATGCTCGACAATGAAAACCGTGACAGTTAAAAACAAATTCTTTTAAACTGAAGTAAACACAATTTGGCAGCTTAGCGTCTATCAGGTTAAAAAGAGCATTTCATTTTCGTTTGGAGCGTTTTAAACAAATGGACGGAGATCATCTAAATTGCTGTAGGTCCACTGTATTGCTGTGCAGTAATTATAGGAGCGTCGCATAAAAACCCGTATTTGTCCCATTAGGACCATAGACTGTATATAAAAAGATTACGACGTAAACTTTACTCACATTGTGTTCTGAAAGTGAGATAACTTGAGGGCCTGTGTGTGTTTTCAGGACTTAGTCACTATGTTGTCATATCGTAGGACAGATAGCAGTTCTACCAGAGGCCAGTTTGTACCCGGACTCCTGGTATGTTTTTTCCCCCTCTTTCTCTCTCTCTCTGTCTCTCTTTCTCTCTCTCTTTTTAATGGGTGTAGTAAGGAGTTTCGCCCTGGGAGGCCTGTCTTGGTTTGTTATCTTTTAAACCCCCCCAGCTTTTTTTTCCTTGTCTCGTTTTGAGGTGTGAGTCTGCAGATGACTTCAGTGCAGATTATGAAACACATGTTGTTCTAGCTTGGTTTAAATATCCTGATTAGCACTAAAAGCACCAGCCTGCTCAGAATCATCAGATTAATATGAATAACTAAAGATATGACCCAGTCACACAAAAGAAAAACTGGACCTATCTGCTGTCCATTTCCTGGTTTCCTATAGGCCTGGACGTGAGAGACATGCTGGTGGAAAACAGCTCATTTGTGATATTTAAAACCCGCCGTGTATTAGTCGGTAGAAAACAGGTGAAAGAGGAGCAGCTGTTGAAAGATGTGTAACACCCCCCCTCCCTCCCTCCACAGTTAAAGTGTCGGACTTCGGCCCGGCCGGCGCGCACAACAACGCCATGCGCACCAACTTCAGCACGCGGCAGCTGACGGAGCTCGAGAAGGAGTTTCACTTCAGCAAGTACCTGACGCGCGCGCGGCGCGTGGAGATCGCCGCCACGCTGGAGCTCCACGAGACGCAGGTGAAGATCTGGTTCCAGAACAGGCGCATGAAGCAGAAGAAGCGCGAGCGGGAGGGCGCGTCCGCCACGGCTCGCTCCTCCTCCTCCTCCTCCTCCTCCGGTACCGGCAGCGGCAGCGGCTTCAACAAGGACCTGGAGGACACCGACCACTCCTCCGCGTCCACGTCCCCAGGCGCGTCCCCGAGCTCGGAGACGTAGTGGGAGCCAGTGACCTCCAGCATTGTCCTGTTTTATACATTGCTCCTGATGTAGCCTACTACATGGGCTATGTAAGGAACCAGACACCTCTCCACAGGACCACACCAACCCCTGACTCCTCTATTACATTATTACTTGAGTCCTCAACAGTCCTTGAATTATTACATGAGCACATGGCCATCATCAGTAACCAGCCTTCATTTTGATCTCAGCTCCTCACCTGTCAAAGTGACTGAATCTTGCACTATCACTGTGTCAATGTCTGTCCACAGATACATACACACCTGCTAAAGTGCTAGGCTTCTCCACATTTTGCTATGATACCACTCACACACTCTCACACACACTCACACTCACACACACACACACTCACAAGGCGAAAACAAGACTGGCCACGCTGCCCCAACTGTTAATCTCTCCTCTAATAATGAGCCCACCTCATCTAGCCTATTTGAGCTTTAGTTACTGATGCCCTCCATGTCCCAGAATTCCTTGTGACAACCCCACTCCTTCACTGGCCTTTTTATATCCTTAGTTTTACATGCAGGTAGAGAGAAGTGTTTTTAAATCCAGACAAAGATGTTATGTTAATCAGAGCTTTCCTGCTGCTTCTGGGGGCGTTGAAATGATTCATCAGTTGTCTTTTTTTTTAAGGAGAGTAAAATGGGCTTTTCCCCACATATATGTGAATTAAAGTGAGCTATGAGGACTGTTAATGTGTGATGAATAAATGGGACGTACCAGCATGAACAAAATATGTTGTGTGATGCAAAGTACACAAATACATTAAACTCACTAAAGTCATAATCCTTTCTGTCAGGTCACAGGAAGATTTAGCTCAAATCTAAGATATCACAAGCCATAATGTTTGGTAACCCCTGCCTTAATGGAGCCAACATGCTGGTTGTAGTTTGGACAATTATTCCTGGAGGTTCCTGAGGTGTGGGACGGACACACTCTTCATTTTCCTGATTATTTTTTTTGCCTGCACTGGGAAGCTGGGAGCTATTTTTAATTGTGAAAAGATTTGAAAAGTGAAAAGATCTGATAATGGATCCTTCCACTGTGATGATGATAAGATGCACTATGGCATCTTGAAATGATGTCTGAATTACAGGGTAATTTACCTAGTTGTAATTGTGTTGGTTTTTTTTCCCCATTTTGACATTTATTGAAATGTGCAACAACCTGTGACATGGACTTCAGGGCATCATGGGACACTACAGCTCCTCCTGAAAGCCTTGATGACTTTCTATTTGTGAATGTTTGAATGTAAGTGTTGTTCTGTGTGTTTCATCCCACACAGCTCTGGCTTTTGCACTATGTGACTACAGGGTAATGTTTCAGACAGAGCTGATGGTCGGGGACTCCAATCTTCCAGATTTCATGTAACTGGGACAGAGGAGCTCAAAAATGCAACATGACACACGGCTGTGATGCCTTTACAGACACTCCGGTTGGTTTAGGATGTGTGTGTGTGTGTGTGTGTGTGTGTGTGTGTGTGAGTGAGTGTGTGTGCAGGGGATCATGATTAAAGAAAACTACTGAGGAGATGCTGAGGCCTGTGGGACACACACGCCTCCTTGCTGTGGAGGAAAAGTGGGTGATTAATATTTCACTGCCCGTCCTTTCTCCTGTGAGAATAAATTATTGGATCCATCTTATGTTATTGATTGTAGTTTATGGGAAGCAGTATGTCTGTGAGTGGGGTGTTTTCTTGTTACTGCTGAAGGTCACAATACTTTAAACCTGACAGAATTATAAATATGTCAGTGGTTTTACTCCTAAATATGACAAAATCTGACTTCTGCAAATCCAACAAATTGTTTCAAATATTATAAGCAGGTGTCAGAGAGTGTCGTCAGTCTGGATCCTCTGTGTCTTAGATATACAAGTGGAACGCTACATGTTTCCTTCCTCAAAACAGTCTGTCATCATTTAGGAGTAAATCTCCTCAGGTGTAGTACTTAATGTTGGCCTGGACTGTGAACTGTTGTGACTGGTGTTTGTCTGCTGTTTTGAAGTGAGGGCAGACTGACTGAGTTTTATTAGTTCTGCTGCCTTATCACTCTCCAATCATGTTTCTGTCTTTTTCTACTTCAACCTACCTCAAGTAAAGATAATTCTGTTGATCCATCTCAGACATGTTTTCTTTCCTCTTGAAATTGACCATAAACGGTTTTTCTATCAGATTTACATTGATTTATGGTGAAAAATGACCGATTAACTGGTCTCGGTGCTGATATTCCTATATTCCCACTTCTGTTCTGTTTCCTTATTGTGAACAAAGTCCATGAAAAGACCCAAAGTAATAAGCCACTGTTGCAGGGTCACATGTTCACATTATTTACATTCACACCGTCCTCCTGCCAAAATACATGTGGACTGAAATGAAAACAGTCCCCAACAAATGCACTGTTTCCTCCTGTTTGAGTAACATTAGCTAGAAACGACAGTGACCAGCTCTTCTGGGAAATTACTGAGCCTTTTATTTTTTTTTGAATGAAGCTATACAGTATATTTGAGAGCTGTTTGGAAAGATTTATGTTGTCAGTAGGAACCAATGGGAGTGTCACCTGCAAGGCAGGGAATCCAACATAATCCTGTATCTTTGCTCCAGAGGCGAGCTGGGTGATGCACCACAGTACACAGGGCTGGAGGAGGAATGATACCTATCAAGTAAATAAAATGTTTACTACTAGAAATGTGCACTGTTCATCTTCCTCCTTGTGGATGACAGAAACACAACGTCTGACAGAAAACAACACACAGAGGGCGTCATTTCTGTAGTACTCTCTCACATTCACATAGCTGCATGGCCTCTAGATGAACCCCCCTCCCCACACACACACACACACACACACACACACACAAACACACATAGGGGTACAGTGAGGAATGTGGCAGGGCTTTCCGGGTGGCTCGCTGAACTGTTGACCCTTGGAGAGCCTCTGGGATATCTAAACATGTAAACACACTCCTCCTCCACCTCCTCCTCCTCCTCCTCCTCTTCTCCTCTCTGCTGGGCTAAAGGTGCCTCTTCTGTCTGGAAGCCCAGGTGGTAAGCTCAGTCATCACCTCATCACACACCTAATTCTACCCTGAGCCCTAAAACCAAGTCTTCACCCTCCAACAGTCTGTACCTGAAACTGGTCCTCACAGGGATAGAAGACAGAAATACACACACACACACAGGTCACAGGTCACTTCCACGGTCACAGATTTAAAGTCTTCCATCTAACGGAAGAAGATCACTGCAGTGCACTGTGGGAAAAGGGGGAAAGTAGGATCCAGGACTTATAAGCTTTACTCATACAAGGTAGTAAAAGTGCAACACTCAGTAGCTGGATGACCTCTTTAAATGGGACTAAAACCAGGGAACAAACAGGCTGAAATGATAACTCAAGAGACTAACAAGTGCATTAGCCCAGTATCCAGATATAGCAAGACGATCCTCAGCCACAACATCAAAACCAGTCACCTGGGTTTAATCTTGTTGCTGATCACATTAAATATCAGTGTAGAGTGTTCTTAGCAAGGTGGAGTGTGGAGTCTACACCCTGTTACACACTTATTACACCTCAGGATTTTTGCTCAGGTTTCATGGTGTTTTCTGAGAGGCTCTCAGCAGAGTCCTTCCATGTCTGAGCGAAGCCTGATTTGACTGCAAAGACTTTTGATGCACAGTGAAAATAGAAATGTCAGGTGCCAACTGCAACCACCACCTTTAAATCACTTTAGCCAAATGTGTTCATTGCAGACTTTTACTATACACACCATGCACAGAAAAAGCAGAAACAAAGAACTTTTTTAGGATTTGATGTAAAGAAAACTTATGATTGAATATAATCCAGTGTTTTGCAGTAATGTCCTTGATTTTCTTCAGGTTCTGTATTTCTGTAGCCACTGTCCTGCTTGTTGTACAAATGTCTTGTGCTCAGACACTCATCAGCTGATCAGATGAAACCTAATGTGAACAACACATACAAACCACACACACCCCTTCAATATTATACTGGAAATAGATTAATTAAGTTAATTTAGATTAATTAGACGGAATATAAGCTTAATGGAGAAAGCAAAAATGCACTTGTGGTGCAATCCAAAGAGAAGCAAGATAAAGAAGAGGAGAGACAGAGAGAGAAGGAGAGAGACAGACAGAGAGAGAGAGAGAGAGATAGTGGAGATTCTTACAGGTTGACCTCATTCAGTCTGACCCCCAACTCCTGTTTTCCTTTCCATAACTCATCTCAAGTTCAGCACAGGGCTGTCTGCCTGTGTGTGTGTGGTGTGTGTGTGTGTGTGTGTGTGTGTGTGGGTGTGTGTGTGTGTGTGTGCATTGTGTGTGTGTATGTGTGTGTTTGCTCATGCCCTCACAATGAGCAGAGAAAGATAAAGTGGTGTGGCTGCAGTTCAAGAGTTCAGAGTCTCAGTTACATAGATGAGAGCACACACACACACCTTCAGACCCCTTCACTTTACTGGGTCCTATATTTAATTAAAGTTTGCATTTTTTCCATCAGCCTTCACTTATTAACCCATAAGTGAGATCATGTTTATTAAAAATCAAAAACTGAAATCTTTTACTCACAAACATATTCAGACCCTTAATTTGGTTCTGCCTGTTTGGCAGTGATTACAGTTTCAAGTCTTATTGGGTAAATCTTTACAAACTTTGAACACCTGGATTTGGGCAGTTTGTCTCTTTCTTCCTGACAAATCCTCTCAAGCTCTGTCACATTGGACAGGAGGTGCCTGTGAACTGCCATCTTCAGGTCTCGCCACAGATGTTCTATTGGGTTTCAAGTGGAAATATTTTAGTATTTTAGTTTAAAATGTTAAGAAACACCCCCATAAGATGATGCTGCCACCACCATGTTTCACTGCAGGGATGATATTAACCAGGCGATGAGCAGTGGCTGTCTTTTAAATGCTGTTTGGCAAACACCAACCAGGCTATAGTATGTCTTTCATTCAAACAAGCTCCTGTCGAGCCACCCTACCAGAAGGGCCTGCTTGATGGCCTGCTGCTAACATTGCTGAATGTAACACTAAGATTTTTGACTGTCATCAGTTGAGGAATCACCAACTGTCACATGATCAAACTGGTGCCTATGTCTGGCTGGGCCAATGACCAGTGTCTCCATATTATCTGAATTAAGGAGCGGGACATTTTCTGGCATCCAGTTTTCACAGTAGACAACTAGGCCTTTAATTTAATCATCTGACTTCAGACACATACAGCTGAGTATCATCAGCGTAACAGTGGAAATTAAATCCATGATTGTGTATAATTTGGCCAAGAGCTCAAAACAGAGGGCTGAGAACAGATGCCTGGTTAATTAATATTATAATATGAATATAATAATAATAATAATACATTTGAATTACAACAGTGAAAGAATGACCTTTCATACAAATGAAATAACTTAAGTTTATAAAACTAATATAGCAAAACTGACAAAGAAGTCAACTAAATGTGTGCATCTCAAATATAACTGTCACATTTTGCTAAAACTGTTTATGTTATATCAAACAAAACCTATGTGTCCACTCATTTATCCTTTTGTATATGTGAATTTTGATTGTCAAAGGCAAACGCAGTATTTCTTTTATGTGTTTAGCTCAGCTGAGTGTGTGTGTGTGTCTGTGTGTGTGTGTGTCTGTGCATGTGTGTGTGAGAGCAGTAGTGTGTGTGTTTTGCAGGTCCTGTCTATTGGGGTCATCCAGAGTTCAGCAGCTCTGCTCCTCCCTGACTGATATGTATCTGTTTACTGTCTTGTCACGTGATGACTGCAGGGCGTTCATGAGGGAGATGCAGGCTGGTTTTTAATGTTTTATTTATTCACTGTGTACGTTATGTGTTTCTGGCAGCATCAATGTAAAGGATCTTTAAATGCAGTCTTACACTCACAATCGTACTCACAATCTAAATGGTTACTGAAATTATATCGAAGTCTCATAACGGGTGATTTTGCACAATCCCCATTGTACATAAAGTCTGATGGGCAGGTATGATGTGATGATGCATCCTGGATCACTTCAGTGATTCTTGTCACATGTTTTTCTGTTGGCTGCACTTCTAGTTTTGGAGCTATGTTTCCCTGAGCAGATTGTACTTTGACTCTTGTGTGTATTTTGGTACTTGTTGAATTTTTTTGGTTTCCCTGAATGTTTGTACTTTCTCACTTGCATGCACTTGAATGTTAAGAGTCATTGAAATTCTTAAAGGTCCCATATTGTATAAAGGTAGATGTCCATGTGTTTTTGATGATAAAGTAGGTCTAGGTTCTACATTAATAATGTAATACTGTGAAATTATCAAAGCCTCAGTCCACAGAGAAATGCACACAGCCTGTATTCAGAAACTGAGCCTTAAAACCAGCCGTCACGACTTCTGGAACTTTGTGATGTCACAACAAAGTAGTCATTACACTCAGTCATGACCCAAGCCTAGACCTGATATCCAACCTTGCAGGGAGGCTCTAATCCTCTCTCCTGATTGCCTCACTGACCTGTTGTTACTAGCGCTCCAGAGAGAAGTTTAAGAAAGGAGATGCAAAACTACATTGAGGTGGTTTTTGGTTCTTCAAACCAGAAATATATCCTCTTATCTTCTTCAAGTCTTCAAATAAAATAGAAGAAAAGAGTATAACATGGGACCTGTAATATATAACAGTTTACAGTCAGTTTAGGCTGCATGACGTGTTCAGCATTCTCTTCAATACCTCAGACATTAATACAGTGTGTTTGGGCATTCATCCTTAAGTACTGCTCAGTAAAATGCATGTAATAATTTATTTGTAGATACACACATAGAAAACACTCTCACAGTGATCCTTACTGATAAACAGAATACTGACGTAGATCAGAGGCAGTCTGGCTTAGACTGACACACATTTGACCATCATTGATCCACCATCTTTTCATGACATGAATGTAATGTGCAGCAGAGTCAAGTGATGTAAAGAACATTTTCAATTTTTTTTCATGAAGAAACAACACCAATAAGAGGAGGAAACACAAAAGGTCATGAACCAACAGTGGAACTTAAATGGAACTTTTTTTGAAAAGCGTGTTTGTCAGCAGGCTGCACTGCTGGGGTCAGAGGTCAGAGGGAGAACAGGGAGCAGAAGGTTATCAGGCCAGACATTCCTGTCCATCTATTGCTGAGAAAGACCAGGGGAGAAGAATAAATGGACGGCCAAATGGACAGCATCTCTGCAGCGAAAAACCTGAGTCAAATCCCACTGACCAGAAAAACATGAGCAAGACTTCATGAAGGTTGTTTTGATTTAAAAGATTTTTTACAAAATACTAAAGTATTACACAGTTGTCTCTGAAATGAATAATGAAGATGTTTTATATTAAATCTTATCAGTGTTTTCCCACAGTATAAAGTTTGTCTTTATGTTTTGTATGTTTCTGTTTTGTGAATGTTGTGTTCATGTGGCAGATAGGCCCGAACACCTTTGACTGTTTGCATTTACTAACACTGTGTACTTCATGACCCTGTGTCCTCAGTGCGCACACACACACACACACACACACACACACACACACACACACACACACACACAAACACACATACACACACAGAGTGCTGACAGAAAATGGCACAATGGCTTGTTTATCCAAGGCTAACATAGCAAGCAGACTCTGCTGTGTGTGTGTGAGTGTGTGTGTGTGTGTGTGTGTGTGTGTGTGTGTGTGTGTGTGTGTGTGTGTGTGTTGGGGGGTGGGGGTGGGGTTAAGGTGACAGGAACAGCCAAAGTGCATCAGCTGCCCTCAACACTGGGGCGAAAGCGATGTCACATCCATCACACAGGGACAACACACACACACACACACACACATATACATGCACACACATACACAACACTACAAACTGACAATAGGTCAAACAATACTTAATGAACAAACATGTTTGACATGAAATCAATCAGTAATGAGTTAATAACAATTATCTAAGTCAAACTCTGCTGTTGACTAACCTGAGCAAGCAGCACCGAGACCACACACACACACACACACACGCTGCACCACCCTGCTCATGGGGGTCATAAATACACACCCTGGTAGTCGCAAATAGAAGTAATATTGACAGATATGATCAAAGATCACAGCTCGTCATCATCTTTATTAGTCAACTAAAAAATCCTAAATGTGGTGACCTGGTTTGAAGCCTGAGTGGAGCTACAGTGCTATGTGCAGGTTTACAGCATATACCCACCTCAGGGTAGGGGGGGTTTGACCTAGCAGGTCTGGTTGTAAAGCCAGTCCAACAACTTCATTATTCAACCCAGTTTTTCATATATATATTTTTTAGTTTTTATGTATTTATTTATTTATTTTGCTGGGTTAAAACAACCAAATTTATATGTGTTTTCAACATGCTTATACTTTTGCACATTTTTGCCCAATTTATATCAACACATGTACTTTTCAAAAAAACTGAAAAACAGGTCACCTGATTGATTCCCCAACTCAAAGGTTCAATAATACAGAAGCAAACAACCATGTCCTGTGTAAAGATATTGTGGAGTCATGGCGTCCTGAGCAGAGAACAAAGTCACACCTCCTTGCTATGTGTTGCAGTCTGAGCTTCTCTGTTCTGTGTTGTGGTATCTGGGAAGGTGGGACATGTACATGTGCATATTAGTGAGTGTGAGTCCCTCCCTGTTAACCCACTGGTCTTCCACATGTTAAAAACACAAAAAACACATTAAAAATTGCAAACTCCAGCTTGCTATAGGTGATGGTTCACAGTACTGTTTAACGTTGTGGTAAAGGGACATATGCATCAACGAACATCCTGAAAGCTCCAATTCTACCTTCTTCTGTTACTGTATCGACAGAAGAGAAAACTTCTTTCCAAATAATCAATACATTTTATTTATCAGTCAAAGCTTTATCTGAATAAACTCAATTCAAAACTCAAAATATTTAAAAAATATATTAAAAGCTTAAAACATGATTAAATACTTTTTGTAGTCTGCTGTAACATGGCTGAAATATAAGAGCAAGACCTCATTAAGGTGAATTCTGTTGTCGGGAGTTCACAGAATTTGGGAGGTGAAGGTCCAGTCTACAAAAAACAAAAATTAATATGTGAATTAAACTTGTCCGCCTTTGATTGGCTCATTTAGGTTGCTTTTAGTGCCACTGTATGAACATGACCTGTTTATCTGTGGTCTGTCCTGTTTCCTGACGGCCAGATACTGAGGTCATGACCAGGAGCCACCATCAGTCAGCAGTAGTTTGACCACAGAACCACATCGGAGAAACACACATCATAATAAGACTTGGCGTTGCCAGGTGCAAAGACTTTATCCTGATTTTATAGCTCCAGTGCAGCCATGATTGAGATCTTTCCCTGGGCCTGACTGTGACATTACTGTTGTTCAGTGAGTTGTAGGGTTGCCAGGTGTGGAGCTCTTCATTCCCTCTTTATGGCTGCAGGTGACACATGACTGAGATCTTTTGTCATCTTTCTCTGTATCCCCATCGTTGCCAGGTCAGTCTTAAGGTTGCCAGTTTACAGTTCTTCCATCCACAGTTTGTGACTCATCACAGAGCTCCTCGTTTTGTCTTCCTCTCCTGTCAGCTCCAGCCTCAAAGTTATCAGTTTGGACTCTTTAACCCTACTATTTGTCACCATACCACGTATGACTTCCCGACTCACTGTAGCTGCAGGGTTATTGGTTAATCACCAGGTTTGCAGTAGTCCATCCTCCTTTTATGGTGCCCTGTGACTGAGTTCTGTCTTTAGTTTGTGTCTCTGCTCACTGTTATTGCTGACACAGGTGACGTTTACATCACTGTATCTTAAACCATGATTCATGTTCACGAGAAGGGTCATGGCTCTGGTCTCTGGAGCAGCATCTGTGTCAGCACCTGGGGAGGCACATATAACCTCTCACACCTCTGTCAGTTTGTTCTGAACATAAATCAGACTAATATGAGACCAATGGAATAAAGGCTGCCATTCTGGTCCAATTCCATATGTTTTACAGTTCACACGAAAATGTTACCAAATCAACATTTTGGCTTCACTTCATTTGTTGAATCTGTGAGTATTTGTAACATTTTACTAATTTTCATAATTAGTAATGTTCAACTAATGTTAAACAACAGTTGTGTCCCAGTTCAGGGGCTGCATCCTTCAGAGGACGAGATCTACGAAGGGGGGGACCTGTGTAGCTGTCGCAGACCGCAAAGGCCAAACTGAAATGAGACAGTCTGGTCTATGGAGGATTTAGCATCATCAGCTGTGTCCACCTGTGTCTTACCGTTGTGTCACAAAGTGCTGTAACCTGTTGCGTAGCAAGCTTGTTTACACGTATCTTTTTCTCACAAAAATGTGAGGTTTTAAGGCCCTTGGTTTTAAATGTTGTACTGTTAGCTGCTGAACGGAGCTGAAACCTAGTACTTACATTTAAAAATGTGACAAATCTTAGGATAGGTTGGGCCACAAAAATGACCTCTGTGAAGAGACCAGGGTCACGACTGGACCTGAAACATTTCAAGAACAGTTTTTTGGGCATTTTCAGCACTGTTTCCCACTGTGCTGAACTAATTTGCACCACAAACACATTTTGGAGGAAAGATTGAGAAAATGTTAATTAATGCGTCTGACAAGGTTGATACTAAATGTATCAGTAAAATATTCACTGTCAATGTGTTTCATTTGTTTTCTTTCAGTTTATTCAGTCTTGCAGTACAACACTATTGGTGGTTATTTGAAGACACTCACAGCACTTTGTGTCTGATCGAATACAATAGTCCACAGTGTCCTGAGTCAACATTTTACTGTTGTCAGGATCTTTCTCTGACTTTAACCACAGTGCTCTTTTACCCTAAATCCAACCACAGATGAGCCTGACAACATAAACCTGTGACTCCAGTGCTCAGGCTTTGTACACAGACTCTCCACTCTCCCTGTGACTGTGGTACATACATGCAGATGGACACACTCATTAAAAAACACTGCCTCTAGAATAACCCAGAAAATGATTACATTTCCCATCACAACATAATTGTGAAAATAATTTAGTAGCATAAACTATAAAGATCCTTTCTAGGATACAGGGTTGAAGTTTGGGAAATAGGGGATTATTAAGTCAATAGAAAAGTTAAATTAAATCACGCAGCAACTTTAAAGTTTGGTCAATGTCCTTCCAAACTGTCTGTAAATGACAGAACTGTGCTGTTGTATGAAATGTAGCATAACTCAGGGACCACTGATAACACCTTATAACAATCTGGTTAATTGGCTATGATGACTGAGGTCAACAGTGAAGTGACAACTTCTACTCTGAGTCAGAAAATGAGAGTTGAAACAGAGAATGGACGGTTGAGACAGAAAAGAAAAAATGGAGAATGAGAGAGGACGCAGTGGGTTAGAGGTGGTCAAACATCATCCACATCATTCATTTTTTCAGATTTTTTTTCTCTACTGTTCTTTCAACCTCCTGTTGTCCTTTCTTTTTGTCATCTTTTCTTTTGTAATGTCCACTCTCTGTGTGTGGCTGAAAAACAGAAGTAGTAGTATTACCACTTAGTGATACAGAGAATCTCCATGATTAGTAAAAAAAAAAAAAAAAAAAAAAGCATTTGGCTCTTGACAGTGGGAAGTTGTTGTAGACTTCAGTAACCAACAAGGATGAAAACATGAAGACAAAAAAATGTGCCCGTACAACAAGGGAAAAGTTTAAACTACAACAACAGCTCCAAACACGTGACAGGCTTTTCTTAGCCCGTCCTTTTTCAAAAGTTGACCTGACAGTATCACCACCACCCTCCATCTGTGTGTGTGTGTACAGAGATAGTCTAGCTCCTCAGGGTCAGGTTTCGTTGACCTTTATTGAGGTCACTGTTAGGTTGGGCCAAGAGATTCTTGACATTTCTCTCCACAACACCTGACCCAGCACAGTAACTACTAGTGTGTGTGTGTGTGTGTGTGTGTGTGTGTGTGTGTGTGTGTGTGTGTAGGGGTCAGAGTGTTAGAGGTTGCAGGGGGGACATGCAGAGGTGACGCCGCATCTTGTCTGCAACACGGCATGGTGGGTAATCTGAGAACAGGGGAGGAGAGAGAGAGAGAAAGAGGGAGAGAGAGGTCAGCTTGTCATCACCACATGTGGGTTATCTGAGATGGGCAGAAGAGGAGGGGAGGTGTGAGTATGTGTCAAAATTTCATGAAAAGCAAACCAAAAGCAATGTGTCAGTCCGCCTCTCAATGCGTCCCTACCATGTCTGTGGCTCTCTGGCACATTTGTTCCTAATGATGAAGTAATTTTATTTAACTGGGACACAAATGCATGTGTATAGTTTCATTTTTTAAAGTAATAATGATTTACAAAAACAGCTGGTCACTGTAGTTTTCACCAAATGTTACTCAAACAGGAGGATATCATGCATTTGTTGGGGACTATTTTCAGTGGTGGATTAATCCACATTTGGTGCTCCAGTGAGTATCTGTGGCAGCAGGACATGTGGGATTGATCAGTGTACAGTGTGTGTGTATGTGGTAATGAAGGAACATGTTGCCCACTGCAACAGCAAGGCTCACTGATGTGTTTTACTCATCTGCAGAGTTTTTAGCTCAATGGCACAGAAGAATGATTAGATGATTTGCTGATTAGCCAGCAAGCAGCTAATTTGTTTTGTAAGTTTATAAATCTCATCATCATATAAACAGTAAAGGGCATTCAAGTCTGATTACACCAGCATGATTGTCCTTCCTCTGTTTTCTCAGTTGATTTTCTCCCTCCTAGCTTGTCTTGTTAGTCACATAATTATTGCTTGAGTTTTACCACAATAGAACATGGGAAACACATAATCGAAATCTTTCATTTCAAGTTATTTACAGCACAACATATAGTGATCAGATTCACAGTGTTTGTTGAGGAATCGTTTAATTCATTTGGTGGTTTGTTTAGGACACACAGTATGTACATTATCGCTAAAATGTTAAATTATTCAAACTTGTATGGACAATTATTGTGTTACTTTTCAGAGTACTGTGAGGTTAGTTAGACAGACTACATAGAAAACATGGGCTCCAAAGTAACACCACTTTAACCACAGTCAATTTACCTGTGATCATTGCAACAATTGCACCTGTGATTTCCAATGAAATAATTATTGCATGAACTAGTTTATAAAACAACTTGTGGACACTGCAGCTTCCTCAGTTGTGCCCTGGATTGAGCTTCATGCAACATAGTCATAGTCATGGTGAGAAACTGTGCGAACAAGCTGCCTCAGAAACCAGGTTGTGAGACGAAGGTGAAAGAGAGACAAGAGCATCCGTAGGCTAATGAAGATAACAGTTGCAGTAGTGGTTAGAAAGGTTTAGGAAGAGCCACACTACCAAAAACAGAAGACGCAGTGGTGTCCTTGATAAATGATGTCATGCACATTTTGCTATTCAAGCAAATCTTGCATTGTAAAACAGGTTAGTGGTTCTGACGTGACACAAGCATTATCTGTGGACACTGGTGTGTCAGTGACTGATCAGACAGTGAGAGGAAGTCACCGTCTTCCTGGTGTCCAGGAACGAAACCACAGCTCACAAAACAGCTCAAAACTGCAAGATCAAGCTTTGACCAAGAACATGACAGGAGGCCTGATAGTTACTGGCAGCACTGAAACCAAAATACATTTGTTTGTATCAGATGCATGTTTGGTACAGACCTGGCCAGGACTACCACAGTGCTGACTGTGTGCTGATATGGGGCCGTACGCACTCATGCAGGGTGAGGTTGGCGATTGCAACCAAGTGAATATCTCACCTCAGCCCTCCCTTTCCAAGTTTGTAGGAGGACCTACAGTGGCCTTCAGGAAACATAAAAACGTGAAAGGCCCTGATCTAGGGCCAGTGTTCTGTTTGTCTGTTCTGGAAGGGGACCCGCACTCGATGTAGATATGAAGGATCTCACACAGTGATTAGTTTCAGGTGATTATACACTAATGAAAGCATAATAATCAATCTAATATTCAATTTCTTCCATTCGATCCCTCTAAATCCTACACACTGGTCCTTTAAATATGGACTTTTGATTTGTTAAATGGACAGGATTTTAATTACCTAACAATTCATTTATATTTGTACTCACTTTTTACTTGTATACTATATGTTCACAGCAGCGGCTGCTAGAGCAGAATAACACAGACAAATATTGGCCAACCTTTGCCTGCTGCTGTTCTCAGTGATCCATTCAGCACCACATGTCGGCTGCCAGAGGAAGCATTTGCTCTCTGAAGCGCCGCAGCATCCGTCCTCCTCGTTAAAGCTGAGCAGCCCTGGTGGCGAGACAGAAATCTCACGCTGAAGTTTGAATCTTCCCACAGGCAGGTGAGCCCCGCAGTGCGGGTGAGCTCCACGGTGCAGGTGAGCCCTGCGGTGCAGGTGAGCCCCATGGTGCAGATCGTCTACAGGGCTCTGCGACCTTGGTTTCATTCATCACTGGGCTGACACACTCCTGCTGCCTGCCTGAGGCTTACACACACACACATACATAGCAGCCTATTGTACTCCCACACAGCACCATGCAGTCAAACTCACAACTCTGCTAACCCCAAACTTCAAGTCCATTCTTTGTGTTACAAATTTCTCTCTGTGCAGCATCTCCAATGACTTTTTCCAGTTACGTTCTTCTGTGCACGATGGCAATACAAGAAAGACGCCAAAGCTCTTTGATGTAGGACTGACACCAAAACCTGAGGGTCTTTGAATAAGAATTGGACATTACTGATAACTGAGACCTGAGTCAGGTTCAAATTATTTTTAGTCTAATTGGGTCTAGATTAGAGGTGTTGTCATATGTCACGATAACCATGATGTTTAATAGATGAAATATTTATATTGTGTTAATAATACACATCCGATAATAGTGATGACAGATGTTTGGCCTTGTGGATCTGTTGTTTATTAGTTTATCACTTTATCTTGTTGCTTTTTCATTGTCCAATAGGTGTAATTGTCACTCAATAAACAAAGTTAAAGATCCTGTGAAGCAAATTCACAGATTTGTTTATAAATTTAATAAATAATGGTTTAGCAAAGCGGTGAGAGAAGCTAAACGACTGTACTCTGAGAAACTTCAGCTCCAGTTCTCAGCCAATGACTCTGCTTCTGTCTGGAAAGGGCTCAGACAGATCACTAACTACAAACCTAAACCCCCCCACTCCATTAATGACTTCCGTCTGGCCAACGATCTGAATGAGTTCTACTGCCGCTTTGAAAGACAGTGGGACAAGCCTGACACTAACCTCCACATCAGAGCCACATCAGAACCCTCCTCCTCCCCTACCAAAGGAACGTCTCTCTCTATCCTGGAGAGAGATGTCAACAGGCTTTTTAAGAAGCAGAACCCCCGCAAAGCAGCCGGTCCTGACTCTGTCTCTCCATCATCCCTGAAGCACTGTGCTGATCAGCTGTCTCCAGTGTTCACAGACATCTTCAACACCTCACTGGAGATCTGCCACGTGCCAGCCTGCTTCAAATCCTCCACCATCATCCCTGTCCCCAAAAAACCAAGGCCCACAGGACTAAATGACTATAGACCCATTGCCCTGACCTCTGTGGTCATGAAATCATTTGAGCGTCTTGTCCTGTCCCATCTCAAATCCATCACTGACCCACTCCTGGACCCCCTGCAGTTCGCCTACAGAGCCAACAGGTCTGTAGACGACGCCGTCAACATGGCTCTCCACTTCATCCTCCAGCACCTGGACTCCTCAGGGACCTATGCCAGGATCCTGTTTGTGGACTTTAGCTCTGCCTTCAACACCATCATCCCGGCTCTGCTGCAGGACAAGCTCTCCCAGCTGAGCGTGCCTGACTCCACCTGCAGGTGGATCACCGACTTCCTGTCTGACAGGAGGCAGCACGTGAAGCTAGGAAAGCACGTGTCTGACTCCCAGACCATCAGCACTGGATCCCCGCAAGGCTGCGTTCTTTCTCCTCTGCTCTTCTCCCTGTACACTAACACCTGCACCTCCAGCCATCAGTCTGTCAAGCTCCTGAAGTTTGCAGACGACACCACTCTCATTGGACTCATCTCTGATGGCGATGAGTCTGCCTACAGGTGGGAGACTGAGCGTCTGGTGACCTGGTGCAGGCAGAACAACCTAGAGCTAAACGCTCTGAAGACAGTGGAAATGATAGTGGACTTCAGGAAGAGCCCAGCCCCACCCACCCCCATCTCCCTGTGTGACTCCCCCGTGGCTACCGTGGAGCATTTTCGCTTCTTGGGAACCACCATCACACAGGATCTCAAATGGGAGCTAAACATCAGCTCCCTCATCAAAAAAGCTCAGCAGAGGATGTATTTCCTGAGGCAATTGAAGAAGTTCAACCTGCCAAGGACTATGATGGTGAACTTCTACACCTCCATCATTGAGTCCATCCTCACCTCCTCCATCACCATCTGGTACGCTGCTGCCACGGAGAGGGACAATAACAGACTGCAGCGTATCATCCACTCTGCTGAGAAGGTGATTGGCTGCAATCTTCCGTCCCTCCAGGACCTGTACGCCTCAAGGACTCTGAGGCGTGCAGGGAAGATTGTAGCTGACTCCTCCCACCCTGGACACAAACTCTTTGAGACACTCCCCTCTGGCAGGAGGCTGCGGTCCTTCAGGACCAAAACCTCTCGCCACAAAAATAGCTTCTTCCCATCTGCTATTAGCCTCATCAACAAGGCTAGAGAGCCCCACTGTTGCTGATCAATTGCACCAATCACCAGAAAAAATTCCTTGTATGTGAAAGCATACTTGGCAATAAAACTGATTCTGATTCTGATTCTGATTCTGAAATATGTTGGAGAACTATTCCTGAAAACGTGTGAATCATGTGAAACTTGTGTGGTACTCAATTGTGCAGTTATACCGTTAAACTGTGTTTCATCATTTTTGCGTTGACCGTTTTTTCGGGCGGGGCCTAAATGGGGTACTGATGACGCACTTGGTCCCCCACTTAGCATACCCCGCCCCCAAAGCTGTAGCTGTATAAAAGTCTGGAGTGTTCCAGCATCAGTGGTTCTCCTGCTCAGTGTTATTGCTGGTTAGCTGAGCCTTCCCTCCCAAAATGTATCTTTCCTAGAGGCTGCAATACCAACGGTGTGGTGTTATTAGTAATTACAGAATAATGTATGAATAGATAATCATTGTTATTCACTCATGACGTTTCCCTTCTTTTCATGACCAGAAGGATGGTTCCACTTCATCCTCTCATGAAATAGTGGGTAAACCCGCTATTAAAAGGCAATACACTCCTTTTCCACCGCCAGTCGAGTTTGTCTGTCTGTTCAGACTCAGGACACACAACTCATCACAAGTCATCTCTGCACTTAGAGCAAACACACACACACAGAAGTGGTGGAGGAAGAGTGAGCTAATGACCGCCCTGCAAACTGGTGAAAGTCTGTCAAAGTGTCGGAGCCTCTGTATGAGATGTTTCGATCTGTGATTGTGTGTTTTTAAAACTTTCAGAGCTGCAGCTCACTCTTTCGTCCCCACCATCAGTGTAGCCACGGAGTTTCTGGTGTAATGGCACCGTGCCGGACAGGTGACAGGCCTGTGTCTGTGTCCTCTGAGAGATGTTACAGCAGGAAAAGAGGCAAAACTTAGCGGGTTCACCTGGGTTTTGTGTTTACATCAATCCTGATCGGAGCCAATCGGAGCAGGAGCTACTGCAAATTAATTTAACCCGGTTGTGAATGCCGATTAAACCCTTCATCACTGCCAACAAAAGCCTGATGTTAGTGGGTCTTAGCAGGTTTTTTGACCTGTGAGAAATGCGCTAAGTTAGCTCTCTTAGAAGCTATTTCTCTTACCGATGCCAGAATCGAAATAGAAAAGGTCTAAGTCATCGGACAATTTAGAGCAATTTGTAATGTGAAAATATGTACAACACTGGGCGTGGTTTCAGTGCCTCCAGCGGACACGCCCCCAGCGTTCCAGAGTTGATAATACTGCTTATTTTTTCTCAAGTTTGAAACCAAATTTTATATATTTGGCAATATTTTTGTTCATTCAAATTTGGCAGGGGGTTTGATATGCCATTTTTCTGTGGTGTGGCAAACTCAGAACTCATATGTTTTTCTGCTTTACAGAATCTTTAAAGATTAATTTGACTGATAGCATTTTTTTTCTCAGATTTTCCATAGATATCATGATAATATTATTATTGTGAATTCTTTTGGCCACAATAATCGTGTAGTGAAAATCTGATATTGTGACAGTCCCAGTCTGGACAGGGCTTCGTAAGTGTGTGTGTGTGTGTTAATATGCATAATACACAAATTGATCCAGGCAGACTATCAACTGTGAAATGCAGAAAAATATATAACACATATTGCTACAGTTGCTTGTTTTTTGGTGACTGTTCAAGTCAGAACTTTGGATCAAGTCTAATTATCTTCAGGTCAGGGTGTCTTTGTTTTTTTGTTTTTTTTGGGTTTTTTTTGTACAATAAATTCCTATATTTTAGTTTTGAAAAACCTCTCCATGGGTCTGTGTCAGATCAGGTCTAAAATTCTTGGAGACCTTGATTCATGAGCTACACAGGCATCATCATACAGTCATATGTATTGTTGAGATCCACTGGTTGTTCTTTTGGAGACGAGGTCATTTTAGTATTGATAACTGATTAATCAATGAGATGATGATACTGTGCATCTTAATATCCATGTTGACAGTGGGAGACATAATAAAATCTTTCTTGTTTACAAGTTAAAGGCCCACATACAAATTTTACTTAGGTTAAGTATTATCAGCAAAATAGAAATAACAATAGACTGAAATAAAGTCAAAGTACACGTTATGTAAAATGGTGCAATTCAGAGTGTTCATTCATGTGTTCATATATACTATCAGAATATTTTTACTGATGTGTTAATGTGTGAGCATTAGTCAGAACAGGGGGTTCCATGGAGATTTTGTTGCACTTATATGCATATTAACTTCATATTGATTAATTGATTATTATCATACCTGTTCTGGTTCAGCAGTTTGGTTTTGATGAATGGATTCAACTCTGTTGACCAATGAGTGTTACCTCCTGGTTCCTGGTTAATGGCTTGTACACAAGAGAAAGGCAGTTGTGACACATGTGGGAACAGAGCAAGTGTTAAAGAAACTTGCCTGGGCCTGTATAGGGTTTGTGTCTGTGACGGAGCATTGCACATGTAAATGGCAGCAAAGTGTGTGTGTGTGTGTGTGTGTGTGTGTGTGTGTGTGTGTGAGAGAGAGAGAGAGAGAGAGAGAGAGAAAAAGAGAGAGAGAGCATGCATGTTTGTGAGCAGTCTGGAAGACGGATGAGTGTGTGAATTAATCTGACTTCCTGTGTACCAGTCAGCTGGAAGCTTTTGACTAGATTAAATCTTTTGGGAGTGTGTGTGTGTGTGTGTGTGTGTGTGTGTGTGTGTGCATGTGAATGAATCCCAGTGTCAGTGAGTACTCATCCCCAAGTGTAGTGTGTACAGTAAGTGTGTATGTTGGTGTGTGTCTGAGTTGCAAACCAGATGCTACTTGCTGTGAGAGCCAGGACTGTCTGGCACAAAGAGATGAACACCACCAGCACGAGAGAGTGCCACACATATTTTAACACAACCATCATATCCTAAAATACAAAAACACAAACTGTGACAACAGTGAGAAGTTTGTGTTACTCCATCAGGAAAAATTACATCAGGAGACGCCAGTAGAAGAAGGACGCAGTTTGACTTTGACTTCGTAATAAGTAATATATACTGTGTCATATGTTTGAGGCATGTCAGACCGTACAGGGGTGAAACAGCCTCACCTAATGAGCTAATGTTAGCATGCTAACAGGCTAAACTAAGATGATGAACATGGTAAAACTGCACCTGCTAAACATCAGCATGTTAGCACAAGTCCTCCGACCTAAAGGACCATATACTGTCGGTCATTTGTCCCTCTTGTATGAGCAGCAGCCTTTCTTTAATTAGTACCCCTGTAGAATCAAGAGATAAAGATGAACTGCTACAAATCACTGCTGAAAAATAACCAACCAGCCTTTTGGTAAAGACTTGGTCAGGTTTAGGCTCCAAAACAACTTGGTTTAAGGCAAGATCATGGTTGGGGTTAAAATAAGACTTTGTTACGGTTGGAGGACGCTTGTGGCTAAGGTTATAAAAGGATCATGGTCACTGTTAGAAGAAACAAACCCTGTAAAGTCCAATGTTTTGTTGACACATCCATCCACCTCAACCTCCTCCCTTCACAGGCTTCATCTTAACAATGTCACCTGACTTCCTCCTCTGCTCCCATATAATTACTACAGCCGCTAGAGGCTTTGCCACATGTTTTGGGGGCGTTTGTTGAAAAGACTGATGCTGTCTTTCACAACTGCTTGACATTGCTTGACAATCAAATGTACCTATGGGTTACACAAATCACCTCCGACACTCAAAATCAGAAGCATTTTATTTCACACATGAGGAACTTGTCTTGGTGCATGCACACATGTATAAATCAATCAATCAATCAAGCAATCAAACTTTATTTGTATAGCACTTCTCATACATGTTAGTGCAGTTCAAAGTGTTTCACAGACGAGTGATCAACTAAAAAGAAAAAGGCAAATCAAGGAAGACAGCCGATAATGAGATACAATGAAATAGATTTAAAAAGCTGTGATAACATTAGCAAACAAAAGAAACAAGAATAATAATATTAATTATACATATTAATATAATATAATATTTAATTAATAATAAAAGAACAGACAATTTACAACATAGTTATGATAAAATAAGTGAATAAAAGTGACTAATGCCAGGCTGAAGAAGTACATTTTGAGTTTACGTTAAAAAATTTCAACACTTCTGGCAGCTCTGGTTTTAGCTCCATATCAGGAAAGATCTCGTCCATAGCAGAACACAGTTCGTATACTAATGTCTAATGTCCTTAACCAAGGGTTTTAGTCACCTCCACACGAACCATACCTCAGACTACAGATATTTCAGTATTTACATTGGCTGGTAGTTTTAAATTGAAATAGTGGAGACCAGGGATGGTTGTAACAGTTTTGACATGTCTGTCTGTATCTTGGAGCTCTTATAAGCCAGTGCATTCTAAATGTAGTGATACATTTGGAAATAAAAATGTGGTCATTTACAAATACAAACTAGTCACACCTGTCTGCTGACTGGTGTAGGTGTTATCTCTGCAACACAAACTGATGAGATGAGGGCTTAGTCTCAAACACAAGGAATGAAATGTTACAATTCAGCCCATAGTCTGGGTTAGTAACATATCCTGGAGTTAACCGACATCATGATGGAAGGATTATCACAACAACTTCATGTGGAAAACTTTAAATTCAAGACTTAAATGACTTTTTAACATAGTGTGTGTTTGTGTGTGTGTGTGCATGTGTGTGTGTGTGTGTGTGTGTGTGTGTGTGTGTGTGTTAAGTCTCTCTGTCCCTTAAAGTCTATTGCTGTGCTGTCTCATCAATAACCTCCATATTGATAAGAAAGGACAGTCAGGGACACCCCCACAGTGTGACGACTCTTTGTGTGTGTGTGTGTGTGTGTGTGTGTGTGTGTGTGGAAACCTGAAAGAGGTTTTCAGGTAGGAAACATCTCTGTGTGAAACATCTCTGTGTGTCAGCTCTGTCAGTGAGCAGGTGGTCAGTCCAGCATCATCTGCCTTCCCCTCTGTCACACACACAAACACACACACACACAGAGAGGTGGCAGCTCTGTTGGAAAGGACAGATGTATGTAGGCAAGACAGTGCACAATGAGGGAACATCTGTCGGGCAGTCACTGTCTCTCTCTCTGACTCTGTGTGTGACAGAGTGAAGGAAGAATCAGGATCAACTGTGGAAACTTTGTAGATAGTTCTGTGTGTGTGTGTGTGTGTGTGTGTGTGTGTGTGTGTGTGTGTGTGTTGCTGTGGATAATTAAATGCCAATAGGGATGAAAATCTCATTTGCAGTGAGGGTCTTTATAGCAGATTTCCCATGTCAATCACACACACACGCACACACACACACACACACACACACACACACACACACACACACACACACACACACAGGTTAACGAGGAAATTAAGGCAGAACAGCGTAGAGCAAATGAGAAGCAAGGAGACGTATAGATGGAAATATAAGAGAAGAGATTCTGGGGCGGCCCGGTAGTCGAGTGGTTAGGGTGCGAACCACGTGAGCGCAAGACACTCATAGCAGGCAGTCGCTGGTTTGACTCCCGACCAGTCCGACCCTTTCCTGCATGTCATTCCCCTCGCTCTACCCCCTTTCCTGTCAGTCTCCACTGATCTATAACAAAGGCACAAAAAATTTTTGAGAAGGATTTCAGGTCAGGAACAAAGGAGAAAAAGAAGGAAGACAGGAAGGATGAAAAGGAGAAGAGAGGGTGAAGTCAGGAAATGTAGGAATTAGAAACGAGGACAGAGAACAGGAGAAGAGAAGAGGAGATCTGAGTATAGGATAAGATAGGGAAGGTGAGTGAGGATGAAGAAGGAGGTCAAGGAGGAAAATGAGAAGGGGAGGGAGAAGAGGATGAAGAAAGATGAGGATGCCAGAGTGGAAAGAGGAGGAGGAAGATGGGGAGCGGGCGGAGGTAGTCGGGAAAGAGGTCAGGGAGGAGCAGGAGGAGGTGCAGCAGCCATAGCTGCTGAATAATCCAAAGTGACAGTTCATTTAACTGCTGACAACCTGTGACTCTAAATTTACACAGCGTACTGAACACACATTCAGCCTCTGAGAGCCTTTGTGACCGTTAATACTGGACTGCTGGTCACTCATACCAGTCACAGGTATTTACCACATTGTTCTCAGACGACCTGGAGTTATAGTTTCACTGCCAAACCTCAGGATACGTCCTGTTGTTGTTGTTTGTATTCAATCACTGACTTTTATCCAGCTGCCTGATGACGTTTTAACTGAACTAGAACAGGTCCAGAGTTTTAGTGTGTTGACAGTTTGAGCATGGTGTGGATGAGCAGACCACACCTTCATTTGAAAAGTTAACAGTTAACAGTGTGTTTGGACACACTTTCCTATTCACTTGAATGGGAAAGTGTGTCCTGGTACTGTATCAAAAACAGATCTGATGAATGCGTATAAATTCATTCAGACCCAGTCTGAAGAGAACCTGACCACAGTCAGACTGGATCTAAGTAGACCCAGTCTGAAACCTGTAAAGACATCTAAACCGTGGCCTTCAAGGCTCCAGTATGGTTCAAATGAAGTACGGGTCAGATTGTCTAAAGACTGTGACGCTGAGGAATTTGCATGTAACAATCCCTTTTAAATTTCTCAAACAGACATTGTGTGTGTGTACATGTGTCCCAGAATCCCATATCTGGAATGATACCAGTTATATGATGCACATGTAAACATGTAATCCAGGTTTCAGTAAACGGGTAAAGCCTGTCTCAGCCTGTTTCCAGAAACCTGGGTATCATAGCTCTAGTATCGTGATAGTTCAGTAGAAGATGGAGTAAATGTTGTAAGGATGATCAATATGCTGACATAGAGTACCAATGATTACATAAAGTGAAATCCTGCAGTGGTGAATGCAATTTCCAGGGATGTTCTGCTCTGTGACATTACTTTATTACAGTACTTGCACAAATGCTTTGATGTGAAACACAAACAGTCTTTCTCTTTGTCTCTTTTACAGTTGAGTGTGGATAGAAGAAAGAGGTGAGTGATCAGGATGAGGAGGGAGAGAGAGAAAATGGGAGAGAGCGAATGTTAATAAATTCACACACACAATTAACACTGAGCCAGAGAGGCCATCGTGTGTGTGTGTGTGTGTGTGTGTGTGTGTGTGTGTTTATGTGCGTATGCGCGTGTGTGTGCGTGTGTGTTTGTTTGTGTGCGTGCGTGTGTGTGTGTGTGTGTTTGGACCTGTGGATTGATGTGTGGTCAAATGAAAGAAGAAGGTTGGTGGATCGTGCTTGAATGGAGCTTAATTTACATGCTAATGGCGGTGTGCGTGTGTGTGTGTGTGTGTGTGTGTTACAGTGTTGTGGATGATTACTTCAGCCTGGATCAGTGGTGAGATGAGCTGACATGACCCTCCAAGTGAAGTTACTCTCACACAGAGCAGACAGATCTGGAAATAAGTAAAATGTTCAACCACAACTTCAGACCTACAGTTGATTCAGAAAGTCTTCAGGCCCCTTGTTATGTTTCAGCCTTATGCTAAAATCATTTAAATTCATTTTTACCCTCATCAGTCTACAGTCAGTACCCCATAATGACCAAGCAAAAAGAGAATTAGAGAGATTGGTATGTCATGCTCTGCACACCTGGATGTGGGGATTCTTCCCTGCAGATCCTCTCAAGCTCTGTCAGGTTGGATGGGGACCATGGGTGGACAGACATTTTCAGGTCGCTCCAGAGATGTTTGATGAGCCATTTCTCTTGGCTGTGTGCCAAACCTTCCATTGCCATTGTTCTGCAGTGGAAGATTTGGAGGTGAACCTTTGGCCCAGTCTGAGGTCCTGAGCTCTGGACCAGGTTTTCATCAAAAAAAAAAAGTGAGGAGGCCTGACTACTTCCTGAATACACTGGACAACTTTTTTACTCTAACAGGAATAAAGCAGTTTGAGTTGCTTCACATCTCAATGGCAGGTTCTTCACAAAAAATATATTTACTTGTGAAAACAGCAAATTAATGTTGGCTGCATTCCATTTAGATATATCAGGTTCAGGTCCCGTATGCGTATGGGTATGATGGTTTAATGAGACATTCATAGAAATTCATGATATTATTGAGTAACATCTGTGACAATGACAAAAATATACCCTAAACTAGCAAACCGGCTAAAATAAAGGCTCCTTGCACATCACCAGTCAACAAGTTTTCCTTTCTGTCCGGACTCAGAATGAGCTGGTAGCCGCCATGCAGACTAGTAAAATGGATCCATCGCGTCTCATCCATAGGTTGGTGCCCTGTTTGTGTCGGAGCCTTCCTGTGAGACACTTCGATCGGTGTGTTTTATAAAAATACTGAGTGCAGCACATTCTCAGTGGGCCTGGCTGGCAGCTAATTAGCGTGGTTAGCAGACTGTATTAAAATAAGTCATCACTCTTATCAGAAAGTGCTTGGTTTAGGTAAGTAACAACACAGTGGAGCAGTTTAACTCCAGACACATGAACCAACCTCTGTTTCAGTAAAACAAATAACCCAGATGTTCAGTCACTGCTGGTGGTTATCAAATTACACGTAGTATTGTTATACAAGCAGAAAAATGTTACATGCTTCAATATTATTACAAATGACCTTTTCAAAAAAACAGTTCTGACTCTTCTCTGCTTTATTTGTTCAGTCAGACACTGACCACCATCAAGAACATTTAACTGGATTGCTAGGTGTTTGATAATGCAATTCAGTGGATTAAAAACTGAAAGTTTTGTGTGCCAGAGATGCTCACAAGTCATTTTTTGACTGGACGGTACAGCAGTAAACACCAGGTATATTTTAATTTTAAGTTTTTGTTATTTTTTCAACTAAAAGTCTGTAGATCTGAAATTATCACATAAACTTTGAGGACTTCAATTAGTGTCTTATATTTTGTGCTGAAACAACAGTGAAAATTTAGAAAAATATTTTTTTAAAAATTTAGAAAATGAGCCAGTCCATGGAAGACATACACAAGACTCAAAAAATTATCAGAGGTGCAGGGCTACCTGTTTACGTTGTGGCTCATTTCGAAGGTGATGTAAACACGGTTCCAAAGTTCACATAGATCAGTCAACTATGATCACATGATCAAATATTAGACTGACTTTGAAATGAACAGTTTGATCATGTTGAGAATATGAGGCAGCATCAGACAAACATCCAGCTCAGTGACATCAGATGATACCATGGATGTAGTAGGTTGTCATGAGCGTGGTGTTAAGCAGCAGGTGGTTCTCATTTCCAGCAGCTCTGTGGAAGCAGCACAAGCTGTCCAAGTGGAACAGGCTGACTTTGTCATGTTGCAGTGTAAATGCATCACAAATTAAGAAATGTCAGGAGACTGAATGATGATTTTCACCTTCACTAATGAACCATTTAATTCCCTGAGCAGCTCAGAGAGGACGAGGTGGAATGTTTTCTGTTAATCAATTCATGATTAACGTTTCAGGATCAATCAATACATCTTAAATTTCAATACAATAACTTTGACCATTTCATTTGTTTTTATTAGCTCTCTTGTATGACATACGCTTCACTGATGATCAGATCGTCAAGACCTTAAAATGTATATACATTTCAACCACTTTATGCAAACTGCAGATATTTTATTTCCTCACTTGGAGAAAAAAAGTGGTGGAGCATAGCCTTTGGTGCACTCCAGCAGCACCACACCTATGAAAATAATTAAAAGTCTTAGTGAATCATCTGGATCTGCCCCAAACTTTACCATGCTCCATCCCTCCACCAAGTTTGGTGCAAATTGGTTCAGTACTTTTTGTGTGACCCTGCTGACAAATAAAGAAACAGATTGGTTGCATTAGTGCATTTTGGATGTGAGATAACTGTTGTGCTGAGCTGCATGTTTTGCACAATAAAGAGTACAGAGAAATTATCAATATATCAATATCAATTGTAAAAAACTGGGAAAAAAAACTTCTAATAAAACATATATTCTATGTGAATCTCTATTTTTTACCCACATTGAAGACATCAGAAATGTTTTTAACCACCCAGGAATTCCAACCAGCAGCAACCTCCCTTTTTTTTGCAGAAACTACAACAATCAAGCGGTGACGTCTTCCTCCATTCCTTCCTTCTTTAAAGACTGACAGGGTGGAGGAACAGAGAAGGAGATGGAGATTTAAATGAAGACAGAGAGAGACAGTTAGGAGGGATGGCACTGAATCCACTGTTACCATAGCAACCGAGAACCCATCACCCATTCCCATCAACCAACCCCCAACCCACCCCCAGCCCCCAACACACCCACCTCCCCATCACCATGGTCCACCCCCACCCCTCATTTACAGTCAGATCCCATCAGGTCCAGACCCTGGCCAACACTGTTGCCATCGCAACCAGGCAGATACAGCAACAGATAGATAGATAGATAGATAGATAGATAGATAGATAGATAGATAGATAGATAGATAGATAGATAGATAGATAGATAGATAGATAGATAGATAGATAGATCTTTCTAACAGCCAATCTGTTGAGTGAATTAAGCTTAAATGTTTGGCTGTCAATTACTTTTCCCTGGTTGACAGAGCTCTTCTATTACTCTGCACCTTCTCCCCTCCACTGCTCTCCTCTTGTCTCCTCACCTTTCCCCTCCTCACTCTCTTCTCCTCTCCTCTCATCTCCACCTTTGAATCTGTTGTAGTAGTGTCTTTGTAGGTGGCTATACTGTACCAATACTTTGGATATACAGCTTCAGTGGACCCAACCCTCTGACCCCCACTCTCTAGCCAACCTTAACTATATATTTCCTGCGGGAAAGTGTTCTAGGACTTTTGGACTCCACTTTAACTTGTTTAATTTTAATTAAAGGTAATTTTGCTTTCCATGACTGTTTCCAATTTGACTAACTTTATACGTCTGCTTCACAGTAATTTAATTGGAAAGATTGTACTTTACTATGTCCCCCACCTGCCAAATCCACTTTAAAGTCAACATTTAATTTGTGTAGTTTGTGTGGTTTCGTCATTGTTTTGAAGCTCAGAGAGGGCTGCTCTGCCGTCACCAGCTTGGCAGAGCCTGACCCCACCAGTTTCATAACTGTGGCAACTGTGGTTAGACTGAAGCATGTGGTTTGCTCTAAGACTAACTCAAGGCTAATATTAGCTAGCTAGTTAACAGGCAAAGCCATGAGGCCAGGTATGGTGAGCACAAAAACCGATACCTGCTAATAAGTGCTAACATATAAAAATAATAATAATTAAAAAAAAAACTAGAATGTCACCCACCTCAAAAGACAGAGGCTCAGACTTCCACACATTCTGTTATTTTTTATTTCTCTGATATTTACATGAAATATTCTCCAAAGGGAACCAACACCATGAACACTGCCGAGAGGTCACATTCAGGGACTCAAGTTAGCTGAGGTGTCGCCTAGCAGACACCAAGCTGCTAGCAAGCTGTGACGGCACCCACCTGGCACCCACCTGTCACTCAAAGCAGCCACGCCCTCAATTATGCATAACTTTAAGCCTTAATAAAATTAAAATGGGGAAGTTTTATTTTTTTTTAAATAAATAAATAAATAAATAAATTCCCATACAGTTTTCATGTTGGGAAGAAATTAGCAGTAGAGACCAAGGCTGTAAACATGTTTATTTCTGCTTTAAAGTCAGGTATTTTAACATGGGAGCCAGCCTCAAGTGGTCCCAAAAGGAACTACAGTTCTGATAACAATATAGATGTAATGCATGTAATGCATGCACTCCATGCACATAACACATGCATTTATAATAGACATCCCCTCATTGGGAAAAAAATCTAAGTCAGGTTAGTCATCACACAAACCAAAATAATTATCATATTCTCTTGTTGAACTTATTGTTTCTATGTATATACATATCTCTTTAATTTTGTAACATTTGCATTATGATGGGCATTTTTTGTGCATTTATGATTTTTTATTTTATTTTGTGTATTCTTACTCAAACTTGACTGTTTTATAAGATATTCTCCATTGTTTACAGTTTTATCTTTTCATGTCTGCCTGATAGCCAGCATCTCTCTCATAGGTATACAGTTCCCTAATTACAACACTAATAATAGTCAATATCAGTAGACCTTATGCAAGTCCCATCTCCAATTCAGACACAGTGTAGGTTGCCCCCTAGTGTTATATATGGTGTACTGCAGGATGAGACTGGGACCAGGACAGGAGTGATGAGTGTGAGGTGTTAAGCCTTCTACTCAGGGACAGCACTTTGAAAAGTCAAGAGGCTATCTCCTTTTCACTGTCACACACTCACTCACACAAACTCACACCCCCTGACCCTTAGCCCACATTGTGGTAACACACTCACAGCCTGCAGCTATCAATGGACACCTCACTGTGGCCTCTTCAGGGTCTGATGGGTTTGAAAATCTGATTTTATGTCAACTTTCTTAAATGTGATTGTTAAATTAGAGAATACACTGCTGTTAAAAACACAGTATACACAATGTTTTACCAGTTATATTAATGTAGAAACCATTGTTTTTACACCCACTTTTCAAACAGATCATACATTGAATTACATGGTATTTGAGAAGGGTAGAAAGAAAGAAAGAAAGAAAGAAAGAAAGAAAGAAAGAAAGAAAGAAAGAAAGAAAGAAAGAGTTCAGCATTATCAACCACATTCTCCAAGGCTTCACACAACTTCACTGCACAGCCATCCCCTAGGGCCCATTGCCATGGGAACACAGTGATGGAGAGAGTGCAGGGCTGATGTCAGGGTCACAGAGAGTGTGAGGAGGAGGAGTGTTTGTGTGTGTGTGTGTGTGTGTGTGTGTGTGTGTGTGTGTGTGTGTGTGTGTGTGTGTGTGTGTGTGTGTGTATGTGTGTGTGTGTGAGGTTTTGCTGAACAGATCTGTCAGTACCTCTTTGGAGTCTTGCCAAGCCCATGCTGCTCACTAACCCATCTCTCTCTCTCTCTCTCTCTCTCTCTCTGTGTGTGTGTGTGTGTGTGTGTGTGTGTGTGTGTGTATGTGTGTGTGTGTGTGTGTGTGTGTGTGGTGTACCAGTCATCCATGCAATCAGTTTTCAATTAGGGGGTCAGTCAAACTGTGCTAACCCTGACTTCCTGCTATAAAGTACATTGCAAAATCATTATAACACCAGATATGCAGTATTACTGCTGTGTTATTGTAGGAGAAGGGGGATTAAATATAACTAGTTATTACAAAACTTGGTGCATTTAATCCCCCTGGTAGTAGGTGCAGCATTCGCATAAAATGCAGTAGTGTGTGTATGTGTGTGACAGTAGCAGTGTAATTTGGATAAAATTAACTCAACATGAAACAAAGAGACATCTGAGATTTCCAAATACCACACTCACACACACAAACACACAAACACAGTCTAAAAACCTTACACACTGCACTGCCTCCCACTGGCTGACTGTTGTAATAGCATACTCTATAACATCCCCTCTGTGCTGAAACTGCACAGCTCTGTAGTTTGTGTGACACTGACACTATTGCAAATCCCAACAGTATTATTCCACCACTAATACTAATGATAGTGCTTCCAATACTACTGCAGGGTTACAACCGCCGCTGCTTTCCACGTAGATCTACAGGTATTTCTTTTACTACATCAGTTTGTCCTCTATTAGTTAATAGTTAGTTAGTTAATAGAATAAAGACAGTTTAGTGTGGCTTTCGTCAGTGAAATTTTAGTCTAGTTGGTTGTGCATTTTTAATTTTTCCAACAGCCTGCTCACATTCCCAGGTCATCATGTACTGGCGCTTTGCCAAAACTGCCAGAGTTTCACAGATAGACAGATAGCAAGGAGCCGTTTGGTGCATGTGCAGTGGGAGCACTCGCCAACCAAAAAAAAAAGTATTTTTTCTCTACTGTAAATTCCATGTTCTCAGTTTTCCTCCAATGATATCCCCAAGGGGTAGGAATTGAGTTTTTTTTCAGTGGTTTTGGATGGTGGATGTCTACATTACCATGGCGATGAATGTCAAGACCACTTTAGATAGATTTAAAATTATTCTACCATTTATAGCACATTTTATCTGCACACAGTACATTTGGCATCTATGCACCTGGACTACTGGGACCAGACCCCAAAGATTTAGTGCTGTAGAAGAACAAGTTGTCTTGCTAAAATATTTGAGAAAGTATGGAATATACATATAACAGTGAAAAGTTGTTAAGTCACATCTTTCTGAAATGCTTGCATGAGAGCTATAATAACAATGGAGCTACTGTTGCTTTAAAAACAGTGTAATTTTAAGATAAGATGAACTACATTTTATTGTGCCTTGGCCACTTGTGTGATTCATGCAGTCTGAACTATTTCAAACAACATAAGCACTGACAAAAACAGAGTCAAGATTGCTCTGTAGAAACAAACTACAACATAAATACATAGAAGATTAGTAAAAAATTGCACATCTTGTAAGTCAGCGTGTATTTTAATTTGTTTTTTGCCTCTCTTGTAATGCAGATGCTCTGCCATTTCTTTATGTGACAGAGATAATAATTATAAATATTTGACACATAATTACGTAGAAGTTTAACAGCAATTAGTGTCCGAAATGTGTCAGCTGCTGCCTGCACTTATCCCTTAGTGAGTCCTCTATGTAGCAAACCCTGTACAGTGGGTGAATGAGTTGCTATCTGATGGCTAACCTCAGTGCGTATGGCTAACTTATGGAACAAGCAGGAAACTATGAACAAACAAATGTGTTGTATATTTATTGTCACTCTGGTATTCCTGTTCTCTGCTGTGTGTGTAATTACAGCAGTGTGTAGAGTCTGTAGGTGCCTGTAGACAATAACCCAAATAAATATTCTAACAATTATAATAAATGTCCTCTTCCTTGTAGCAGTTGGTCGTTTTTGCCCTCTAACAAAGAACACTGGACTTGGAATGAAAAGGTGTTTGAGATTAAAGTGCTGGCTCCAGACAGCGGCGCACACTGACCGGCAGTGGCCTCAGGAGCTGGGCAGCAAGCTGCTGATATGACCACCGATCTCAGCCAGCATGACAGTCCTCACATCTCTGGAAAAGTTACAGCAAATTTCCAAACAGGCTTTATTTGGATAAACAGACCACATATTCAGAATATAAATGGATACTTTCTTAATGAAGTGATAATGACAGTTCGAAGACAAAAATTGTCTTTGAGCCTGGCTTAGAATCTCTGCCTTAGTTGCTATTTGGTGTATTCTGGGATACTTAGTTGTGCCAAGTCCACACAAGTGTCCTCGATAAAACAGGTGGAGAGAGAACACTTCCTGATACTTGATCTGTACTTTCATTGTAAAGTTAATGTGCTGGATTACAGAGCCAGTGCAAGAAATGTTGTAATGCCAGAAAAATGTCACAGTTAAGCATGAGAGTAAAGAGCTCTCTTAGCAATGTGTGGTTTTCTTCCACAGAAGCTTCAATGGGACCAGTTCAAGTGTGTGTCTGTATGTCCTTGAAGGTAACGCAGTTGTGGCAGCCAGCCACAGGTCTGTTTCCCATACAATGACAGAAGTTAGCACTGAACTAACATGGTAAAATGCATCGTTAAACATCGGACAATGTTTCCAGATGTGTTCGGTCTGACTTTCACAGTGAGAAGCCAAAACTCACAGACTTGGTAATATTATGCCCAAATATACAATTGTGCATTATTAATTTATTATTTAGGCTATTAATATTGCAATCATGTAACATCAACAATAATAAAAAGTAAGAAAATAGTCATTTTAACAATAGTAATATGAAATGCTTCTTGTAGAAACACTATCAGCTATTCCAATGTATTTAGTGAAATAGAACATGTATTTGTAAATACATGTGTTTTAACATTATTCACATTCCTGGCCCAAAGCTGTTGAACACTGTGTGTTAGTGGCTCATTGGGATAAATGGTTAGAGTTGGAGTTCTGGAGGTGCTTCATCTCATCTTCATCTCCTTATTCTTCCTGAAAGCCTCAAGCTAAATTGATTAAATGCTTTAAAATCATATTTTGATGCAGGGCCCTTCAAGACAGAGCTTCAGCAGCAAGTAATGCAGGAAGTACCCTCAGGCCTTTATCATGTCAGTTGATGTGTTTTAGTGGGGCATATTCCCAAACAAATTTTTAATTAAATTAGCAAAAACCATTTCATACATTGTAACTGTGGGCAACAGGCACTTTGCCCTTCCCCTAATTTGGTACTTGTAGGGAGAAGAGGATTTGAAACACAAGCAAACATTACAATTATATTCATCTGTTATTGAAAACTCAATTCACTATACATGTTAAATTACTTTTCACATTTTTGGATCTGACCTGTTGTGGACTGAAACATTTCTGGTGACTTTAGCAATTAACAGGGACTAATGAATTGAAGGTGTATCAATCGAATACTGCCTCTTTTCAAGCAAACCTCTCAGTAGTGATTGTGGCATTGCAGATATTTCACACAATCATGTCAAATAAAGAACTACTAAAATGGAGCCTCTGGACTGACTAAAACATGAATTTGTTTTATTTCTTTCTATTTATTTATTTTTAATTTATTTTGTGCACATGGACACAGATGATGCGATGTATGGTTCTACCAAGCAGCAACCTCCAGGGCTGAAAACCTAGCTGCCGAAAGCTGCAGTTCCTCGACCACTAGAGTCTGGCTCCAGCAGTGAGTCAGCCAACTATGCGGGGGAGAATTTTTATATAACTCATCCATTTAAATTTTGTTAAGGCCCACCTCTTTGCCTATTTTTGGGTTAGCTGGGAAATAGACGGAGTCAGGAACTGGCAAGATGGCGACGGTGGAACAGCTCACTCCGAGCTTCAAAACTGCTGTTCGAAACGTATGGGTGATGTCACAAAGGCTACATGTATCTTTATTTACAGTCTATGGGTCTTACCAGTGATGTCACACTACTCCCCTGATCTACAGGTGGCTGAAATGTGCCAAGATTCCTGCAATCACCCAGCAAAGGGAGGGAAGAAGAGAAAAAGACAGGAGAAAATGCACTTCACACATTTGTTAGACCTCAAGGACATGAACATAACACAAGAAAACGCCACTGATCTTTCTATAGATCTGTCCAAAGCCCCAAACCAGAAAAACATGCAGATAACTAGATGAAATGTCCTTTCACACACATACTCTCTCTCTCCCTCTTTCTCTCTCTCTCACACACACGCACGCACACACAGACATATAATAACTCTAAAGCGAGACAGTGGGGGTGCAAGAAGACAGACAGAAATAATATCATCTTGTCTCATTTGGAATTGAGCATGAGTATTAATAAGCACACACACACACACACACACACACACACACAAAGTGGGAACGTTTATTTAACTGCCTCTTGAAAAGAAATGATCACACCCATTTTGTCTTTCATTCCTCTCTCCAGTAACTTTTATTCTTTCTGTGTGTGTGTGTGTGTCTATCATCAGTGTGATAACGAGGTTGTAAGAGCTTGTTAACCCCACACACACACCACAGCTCAACCCAAAACCACAACGTCTGCATGTGCGTCTCTCTTTCTCTCTCTTTCTGTCATCACCTGATTTTAAAATACTTAGGATGAAGTAATATTTGGCTCCAATTGTTTGTGTGTGTTTGTGTAAGAGCGAGAGAGAGAAATGACTCCGCATGAGAGTGTTTAACTAAGACTTACAAACCCTGTGTGTGTGTGTGTGTGTGTGTGTGTGTTAGCTTGCAATGTCAGAGGGTTGGCAACCAGGTGTAAAATGTTGCTTCCTTGGCAACAGTGTAACCAGGAGCAGACAAACAGTGAGGCCAGCCAATCAGAGAGAGGCACTGCTGAGTCTGTGTTACAGCCTGGTTGTTAGAACGAGTTGTTAGATCATATGCTCACACACGCACATAGCTTTGCTGAGAGAGACTCCTTTGGCAGCGATATTGGAAGCCCCCTAGGGGTTTAGGTTCTGATCCAGTTTCAGGTTTATAAAATACACAGATTCATTAATGCTGCATTAATCAATATTGTTATATTAAGTAAATAATAGTGTGTAATGTGATCACCTGTAGTGATTAACTAGACAGTTTTTCCTGATCTCTACAGAGTGTTTTTGTAACGCCTCCTGCCGGCGACAGCATCATGTTTGCGGACTGTCCGCCTGTACATCAGTCTCTTTCTTGTGAATGCGATATCGCCTTGAGGGAACTTCTTCAAATTTAACACATTCATTTTGACTCATGTATGAATTAATTACAATTTTACGGTCAAAGGTCAAGGTCACTGTGACCTCTGCCATAACTCACAAATTCACACAATTGTTTACACAATTTTACCCATGTTTATAATGATAAAATGAAGCGATGGCATTTTTTTTTATCCACATGGTCAAAGATCAACTTCACTGTGACATCATAATGTTCAGCAAAAATGCCTCTGCTTATGATTCAGTGACCATAGAGCTGCAAGGTGGTAATTCTTCTTGTCTTTCAGCTCATTGTTTCAGTTTTCTGGAAACAATGTTACTGTTTTGATTCAGTCTAACTGCTCACTTCAGTCTCATCTGGCTCCGATAAACCTACTGCCCACTGCCTGCTCAGCACTGAACAGCAGACAGACAAAGTTAGAGATCAGCTGGTAAACACAGAGGAGCGTTTAGCAGCTGAAGAGCCAAATGGAGACTAAACCAGAGGAGACTGAATACTGGACGATGTTTCATGTTGCCAGAGACACAGCTCAGAATAACTGCTAATGTTGCTCTGTGTCTGCTGAATGTACGATGAACAGCTTCGTTAAGATCTTTAAGATCCAAGATTAAATAAAATACATAAAATCCTTTTTGCCACCCACTGAAGATTGTTTGGGGGGGAGACAGTGTGTTTTTGTCAAACCTGTTTCCTTGAAATGATGTTTACATACTGCTAATTTTTAATGGCAACTATGTTTTAGGAGAATGTAATGCGGGCCATGTTATCATGATATGTGATCATGATAATGAGGAAACATTTTTAATGATTGTATCTACATCTGAGAGTCTAAATATTCAGTAAAATAAAACCTGTGGTTTAAAAAGCTATAACACATACAGTTGTTAAAGGAGTTGGTTCATCCATACTTTAAGGGAAAGCAGTGATACATACCTGAGTTTATGGGTGTGTGAGCATTTATCAGCTATGGACACATTATCAGTTGCATCATGGGAAATGTAGAATCCATCTTTTTTAAGGCTACATAGGACAGTCAGGATATCTCCAACAATTTTACATGTTTTTTAATCTGTCTCCTCCAAGTTCCACAGCTTTATGTATGAGCAGCACTCTATTGCTAAAGTACAGGCCACTGCATTAAGAATTTCATTTTACAATAACATAACATAAAAATAGATAAGTGAGTTAAAAAAAATATTTAACACTGATAGTTTTCATAGGGTCCACTTGTTAGGTAGAAATCACTTCCAGTGAAAACTGTTAATTGTCATTTAGCCCAGAGAGGCAAAATTCTCACAGAACAATTTCTAAAAATCAAACCAAATAAAACCAAGACTACATGAAATTTTCCACCATTCCGTCATGATGGAGACACAGCTAGTAAAAAAAACTCTGGTTAAGTGTAACTAAAATAAAAAAAACTGTCTTCTATGTGAGTCTCTACTGTTCATCGTATCATCTTACAACTGCCAGAGGGACCCTCATTCTCAAGGTGAGACCACTGGTAACGCTGGACCACACTGCCTCAAGTGGTTGGCTGTGTGTGTGTGTGTGTGTGTGTGTGTAAGTATGTGAGAGAGAGAGAGAGAGAAAAGGCCATAAAGTCTCTCTCTCTCTCTCTCTCTTTTTGGACAGAGAGATCTGAGGGATCAGTCCCTCCCTAAAATCCCACCAGTGGCTCTGGATGAGTTGTGTCTGTCCTTCATGTTCTTCAGTGTGAAAGCTGCTGCCGCGGTTTCAGTTTCCAGGCCATGTCTGAGCTGCCTGGGACGCCATGGTGGACCGGGTTGTGTATTCATGACTCACAGCTTTGGAATTGGGTGTGGTGCTGTTCGCTTAACCATGAAGGTGTTTTTGTGTCTGATTGACAAGTGAATTGGACTGTGAGTTTACCTACTCCTCCTTTCCTTCATTTTCTATTTTCCCCACTCCTTTTATACCTGACCCGTCACCTGCTCACCTCCCTCCTCTCTCTCTCTCTCTCTCTCTCTCGCTCGCTCTCTTTCTGTTGCTCTTTAGTGCACAGAGCAGTTCTGTTTCTTAGTAAATTATTGTGCAAGTTTAAAGTGACTTTCTGAAATTTAACTGAATTAAAATGTCAGCAGGGCATTAGTGAGTTCAGCATGTCATGGACAAACTTAGAGAAATAAAAGCTCTTAATCTACTTCATTTTTGCTCTTGAATGAATTAATGAGTACTGCACATAAATATAATGTCAATATTTTATCATTTTAACATGTCAAAGATGAGACAAAGTTTTTTTAAATCTGAAGTATATGCACGTTTTACTTGAAAAATCCAATTAACAAAAATTAACTAATATTATAGGCTATCTATTCAGGTACCATCTTGTGAAAAAAAACACTAACACTCTGTGTTAATTGTAGGAATAAATCATAGTAGAGGAAAGTGTGGAGAGAATGAAGGTAGTGTAGGATTAAGTTCCCTTTGGGTTTTGCAATGTGTGTCTTTTTGAACCTGTGCTTTGGCTCTTTTTTTAATTGCTTTTACTGGCCCCTGTCTTGTCTTACCCAGTATACATATCTTGTGTAAATGGCAAACAGTGAAGCAGTATTAATGTTCAACTTGGAAGAGATGTGGAAAAAGGTACATGCCACATATTTGAAAAATGTGACATCAGTTGCCAAATTACAGCTGTTGCTCCTTATAAGCAGTGTTGTCTCTTCCTTCCTCATTTCCTCCGGTAAAGCTGGTGGCTCGTTCCCCAGAAGAAGGCTGTGTAGGGCTGGGCATGAGAGAACACTGCACTGTTACACAGACAGACACACGAACACACAAACCAATCTCCAATTATAGTAGTAGGTTAGTGGGTATAGCTATTCATACTAGAATCAAATCATTACATAACTTCAGAAAAAGTTTCATATACCTGCTGCTGAAAAAAAAAAAAAAAAAAAGATGAGTCAAAATTTTGACATATAATTTGGAACCAGGATCATTTCAGGAAATTCTATTTAAATGAGGGAAAAATATTAGAAATATTGTATAATAATTCAAATAAGGATGTAAAAGTGTACATATTAATGTTACTAAATCTATAGTTCATACAACGCATACTGATGACAACAGTAATTGTATGTTAAACAAGAAATAAAATCCACAAATTTGATTTAAGTTCCTGTGATTTTTATAACTCTCTTATTTCCTTCCTTGAGTCAGTTTAAAGTATAGTATATTTCTTTCATTTATATATGGGGGAAAAAACAGACCTTACTTTACAAACCTGCAAAGTAAGTGAGGAACACATGACATTGAAGTACATCTGCTTGTGTACTGTATATGAAATACAGTAGTCTTCCTGACTGAACTTTCACTGAGCTTCATTCGTTTATTACATGTCACACTGTACGTGATCAGTCAAATAAAATCTTTACATTAACATTAGTTGTGCACTATTAGATGGATCCCCTGCTCCAGTAGGGAGACCTGAGGTCCACAGATGAACCTATAACCTGTAGTTAATAAAAATTCTTACATAGAGACATTACAACATGGAACCTGATGTTTCAGATGGGACATCTGGCTGCAGGACAAGTGAAGTCTTTAAGGTATCAAAACACTTTACAAACATTATTTGTTATTTAAAGTCTGTTCTAGTTTAATTTTTTTAAAGTATTCATATCATACAGGAGCACAGAAATCATATTGACATTACATTACCACATTTTGTCAGTTATGATGAAACTGTGATGATGTTGGTAAAAGGGTGTGGGAGAGTTACTTAAAACTTTTTTTCACTGGTGTAACTGACAGTAACACGGTACAATTAAACTGGGTCACGTGCTAGAAAACACAAAAAACTTTGCTTAATGTTGGTTAAATGTGAGTAAACAAGACATTTTTAGGCAAACACAATATTAACAATAACTTTCATCAACTGAAACCACAAAGACAAGTCAAAGCTCCAACACATCGCTCTGCTATCTATCCTGACTGATTGGCTCTGTGCGGTATGATCTGTCAATCACAAGGTAGCCATGCCCTAAAATGTACCCTATTTTATTGTCTGTTTTACACTAGGTAGGACCATAATTTTCAACATGAACATCATGCTATATTGAAGAAGACTTGAAACCTGCCTCTGAGCCACAAACTCATTAGGGAAACATTTAGTCAGGTAATAAAAGAAGTGGTCATTTTCCCATAGACTTCACTACAAACAGACTTCTTTTTGCAACCAGTGGGGGTCACCCACTAAGAAAGAATGCAGATTTATGGTACTTCTGCATTGGCTTGACTTTTCAGACCTTGAGTCTACGTCCATTTTTTACACAGTTTATGGTCTTCCTCTCTCTAGATAAGCCATTAGTGGACACCAACACTGTGATCAAGGACAACTAGATCTATTTGACTGATGACCGAAGATGTTCCCATGTTTCACTCATGGCTATCTATTTTCATCTTAGGAAACCCTAAATTGCACAGTGAAAAAGGCCTTAAATTTAGGGAAAGATTGTGGCTTCTGTTAATAAGGAGGTGAATGATAATTACAGGTCTGTTGACCGGGGGAGCATATTACACGCCCATCCACTACCTCGACCTCCACACCCTTACTTTTCACCTCACTACATTAAGGATGCACCCTGTTTCCTGCAGTGGCACTGACATCTGGCACCAGGTGCACATTTTAAATAATGGAGTAAAAATGTAAGGCTTAGAACTAGTGGGAAATTATGCGTGGATGCATGTACAGTTGAAACCAGAAGTTTACATACACTATATAAAAAGGCACATAACCTTTTTTTTCTCACCGTCTAACATTAAATCAGATTAAACTTTTCCTGTTTTTGGTCAATTAGGATTACCAAAATTATTTCTATTTGCTAAATGCCAGAATAATGAGAAAATGATTTTTTTAGACAATTTTTATTACTTTCTTCAAAGTCAGAAGTTTACATACACTAAGATTACTATGCCTTTAAAAAATTTGGGAAAGCCCAGATGATGATGTCATGTCTTTGGAAGCCTCTGATAGGTTTATTGACAACATTTGAGTTAATTAGAGGAACACCTGTGGATGTGTTTTAAGGTACACCTGAAACACACTGCTTCTTTGTGTAACATCATGGGAAAATCAAAAGAAATCATCCAAGATATCAGGAAGAGAATTGTGGACTTGCGCAAGTCTGGTTCATCCTTGTGTGCAATTTCCAGATGCCTGAAGGTGCCACGTTCATCTGTTCAAACAATTATATGCAAGTATAAACACCATGGGAATGTCCAGCCATCATACCGCTCAGGAAGGAGACGGGTTCTGTGTCCCAGAGATGAACGTGCTTTGGTCCGAAATGTGCATATCAACCCAAGAACAAAAGCAAAAGACCTTGTGAAGATGCTGGCTGAAGCTGGTAAGAGTGTGTCATTATCAACAGTGAAACGAGTCCTGTACCGACATGGGCTGAAAGGCCACTCTCCCAGGAAGAAGCCATTACTCCAAAAGACACATAAAAAAGCCAGATTACAGTTTGCAAATGCACACAGGGACAAAGACCTTAATTTTTGGAGACATGTCCTGTGGTCTAACGAAACTAAAATTGAACTTTTTGGCCATAATGACCATCGTTACATTTGGAGGAAAAAGGGGGAAGCTTGCAAGCCTGAGAACACCATCCCAACTGTGAAATATGGGGGTGGCAGCATGTTGTGGGGTTGTTTTGCTGCAGTATGGACTGGTGCACTTCACAAAATAGATGGCATCATGAGGAAAGAACATTATGTGGAAATACTGAAGCAACATCTCAAGACATCAGCCAGGAAGTTAAAGCTTGGGCGCAAATGGGTTTTCCAAATGGACAATGACCCTAAGCATACTGCCAAACTGGTTACAAAGTGGCTTAAGGATAACAAAGTCAATGTTTTGGAGTGGCCATCACAAAGCCCTGATCTCAATCCTATTGAAAATTTATGGGCAGAGCTGAAAAGGCATGTGCGAGCAAGGCGGCCTACAAACTTGGCTCAGTTACACCAGTTCTGTCAGGAGGAATGAGCCAAAATTCCTGTAAACTATTGTGAGAAGCATATCCAAAACGTTTGACCCAAGTCATATAGTTTAAAGGCAATGCTACCAAATACTAATGAAATGTATGTAAACTTCTGACTCTCAAGAAAGTAATAAAAATTTGTCTAAAAAATTATCTCTCTCATTATTCTGGCATTTAGCAAATAGAAATAATTTTGGTGATCCTAATTGACCAAAAACAGGAAAAGTTTAATCTGATTTAATCTTAGACGGTGAGAAAAAAAAGGTTATGTCCCTTTTTATATGGTGTATGTAAACTTCTGGTTTCAACTGTATGTACTATATATGGGTATTATGAAATTCAAGAATTATTTTATTCAGTGAAAGATTGTAAGAAAAACCCTGTGATGACAGGCATGATAACAAATGCTTGGGGGGGGGAAATTGTGAGAAAGTCAAACCATTTTCTTCTCTCTTTCTTTTGTTCCATTTCTTTCTCTCTCTCTCTCTCTCTCTCTCTCTCTCTCTCTCTCTCTCTCTCTCTCTCTCTCTCTCTCTCTCTCCATTTTTCCCTCTAACGTCTGTCTCTCTATCTCTTGTTCTGCCAATGAAAACAGAACATACTTCAGTATAGAAGACTCCATTCATAGAAACTTGGCAGCTCTCTCTACAGCCTCTCTGCCATGGGCTCATATCATCCCTACCTCCCCACTCCCTCTTTCCATTCCTCATCTCTCTCTCTCCCTTTCACTCTCTCTCTCTGTCTATCTATTCCTTCAAGTACCTCTGGTGTGTTTGCTATATAAACATGCTGCATCCCAGAGGGGTGGTGCTGCAGTGCTGAACCACCTGATTAGCATGAACACAAATTATAACCACAGCTTTCCGCCCTCTCGCTGTGAACAACGATACCATTTACTGCTGATACTGTTCAGCAGTGTTGATGTCGATTCAAACACACGAGACACATGCACACTTTGTTAATGTGTGCGCTGACAGGCTTCTGTCATGTAAGCCATATGGAGGGGTTAATGCTTTGCTCCACTCTCACTGATGTGGTAACATGTTAAATACTGCTGCAGACATGAAATCATGTTGCATATTCATCAGTGTAAATAGCCACATTTAATTCAAACACTGCTGTATATCTGTGTGTTTGTACGGAGTGTATCTGTTAGTGTGTGTTGCGGCATCTTGTTAGCTTCCTCCTGACATGGTTGGCTAGATTCTCATAGTAAACAAATCTGCCATTCCTAAACTGTGCTGGGAGACACAGTGGTGCTCTGTCTGACTGTCCAACACGGAGTTCGGACACTTGCTCAACCAACAAACTCACAAGGAGGAGAATCATATTTTATCAACCTGCTTGTTCATCTGTGGCTCCACACATAATAGAACACATCAGAATCCAATTTTGATCATCTAGCATATTAAACTTCACAGGGAAGTTTGCTGTCTCCTTTGACCTTTGACCTCTGACTTTGCATTGTTTGTTGGAAGTTGGTCTGAGAGACTAAAATTTTAATGAATTGCATGTTCTGGAAATATCTGACAAAACTGATTTATTTGTAAGGGGTCCATATGAAATTCAAAGGTTATGATTTGATTTACTGTATTTATTGTATGTGTTGGGTCAAAGGTGAGCTATGGAGTTCTCCTATAAATAAACAAAAGTTATTTTCACAGTCAGTGTTACACACTTAAATGCAGTTTGTGTGTCCCTGAGGTGTAACAAACCTTCTCAGGATCTTAAATCTAGTATTAGTATCTAGTAGTAGTTTACATTCAGGTTTTCGTGCTAGCAGCCTTTTCCCTCCTTCATCCACATGCTTTTCTTGACATGTTGATGGTTTAGAGAATACTGTCAAGAAAATGTCAAGAAAATAAATATTTTATATATGTATACAAGATATTTGAATTGCCATGTATTTGGTGAAAACTATACCTACAGCTCTATCTCTGTGTTTGCTGTCAGTCTCACCTGTTGCATCTGCCCTGGCTGTCAACTGGTGGTCCGTTGTCAGAGAGGCAAAGAAAGATCTGATTCTGTTTCTTTCTCACTCACCAGCAGACAGAAAGGCATTCTGGGAACTATAATAACCACCGATTGTATTTGACCAAGGAGAATAAATGACAATGCTCGATTCCAGAGTAACTGCTGGAATGAACTGAGCCTGTGACTCTGACCTCACTGTGACCCTCTAAAATCACCATGACCCCGCAGTGACTCCGCTGTGACATCACTGTGACCCTGTCGTGACCCCACTGTGACCTTTCGATGACATCACAGTGAAATGAAAATGCTTCATCAAATGCTTTGACTTGTCAGAGACAGGCCTCGCCCACTTTGACCTGTAATCCAATCAAGAGGTTACTTTATCATCATGGGGGTGGAGTCTTCAAAGAGCAGCAATGAGCAGCTTGCGTGAGCAGGCATTCTTTGATCCAAGCCTACATCCTCTCTGTGTTTCCTCCCCAGTCGCTGTGGGAATGGTCTCCTTCGACCTGTGACCTCCTCCACACCTGGCCTGTGAGCTCAGAGCTTCCTGAGCGCTTTGATCACATTTTGATGAGTCATGTGACCACACCTTTGCCTCAGGGGTGGGAAGAGAGCCAGTCAGGTGTACAGTGGACACACAGGCAATACTAGGACTCTGTGTGTGTGTGTGTGTATGTGTGTGTGTGTGTGTCTATGTCTTTATGAGTGCGTGTGTGTTTCCGTGTATGTGTATCAGTGAGAATATTAGAGTCATAACCTTTCACTGACACTTGCACCTGTTACACTGTGATCGGATTGGCACAGGTCGTTGCCATGGTAAAAATCGTTTCTCATTTACATAGATTTCACCTTTCTTCTGATCTGCTGGGAACTGGGAACAGACCAGTACAAACAGTTCACTACCTTTCACACACACAAACGCGCATATACACTCACACACACAAATAATTGGCACCTATACATTCATAAAGAGGCTCCACCTACCACTTTTCTTTAGTGTTTAAAACATAGCACACACACGTACACGCACATGCACACATTCATGATACATTTATGTATACAGCCATACAAATACACTCAACCGTAGCGACACACAAACGCATTGTTTGTGCGTCTCGTGTGCATGTGTGTGCACATGCTTACGTGCGTGTGTATGTATGTATTAGCTAACAGGGCGGTGTCTGTTAGGATTAGGTGTCGCCATGGCATCCCTATGCATGCATGTGTGCGTTTCACAACGACATCATCATGCTACGTCCCTCCCCTCGCCAACCTGTCGCCACATGAACGCCAAACGAGCCGACCAATGGGATCACGCAGAGCTTTTTTTTCTGTAATCTCTGACTTACATCATTCTTTTGAGAGGGAGTGGGGAGGGGGATTTGCCCCCCCACCTTCTCTCACTGCCCTCTAGCTCATCCCAACACTGCCCCCTGGTGTCTGGTCTCTATGACTGACACTGTCTTTATCCTCCTTTTTCCTTCTCCTCTCCTGTGTCGCTCAAGCTTCCCAGTAAATAAGGTTTGTTATTACCTGTTTGCTCTGCCTCCATACTTCTCTCCTCATTTTCCTCCTCTTCCTTTCCATTTTCCTTTTCTTTCATCCATTCTTTTTCCCTCTTTCCTCATTATCTGCTTGGCTCTTCTCTTATCTCTTCCCTTTTCCTCTATTCTTTTTCTCCTGTCTCCACAGTTTTTCCTCCACTTTCTTTCTCCACCATACCTTCACCTCCTCCTGTGCCTCTTCCTCTAATCTCCTCTCTTCTCAAAGGTCATGGGGAGGTCAGAGTTTGGAGGGAGTTCACCGTCTACTCCCCTCAGCCAATGACCGATCACTTCCTTTTTAGACCAGAGAGAGACAAATGAACAGCGCGCGTGTGTGTGTGGGCGTGAGAGAGTTTGTATGGGCAAGCCTGTCTCCTGGAAATTTTTTCTGCACTAACCTGAAACAACAACTACATTTTGTTAGTTATCGCCAGCTGGATAATGTTCGGGGGTAACTTTTTTTTTTTTTTTTTTATGAATAAAGTGCTGCATTAACACCGACAGACCCATTAGGAGGTGGTTTGGGTGGATGGCAGGCATGTAATGTACAGAAGTGTCACACCAGAGACCAGGTTTTGCATCCGTAGTCCCATCTGTGTTTAGGTTTATAAATGCCGTTTGGTTGAGGATAGGCTGTAAATAAACAGGCTGTATCTGGATTTTTCCATATTAAACCACCTTAATCAAGTGTTGTGAGAGTCTACACACAACAATAAAAAAAGTTTAATGATGCTATAGTCACTACAAGATAAAAACATATTTTACTACAAACTTTTTTTTTTCAGTGAAAAACATATTTGTTGTCTGTGAATATTTTACTGATACATTCAGTATCAACATATTTGTGATGTGCCAGATACATAAATTAACAACTTATCCTCATTATGTTGATAGAAAATGTAATCCAGGTGCAGCTGCAAAAAAAAGGGGGAAAAAATATCACATCGTTGTGTATTTTTAGGATAAACTGATTAAATGATTGATTCAATGAATGAAAAAATAAGAAAATTGGCTATTAATTTCAAGTTATAAAAAATTTGATGTTAGTTAAAATGAAGTCTGTCAAACACCAGGCCTGCTTTTCTTGTGACAGTGCATCTTTCACATGATTCCAGTGGGTTTTTAAATTGTATATTTGGCTCAGGAATTAAGAACATAGTCTCAGTTTAATCGAAAAATTCAAAATGATCAAATTTGGAGATTCATGGTTTTCTCTAGACAGTCCAGTACAGTATAGTACAGTACAGTGTGGAGATTAACTTTTTTTTTGTACATAGCATTAATTCAGCTGTTAGACATAGTGGGGTATTGTACAGTGTTCTGTTGAATGATATACTTGGTATTTTGTCAAACCACCTCATACTGTATAAATACTCAGATAGAGGGTCTATTTTTATTTGATTTTTTTTTCACATCATGTTTTCCTTTGGCTGATCTTTGACACTATTTATTCATCAGATTTGTAACTGCTTATTCAAATATGTCTTCACTCAGCAAAAATGCTAATTTAAAGACATTGAACTCCAAATACTTCCAGAATCAGTCTGAGGAACACCAGGTGTTATTTGTGCATATGTTTGTTTGAAAACTCTCAGGCTGTGTTAAACCCCAGACTCTCAGTAAAATACGGAGGCTGTGAGCTCAGTGGGTACATGTCTGTTCTCTGTGTGGTAATAATGTGGAATCAAATTGTCACACTGACACTCAGTGTTTTAATAATAACTTTAACAAGGTGTTAAATGAACAGACACACATAACAATACAATACACAATCTCATGAGGTGGAGGCACACGTTGTGTGTGTCTGTGTGTGTTGGATGGTTGAAGGAGACCCCTGCTGCCCTCTTGATGACCCAGTTGCCAGTTCAAGTTCAGTTCAGGAGTTCACAGCATGTTCACTGTGCATGTGTGTGTGTATGTGTGTGTGTGTTAGTTTATCACCACAAAAAAAGGAACAATGTTTTGATGCTCACTCCCCAAAAGGTCCTACACACAACACATTCACAGATCAGGTGCACAATGAGAAGCAATAAATAAATACATAAAAAAAAGAAAAAAGGGGGTGGGGGTGGGGGGGTGGGGGGTGGGGGGGGTGGAGGAGTGGGTAAATAAGATCAAAATGTGTAACACACAAAGGATGAAACAGAAACACTTAGACATCATGATAGAAATATAAAAAAAGATTTTTCATGGATGTGTAAAATGCCATTGATTGAATGAAAACACAAAAAATCATTGTTTAATATTTTATTTAAAAATATATATATATGTATATCTATTTTTATTTGTGTACTATATACTAATAAATAATATAAAAGTGTAATACTAATATATTTATATTAAAATTAGTATGAACAGTACACCACAAATGCAGTTACTGACCATCCACACAATTATTGTGTTATTTAATATTTTCATTACTACAAACATTAATTTGAGTTTATAATAATAATAATAATTATTATTATTATTATAAAGAAGAATTTTAGTGTTAGTGACGTAATGAAGAGGAACAGCAGAAACTAATACAAATCTAATGAGATAAATAAATATATGAGAGGTACATGAAACTCTTCATTTTTATTTCATTATAATATTTATTAAAAAATACCCTTATGTATGATGGTTTCAGATAAACTGAGATACTTAGATATAAGTATTATTTATATTTATATTTATATTTATATTTCCTGTTGAAACATCTCTTAATCCTGGGATTAGGAACAGTCAGACACTTGTCCAAAAGCTGCTTCAGCTTTGTCAGCTGTGTGCTTTGCCCAGTCCAAGGTCATGTGCACCACCAGTTTCCCTGTCCCTGAGAAGCACCCCCGAAACAAGATGCTGCCACCACAAAGTGTCACCGCAGGGATGATATCAGCCAGGTGATGAGCAGTGCCTGGTGTTTGGAGTTCTGCCAAAAGGGTTACATTTCTGTCTCATCAAACTCGAGAGTCTTTTTCCTCCTGCTCTTGGAGCGCTGCTGAGATGGTTGTCCTTACAGTAGGTTTGTCCATCTCTCCAGAAGATTTCTGAAGCTCTGTTAGACTGACTGCTGAGGTCTTGGTCACCTTGCTGACCAGGGCCTTTCATGCCTGATTACTCCGTTTGGCTGAACGATCAACTCTGGGAAGAGTCCTGGTGTCTCCAAACTTTATTTATTGAGTTCCTCCGGAGAACACTCACAGCTTTAGAAATGGTTTTATACCCTTCCCCTCATCTATGCCCAGTTTTATAGCAGAGGTCTACAGAGAGTTCCTTGGACTTCATGGCTTGTTTTTCTTTCTGACATGCAGAGAACTGTGGGACCTTATATACACAGGTGCCTTTCTAAAACTATGTGCAATCATTTCAGTCAGCTGGAATCAAGCTGTAGACACAGTTCAACAATAATTAAATCAAACAGGAAGTACACAGGAAATACATTTCCAAAAATGTTTCACTTTGTCATCACGGGTTATTGAGAGTAGACTGATTTTTTTATCCATTTAAAGTAAAAGCTACAAAACAATAGTGTGCAGAAAGTGAGGGAATCTAAATACTTTCTGACAGAAATTAATACTGAAATACATCTTCTTTACATTCTTCATTTTCCACACATTTTGATGTCTTAGAGACAAATTCAAATGTCTGAATAATGAAAATAAATTAAATAAATAACTGAAATGACACGATAAATATTATTGCACCACTAAAAATGTTGACATTAATATTTCAATTTCATATCTAACATTATGTTTATTCTGGACAAAAAATTACAAGTCTTTGTGTGCAAGTGTGTGTTTGTGTAATAACCCTTCATTTTGCAGCAAATTTGCACACACATACATACAACAGTAGCACACACGTACTCAACGCACCTGAAACCAGTTCATGTCCCACTGAGCGAGAGAGAGAGAGACAGAGAGAGAGCGAGGATAAGAGACAGATGAAAACAAATGAAGGTGTCAGAAACAGGAAGAGAGAGAGAGGAAGAAGGAAAGCAACCACAAAGACCAGATGAAGGACAGACAGAACAACAGAGAGAGAGAGAGGGTTAAACATAGTTCAAGGGTTCAAATTCTGTTCACACACACACACACACACACACACACAAATTATTTTCCACCAGTTAACTACCTGACACACAGTAGAGGTGTGTATGTTTGTGTGTGTGTGTGTGTGTGTGAGTGAGTGTACATACAGTATGCATAAGTATGAGCGCATGCTGCAGAGGCCTTGTCGGAGATTGGTTTTGATGTGCGTGAGTGTGTGTGTGGGTGTGTATACACACTTTAACCCCAAGAGGTTGCCAGTCTAGGTGCTTGTGTATATTATTCTCATAATATGTGTGTGTGTGTGTGTGTTGGGGCAGGGGCATGGTGGGGTGGGGGGGTGGGGGGGTGGGGGGGGTGAATACGCTGCGACAATAGGAGGTCCATCTGTTGGCGCAGCTTGGTTACAAATTTGGTGTCACCCGCCCCAGTGGAGACAACACATGCACGCACACGCACACACACGCACACACATTGAGCTGTATGGAAATGTGAACTTAGTTTCACCCGAAAATGCAGCATTTGACCTGACCATGTACTCCGCTTCACTCCTCATCCCTCTCCTCTGTCCTCATCCTCTCCTTCTCCTCCTCTCCCTCCTCTCTCTGTTTCTCCTCCTTCTCTTCTTCCATCCTGTGCACAATGAAAACATTGTTCAGATGACAAGAAATCCCATTAAGTTTCACCTCTCCTCTGATCCCTTGTCTCAATAAAACAGAGAAAATGCCTGATATTTAAAATGATGAGCAGAGGAAGAAAGAAAGAAAGAAAGAAAGAAAGAAAGGAAGGAAGAAAGAAAGAAAGAAAGAAAGAAAGAAAGAAAGAAAGAAAGAAAGAAAGAAAGAAAGAGCTATATATCTGTATATCTGTATAGCAGGTGATGTTTACATCAGAGGTCAGACAGATGTGATAGTAGTTTCTCTCCAGTGTTTTTCCAATATGTCTATAATACATTTCTAACAGTCTTGGTTTAGATGTCCACTGATGTCCAGATTCTCCAGACTTCAGGTAAAGGTGGGACTGTAACATTTTTGGCCCGGTACAAGCCACCCAATGTTATTGGGCAGTGGTGGCTGAAGTCTGGAGAATCTGGACAAACTCAGCATTCTACCAAGCGGCAACTTCTGTGACTCAAAAGTGTCATGGAAGTGCTGAAAACTGCAGTTCCTCGAAAGGCCACTTGAGTCTGGCTCCAAAAGTGAGTCATTCCCTTAAGACTCCTGTGTTAAAATGTCCAACTTTAGAGCAGAAATTTACAGCATGGTACAAAAAATGGTTTTAGCCTCTATAGGTGATTTATCCCTTTATGACATCTCTACAGGGGGTGACGTTTTACATAACTCACCATTCTAAATTATCTTCAGGCTTAAGGATTATCTAAAGAAATGCATAATTGAGGGCGTGGGTGCTTTGAGTGACAGCTTGGTGAGTGTATGCCTGCCATAGAGCAGTAAGCACCAAAGCTTCGGCTCCACACATGCCCCACCTCTTTGCTCATTTTTGGATTAGCCAGGAGTTAGGCACTGCCAAGATGGCGACGGCAGAGCATCTCACTCTGAGCTTAAAACCTCTAGCATTAATTTCACCAGTCATCAAATAATGGACATTTTTACCTTATTTGTAAATTTTCCTTGCTGCTGAAGGTGGTTTTCTTGCTGAGAGAGGGTGGTGGTGAGCTTCGGCCACCGCTGCGTGAACAATACACTGTCCGGGCAGCGCTATGTCCTCAAGGAGGACTGGAGGCTGCAGCGAGGCATTAGCCAAAAGTGATGAGACGGGTTACCCTGTTAGCACGCTTACTTCAGTAGAAGAAAAGACGTGATAGACAAGAGTTTAACATTGCCGCTGCTTTGCATCTCTGGAGACTGGTGAGTAAAGGAATGAAGTCTGATGCTGAAATCACAGTTTCTTCTAGACTGGTAAGTAAACAGCTGCTAATGCTAACACTGGCTATGTAGCAACAGCAAAACTTACACATAGGTCCTTTAAAGACATTTATTCTATTTTTTGTTTCAAACTATTTGGCTCGTGTTAAGTTTTTATATGTGCATGTGTATGTATGTGTAGAATTTTTATTTTTTTTTACAGTGGACAGTAGAGGTCCAACATTTTGTAAATGGTTTGAAACAAGCCCATGAGAAGCTCCCTGGACCTGTGAAGAGACCTGAGGACGATTAGATCAGCCATCAACCTAAACAGTGAGAGAATACTGGTGATCAGTTAGTCTATTGGGTATCAGACAGATTGACCCACAGATATGAGATATGAGGGAATAGAACAGGATGCTACCCACACCCAATTAGACTCTCCCCAGTCTGACAGGGCTCCAGGTCAGGTTTTGGTGGATTGACTGATCCCATAAAGACCTAAACAGTCCATGCATGTATATTCATGTGAAATATGCATGTTCATTCATGTAATGTATATTTTCCTTTGTATACTTCTGCATATGTGTATCTGAATTCCTTGCCACTGTTTAGCTTTTTTTTTTTTTCTTTTTTTTTTTAATGTGTTTGATTTATTGGCATTTCTGCTTTCATTTGATGATTACAGGGAAGGCAGAGGGGGGATGTAATGCAGCAAAGGGCCCAGGCTGGATTTGAACTTGGGCTGTTGCAGTAAGGACTTTGTTAATGGTACATGTTAATGTACATGCTCTACCAATGAGCCAGCAGGGCAACATGTTACTGTTTTCTTTAAACAGAGTGAGGGACTGCTCACCACCTCCACCACACACACACACACACACAGTACACTCAGCATTGACTGTTTGCTTAATGTCATGCAAACTGGACAATAGGTGGCAGATGCAAACGTGCTGCCTGCTGATTTGACTCCTCAGTTCAAACATCCAGCAACCTTTGTACTGCTGAGGAAACACTCATTTGAATGGAAAAGAGCTGTCTTTGCCTTCTTGTGCAGCTGCTGACAACACTCTCACAAAAACAGGCTCTGTCTACATGAGGTAGGCTGCTCCATGACACACTGGGAGCATGAGGCGCTGATGTGTGTGATCTCTGTTACATGTGAAGAAAAGTAATAAAGTCTTTCTTTTTTTTTTGTAAATACCTCTGCTGATCCAGAGGAGGTTCAAAGAGAAAACTAATTCACATTCATACATTTTCCTCACAGCCAGTCTCCTCTGGTCGCCACCACCAAGTGGCTCCACCGCAGCAACTGCAGAGACATGTGGTGGTGATGATAAACAGCTAAACTGCAAACACGTTGCTAAGATTAGTAGGGACATATCTGCTGTTCCCTTTCTGTTAGATGAAAGAAAATATCACTGGTACACTCAATGATTTTTGTTACTGTGCTCGAAATCACTCCTTCCAGCTCATTTAATGGGAACTGTGACATGGACACACCAGCACCCATAAAATCTCAAAATTTGAGTTTCAAAAAAGTAAACATTTCTGATGTTTGGATACTTTTGCAATATTGAAATAAGGGAGTGTGTTCAGCTGACAATAATTTCACTGAAAACATGTATTTGGCTAACAATTGAATAAACTGAATGGAACAGAAGTTGCTGAGATGCTTCTTTTCTGTCATCACAAAACCTCAATAAGGGGTTTATTTTATTTCTTTTAATGAATAAAGTCTGGCAACTGTTCCTGGGCCCCGGACTTAACACCCCTCACCCCAGATCTTTTGGTGGTGTATCCTTGGTTTCAGGTCATGTGATTACTGCCAAATTTGATTATCAATATGAATGTTGATCCAAGGTTAATCCAGTCAAAAATAAATCCATTAATTATCTAACGATTGGTGTGAAACTTTTTCTGCACAACAGACAGACCAGATCTGCATCTGGCAGACATCCACAGCTCCAAATAATTCTGTTTGTCTTCTTACTTTCTGTTCAAAGTAACGCTGCCTTTCTCTCTTTTTGTTGACACTGTGGTCACCTTGTAAACCTTATTCAAATTGTTAATGGACAATGGAGGTCTGTTCTGATTTTCACATTGTGGCCAGTCAGTTGATTCATACAATGTGAGCAGAGGCCCTGATAGTCATAGGATCTGACCGAGCCGAAAGACCAGTGAAATGTTGGAGTGTGAGTTCATACAACGTACAAGATTAATAAAGACGTGCAGTGTCTGCCCAGCTTCAGTTGCTGTCTTCACATGACCTAAATAAATGCATGCGGTTTACTTACTTGAAACAGGGTACATACAGAAGGATTCCCAACTGGGTTAATCCTGACATGACTGTAACAACTGTTTAATGAGTTTCCACCACAGAATACAGACATAAATACATCTGAGCCTGATGGGAATATAGTGTGGATCTGGTTTGATGATGCCGCTAGTCAGAAGATGAAATTATTCCTCTGGGGTCAACTGGCAATGCCATCTCTAGAGCTACAACAATAATGTGGCTGAAAAGGGCATTAAGATGGGCTAAATATATACATATGAAAGTCAAGATGAAGACACTGACACTACAATAAGCTCTGATTATCAGCATATATATATATACATATAGAGATATAGACATATAGAGGCTGACAAATCAAAGGAAAAACCTGAATAAATGAGAGGAGAAACAACAAATGCAGATGCTTCCATAGGTGCACAACATGGTACAAATAAGCACTTAATCAATCATGCTCTATGGTGTATGCTGAGAAGACCTGTTTGATTCTGAATTTGTATCAAGATGGCAAGAGGAAAAGATTTATGTGACCTTGAAAGAGGGTCTAAGAGGGTACACCAGCAGCACTTGAGTAATTCTTATATGGATTACTCTAGTGTTTCAATAGCAACAGTGACTAAAGTGAAGTCTGCATTTAGATGTATCGGAAAGACATCAAGACACAGGGTAGGTAATTCTGGTCAATAGTGCACGTTTGATGCTGTAATGCTTGTGCATCACTGCATCCAGGATCAACCGTGTTGGTGTTTGTGAAGCCTGATAACTTAGGCCCCTGGTGCTGATGTTGCCTTAATGTTGCAATGTTGTCATGTTGTCTTTTCGGCAAACTGTTATGCATCATTAAACTCACTTGCCAACTTGCTTTTCATATTAGCAATCATTCACCATGCTAACACGCTGTTGATATTCAAAACCCTGTTTTGCATCTCTGGGTCCATCAGTTTGCCATTGTTACAAGGTACCAATACTATGGAAGCCTACAGGTACTATATTAAAATAATTATGTAAATTTGGAAATGAAAATGTAATTCCACAATACCATTATAATTTCCCACATACTGTATCTTATTTAAGTAGAAACTGAAATGAAAATACTATAAGCTTATTTACTTTTCCATTTTCACTCACTCATCTGGGCTCTCTATGACCTTATTAAAAAACACTGGAGAGACAGTTTGATATCAAATTGTTGTACCCTGGTGTAAAGTGGTCACTATTCAAATGTGAATTTAAATTTGAAATTTAAAATGAAATATCAATAATGTCATCTTATTTTCTATTCATGCAGGCAATATTAAAGTCAATTAAAATGAATATAATTTTCTAACAATTTGAAAAAATTTAAATGAAATTAGAGGCCTGATTGGAAACTACTACTATTTACCTCTTGTACTGTCTTTCTGATCAGGAATTGCAATGAAATTGGTGACACAGCTTGCACTGGTAGTGCTAACGTTGAAAGGGCAGGGAGTAGGATTGGTTATGTGAACTTAGCTGCTTTAAGGCCTCTGCAGCCTCTCAGGGTGGAGTGCTATCACTCAGTAACCCTGAAAGTCAGGTTCTGCCAGTGGTCTATGGTGTCCCACGTACAGAGAATGACTCACAAACTGAAGACCTGCCTTGATGAGAGGACTATGTAAACGCAATATACTGGGGGCACTGTTTAGTTATTGTTCTTGAATATTGTCCACTGTATTTTAATTGCTTTTTCATTTTAACTATGACTTGAATATTGCTTGCATAAATGGGAAATCAGGTTAATAGTGCATTTCAATTTTCAAATTTGAATTAACATTTGAATATCGTCCACAGTACAGTGGGGTACAACTTTGAAAATTAAATATCAAACAGCTTGTCCATTTGTGTTTTACTATGGTCATATCGAGCACCTACAGTATATGAGTATGTGAGAATGAAAATGCACAAATAACACAAACATATGTAGAAAGAATACAATGGTATTGTGGAATTATATTTTCATTTTCAAGTTTATATAATCATTTTAATAGAGTAGCTATAGGCCTCCATAGGTATTGGTACGTCTTCCTCTTAGTCTGAATCAGACTGTATTTGTTGGTAAACTGATGCAAAAAGTGAAATGTGAAACATTACAATCCAGCAATCCATTCCCATTCGTCATCTAGACTAAATTTTTCCACAGTTTCATAATGTACCAATTTATTCACATTTCCAATAATAAAATATAAAAGATGTCTGAAGTCGCTCAGCCCCTCTGGGCACACAGAGCTGCTGCTGTGCATGTATGGGGACTGGGCTCACTGGTCAGTCACAATAAGTATTCAAAACACCACAAATAGAATCTAATTCTGTGGGAAACATTGCGCCATTATAATAGCAAAGCGTCAAGGTGGAAATGCCTGGCTTTTAAAGGGAACGGGAGATGGCACTCTGATTGGTTTATTGCATGTTACACACAAAACACTCCCATATTAATTAAGAATCTTAGTACATCCCGCGGCCCGGTAGTCGAGTGGTAAGGGTGCATACCATGTAAGCGTAAGATGCTCTCAGCAGGCAGTTGCTGGTTTGACTCCCAACCGCCTAGACTCTTTCCTGCATGTCATTTCCCTCTCTCTACCCCCTTTCCTGTCAGTCTCCACTGCACTATAATAAAGACACAAAAGATAAAATTAAAAAAAGAATTTTAGTACATCCAATGTGACCATTTTTTCCGCCAATACAAAGTTAAGTTAGTAAATATGGACAAACCATAAATGCATTTGTGACTTTCGCCTCAGACCATGCACTTTAGACTTAAACCAGAGCTCTAACTCTGAAACACTAGGGAATAATTTGAACACTCATGACTGTAAAACAGAACAACGCTGATCATTAAAAAAAATTTATTCAGCTAGAAGAGAAGTAGAGACCAACCTGAGCTGCACCATATATGATAGCATGAACTGGTGATGTACCTTTATACTTGGTGCCACAACAGCTGCGATCATTACATGAAACAGTCTATTCTATGATGTCACAGTTAGGGAGGGGCCAAAGGATTTGACGACCAAACTTTTAAATCAAAGCAGACACAAAGCAGCTAAATTTGAGGAGAAAATTGTGTAAGTCTTCACTATGTCTACGGTGCAAAATGCTTGGCTCTGTGGCTCAGTTGTAATGGTCCTGGACTGTCTATATTCCACAATAAAGGCTTGTTCATTTGAGAGAGAGAGAGTGAGAACAAGGTCATAATGATGTCAGGTTGAACTTTGACCACTTGACTGGGTCATAGTGTGCGAGTGTGTGCAAGACAAAGGATGTGAAGAGAGACTGAGACACAGACAAAGTAAACGGGATACAGAGTAAGAGAAGAGAGGAAGACAGAGGAGAAGAGAGAGAGAGAGAGAGAGAGAGAGAGATCAGTCTGCCGACCTCTGGTTGACCTCTGTCCGGCTGATCCTACCAATCACCGTGGTGATGGTCGCAGGGGTCATGGTGGAGTCAGAAAGACTCTTCTGTTCGCTATCCACACATACGTTTCTCAGTCTCTCACACACTTTACTTTGTATTGTTTTAGTCTCTGCAGACGACTGGTAGATATGCAGTTTGTGTGTGTGTGTGTGTGTGTGGTCTATTTGGTAATGATGGACAAACTGCAGAGAGAGGGACCACACACTCTTTCTTTCTTCAGCTCCCCTCACACTGATAACAAACATTTACAGCTCTAATCTGTGCCTTTAAATATATTGTCTCTCTCTGCTGAAAAGGTCGTCAGCCATCGCAAAACTTCTGGTGTGTGAAAATATAAACAATCGACTTCATGCAAGAATCATTCATGCAAGCATATTTTTTTCTTAAATGGCAGGTACAAATAATTGACGAGGAACTGTCACATTTACCGACTGTCTTGGATTGTACCCTTACTACATTTAGAAAGATATTTCTTAGTATCTAGGTTGACATTAAATCATTCCCTCTTTATTCAGTGCTGCTCTGATGGCACGTTGATGGGAGCTGTAGTCAACTATAAATAAACTGCACTAAGAAAGCATTCAGACCCCTTTTCTTTTTTACATTTTATTATGTTGCAGCCATTTGTTAATATTTTTAAAATTCATTTTTCCCCTCATCATTCTACATACGAACCCTATAATGCCAGAACAAAAACAGAATTTTTGAATTTTTTGCTAATGTATTAAAAAGGAAAAATTGAAATAGCACATGTTGCAGCACAATGAAAAAAGTGAAGGGGTCTGAATACTTTCCGAATACACTGTGTGTGAACTGACAATGCCCAATTTTTAACATTTTTCTCTGATTTCAGACAGCACAACTCATCACAGTTGCAGTGTAAAATTCTTTTTACTGATGAATTTTATTTTTATGAATGAAACTTGATGAATAATGGAGTAGAACAGCTAGTCCTATAACAGTTTAGGGGCAACTGTTATGTTAATAACCACATCTCTTCAACATGTGATATAATCAACTCGAAATGAGCAATTCACAACAAGTTTGTGACATTAAAGGTCCCATAGGTTATATATTAATACTGTGAGAGTATCAAAGCCTCAGTCCACAGAGAAATGCACACAGCCTGTATTCAGAAACTGAGCCTTAAAACAAGCAGTCAGGACTTCTGGAACTTTGTTATGTCACAACAAAGCAGTCACTGCCCTCAGCCATGCCCCAAGCCCCGCCCACCGGGGGACGCGCTCTGGTTTCTCTGAGCGTTTACCTGAAATCTGCTGTATTTTTATTTCATCAATCAGAAAACAGTCAGCCAACCAATCTGTTGTTACGAGAGCTCCAGAGAGAAGCCTGAGAGAGGAGATGTAAAACTACACTGAGATGCTTTTTGGTTCTTTAAACTACAAGTATGTCTTATTCTGATATCAACAACTAAAACAATGGAAAAGTGTTAAATATGGTACTTTCAAGAGAGTTTGTTGCATCTGACTCAAAACAACATAAAAACAAGTGTCGGGGAAAAAAGTGGGGGAATTTTGTTTATTATGTGAAATGTATCACTTCCGAGACAATGGCTCTGACTTTACTGGTAGAACAAGTCAATCAACTTAATGAATATCAAATTTTTTGATTGAGCCAGTTTCTCTTTCCAATGCCCTACCAGACATGTATTGATGTAATGAATTATTACATTTTAAAGGAGTTAATGCAGCAGCTACTGACAAAAAAAAATTTAGTTGCTACAGCTTATTTCAATGTGGCAGATACCTACTTAAGCAACGCCTCATATTTCAATTGCAATGTATACGATTACTATAATTATAATGTGGGTTATACTGAGTATCTTTAGCACAAAGATTATTTCAGAATGAATTGAAGGTCTGTCCTGAATTTGATTGAGTGTGCACTGGGCAGCTGTATTAAAGTGAATATAAGTATTGGATTGGGCTCAGTACTGGCAGATATTTAGTATTAAACTACTCTCTCTCTCTCTCTCTCTCTCTCTCTCTCTCTCTCTCTCTCTCACACACACACACACACACACACACACACACACACACACACAAACACACACACACACACACACACACACATTTATACCATAGACTGTATGTTAAGGTGGACATCACCTCCATGACATCACCAATAGGTTTCTGAAGGGCAGTTTTGGAGCTCAGAGTGGGCTGCTCTGCCTGACTCTGCTTAAGTCAGACTATTTTCTGATCACATCACTGTTTATCCAGAGTCATATAAAATGTTAACCATTTGTTATATCATAATTGCTGTGTTAAGTCATGAGTTATGGCTAAAAAGGGTTTTGTAAGGTCACACTGACCTTTGACCATCAAAATTCAGTCAGTTTGCCCTTGAGTCCAAGTGAACATTTTTAACTTTTTTGAAGAAATTCCCTCAAGGTGTTAGGGAGATGTTGTGTTTACAAGGCCAAAACCACATTTTGTGAGGTCATTGTGACCTTGACCTTTGACCTTTGACCACCAAAGTCTACTCACTTTGTCCTTGAGTCCAAATGAATAATTGTTTGAAAAAACAAAAAAAACAAGTTCCATCAAGGCATTACTGAAATATTGTGTACATCAGAATGGGATAGACGGATGGACAACCCAAAAACAATGGTCAAAAGGGGGTGTGTGTGGAGCTGCGACTGGGTGCATGTCGGTTTGTAGCAAGCAGACATTCACCTACCTGTCACTCAAATTGACACGCCCTCAATTAAGCCTTAGTAAAATTTAAACAAGTTTGATGAAAATTAAGCCCCACACACAGTTGTCATGAAGGAGGAAATTAGCTCTAGAGACCAAAACAGTTTTTGTACCAGGCTGTAAACATGTTTATTTCTGCTGTAAAGTTGAACATTTTAACAAGGGAGTCTATGGGGACTGACTTCCTTTTGAAGTCTCAAGTGGACATTCAAGGAACTGCAGTTTTTGACACTTGCATGTTGGCTTAATTTTTGAGTCCCAGAGGTTGCTGCTTGATTTAGAGATAAACTGGGGCTAGCTGCCTTTTGTCTACAGTGCTTGACATATGAAGAAAGGTTAATGGGCTAGCAACTTTATTTTTAAACGCTGGCTAGTTAGCGTCAACATTTCTATATTTTTGATGTACTTCATCACCGTGGTAACTAATGGTTTACAGCTGATCTCCTCCAACAAAGATTATACTCAGAACATTAGATATGAAAGTGTGTGAAGAAATAAAATGCCAGTGAGACAGACCATGTATATCGACTGTGGTAATATTCAACATGCTCCTCTCAGCCATTTTAATCATTTTGATTCTCCTTTAAATAATTGTTTGTGTGTGTGTGTGTGTGTGTGTGTGTGTGTGTGTGTGTGTGTGTGTGTGTGTGTGTGTGTGTGTACATGAATGGTGGAAATAGGACAAGGAGCAAATGAAAGAAATAAATACAATGAAGCATAAAAGTGAGATGGGGAGAAAAGTTGATATTTATAGTCCCTCTCAGGATCTGTTTTGTAATTTAGATGCCAAACAAACTTTTATTTTTATGGCATATGTAATCACATTATTGTGTGTATTTTGTGTGTGGATGTTGTGGAGCAGTACAGACTAGAAAAACACAAGCAGTAAAGTGTGAGCTACACATTATATGACACAAATATTAGAAAACACTAAACCAAACTCAATTATAAAAAATAACATGAAAACACAGTGTGAGGTTGTTATTAGGCTCCATGAAACATAAGACAGTTACAGAATTGAATACATTAAATGATAAAACTACATGAAACTTGTTTTATATTACACAACTATAATATTACCATATAGGATGCTGTAAAGTGGAATAGGAAAATAATTAGAGTGAACCAAAAAAAAAAAACACTCACACAGTCGGCTGTAAATTCTGGAGCCGTATGCACAGATGGTGTGTCCGTGTGTGCATGTGTGTGTGTGTGTGTGTGTGTGTGTGTGTGTGCTGCTGCTGATTTACAGCATCTGACATGTCAGAAGAGAAGGAAATTGAAGTGAAAGACCAGAAACCATCAATCCTCTTGCAGACACATGCACACAAACACATACACACACAGAGATGCACAGAGACACACACATGCAGCAGCTGTTGCTCTAATTAGCTCTGCCATGCTGAACACACTAATCACCATTACCTCGCTCTGTCTGCTAATTCACAGATCAATTTAATTTTATGGATTCTTTATTGGATTTATAATTCATAGAATATCCCGCCTCTCTGGCCTGATTGACAGGTTTAACCACCTGTTAGTGGTTTGCAAAATTTCCATGGAGTTAATTATATATTTGTCAGTTATGGTTTGTCAGTTATGTGTGAGGCAGAAGCTGTTACTATTTCATCAATAGTAACAGCACATTCGTGAAGTTAGGTTTTCATAAAGTTTGGAATTGAAAGTTTTTCACCAGAGAACATGTTGAAGATTGTCTTCCAAGTTCCACTCAGTGAAGTTTGATAATTCAATGCAAAAAAACCCAGCAGCAATCACAAAAGCTTCCAACCCGCATATTAAAAGAAGCAAAATTTTCAGCTGTCAGACTGTATGGCAAACGTAACAAAACAGTTTGTGCAGTGACTGAGTAGATTGGGTTACATGTTTGAGGATACACCTGCATAGCTGTATATCATCCTGTGGCACTTGCTGAATCCAGGGGAGGGTGGAGTGAGTGGGCCTGCAGGTTGGACTTTGAAGGGGCAGGATAACTGTGACTGTCAGTGTTATATCTCCATCATACTCATTATCAGGGATGAGGTTGTCATTGTTTGGTTCCATATTTTTTTTTTTTTGTGCTGATATCCATAAGAGTGGTGGTGGTGTCTGTGTGGGTTCCCTCCAGGCACTACAGCTTCCTCCCACAGTCCAAAGACATGCACATCAGGTTAATTGGTGACTCTGTGTGTCTCTATATGTCAGCCCAGTGATAGACTGGCATCCTGTCCAGGGTGTACCCCGCCCTTGCCCAATGTAAGATTGGATTGGCTCTGAGCCTCTTTTCTAATTGGCTGACTGTTTTCTGAGTGATCAAATAAAAATATAGCAGATTTCATGCAAAGACTCAGCAAAACCAAATCCTATCCAGGTCAGCTGGGCTTGGGGCATGACTGAGGGCAGTGATTGCTTTGCTGTGACATCACAAAGTTCCAGAAGTCCTGACGGCATGTTTTAAGGCTCAGTTTCTGAATACAGGCTGTGTGCATTTCTCTGTGGACTGAGCGCTTTGATACACTTGAACCTCAACCTGCTTTATAATCAAAAGAGACACTCTCACTTTATAAAACATGGGACCTTTAAAAACAATGAATGCGGTGGGAGGAGCTTCAGAAGAAAATAAAGATGGCGTTGAATTGCCATTTAACATACAAGGTGTTTGGCCTCTGGTGTAAACTGATGAAAAAAATGTTATAAACATTACATTCAATAAGTTACATCCTATTTAACTTCACTTATTGTAGCCATGTGTACAGACCAGGAATAAAGGAAAAAAAAATCTTGCTGTGCCGTTGGATGTCAGAAAAGGAAGGCATAAAACGAGTACCCTCATTTTTTATAGAATACCATTGTCAAATGTGGTTTATGACACATAGAGGCAAAATCAGTAATTCAGTTGATAATGATAAATTAGTAACAACCACAAACCTGGCATTCTCAGTAGGCTATTTCATAATGGTAAACACCACTGACAAATGTTAGCAGTGTTAGCAACATTAGCATGTGAGCAGAATATAAGCAAACCAAATTGCTCATAGACAGTTCAGCTGTAACATAACTCAATGTTTATGCAAGTACTGGATGAATTAATGGGTGGAAAATAATATTAATCCTGTGATATACATTTACTTTACACTATATGACTGAACACAAACTTAGTTCAGTCTTGGAACCACATAATGTCATTGGTGTTACAACGTAATGATTGAGGATGTCTTACAGGGCAGACATCCATGGATCCAGAAAGTCCAGGTCTTATTCCCTCACTGTTCACTTACTCAACCTGTCTCCTGCTGGCAAACCACTAAAATAAGCGGAGAAGGTGTCCAGTTGATCCATATTTCTACGCCGTAAACTGGAAGCGCCAACTGTCAATTTCTGCCAGCAGTTAGAGTTCGGGCTGGGGTTAGGTTTGCTGTTTATGAACACAAAAAGCTCTGTATGATGACTGTGTGCTCTATTTTGACTGAGGTAAAACTCAAATGTGCCAAAGTGTATCTATCAGGTGACAAGGACAGAAACACCAATAACGAATAGTAGTGCTAAAACTGAATTGCTGATTTCAGATCACATGACCTGTTCTGATTAATGTAATTGTATTTGTTGCATCGCTAGAGGACTGATTTCCACAACTAGTAACTCAATGTACTTCCATTTAAGTGCTGTATTTATATAGACTTTTATTTATATAGACTAAATTTTAAGATTGGCACAGGCTGCATTTGTTTATCTTCTTTATTGTCTGTCCTTCCAATAGTTATACCCAACCACATGTCCCATGTCAGCTGGGATATTAAATTTGCTTGGCTTGCGTTTAGAAATTTAAAGTTTATTCATTTACCTTATTGGTGGTGGTTACAGAAATAACCCTGGCTCTGAATCTCAACTTAAAAAGAATTCTACTAAAGTAGAAGTAAAATTAGTTGTAAGATGGGTAGGAGATGGGAGGGGTAACAAGGGGTTACAAGGTGATAATAATAAGATACAACTATTGAATTAAAGAACATCTCTTTGCTTCCAAGCATTCAGGTGCAAAAACCAGCCAGTAAATTCAAGTCAAGCACCTTCTAGCATGTGCATACAACAAATTATAAACATACACTCAGTTAGCAGTTTGTAAGGAACATTGAGCTAAAACTGTTGCAGGTTAATACAACAGTGCTGCAATAAATCTGTCTTCATAAATGTTTTTTATTAAAATTATTTTAGACAGGTGTTGATTCACCTGTATGATTGTTTTGGTGGATGTAGTGTATGGTGCTGTTGAGCTGTTTATCAATGTACAGAGAAGTGTTTCTCTTATTTAGCCTACCCTCATGGATATAAATAGGGAGGACCAAATAAAAAGAAACACCTAAATACCACAGCACCTGCAGCTGACAGACATGACACTATGTTGCTAGGCAACGCAGTAGTTGTTGCTCTTCTCTGTACAGTGAATTACAATTTGTTGCATACACTTGTCTGAACTTCACCCTAAGTCATGAGATCCTCTACAGTCTGCCTCTCTGCTTGTTCTTTCTCAGTGCAGTGCACTCAGCCTTTGTCTCCTCCAGGCCAAACACTGAGCTGAGCTCTGCAGTCACAACAGGGATCATCAGAGACAGCAGAAAGGTGGGGCACACCTCACTGACAGCAAAGGTAAGTATAGAAGTCACAACTTAAGGATCCACTGTCCATATTTTAGCATCTACATTTACCCAAACTCGTCATGCACCTGTCACGCAAGTTGACAGGTGTGTTTGTTTTGGGACACTTGTCGCAGTAATCAGGTGGTGCATTAAATCAGAGCTTAATTAAGGTAGATGCAACCTTTTATCACTAATGTCATGCTGATCTTAACCATGGCCACATAATGGCAATCTTTGCTGCACAGTGAGACCCGGCCCAGGTGTCAAAACAGCTCCTGACCCTCGGCCAGTGAATGTAAATATTCTGAACATGTAGACTGTTAGCTGGGAGCTGAGGCTCTCTGGACACAGAGCTCTGCCCTCCAGTGGCCACCACTTTGTTTCAGTAAGGTTACCTCCACCCCGGTAATGCTACAGGCACTGAGAACATCGGAACTGGATCGAGAGCTGTTCGAGGGTTGAACAAGGCTAAGCAGAGAGAAAGAGAGTGAGGGAAAAAGCAAGAGAGTTGAAAAGTTCAGCTCTCTCCCTGAAGGCAATAAGAAGCTGGTACTGACACATATTCTCTATCATATATTCACTGACTCTTTGTCTCTGTTTTCATTTTGTTCTGTGTTTCCCTCATTTAGCTTCACCCTGAAATTCTCTTAATTCACCTTTTTATCTCTTTCTTTCTTTCTTTCTTTCTTTCTTTTTGGCACAAACACCCTGTGTTTCTTCCATCTGTGCAGCAGCCAGCAGATTAAAAGGAACTGGATCCCATTAAATACACATCATCTTCACACTGCTGTGTGTGTGTCGTCATGTTCATACATACTGGATGTTTTATAGCACGTACACATCCACATGTGTATGTCTATGTATGGCTCAGGCGTGTGTGTGTGTGTGTGTGTGTGTGTGTGTGTGTGTGTGTGTGTGTGTGTGTGCTACAGAGGGATGATGGTGTAGCAATCGGAGTCTGGTTCATCAGGAGGTCAGACACACATACACACACTCACACTCACAGTGAGCGGCTGCAGAGAGAGATGGATGGCAGCCTTAGGCTCCCTGCTGCTTTGGTAGGGAAATATATGGAGGTGAGGTAGCCATGGTAACACACACACAAGCACACATACAGAAATACACATCCATGCATATGCACACAAATGCTGCTTTTCATAACAAGTCTATTGATTCATTTAAAATGGTTTAACACTGTATATAAATACTGTGTGTGTGTGTGTGTGTGAGTGTGTGTTTGTCTCTCTCTCTCTCTCTCTCTCTCTCTCTCTCACACACACACACACAAACACACGCGCACACATGCAAATATTCACTCACACATCATTTTACTTGAAGCAAACTTCTTCACACTTTTCATATTTTCAAATGTATAAATATTAATGTTCACACGGCATGGATATGTCTGCATACCTCTGATATTATTATTCTAAAAGGTTTTATAATATTGTATTTGTACTTTTATCAATACCTGTACAACAGATTTAACCTCATTATTATTGTAACCATCGCAACAAAGATTGTCTAATGCTAAGGAATTACCAGTTGTCACCCAAACTTTTCCTAAACCTAACAAAGCTGTTTTTGTGCCTAAATCTGACCAAGCCATGAGTGTTTATTTTGGTAACCATGCCAACGAAGGTCCAGTACATCACTGTTGGTCCAGCCCGCATACTCATTACTGTAACCATGACAACCAAGGTCCAGTATGCCTGCCACTGTAGGGGCGCTATTCCTGGAGACACTCCTATTGGTCGTGACAGAGGGTGAAAAAAAATGACCACTATGGTTGTTGAGGTTGGAGGACTCGTTGGAGCTGTAGTCATACAACTGGTTGAGGTGTGTGTTTCAGCACACTGTTACACCTGCGATCAAAATAACTACTGAGAAAATGTACTGACAGGTATGAAAATAATATGAATCCTATGACATTCACAGTCACCAGACCTCAACCCAGGTGAACACTTACGGGAGATTTTAGACTGACCGAGTGTCAGACAGCTCTCTCCACCACCATCATCATCAAAAATGAGGGAATATGGTGTACTGAAGCTGTTCTAGCAGCACTTGAAGACACTTGATGTTATTTGTTCCTTTAATTTGTCGCCTGTCTGTGTGTTTTATAGCAACAATGTATGTCCCACATGAAGGGGCTCGATTACCTGGTGAATCCCAGAAAAGCAAACAGTGATTAAGAAAAGCAATGCTCAAATCAGTGTTAACAAAAGTATGACTTCATTTTCTGTGATATTAAATCAGTTCATTAAATCAAAAATTAACATTTTTTTTAAATAGACACATTTGAGGTGTGAAAAAAGTGTATGGACAGGATTTAATCTGTTATTCTTTGTGGGGCTGTATATCTTCCTAAACTTTTAGATGTTACAGAATTTGCTTATTAGAAAACAGATTCATCTTCAGGTTAAAATAAATGTAACTGAATAATAATTTCATAATAACTAAAAACAGATATGTTTGCAAGTGCTTATGTGGCCATAAATGAATAATAGTAATAAAAACATAATAGCAATTCCTTCAAAAGTGTAGGTAAAAGCAATAGTTAGTTATATATATACGCACATGTATATATACACAAATAGAGATAACACATTATTGATGTAACAATGCAAAACAAAAAACACCATTAAAAAGTAGCTCATCGGTGCAGTTGTTATTTAGTCGAGAGTGAAGAAGCTTTTTTAAATAAGTACTTGATTTACAGATTTAATTGAAATAAGTACTTAGAATAAGTACTAGAATTGGATAAAAATACCAAGAAATACAAGTATTTTATATTTCATATTCATACAACGACGACAAAGAAAACCTGTTGTAGATGATTACAATTCGTAATGGTCTACATTATATATTCAGTCATTCAGGGCATGAGGGGGTCACAGAGTGGTTTGAAGTATAAAACTTCATTAGACATTAAAAGCAGCAGTCTCGCTCTTTTCTGCCTTTCTTCCTTCTTGCAACTTTTTTCCCCCCACTTTCCCATGATCATTAACTTGTTCATTAGAGGGATTATTTATTCCATGTAGGCTACTTAACACTCCTCCAACACAGGATGGAGGGGTGTGTGTGTGTGTGTGTGTGTGTGTGTTTCATGGGGACACTCAGCAGTGAAAATAGAGTAAGAGGGAGAGAGAGGGTTTGAGAAATGGGTAAACATTACAGAGTCACTCTCTGTCCTTGTGTTTGCTTTACTGGACCATCATTTTAATTACTGATGGGGCACAATGCAAGTAGCTAATAGGATTGCTCTGTACCGAGTGATGATGACAAATGAAAAAGCAATACACACACACATGCATAGAGTACATACATATACACACAGACAATAGGAAAGAAGATAAAAGTGATGCTCCAGATGGTTTCAGAACCATCTGGGAAGGTTTCGTTGGAAAGAGTTTGGAAAAGGGCAGGATTTCAAAAAGGGTGATTGGATGAACCATCAGTCTCCATCAGATCACCATTGATCACATTCTAACTTCAATCAGATTCTGTGTCCTTCCCCTCTTTTTTCACTACCACCAGAGACAGTTAGTACAATCCAACTCACGCAGAAGCAAGTCAGGAGGAGATCGAGAAAAACCTCCAGTCATGTTATTTGCCCTTATGTCAATAAAGAAATAGGAATCACCATTGTTGTTATGGACAGTCACTTCTTGTTGTTGTCACACTCACCCATAACTGCCAGTACCTCCCCTCTCACAGGACACTGGTTGATCCAAACCACTGTGGTTCGGCCACAGGTGAATAGTTTGGAATCCACCAAAGAATCAAGTAGAAGAGTAAAAGGGGCCAGAGAGATGAGCTTAGAATAAAGAGGAGGGATGTGTAAACACAGTGATGAGGCCATTAGAAGAGGAGGATGAGATGAGAAAAGAACGGAAGGGGAGAAAAAGAAAATACAGTGCATCCAGAAAGTATTCACAGCGCTTCACTTTTTCCACATTTTATTATGCTACAGCCTTATTCCAAAATTGATTAAATTCATTTTTTACCTCAAAATTCTACACACAATACCCCATAATGACAAAATGAAAAAAGTTTGCTTGAAATTTTTTGCAAACTTATTAAAAATAAAAAACAAAAATATAACATGTACATAAGTATTCACAGCCTTTGCTCAACGCTTTGTTGAAGCACCTTTCGCAGCAATTACAGCCTTTTTGAGTATGATGCTACAAGCTTGGCACATCTATTTTTAGGCAGGTTCTCCCATTGTTCTTTGCAGAACCTCTCAAGCGTCGGTGCACAGCCATTTTCAGATCTGTCCAGAGAAGTTCGGTCTGGGCTCTGGCTGGGCCACCCAAGGACATTCACAGAGTTGTCCCGAAGCCACTCCTTTGTTATCTTGGCTGTGTGCTTAGGGTCGTTGTCCTGTTGGAAGATGAACCTTCGCCTCAGTCTGAGGTCCAGAGCGCTCTGGAGCAGGTTATCATCAAGGGTGTCTCTGTACATTGCTGCATTCATCTTTCCCTCGACCCTGACTAGTCTCCCAGTTCCTGCTGCTGAAAAACCTCCCCACAGCATGATGCTGCCACCACCATGCTTCACTGTAGTGATGGTATTGGCCAGGTGATGAGCAGTGCCTGGTTTCCTCCAGACATGACGCTTGGCATTCAGGCCAAAGAGTTCAATCTTTGTTTCATCAGACCAGAGAATTTTGTTTCTCATGGTCTGAGAGTCCTTCAGGTGCCTTTTGGCGAACTCCAGGCGGGCTGTCATGTGCCTTTTACTGAGGAGTGGCTTCCGTCTGGCCACTCTACCATACAGGCCTGATTGGTGGAGTGCTGCAGAAACGGTTGTCCTTCTGGAAGGTTCTCCTCTCTCCACAGAGCAACGCTGGAGCACTGTCAGAGTGACCATAGGGTTCTTGGTCACCTCCCTGACTCAGGCTCTTCTGCCCCGATCGCTCAGATTGGCTGGGCAGCCAGCTCTAGGAAGAGTCCTGGTGGTTCCAAGCTTGTTCCATTTACAGATGATGGAGGCCGCTGTGCTCATTGGGACCTTCAATGCTGCAGAAATTTTTCTGTGCCCTTCCCCATTTCTGTGCCTCGATACCATCCTGTCTCGGAGGTCTACAGACAATTCCTTGGACTTCATGGCTTGGTTTGTGCTCTGGCATGCACTGTCAACTATAGGGGCCTTATATAGACAGGCATGTGCCATGTCCAATCAAGTTGTAGAAACATCTGAAGGATGATTAGTGGAAACAGGATGCACCTGAGCTCAATTTTGAGTGTCATGGCAAAGGCTGTGAACACTTATGTACATGTGATTTTTTTGGTTTTTTATTTTTAATATATTTGTAAAATTTCAAGCAAACTTTTTTCACTTTGTCATTATGGGGTATTGTGTGTAGAATTTTGAGGTAAAAAATGAATTTAATCCATTGTGGAATAAGGCCGTAACATAACAAAATGTGGAGAAAGTGAAGCGCTGTGAATACTTTCCGGATGCACTGTATGAAGCGATAGCAATGATGAAATGCACAGAACAATATTAGGATGAAAAGAATGCATATGTGGTTTGATTTTCAATAGAGGAGCACTGTCTGTTATTGATGTATACTGACACTGACCTTTTAGGCTTTTCTTGATTTTCTGTCATATATATATATATATATAATATTACAATGTCCGTTGTTCATATTAAATGTAGCCAAAGTTTCTTATAATGAGGTCAACATATGTAAAAGTAATCCCTGTGAGACAAAAGCTGAGGTGTCAGTCTGCTGACATTTGTTGGATTTCCCTGTACAGTCATCCACTCCAAGCACAGCTCGTTCTCCCAAAACTATCTGAGTCTATTTGAGTGGCATCATAGGCATTTTATGTTTTCAGGAAGAAGTGCTTGAAATGAGCATATAGGTTTCCTTTAAAACCAATCACTGAACCCTGGGAATGAACTTTGTGAGTGTGTTTCTAGGAGCCCGTCTGTCCAGTGAGGGGGGACACAACACCCAGTGCGTTACAGTGGAAAATTCACACAACACCCTCTGATTTAAAAATCAAACAAATATATATGTCCACTGACATATATAGACCTGCCACAGTAGGGGTTGTTCCTGCTACAGTAGGTGTCTACAGGATCACATTTTGCCATGATCATGACACACACACACACACACACACACACACATACACACAGACTCACAAGGTGAAAAGGTTAAGAGTTCTTCTGTCTGTAGTTCCACTCACTTTACATGTTTGGAGATTATCTCCACAGCTGCTGTGAGGCCTGTTGTTATATAAAGTCTATCCAGAGCAGGAGAGAAATGAAGGTTCACTTGACTCATTCAAACATCCTCCATGCTGTACAGCCAGTGCTACAATCTGTCGCCTGAACCAGGATCTAGCAGCAGGTCTGGATGGCGCGTGCCAGTGTAGTCCCAACATGGGTCCATCCTGGTACTGTTCAATTAAATGAGGAACATGTAAATCTGAAAAAAAGGAATTTTCGATTTTTGATGAAAAGGCCTACATAAAATGTAAAAAAATCATGAAGTATATTAAATTGGTATCAGATCCCACCCTAGGGAGGACAGCAGGAGCCCCACCACCACTTTACACTTCCCCCCTCTTGTCTGCTCTGCAGGTGTCAACGTTGAAGCATTTTAATCAAAACTACAAAATTGATTTTTTTCTGAAGAAGAGAGAAAAGTTATTATTATAAAAGTTATTATACTGAGATTTGTTGATGATTAATCAATATATGTTATCTCCATCTTGCCTCTTGGAAATAAAACAGGACTCTATGGACCAGCATCCTCTGGTACATACAGACAATATAAATGTGAATGTGTCCATGTATGCAAGAGACCCAGTGCAGTATAAACATGACCATGTGCCTGTCCATTATCCACATCTGGTTTTGGATAATATTGCATCCTTTAAGGGTTCCATATGCTTGGAGCAAACAATGTATAGTCTCAAGTGTTTGAAATGCCTGCCATAAAAGCATCCTGCTGGCTGGCCAAATCCAACTTCTTCTCCAATCTCTCTCCAGGAATACTTAGTCTTTCTGGTCTTGACATGATGAATCACACCGTTCCCTCCCAGAATTGCCACTGTAACATGGTGGAGGGGTTTGTGTGTCCATGTGTCTCTGTGAGCTGTGCTGTTTGGGGCAATAGCCTCTGATTGGGTCTCTCAAGGTAAATTGATCCCAGGGGAGGGCCGGACCAAGATGGATTCTACGGCCCCACCACGCAGGGACAGGCATTGGGGTTGGGTGCAATGTAAGCCAAGCAGCAGGCCAAGGTGGAGACCCAGGTATGTGGACCACTAGCATCACACAGACTGGTTCTAGGGACATGGACATCATCTGTCTTGCAGGGAAATAACCAGAGATGGTGTAGGAGGTGGAGTGGTACAACTAGATATACACTAGCCTAGTTGTGCTCATAACAACATAGCACTGTTTCAGGGAATACAGCCCTGGAAAGGGGCTGAACTCTTTCCATTTCTAGAGTTTCGCTTGGTGACAGGTGGGAGGATACTCATGAGCCCCCTGCCGATCACTGCTGCTGTCCAGTTCACCCTGGGGAACAAGCAGCTTGCCTCTACATGGTTGCAAGTCACTGAAGGAAAGGCACTGACTACTGTCTCAATGGCACTTTGAGGTTAATGGTCTTCTTGGAGTCTCTTTTTGGGTTCCTGGAAAGGATATTGCCAGGAACTCTCTAGTGAGGTCTTTAACTCGCACTTATGGAAGAATATTCTGGGGGTGGTTGGAGACATGGAAACTGAGTGGGCTATGTTCAAAGCCCCCATAGTGGAGGCAGCTGCTCAGAGTTGTGGTTAGAAGGTCATCAGTGCCTGTCGTGGCAGCAACCTGAGAACCCACTGGTGGAGGAGTCCGTCAAACTGAAGAAGGACGCCTTTCCAGTTTGGTTAGCCTAGCAGTCTCCTGAAGTAGCAGACAGGTAGTGGCAGGCCAGAGGGGCTACAGCTGTAGTGGTCGCAGATGCAAAATCTGGGTTAGGGTTCTGGGAGACTGAACTTTCAGTTAGCCTTAGGGAAGCTCTGGGTAACTGTTGCATGGCTCAGGAAGAAATGAATTTCTTTCAGGGTGGTTGGGCTCTGATCTCAGACATCCACAGCATCGAAAGCAGTCATCTGAAATGGTCCAGTCATTTGATCAGGATGGGTCCTGGGCTCCTTCCATTGGACATTTCTGGGCACATCAAACTGTTAGGAGACCCAGGGGTAGACCCAGAACACTCTGGGATCACATTGTGTATCTCATCTGGGAATACTTGGGAGAAGCTGGAAAATGTTGCTAGGGAGATTGAGGTTTTGGAAAATTACAAAAAATGGTGGGCACAGTCTCCCCAAATTAGAAACCGGAAAGGTGAGGGTAATAGGGTATCAGATGCATTTAGATAATCTAAGAAGCACCCAAAAACAAGCACCTCCTGGGAGAGGAAATTGGAGTGGTGTGCAATGCAGTGCATGTGGGGAACACTTAGATGAGGCAAATAGTGAGCTCCCTGGACAAGAGACTGAATGCAATTCCCAACCATTCATAACCACAAAAACTGTATATTTTCATTTCATATTTGATTTGATAACATGACATGACATAAATTGCTGCAACACCTTAGTAGAGCATGAATCATTATGACTCCGAGAGCCAACTGCTTGTAATGTTAGATTCAAATAAAACTCAAATAAAAACAATTATTGCTTACTGTTGTTATAGATGAGCAAATTATCTTAGGTATTATCATTGCTACACAATTGTAAAGTCTTTGACAAGTGCCAGCTACTTAGCTCTCCAGCTGTATGTGACCTCTTCCTGATCTCTGTGTGATTGCAGACTAGAAGGGTGACCAGAGGTTGACCTCTGACCACTGACTCCCTTATGCCTCTTATCTCTTCGTGGCTTGGTGTGCACATATAGGTGTCTATTGATTTCTTCTGTAGCACGGTCAAATAAGACTCTACTGAACTCTACTGATCCGACCATGTGTTTCATGTGTCAGACGTGTTTGTGTCCCTGAACGCAGCTCGTTTCCTGTCCAACATCTGCACCACATAAACACCCTAACATGTGTGTGTGTGTGATTGTGTGTGTGTGTGTGTGTGTGTGTGTGTGTGTGTCTGTTTCAAACCTTTGATTGTATGTGTGTGTATACACAGGCCTTATTCCCCATATATCATCCTGTATGTGAGTTTGTGTGTATGTGTGTGTGTTTCTTCCTTTAGCAAGTCACTACAACACATTTGGCTTTCCATTTTCCATTTTCCTCATCGTCACACACACACACACACAGTGATGACGAGAATATCTGAGCTCCTCTTCTTCTCCTATTGTTCTATTTTAAAGTCCTGTGTTTCCTTGTGAATTGTGCGTGACTCTGCTAAATGTATGTGTTTGTGTGTGTGTGTCTCTTTGTCTCTGTGCAGGGTATGTCTCCTTTGTGTGTGTGTGTGTGTGTGTGTGTAGCTCAGTGATTCACTTATCCTCTCCTTCAACATTCCTGCTGAGCAGAGCAGAGGTCACTGCCAGGACAAGTCCCGGTGTATGTGTGTGTGTGTGTGTGTGTGTGTGTGTGTATGTGTGTGTATGTGTGTGTGTGAGTATGTGTGTGTGCAGGGCCTCCCCTGTCCAGGATGAAGAATGGAGGGAGGGAGGTGAAGGAGAGGTGAGAGGGTGACAGGGAGGAGGTCATCCTGCGGTCAAATACAAACGCCTCCTCCTCCTCAACCCACTTCTTTTTGCCTCTTCTCTTCTCCTCTTCCTCTTCACTCCATCTTGTCCTCCTTCCTCTTCTCCTCTTTTTTCTAGTCTCTGCCCTTTTTCTCCTCCTCATGTCCATTTTGTTTTCTCGCTTCTTCCTCACTTGTCCATCTTTCCCTCTTTCTCCAGTTTTTTTTGTTTGTTTGTTTGTTTTTTGCTGACTTTCCTGCCCTACACACACACACACACACACACACACCATCACACCATCACACCATCACACACATCACCCAGAATGTGACCCTGAGCAGTAATGGACAAAAAATGAGAGTGAACTTTGACCCCCTTCTTCCCTCCCTCCCTCCTACCTCCCTTCCCTTTCCCTTCTTTTGCTCCCTCTGTCCTCCCTCTACAGTACACTAACTCCTTCTCTCCTTCCATCCATCCTCCTACCTTGCGTCTTTCCCACTTTTTTCTTTCAGTTCCTGCTTGTTTTCCTTTAACAGTCTAGTAGACAGAATTCCTCTCTCCTTCATGTCCTCTTTCTTTTCTGTCGTCCATCCTACTTCTGCTCCTTATGGCATTTTTGTTTATTTCTGTGTTCTGTCTTCCTTATTGATTTAATGTGAATATTATTATGTATTTCAGTGGCAATCTTATATATTATTAAAATCTCAGGTTTCCTAGGTTTTAATACTATTCTAAAATTAATTCACTCCGCTATGTGTAATATGATGTAATACACATGCATGATATATATAAATATGTAACATTCATTCATTCATTGCCCAAATGTATTTGTTTTACACTGTGATTATTAGCAATGTAAGTTTTACTGATGCTTTGGCACATGTTTATATCAGTATTTTGGGCCTAAAATCAATGCAGATTAAGATTTGGTTGTATCAATTATATTCCAAGGATTCATAACAATACCCGTAAATCTGGATGAAATCTTTATCCTATAATAATGTTCCATTAAAACTGATCATCTTGTTTTAAATTATGAGAAATACTAGACATTCTCTCTCAAATTGTTATTTTTTATAGGAATACATCCAGTGGAGTTTTTGGATTATAGACCTGGCTCTCAAATTGTCTGCAAGAATTAATTAATTTATTACAGAAATACAACTGTTCATGAGATGGTAATTATTCTTTGAGGGCCAACTCTTTATCTATATTTATTTAGGTCTTCAGGTATTCAGCTTCTACACAATAGTCTAAACCATGTGACTGCGATTATTGTTTTTATGTTTATGTATGTATGTACATATGTATGTATGTTTGTATGTATTATTATTATTATTATTATTATTATTAATAACAATAACAGCAATAATAATAATAATAATAATTATTATTATTATTATTATTATTATTATTTATTTATTTATTTATTTTTAGGCTGTGATTAAAAATCTGTTTGAAGTGGTTATTATTTACGCAAAACCTCACAGTTTATCACAGAAACACCAAGAATGGTTACACGGATGAAATCATAAATCCATACAAATTTTCCACAGGTTTACATTTTATTCCATGTATTTCATTTTCATGAATTCAATTTCAGTTTTTGTGAGGTTCTTCCATGCAGGTTTCTTATTTGATATCTCCTCATGAGGACCTACATGGACTGAAATGATTCATATCAAATATATTTTCATTTATCAACATTTATCAAGGCCAAACTTTCAAAACAGATAATTGCAGTTTTGAGGTTTAAAAACTTTTCAGAGGTCAATACTTAAAACATATATTGATAAGAATTACAAATCAAATTATTATATAACTATATTTCAGTACATTCTATTCATGAATAAATTACAAAATAAATAATTCATCAATTATGAAATAAATAATTACAAAAATAAATGTTTTTGGGAAACATTTCATACATTTCTAATAAAGAATTACATTTAGAGAAAAATAGCATTACTTTCTAAGATATTTTATTACATTATTAGAAAATGTAACAAAAATTTTAAATCAAATACAAAATTAATTATATTTTTGGGAGTTAAAAAGCATGTACAATGTACATTGTCAGTTTGATTTAACAGAATAACAGAATGGGAGTCCTTATATTTTAACATCTCGATTTTAAAAACATTTGGATTTTCATTGATCAACACAATATGTAAATCTGACTCAGTCAGGTGTCCTGGTTCTTCATTCTGGAATTCATAAGAACAAGAAATTGATTGTTTCTCTTAGCTAGATTCAGACACACAGACATTCACATACACACACACATCCAACACACACACACATGTTTGGGCGTGTAATATCTAACATCTGTGGCTTCTGGGCCTTTTTGCTTTGCGCCACCTGCTGGTTTAAAAGAGTAAAAATCTTTCTTCTTTTTTTCTCTTTTCAGTCAGAGACACCTCAACAGTCAACAGTAAAACGTATTTCACATCAGAGTTCAAACTTGAAGTGATTAGAGTAGATAGAGAAGCTGGTGATGGTCACTCCTTTTTTTAACTAAAAGGAGGGAACACACAAGATTTTGCCCCAAATATGTTCCAGGGATGAATTTACTGGTATCACAGGCCCAGGTATCGTTTTATTGAGATTCAGTTTAACAACACAGACCTCAAATCTTCATCTTCCTAAATCTCACTGACAGGTCCATTTTCAATCACATACAGGAACATACATAATAAATTTCTATCTGTTCTAATTTTTCACAAAACACAAAACCAACCCCTGTTATTGTCTGTTTCATCCATGTCATGGTACTGTAGCTATATTGTACAATACATGTTTGACATTGTGAATACTCCTAATAATAGTAATTTTAATAATAATAATAATAAGCCAAACATCTGCAGTAATACAATTCATATAAAGAAAATGCATTAAAAGCACCGAAAGTACTAGTAGTTAGTAAATAGTAAAATATTAATCAGTAATTATATATGTGTATTACATATATATATATATGTATGTATGTATGTGTGTGTGTGTATATATATATATATAAATGTAAAATGCAAAACATAAGAAGGATTATAGATTATAGTAAACTGAATATCTTTTCAAAAAGTTAGTCAGAAAATTATGAAAATGATTCTTTACATATAAGCAGCATTTAATGAAGCTGGTTCACTGGGTAGTTTATTGTACAACAGTTCATCGTTTTGTGTGTAAAATCTGAAACTGTTAATAATCTAGTACAAGCACCTCGAAATTTTATGTAAGTAGCTACAGTACAATGGTAGTAGGTAGTAGCAAAAGCACTGGTAGTAATGAAAAATCGACATATTTACATTCCACCACTGCCTACATGGGGACAGTTTAATCAGTGTTTTATTGTATGGTCCCAGTCGTTTCAGACTCAATATATTTACATTTTTAAATCATTTCTCCATGACAATTTGTTTGTTCCAAGCAGTGTGGAAAAGAAACTTTTATGCTATCATATTAGAAAATAAAACTTATGGTGAACAATTTAAATTAATATACAAATGAAATCAATATAAAATGTGAATAAATGCAATGCTAAACTAAATATCTACACACTATTTTTTCTCCAACACACACCCCACCCAACACACACAAACAGCTCATTCTGATACTTACTAGATCACTTACTGTTAACATATTTAAATATCTTTATTAATTTTTATGTAGGCTCACTGCAGTCTAAATATGTGGGTAAATATTTTATTATAAAAGGAAAATGAACAAAAACATGTAAAAACAACAAATCAGATCTCGCTCAGTTTCATGTCCTAGTCTGTTGTATTGTTGTAGGGCTGATTAAAGTTCATGAGCACTGTACATCTGTTTGGTTATGTGTCAGTTACTCTGGCATCACTAACTTGATTTCTATTAATATCGTTAATCAAGTGCTAATACTTGGCTAGAAGTACTCCCATGTGTACTTTTGGGTTTGGGCCAATTTTGGTTCAGCCCCCTTGGTTCCAATTAAGGGAAATCTTAAAGCTATAACATAGTGGGGGTGTTATGCAAAGCTACCATCTGTATCTGTTTATGGCACAATAATATCTGTCTTTGTATCTTCATTCAAATTTATAACAGAAGTGGATTAATTAAGCCTGGGCTGGAAGTTAGTGAATTAGAAATAGTTTTCTACAGTCGTTTATATGTTTCAGTCTTACACATTTAGTTGCAAACAAAATATACAGAGAATATTTGAAGCATCTACCTGATGTAATTTTATGAAAAAAGAAAAAGAAAAAAGATCATACACAAATAAACACATACTATGCTTCCCCAGTCTTTCTGTCTGCCTGTGTCTTTCTCTCCTCAGTGCTGGATGGAGTCTGTCTGCTCTACTTCATTACACACTAATCAATATTTTAGAGAAGCTCTCACACATTCATCACAGGAGACCTCGTTAGGGAGGAACTACCTCCTTGTCTGTCTCTCCCTCCAACATGTACTAATTAGTTTTTTTAATCCCTCTGTGTGACTCTAATTCTTTTCTCTGGCTTACAATGTTGGTGTTGCGCCAAAGTGGTAAATCAAAAGTTTGGGGGAGCCACGCTGTAATGAACACAGCCTGGTGTTTTTGTGTTAATGTTCACCATTAGATACTCACATATACACAGAGAGAGAGAGAGAGAGAGAGAGAGAGAGAGGGGGAGAGAGAGAGAGAGAGAGAGAGAGGAAGAGAGAGAGAGCGAGATCTTGTATGTTTGTTACAAAAAATCTATATATTTAGCATGATAGTTTGTCTCATATGCTCCTGTGGAAAAATCAGTGTAACCTTGACTCACCCTCACACCACAAATGAAAATTCCAAATGCACACACACACAGTGCTCTTGCTGTTTGGAGGCGGGGTGTGCTGAGATGACAGCAGGGCGACACACGCTGTCTCAAAGGTGAACTGCAGCCTCTAGTGGCTCATCAGTCAGCTCATATCATCATGTCTGTTAAGTAATATTACTAACTTAATGATGACAACATGAAACATATTTTACAGTATTTCAATGTTAGTTAATATTCCTAATTGTACAATACCTTTAACAAGGCAGAAATCAGTGGGTTAATTTAGGATCTATGATTGTTAATTGTGAGTATAATTGTTCTCTAATATCAACTTTGAGTTAATTGCCTGTCAGTGATGAGGTGTCAGGAAAAGCTGAGGCAAGCAGGACCAGTTAAAGTTCATAAATATACATCAGTTAAAATGATAACAAAGTGGAAGTGATATCTCTCTTCAGATCTCAGAACAGCATTCTGTCCTCTTCAAGATCTGATATTTACAACAGTATATTAGGGCCATTGTAGGTTAAAGAACAAAGTCACAAATTTAAAAACAAAGTTAGAGGACAAAGTTGCAAAAATAGTGATGCCGCCATTTCCCATGTATTTTGCAGTGGATGACCTAATCAAATTATACTTTGCGATCCAATTTAACAAGAAGGAAATACTCAAGATTAAACAATGAATTTAAACCATTTATATAAAGCACATAGACTCGGCCAAAAAAATAAAAATAAAAATAAAAAAACTTGGCTTTTAAATTCAGTTCATGAACACAGTGCAAATCAATAGATTGATTAAGCAGCTTATAAGCTGCCTTATCCTCAGGAATAGAGAAACTGGTTCAAGTTAAGGGTTGACTCTGGATGCTTTAGGGAACCTGCCACTGGACGTGATGTGGGCTGTGTAGTTCAGGTGACATCAAAGGGAGCATTATTGGCTGCTGTCTAGCTTCTCAGTTAGGAGATGGGAGCTGATCAATTTTTATTCCATTGGCACAGCTTGTAATGTTGTTATTATCATTTATTAGAGCTTATTTGAGCCACCAACCAGTTATAGTATGAGGAAAGTATGAAAGTATGGACCCTGTGCCATAAGTTAAGAAAAGGCCCAAACACTGTGGCTCAGGTGGTGGAGTGGGTTGTCCACTGATCGTACGGTTAACGGTTTGATCCCCAGATCCTCACGTCCGCTTGTCGAAGTTAAGCACTTTGTAAAGTAAAACGGTGCTATATGAGTGCAGTCCATTTAGAACTTATTTACATTTGCAGAGTAACATCCGTTGGAAGATTTTGTAAAGAATGAAAAATGGAATGTTGAGTAAATCATTGTCTCTTATTGGCTGTTCCTGCTGTCAGCATATATGTAAACTAATGTGCTAATGGGATTTTGTGGAGAAAACTGATCCTCTGACAACAGGCTGCAGAGCCAAGGTTAACCCTGCTGCAGGGCAGAGCAGGGCACAGGGTCAGAGGTCAAGAGGTAAAGAGGTCAGACGGACAGAACCCAGATAGAGAAAGTGGAACAGAGCAGTCAGCGAGGTCACTGTGATCAAAGATGTGATTCGTGTATAAGAATATATTGTATTAAATATTAGAGTTTTTTGCATTAGAGGCATATAACTGTATGTTTACACAGATTAAAATACAGTATGTATTTACTAGGTATTTATGACATTAATTTAATTATTTAATTATATATATTGTGGGGGTGTCAGAAAATGGTTTGAGTCCAGGGCTGAGACAGAATATTGTTACATTGTTAACACTGTTCTACATTACAGAGAACATTTAAAATATGGAGGCACAGAGGGGCAGAGCACTTCAGTAGAGTAGGAGGTCCTTCAGTGGGTCCCAGGACGAATTTTAGTTCACATTGCTTAAAGAATGTGGTCCACATGTAGCCCAGACCACCTCCAAATGTGTACTGAGTTAATGGATCTCAAATGTGTCCGCAATGCATCTTGGGTGCGTTCACACCTGAACTTAGAGCTGTCCACTTGTGGTTTTTGGTTTGGGTTAAAATAAGTACTTTGTTAAGGTTAGACGACATTTGTTGTCATGGTCATGATTGCTGTCATCAGTAATGAGAAACACTGTTAACTGTCAGTTACTCAATGTAAACATGTTGTTTTGGGGCCCTTGCTTTCTGACAAGATGGATAAATGTCACTTACCAATAAAAATTAATTAGGAGTATGACCCCATGCACAAATTACTTACGGGGTCATTTTTGCAGGAGTTTACCAGAATTATTAGAATAACTAGTATTGGATGCCTCTGCCAGCCAGTCATGTTGCAAGAAATATGGTCACAATCTCCCCTTCCTGAATTACACTGTTGAGTAACGGCCAGAGGTGTTTTTGTAGAATATTATGATGACACAGAAGTGGACCTTTGACCATGTTGATAAAAAAATGTCATAACTTCATCCTTTTATTCTATTTGACCTTTATGTTAAATTGTAATTAACGTATGAATTCTTGAGTTAAAAATGTGTCACAGTGACCTTGTACTCTGACCTATGACTACCAAAATCTAATCATCCGTCACTGCATGTGAACATTTGTGCCAAATTTGAAGAAATTCCCTTAAGGCAAGCTTGAGATGTCGCATTCAAGAGGCCAAAAACGTCTTTTGTGAGGTCACAGTGACCTTTGACCTTTGACCACCAAAATCTAATCAGTTCATCCTTGAGTCCAAGTGAAATTTTGGAAATCCCCATGAGAATAGCACGCATGGATGGATGGACACACGAAAGGGTGGATGGATGGATAACCATAAACACATAATGGAGGCGTGACAAAATATATAAATATAATAATTTGGATTAAAATGCATCATTGCTCTGTTCAAAATTACCAGTGAATAGAGTAAATATCCATTTACTGGTAATAACTATTGTTATCCAGCTTAGTTTAGTTTAGGCTGAAATGTTTAATTTGCAGAACTATACAGACAACTGAAGGTGAACTGTCATCCCGGCCTCAGGTCACATGCACCTCTCTACCTGTTGTCATGCCACCACCATGCTTATTACTGAGGTGATTGGCAGTGCCTGGTGCTCGCCAGACATTTTGAGTTCTGTCAAAAGGGTTAAATGTCTGTCTCATCAGAGCAGAGAATCTTTCTCTGAGAGTCCTTCAAATGCTGTTTTCGCAGACTCCATCCATCCGTCATATGCCTTTTATTCAAAGTGGCTTCCATCTACCCGCTCTACCTTAAAGGCCCAGCAGGCTCTCCCATTTCTGCAGCGGCCATCTTGCCTGTTTGATTGGACAGTGTAACAGTCGAAACTGTGTAATGTGCGTTAAAGACATGTTGTGTTAGCTGGTTATCATCAGCCCGCGCTGTCAGAACTGAATTGTTTACAGAGAAATAAATGCATACTGAGATTTCAGATGTGTTCACTTGGATTAAATCATGTATAAAAGTAATCTAATATACTAGATCTTTATTGGTATGAAACACTCACACAATATGAGCAGCCAGTGCAATCAAAGGTACAATGTTTTATAGTAATCCTGTTAACCTTTGTAGAGCTGTGCAAATTTGTTGTTGTTGAAAATGATCTAAGTGTATCCATATTTGAGATAAACTTTTGATTGGGGCTTTCACTGGTTTGTGCTCTACTGAGAAAACTCAGTTCATGTTTTCATCGTATTCATTTGTTACTTTTTAAAGCTCACTTACTGAACACAGCAGCCTGAGCTTTGATTTCAGTCTTACACAATCAGTACATGAATACCTTTCTTTGTAAAGGGAGAGTGTCTAGATACACAGCAACATCCTTCGCTTACAGGGCAGTAGTGCACACACAGTCACTCTCAGACATACATGCCAACATGTCTAGTAAAGCATGACCTCTGTCTGACCCTGGAGGTGAGGGTGAGCTGATGGGAGGAGGTCAAGAGGTCAAAGAGAGAGAAACCAGACTCCAAGAGCAAGATTAATATTTAAATATAGTCATCGAATAGTAGATACATATTGTTTCTGATTGATAGTGTTAGGATTATTGCCTGTCTGTCTTTCTGTTTTTCTTTCTTTCTTTCTTTCTTTCTTTCTTTCTGATCAGACCCATTTGTTTATTTCCTGTCTCCTACAGCAGCCGTTGCCATGACAACAGGTACAGCATGACCTCTCTGTAACCTCAGTGGCCCCCCCCCGATACTTTGACATTTTGAGTGTAAAATTCAGAGAACTTTTTTTTATCGCTCTATTTTCAAGAGTGATACTTGTAAAAATTTTAAATGTACATATACAGTAATTGATAATGACATGAAATGGCGGAGCAGGTAATTTAGTTCACTAGTGTGGCATATTGGCAGTAATTTCAAACCAGTACAGTATGAATCAGTCCTGTCAACACAAAATATTAGAGCCAGAGCAACACTACACAGTTCAATTCCAAAGTAAAACTTAAAGGACTAATCCACTGACTTCGTAATGCACCCCCATAAAGTTAAATGAGTCGTGACAGACAGAAGAATGATCAAAATATGTGCAGATGAGACAGACATATCCCGGTTTTTACTCCTTACTAAACGTTAAGTTGGAAGAGCTGGAATCTACATTTCCCACAATGCAACTTATCAGTCTCTTTTATTTAACCATCCCTTGTCTTTCAACCCCCCAGTGTGTAAAGTAGATTGTCTGTTTGTGTTTGCAGCCTCACGTTGTAATGAAGCTGATGACACCATCAGGATAATTTTTGTCAAACAATCAGTGGAGGGCCCCTTCAGGTACCAGGAGATCAGTGGACCCTCAGACCTTGGAGGGGAAACCGAGCTTCATATGGAGGCATTTAAATCAGTCAGAGAATGTCACAGGCCAAGGGAAACCCAACAAAAGCAACACACAAAACTGGACTGAACCAATCTGAGTCATTTTTTTTACTTTTATTTGACCAGTTTTCTTCTGTGATTTTCACCATTATCTTCACAGTTTCAGTTCACCCCAAGGTTCTCTGTGGGATCCTGGAGCCCCTGGACATTCTTTAAAGCTCAAAACATGTACCCAATTGTATTTGTTTGTTATCACCTAGTCACCTATACTTGATGACTTTCCCCTGTCCTTCCTTTTATAAGTCTTATAACAGTTTGTTAAGAGCTCAGCAGGGAGTTAGACCTGGACTGGAGTCGAAGTAACCCAAACATAAATAACATCACTATGTAGGGAACATATGGGGAAGGTTGATAAAGAAAATGAAAACTATGAGCACAAACTGTTCAGTCATGAAGAAAATCCTTGTATATTATATCTTGTAAGTAAAGTGTATATCAAGTCTGACTGTACAAATACAGTCATGCCACAGTCTCCATGTTTTATTATTGTATTCAGATGTTATTAAAACAGATTTAAGTTGTAATCTTGACCTGTGGCATTAGGTGACAAACTGCAGTTTGTCCTGAAGTCTTTCATCATGTGTCAGCGTTGTGAAGCGAGGAAGAGCTTACCTCAAGTGATTTTATATTTCTGACACATACAAAAGAAAATGTTTATCTGTTTAAAGTGATCAGGGATACAGATGTGTTTGTCTGTTGGTTATTATGATTTGACCATAACCCACTCATGGTCACTCACTCTGCATTTAGTTTAGATTGTGCTTTTGTATAGATTTTTTTAGATGTTGTGTTGTGACTGGTAACAGCTCACTTCTACTCTATCTACTCATATCTACTCTATTTTTCATGTTTGTTTGTGAGTATTTAATATTTTACTTTCTCCATTTCTGTATATTGCAGTATTGTGCAGTGTAATTCTTAAGTAATTTGCAAACTATTTATGTTTTTTTATGTCTTATAATCCACGTATGACATGCTATGGCAATACTGTACTTTATTATGGTCTTAATTATGGTTAAAAATACAATTTTTTATTTGACAGACAGTCTAAACAATTGTGAACAATCTGATCCAGCATCTGCTGCTGCCACACTCACACACACACACACACACACACACACACACACACACACACACACACACACACACCAAGCAGCTTCATGGTTCCAATACACTCAGACACACTTTGCATAAACACACTCGAAGATATTTATGAGTTTTCTTTGTTATGAGGGAGAGAGAGAGAGAGAGAGAGAGAGAGGGAGAGAATAAACTAGCTAACTAAACTGAACTTCTTAATTTGCTCACCCCCATCTTTCTCTCCCAGGCTGTTACTATGGAAACCCTGTAATTTAGCTGTTACACAAAGTTTCCTGCTGAGTTTCACCTTCAGAACACACAGACACACACACAAACACACACATACACACACAGACACACTCAGACAGCTGCGAGGTGGCCATGCACTCTGAAGTTAAATGTTCGAATGGGGGGCTGTAAATTCATCACAGAGAGATTTACAACATGCACACACAAACACACACAAACACACACACACACAACATCAACATTTCAGGAAAGACAATGACAGTTCAGATTGACACCACTCTCTTGTCTGTATGATAACTATAACCCTACTGACCGGAGCTGTTAAGCTTAGCTTAGCATAGAGACTGGAAACAGTTTTGATTAATACATTATGGGCTTTATTGTAATGATCTACGTGTATGGTCTAAAACACATGGAGCAAGTGCATTTAAGGATTGCTTACAGATTAACGGTGAAAAACATCATCATGGGACTGTTTTGGGCGTAACATGCAATAAACCAATTAGAGCCACCTCCCATAATTGCCGTTAAAAGCCAGGTTAATAACATATTGTGACTGCCCAGTGAGCTCAGTCCTGCCACGTGCAGCAGCTCTTGTTTTGGGTGTGACTTGCAATGAGCCACTCAGAGTATCATCTCATACTCCCTTCAAAAGCCAATTGCACTGAGTGTATTGTTATTTTCAATGTGGATTTGCCAGGCAATAAGAAAAAACACTTCTCCACACTTTAACATACAGTATTTATGTGTTTAACAGAATCAGGTCAAAACCTAGTATATGGCTGGACCGCCTATGGTCAAATCCTGATTTTATAAAGTTTGTCTCTCAGACAGAACTCAGCTTCTGTCTTGGATTTCAGATTTCAGTTTCAAGGGTCATCAGAGAGGAACATTAATTCTGATGGGTTATGATCATATGGGTTATAATAAATAGACCCACATTCCAACTAGCCACCCTGGGCTATGCACTATGCAGAGTTCTGTGATCTGGGTTGGACCAAAATGGATTTGCCATCTATGGTTTTGAGAAAACACTTGCATTGCAAGTGCATGGTTCGAACTTGATCGACAGAGTCTATAAATCTAGTGACAATGCACAAGTTGGCAACCACACAGGCTGTAAACACCTCCCTAGAAAACAAAGAACCTGTTTGCGCCGGAAACTCCAGTTGTGTCTGAAATCACTCACTCACTCCTCCCTCCTCACTATCCAGGAAGCTCTATGTCGAGGAATATATTGTGAGCTCATCAGTAAAACTGAAAAACACTTTCAGACACTACTTGGGTAATTTTCTCTGCACCGTTTTTCAGTCTCACAGTGAGCACAATGCAGGATGGTATATGTTGCTTGGTTAGTGACCATCTGTTACACACTACTTTTCATGATGCATTGTGGGAAACTATGACTCCACTATATAAGGTATAATCGTTCTCACTATACATTTGGATAGCACCACAAAATTGCGAACTCACCATATAGTGGACTATAGAGGGAGTTGTGAGTGATTTTGGACACAGCCTCCAACTCAGTGACATGGCATTCAGCTGACCAATGGTGGAAATGGTATCCAGATCAGGGGCTGGTCATAGGAATGACTGATGGTCAGTTGTGTACTAAAAGCTAAAACTATTTCTGTCTGTTTGCTGTGTGACTCAGCGAACAGACAAAATGGGCAAAATGCAGATTTTGCTTATCAGTGTAGCATTGTGTGTAAATTCTCAGAAAAGTTGAGTTTGAGTTTCAAATGTATAGGTGTGGATTGCTTGTTCCAACCAAAGGAGATGTAACTCTGACGCCTGGAACATACTGCCTGCATTGTATGTGCACGGCAGCCGCATAGCTGAACTGCTGCAGCTGGAATGCGTGTGTTCACACTGACTGCGTCGCTGCTATCACCAGCTCTATCTTTTCACTTAGAGTTTGCAGACTACTCCAATGAATTTATTTTCATTATTAACTCATTTCTGATTTATTTTTGTCACTAAAATGCCTCTGTCTCCACATGAAGCTGCTAAAATGGTAAAAAAAATTATTTAGATTTTTTTCATGTCTCTTTTATGTGATATATGATGTCATTATAACTTTCAACAGGTCTTTTCTCTGTGCATTTTTGTCACTTGGAAAAAAAAAAGGCAACAGACCAGATCTCTAGATCATACAATGTAGACACAAGGTGTCAAATGCAGGCAGCCAAAATGACAATCAATGTGTTCTGCAGACGCCACACACATGCCAGACAGCTAGCGTGTTCCCTGCCTGAGAATGGCGTTGTTTTTTCTTTGTCCAACCTGAGCGTTGAAGAAGTTTAGACAGGGACTGCAAAAGGACTTTAGAGAGAAATAGCTTTGGAGATCTGTAGGGGAATTATCCCTTGTTTTTGTTTCTCAGTTAGTGAGGATTTACAGCTGTTCCTTGTCTTATGTGACTGTAAACTGAATAATTTTGGTTTTCAACTGTTTCTGTTTCAACTGTTCAACTGTTTTCAACTGTTTTCAACTGTCTTTAATTCTTTTGGGTCAGTGTCATGTTCATCAACATTATTTCCAGCATTAGACAACTGTCAGTAAAAAGTTTTATAACCAGCTAACAAGTCCAAACTGCTAATGTTTCTCTGTGTCTGCCGGATGTACAATAAAGCACAGGGAATTTCCTGCATAGAGCTTTGCCATATACAGTTAGGCCCAGAAATTTTTGGACAGTGACACAAGTTTTGTTATTTTAGCTGTTTACGAAAACATATTCAGGATACAATTATATAATCAATATGGGCTTAAAGTGCAGACTCTCAGCTGTAATTTGAGAGTATTCACATCCAAATTGGAGCAAGGATTTAGGAATTACAGCTCTTTAATGGAGCTGCCTCTTTTTCAAGGGACCAAAAGTAATTGGACAATTGACTCAGAAGGCTGCAAAAAAAAAAAATAACAAGACTGCATGGGCTCTTCCCTCATTAACCTGTCATCAATTAAGCAGTTAAAAGGTCTGGAGTTGATTCCAGGTGTGGCGTTTGCATTTGGAAGCTGTTGCTGTGAACACACAACATGCAGTCAAAGGAGCTCTCAATGGAGGTGAAACAGACCATCCAGAGGCTGAGAAAAAGAAGAAATCCATCAGAGAGATACCAGAAATGTTAGGAGTGGCCAAATCAACAGTTTGGTACATTCTGAGAAAAAAAAGAGTGCACTGGTGAGCTTGGGAACTCAAAAAGGCCTAGACGTCCACGGAAAACAACAGTGGTGGATGGTCGCAGAATCCTTTCCATGGTGAAGAAAAACCCCTTCACAACATCCACTCAAGTGAAGAACACTCTCCAGGAAGTAGGTGTATCAGTATCTAAGTCTACCATAAAGAGAAGACTTCATGAGAGTAAATACAAAGGATTCACCACAAGGTGCAAACCATTAATCAGCCTCAAAAATAGAAAGGCCAGAATTGACTTTGCCCAAAAACACCTGAGGAAGCCAGCCCAGTTCTGGAACAGCATTCTTTGGACAGATGAGACTAAGATCAACCTGTACCAGAATGATGGGAAGAAGAAAGTTTGGAGAAGAATTGGAACAGCTCATGATCCAAAGCACACCACATCTTCTGTAAAACATGGTGGAGGCAGTGTGATGGCATGGGCATGCATGGCTTCCAATGGCACTGGGTCACTTGTGTTTATTGATGATGTGACAGAAGACAGAAGCAGCCGGATGAATTCCGAAGTGTATAGGGATATACTTTCTGCTCAGATTCAGCCAAATGCAGCAAAGTTGATTGGACGGCGCTTCACAGTACAGATGGACAATGATCCAAAACATACTGCAAAAACAAACCCAGGAGTTTTTTAAAGCAAAGAAGTGGAATATTCTGCAATGGCCGAGTCAATCACCAGATCTCAACCCAATCGAGCATGCATTTCACTTGCTCAAGACAAAACTTAAGGCAGAAAGACCCACAAACAAGCAACAACTGAAGACAGCTGCAGTAATGGCCTGGCAAAGCATCACAAAGGAGGAAACCCAGTGTTTGGTGATGTCCATGGGTTCCAGACTTCAGGCAGTCATTGCCTGCAAAGGATGCTCAACAAAATATGTAACATTTTACTTTATTTATTTACTTTGTTTATTTGTCCAATTACTTTTGAGCCCCTGAAATGAGGAGCATTTGTATAAAAATGGCTACAATTCCTACATGTTTAATCATATATTTTTGTTCAACCCCTTGAATTAAACCTTAAAGTCTGCACTTCAATTCTGTTGTAGTTGTTTCATTTCAAATCCAATGTGGTGGCATGCAGAGCCCAAATCATGAAGATTGTGTCACTGTCCAAATATTTCTGGGCCTAACTGTAAGTGTCTGGGATCAACGGTAACTGGAGCAAAGCGCAGACAACACAAACAGGTAGTTGCTTTAATAAACACAAAAGTCCAAAAACCTTACAGGATGCTAGTGAAAAAACTGAAGTACATGCAGGGGCCCAGAAATCTCCAAATGATGAGCCAAACTCAGGAACAATCAGAGAATACAAGGAAGAATCAAGACAAGTGGTAACACAGAGAAGGGAGGCCGGGATAATAGGACACAGGTGAAATACATTAGGGTGGGGCAGACAATCACAAAGGCAGGAAAAGAAAACAAATACAGGAAGTAAAAAAAACATGAGAGACAGAAGGTAAGTAATTTCAAAGTAAAACAGCAAATAAATAAAAGTCCAAACACAGTCATTATAGGGGCAGATGATGACAGTCAGCTCTTAAGATGATGATAATATGTCAGTGCTGGGTAAAAAGGCAGCAAAAGCACCAGCTGCCGCTTGCAGCAGTCACATGCATTTTCTTCAGAAAATGCAGAAGTTTCTAGTTGGTAACTGTTGCTCCACCACTGGCCTCTCCACTCTAGGAAAGTACTAAGGAAACAAACAGTTTAAAATCTTTAAGCATTTCTGCAACAGTGAGTCTTTGATTTGTCACAGGAGGAAAAAAAGCCACTCATCATTTCTTGCTGATGCCAGTTTTGTATCAACTGTCACTGGCAGATTTAACCAGCTGTTGCTCGAACTCGATAAATTCTTGGAAAACCTTACCTGCAGCAGACTTTTTATGTTTCCAGATGACTCATTTTAAAACAAGAATCACATAAAATGAAAATGGTTCTTTCCTCCACTACGGCAGCCCGATCTTATCCATACTCTGATCATCCTGTTGTCACCCTGTGAAATTGTTGTTGACAGTCAGCTGGTGTGTGTGTGTGTGTGTGTGTGTGTGTGTGTGTGTGTGTATGCGCTTATGTTGCAAGCATCTGTTATATGTGGTTATATAGGCCTATGTTAAACTATGGCAGGGCAAATAAAATGTAATAGTTTAATATTACAAATAATGATAATAATAAGTTAATACGTTAATGGGAAAACAGGTCAAATATCATCTTGACATTGGCTGAGGCTGACGCTATCGGTGACCAGGCTGATGATCGTCGATCACAGAGATCATCGTCCATCGGCACAACTCTCTTCTCCACTGTCCACATAAAGAAAATAGATAAACAAAATGGGGGCAAAACAGCAACAATAACTCCACAGGGAGCCTTTAAACTTAATTGAAAAGACAATAATAAATTTTATATCTTAATCCTCATGATTCTCAAACATAGCTCAGCAATAAAAAAAACATTTAACCAGAGAGAGACAGAGGGTAAAGACAGGAGTTACTGTTAATGTTTCTGTTTTCTTAAAACATCTTCTAAACTGAGTCCTTTGTGATTTTATTATGATGCAGAAAAGTAATTATTGTTTATTTTACTGCTTTTTAAATGCCTTAAAAACTTCACATATGTCCTTTTATATCTTCCAAATCGAATGAGCAGAGGTGAAGGAGGTAATAAATGAGGACTGTGGCTGTGTGGAGGCAGACATTGCCAGCATTACTGCTTCTTAAATGTAGCAGAAGCTGTGAGAGCTCACTAACCATTTACAGCTAAAGAAATTCAAAACGGCAACTTCAAGTGTAAAAAAACAAGCAGAGAGAGCAGATTTTTAACAAGACAGAGGAGAGGGAGGTGATTATCGTGGTTGTTATTGACTCTTAAGGGGCATTATAGCAACTGTTACCGCCCCATTGTGTGTATTGTATTGTGTGAATTTGGGAGGAAAGTTGTGTGTGACGAGACAATGCGTGTTATGATGCAAGAGCAAAAGGTAACTGTGCTTCCTGTTCATTCATCACCCTCCTAATCAGTGCCCGTCTTCCTTTCAAATATCTGGTCGAGATCAAAAAACATCAAAGGCCATAGCATATGATTAATTATGCCAATTACACAAATTGCCCAACATGCAATTCTTAGCAGCCACAAGACAAAAGTAGTATTTGGGTAGAATAAACCTTTATGGCAATTTTTGCGGTCTATGGTCCTAGAAATACAGTCCTGAAACTGCAGTTCTGAAATCAGCCTCTTGTGGTGGTGGCATGAAAAAGTGGGGTCCTAGAAATGCAATCGTAAAAGTGCGGTCCTTAAACTGCAGCCTCCAGTACTGCAGGAACATACTATTGGGATTGGCTTCTGGAGGGAAGTGTCCTTTTGCTATCTTATTTAGCCTATGAAACACAAGACCATTCAATCCTATGAGAGGAAAGCAGATAATGACCATATGAACTTGCTTTTCAGCATATTTTCATCGTATAATAGTTGAGGAAATAAATACTTTTGGAAAATGCTTAGAATTGTGCACCGAGGTCAATTAAATGATCGTCACTGCCACTAGATGTCGCACTAGACCACCAGCATCAGCACACCAAAACAAATGCTTTGTCAGCCACACCACTGGCCACAATGCTGACAGTTAGCCAGCTAGGGACAGCAGCATTTGCTGAGCACATTCATAATATTGGTAAAAGCAACTTAGCTAACGTTATCATGGCTACTGTAGCTTTCAGCAGCTCGTACGGTTTGCTATCTCGGTAAAGACAGAGCAGTATTGGCTCCACGGCTGACTGTGAAAGATATTCAGCCATGGACTTATTTGCTGGGCCCGTGGTTGCACAAATGACAGACAGAGCTGGTAAAACTTTATGGATGTTTTGACAGTCCGCCGGCTGATTGGGATTTGAGCTGGTGGTCCAGCCCCCCCATGGTCTGGTCTTATCTCTTGTTTCTTCAGTGGAGGAAATTCTGGAGGGTCGCTTTCACTGCATACTGCATTGTGCCATTTTGCTGGTAGCCGGTCCCTGTGTGTTTATAAACGAGGGGAGGCCCAATGGTTTAACAGGAGGGACTCACATGCACTAACATGCACAAATACATGCACTAACTTCCTCGCACTACCAGACCATCAACCAAAAACACAAACAGAAGGGGTGTGGCTTAGTTCTCTGCTCAGGATGCCATTACTGCTCTATGTCTTTAAATAGAAAATATTTATGTCTTTAAATAGAAAATATTTAAAGACATAAAATATATTATTTTTTTAAATGTATTTATTTTTTAAAATCTTGTTTACAGAACTTTAAGTTTTCTTCATGGATCTCAAAATAAACAGAGTTGGGGGAAGATTAAGATAAAGCTTGGTAAAAAGCTGAATAAATAAGTTTGGTCCCCGAATGCAATAAAAAGAAATGATTGTTTTGGCCACTTGGGGGCAGCAAAAACGAGTTGTGAACACAACATCACCTTTTTTATCAATGTAAAATGGCAAACTGGTGAACAAACACTTAACCCTAATCCAGTAGTTAAGGAGCAACATTATCCTTCATTTGAAGTAATGTTTCTGATCGCCAACTCCTTAGAAATATCAGCTTCTAAATGCTACGCTATGTTCATCAGCTTGTCCCTAACTATGTCTGACTGCAGTTTTGCAGGTGGGACGGTGAATCAGTGAGCTGAAACTCACTATCAAGATCAATAAACCTGCAGATTCAGATAATAATTCTCTTCATCACTACAAATAGCCCCTTTCATATTGTTGCATAAAATAATGATGCATTGTTCTGATAAACATACTGATTAAAGTTTGTCATTCTGTCTTTTAGGTTGTGCAGCCCACCACCTTCCCATCACCACCATCACCCAGATGTCCATAGAGATTTCACTGAGAGTTTCCATCATCCATTTTCTGGCTTTACACCACCACCACCAGTGTGCAGAAGCTGGATGGTCCTACCAAATCTAAATGAAGATGTTTCACATCCATGGAGTCAAATTGGCAAAGTATGCACTGTACTTCCACACAAGCTCTGATTATTATCTAGTTTCAGTGAAATACTTCATTTAACTGTGTCCTGTCTTGGCTCTTGAAACTTAGTGCTGATTGGAGAAAAGGCAGTTAATAACAGATTATTAATTAGTGTCAGAAGTGATTAATAATAAGATAAAGTAAGTAGCATTCAGTTTCATTTTTAGCTCATAGAGTAAGTATAGCTGTTCTTCAGTGTCTTAACTTCCTCGTATGCTCATATTGAAGAACCCTCATATTCTGCAGTTCCCCTCAACACCACAAAGTATTTCAATGTCTTTTAGCTCATTGTTTGGTTTTCATGATCTATACCTATATAGATATAGTATAGTCCAGCAGCTAATTCCCTGTAAAACTACATGTTGTTTTTGCACTTTTTTTAACAGTTTTTGGACAGACTAAACAAAAGAGAAAACATGGTGTTATTTAGTGAGGCTCTGGCAGATACACTTTGTAACCTTTGGACAGAACCAGGCTTGCTGTTTACAGTCTTTTTGCTAAGCTAACTGGCTGATGACTGTTGTGCCGACTCCAGAAAGTGGCCCCAAAAGTCAATCAAATCAGAGGTTTTGGCTAATTAACTGAACTTTATCACTGGTCAACCTCTGGAAGTTTCTCCATCTCCACATAGGATCTCTGGAGCTTAGCCACAGTGACCATCAGGTTCTTAGTCACCTCTCTTACCAAGGCTCTGTGGGGCGTCCAGCTCCAGGTAGAGTCCTGGTTGTTCCAAACTCCTTCCATATAAGAATGAAGGAGGCCACTGTGCTCTTGGAAAACATCAATGCAGCAGAAATTTTTGTAGCCTTCCCCATATCAAGACCTCAACACAATCCTGACTCTGAGCTCTGCAGGCAGCTCCTTCCTCCTCATGGGTTGGTGTGTTTGATATGTACTGTCAGCCATGACACCTTATATAGGCAGGTGTGTGTCTTGCCACATCATGTCCAATCAGCTAAATTCAAGGTATAGAAACACCTCAAACATGATCAAATGAAATGGGAGACACCTGAGCTAAACAAATGCGTCATAGCAGTTTCAGATTTTTCTTTTAAAAAATCTTTAAAATACTGTTTTTTTCTTTGTTTTCTCTTTTTTTAGCATAAGACTGCAACATAACAAAGTGTAAAAAAAAAAGAATTCTGAACACTTTCTAAATGTACTGTATGTCATAGGTGAAATCACTGAAACAAGTGATGCAAGTAAAGTTCCCAAAAAGGTTTGGTGGAAACATAGACATGATGCAGCATTAGCCCATAAGATGTGTCTTTTCAACTATAATGTACAAAATTATGTTGTTTCCATGCATAAATATTGTAAAAATGTGTTTAAACCAACAATTAAATATAATTCAAGGTATTGCAGAATCATCCAGGATTGGCATAACAATGCAGCAGGGTTGACAGATCAGGTGAGTTTGCCCCCATCCAAAGAAACAAAGTGAAATATTGACAGATGCCATCACTTGTCTTTTCTTACATTTTTTCCATCTTATCGCTTCATACGGATGCACCTATTATGGTAATGAAGGTCGGTACTGTTTACCCATGGAAATATCAGGAAAGTGCATAAGTGCATCGATATGACGAGTGTTAAATTGACTCGTAATGTTTTTCAGTCTTAGAGTGATTGCTGGACTGGCCATAACTTTAACTGCATCATACTGATGTCACACACTGAAAGCCTTTGGGTCTTTCTACTAGATGTACAGATGTACATTATAGATAGTAGGTACAATGAATCACACTGGAATTAAAGCAAATAAACAGATGGAAAAGAGAATTAAATAAATATCTTTCTTTTTTCCCGTTGTTCTTTTTTCTCTCCTCTTCTCATCTTATACTTCTGTTATTTTTCCATAACTGTCTCTCTCCAAATGCAAATGGAGTGGAACGAGTGTATTTGTAGCCACGGCAACAACAACATTATCATTAATGGTCGCCGCAGAGACGCTGGAGCTGTAATGGCCGAAAGCGCTCTGTCGCCGTGGGTTACCAGCTGGGTCTCACAGACACACACACAAATACACTGGATGAAAGCAGTGTGTACTCCTTTCAGTCAAATCCACTTTGCATTGATTTTGCAGTTTGGCTGAAAATGCAACAACTCTGCGTCTCTACCTCCATGGCTCCACCTAAATCAATCACACACACACACACACACACACACACACACACACACACACACACTCACTGTATTTTGGACAAGTGGCTTGTCTGAATGACGCCAGACATTTTCACACACACACACACACACACACAGTGCTGGTGACGCCTGCCTGGTAGCCGTGTATTGGGTGGGTCAGTATTGAACTCACACACTAAGTAACCTCATGACTGCCTGTCTGTCTCCCTCACCCCCTCTCTATACCTGGTTTTTCTAATCAGGTCTCTCTCTCTCTCCAAAGATTATAGCTCAGTTTGTTTCATGATGTCATGGCATGTTTGTGTATATATGCATGTACTGTATGTATTTAATGTCTACATATTGTAGTGTTCTTTTGGCCTCGGTCTGTTTTTCCTGGTTTGTTCTGGAGCCCTTTGTTCCAATAAAAGGAAATCTTAATGCAGCAGTATTAATGGCGATATTTGTAAGTGTCACTATTGCTAGTGTTAGCATAAACAGTTGTTTACCAGTCTTGCCAAGACCTTCAGCAATCGTTGTGTTTACAAGACAAAAGGATATAATATGTCCTCTGAGCAGCACTACTTTTTGTGGGCACCACAGTGACTCAGTATGGGAAAGTGACAAGATGGGTCAACCAGGTCAAGGGTAGCTGGTTAGCAAGCTAACTTCAGTAGAACAGAAGAAGTGATAGAAAGGGCAGCAAAACAAAAAGGTTGCTTTCCATTGCTGGAGACGGCTCTTGGCGATCTGGAAACATTGTAGTTTGAACCAACATGGTTCAACATTAGTTCAGCAACATGGTTTGTACTAACATGCTTCAAAATACTGTGGTAGCAACAAGGTATGACAGTTTTGGGAAGTCGTCATATTTCAAATGTGAAGTAGTTTAATGATGCATTACACCATGTTAGTTCAGTGCTAACTATGGTTGTTGTATGGGAAATGGGCCCATGTTTAGTTGTGCCAGACTGTGCAGATGAATTCTTGCTTTTAAAATCAAGCCATGGCTGTTTGGATGGAGCGGCTTCTTGGTCAGTGATGCTAGCACTGCAGCAGTCTTTAGCAATTAGCATTGTAGAGTCGTGTTGTTTTGCAAGGTGCTTCAGAAGATTAGAATCACTATTCTTTGATGTGGAGAAAGTCCTCACACCAGCATATAGCATTTTTGACCTTGCCTTTGAGGAGGGAAAAATGAGAAGCTAGCATTATTGCTGGATAAGCTGGATTGATGCACTCATTTGCGACAGTGTAAATTTGGGTTACAGCTGCATTTTTCTGCTTTAGATTGCAGTTGCCTGTTTCATGCAAAAGTAACAAGTAACAAGTCCTTTTGAATTTCAGTGATTGTAATTGCGTTACTTAATTTGAGTTTGCTATGGCTAGCAGACACAAGGTTTTAACTGGAAATGGACATGGAAAGTGGGATGTATTCTCATGGACTCTTAGTTTGGAGCTGTAGTTTCACAGTGGAGGCACTCATTTTGCTTCATTTTAGAATGGACCACTGTAACGTGAAGAGAGTTTTTGATGAAATATCTTTTGAGGAAAGCCAAACTTTCTGATCTGGTTCATAGTTAGGTGCAGGAAGGGGTCTGTCGTCCATCAGTGCTGGACCGGTCACTGTCAGACCAAGAATCTCTCCAGATCTTACAGCAGCAGCAAAGGTTGACTTGGACTGATGGAACAGCAATTTACACCACCTCAACACGAAACAAAGGGGGCTGATAACCCAAAGAACTTTCAAGTGGGGCCATACCAGCAGAAGTCTTGGTAAGTGAGTTGTGGGCATATTTCACCCAGGTGTGTTGTGAGCTTCAGCTAATCACTGCTTGCACTTTGCTGCTGAACGCTGAGGCACTTGTCAATCCAATCTTTAGAGGGTTAGATGTTTGCTAGTACATGACATGTTTGGAAAGTTATTATTTCTGCTGCATGTGGGAACTGACCCAACTTTGGCCAAACTTCTGTGTCCACTGATCCTTCAAATAATACTTCAAGTGGAGCTGGACCAAGATTACACAAAGATTTTTTTTTTATTTTTAATTTTTTACACTTGCAATAAAATTATCAATTAGCTGACATTTAAACTAAAGATTATTTATCTTACATTATTTATCTAAAAGCACCTAACTTTCCCCAACCACCCTAAAATCACACTCATAAGAATATACTGTCACACATAAAAGAATAATAAAACCCTCTTAATCATCCCTCTAGTGGGCTGTTGGAACCCTAAGCACTCCTATCGGGAGCTTCAGACCCTTCCCTCACCTCCTCCTCTGTAATCCTCTCCTTTAAATGCCATATTTTCTTTTTTCTTCTTTCCAAGCCTCCTCTCCTTCCTCTCCTTTCCTGAATATGCAAATCACCACGCACTGCTCACCATTCGCAGCAATGGTAGCAGTGAAGTGCCCCACAAAGCATCTGATGCATTTCCTCAGAACAGAATCACAATAGAGTCTCCACATTGTCACGTGCAGGCGACCTAAACTTTCTACTGAAAACACAAGATGTCTTATCCCCATTAATACTTCAATTACAATTATATATTAGGCTACTGCTGATATCTCCAGCCTCAAATTTTGGTTTTATAAACAATAGATCACTTTCTAATAAAGCATTACTGATAAATTACTTGATTCTTCAGCATAAGCTTGATGTGATTGGTCTATATAAAATGTGGCTTAAACCAAGCTTTGTCTTACTTCTTAATGAAGTTTCCCCACCTGATTGCACTAATGCACATGCTACTTGCTGACTAAGCAAGTTAGGCCTGTGGCATTCACAATTAACAATTTTTAGAGGAATTTCATACATATCATACTAATACTGGGTAGGTCCTCTCTTTGCTCTTAAATCAGCTTCAGTTCTTAATGGCATGGGTTCCACATCACATGACTGTCGCATGTCTTTTCTGCATATTTGTCAGCTCCACTTTCATGCTGACAATCTCCTGTTCTGCAACATCCCAAAGGTGTTCTGTTGGATTCAGACCTGGTAACTAGGGAGGCTACTGAAGGACACTGAATTCATTGTCATGTTGATGAAACCAGTTTGAGACAACTTTTGCTTTGTGACATGGTGCATTATCATGTTGGAAGGAGCTGTTAGAAGATGGTAAATTGTCACCATAGAGGGACGCATATAGTCAGCAACAATACTAAGAGAGGCTGTGGCATTCAAACAATGACTGATTGATATTTAGGGGCCCAAAGTCAGCCAAGAAAATCTTCCCGACACCATTGCACCACCACCACCATCAGCTTGGACTGTTGGCACAAGGCATTTAGGTCCATGGATTCATTCTGTTGTCACCAGATTCTGACCTGACCATTTGAGAATCTCAGCAGAAAAAATACAGGCTATATTTCACTGGGCCTCTTCCCACAACAGCCTCAGATTTTTGTTGCGTAATTTTATTCTCCCTATTTGCCTGGTGCTCCTGCCTCTCCTACCTCTAAGCCCTTGCCTGCACAACTTTTAAATAAAGGTGAACCGCTTGAACATTTTAGTGGTGTCTCTGGTCGTGCATTTGAGGTCTGTGTGTGTCTGAGGTGTGACATTGGTTGCTTTTCTATAAGCAAGGGAGCTGATTCCATGATGATAGGATGCCTTTCCAATATGTACAACAGCGTTTTTTTCCCTATAGAAATTTTTGTAAATTTCTCCCTTTTTTTAGTTAGTTTTTTGTCCTTCAGAATGCCAGACTAACGATAAAGGCCTAGTTTGCAATTGGCAATGACTAATAATAATGTTAAATCTTAGGAATGGTATTCAAATGTTTTACTTAGTAAAACTAAAAATACCCTATTAACAGCAAACACTCTGAATGCAAAATTTTATGAAAGTGAATTCTTGGAAATTTACAAATAACCTTGTGAGCAGTGATTTAATGTTGCTAATCTGATTAAACTTAGAAAATTAGCAGAACAATTTGATAAACAACAATGCATCATTTCTTTATTATTTAAAATTGTTTTTTATGTGTTCACTTGACACAACAGAGAGAAGAAAGAATCAACTAATCAGTAACATCAATATTCAGATGCAGCACAAATGAAACACTTACGCAATATAATAAAATATGGCTATTAGATGAATTTGGTGGAACGACTAACTAACTAACTAAAATATTTGCATCTTAAATGTAGTGAAGTAGATTTGTCAACACTACTGAAAGTAGTTGTTCTTACAGTACATGGATTACTGTACTTCCATCACTGGGAATGAACAATAATAAATGAACAACTATTATTAATGAATACTTAACATATGGCCCCTTTATAACTTTGGCTCAAGGACTTTCCTAATGTCACTTCATTTTTATTCCTTCCATATTAGGTATATATTCACATCCACATGTCATATTACAGCTAAAACAGTCACTACACTACAGAAGAAGTTGGGGAGGACAGGAGGAAAGCTCATGGCATCGTGTTATTTTACGTTGTGGCTACTTATCTCTTCTTTTTTATGTTCATTGAAAAATTCACCAGTAAAACAATAACACTGTGGTTTCAAACTTGCATAAAGAAAGAATAACTACTAAAAAAAAAAAAAAAGAAAGAAAAAAAAACAAATTAGTGTGACCCTGATGATACAAGTTCCTGGACCCAACTTGAAAACACTTGACTTATCTAGTAAATTGATCCCAAAATTCATATAAATAACCTAAAAATCATCATAAATGGAACTAGAAAATGATATTTCATGCTGTGTACCCTTGTTAATCTCAGATCTGACTTTTGAACATCCTCAGTCCATTGCCACATCAGGAACCAGTCACGTGAGCGGAGTGCATCGTCCCACCATGTGTCCAGCACAAACAGCTAAGGACCACTCACCAGCAGCATCCTGCTGCCGCAGCGCCCTCCCCAGTCTGAATCCATTCTAGCTGTTAGCCTAACAGCTTCCTACAGAGCTGCCACAACAAGTTAACTCTTGTGTTGTCTGACACAAGTAGCTGTGTACTGTTTAATAAAAAAGGAAACATTTTGGACTCTGTTGTAAACACAATTTTAGTAATATGCTTTACCATTATTCAAAATGTATTACGTATTCTTTTCTAATTTGCAACTCCTGTATGAATCTATGACTTCATCACCAGTGTGTGTGTGTGTGTCCAAACTTTTGACTGGTACTGGACATATATATACATATAGTCTTATATTTATATGTACTGTACAAATATGTATATTCATGTATTTTCTTTTGCACTTTTGTGGCATATCTGTGTGTGTGTGTGTGTGTGTGTGTGTGTGTGTGTGTGTGTGTGTGTGTGTGTGTGTGTGTGTGTGTGTGTGTGACCTGAAGAATGCAGAATGCAAAATGTTTGTTACTGTCTTTGTCTAAAATTCAAATACTGCACATACATGTGTAACTACACAGGTAACAATTAGCAGTGACTAATACTAATGTTTAGATGTTAGGAATGGCAGTGGTGGGACAGGTATTCAGATATTCACTTTAAAGTAAAAATACCTTACAAATAGCAAACACTTAATGCAAAAAGTTATTATTAAATATTATCAGGAAAATGCAGTTTAAGCATCAAAAGTGCATAAATTCTTGGAATATTAAAGATGAATTATCTTGTAAGCAGCAATTCAATATTGCTAGTGGGATTAGAATTTGAAAATTTGCAGGACAATTTGATCAACAAGAATGTGTCGTTTATTTATTATCTAAATATCGTATTGTTTTTATGTATTAATTTGACACAGCAGAGAGAGGAGATAGAGCAGTGTGTAATGACGGACCAGGATGGGCGGTTAAGGATTATCTCTGGGTGAGGACGAGAAAGAAGCGATGTGTGGTGTCAGAGCGCCTCTAAGTGGCCAGAGGAGAGGCTGAGAGCGTTTACATCTCATCAAATTCTCCTTTATTCTTTCTACATGTGGTTTATAGTTTGATTTTCTATTCTTCATCAGGCTTTTCTAAACAATTCCGACCATTTTTAAATACATTTACAAATGTGTATGCACATGTATCACATACCTTTGAATCAGGATTCTTAACTGATGTTTTATATTTTCTTACAGTTTTTTTTTTTTGTTGTTGTTGTTTTTTTTTTATTATTGCCAATATGTTCAATACTGGGTTTACTCTGTCAATACCTTTCACAGAGTCAGCACAACAGCAATGTGGACTGAACTGTGGATCACTTTTGACTGTTTGATCACACAATTTAACACCAAATGCATTCAGTTACCACATCTTTCAAATTTCATGAATTATTTTCTCTCTCAAACTCAACCCATACACCGCTCTGGGTATGCACCTTTACATACTACAAAAATGTAAAATTTACACTCTAAACCTAACATAACAAAAAAATATTTTAAATGAGACAGGAATTTGATATACCCAAGACTTTATTAAAGTGTTTTTTTTTCATAAAAACAAATGACACTTCATTTGTTTTAATGTAATCCAGCAGAGATTAATCATAATTATCATTGATCAATCATTGATCAATAATCAATCTACAGTATGTTGTTTGGAATTGAGATAACACAATATATGTTAAAAAGTACATGTTAAATTAAAATTTTATTTCTGCTGGAACGCCACCAAAGGATCCAAAAAGTGAACATACTACAAGAGTTAAACTCAGAATTGAGGCATACAACACTATGCAGTTATTTTCATTCCTTGATGACAAGTCTGCACAAGATTTGTGCCAGGTGAGGAAACAGGGCAGGTGAGTCTGAAACCAGACTGTTTTGTAACTGTATGGGCCAAGGCAGTTGGTTAACCAGGATGAAAGATTTATTTGTCTCATACATACATATTCTGATATTTACATGCAATGTGTTCCTGTCAAGGGTACACCCTGCCTCTTGCCCAGTGTCAGGTGGAAAAGGTGAATAGTACAAGCTGGAGTAAGAAGATGTAGACATACAGTATGAACAGGTATATATATATATATATATATATATATATACATATACATATATATATATATATATATATACAACAGAATATACTTCTTACGTACACAATAACTTCAAATAGACTTAATGCACACCAAGTTAACCTATCACCCAGCTCTCTAACAGAGCACAGTGGTGCACTGAAGTGACAAACTAAGAAAGGAGGGTTCATTTCTAAGTGTGACCTGAACCACATGCCTCTGAGCAGGGCAATGATCCATAACAGGAACTACACAGACAAAATAACCAACACCACTGCATTTCCTTTTACTTCTTTCTTTCGTTCTTTCTTTCTTTCCTTTCTTTCTGCGACTGACAGGGGCTTTTCACCTTCATCACTACACTACAAAGGCCCTGTTCTTTTTTTTTTTTTTTTTTACCCAAATCACCATCTTTTCCTAACTAACCAAGTAGTTTTAGTGCCTCAACCTTACCAAGTCATGACCATTATTATTGTAACCATGACCACCACGGTCTGGTACGCCTGGCATGTAAGGTGTGCTATTTCAGGAGACACTGCTATGGACTGGTTGTATATTCTCTGTGGAAAATGCTGCTGCTTTTCATACTTGGTGCGACCACTGCTACCACAAAGTAAACCCTAGAGTCTTGTCATGTTGTCAGGGATGAGCGGGGGCAACAGAACTGACCTTTTAACTCCAAGGATAAAAGGGACACATATGAGTGGTGGACTTAGTTTTATGCAGCAAAAGCACGTTTTTGCTTAGAACACAATGTGATTTCAGGAATCAACAATGTTAACAAAATACACCCACATGAATCTATGTGGTTATTTATACATCACAAAACTGAAAAAAACCCAAATGGGAACATTTGGTTTTTAGACATTTCACATTCAGTCATGTACAGATTTTAATTTTTATTATCAAAATGTGATTTCTCAGTATAAAAAACATTTTGTTTATTATTTTTTCTTCATTCAGCAATGGTCAAAAAGAGACGGTCCTGAACACAGTAACACATCTACAGTAAAAGACAAATTCACATATTTTTGCATGGCAGTATTTTAAATCAGTTGGCAGCACTTTTATTTGAAACTGTTAATATGTGTTATTCTGTGGTTTCACCACTAAACAAGAGCTGTGTGTAATTGTTATATCAAAATGTTTGTCTACTAAACCAACCGAACCAAATATCTTAGCTTCTAGGATCCATCATCACTCTTCATCTTGCGTGTTATGACAATTATTATGTATGATAAATATTTAAAACATGAAACATTGCTACACAAACTGGGGAAAATTGCTGGTAGCATAACAATCTGTTTCAATTCCAAACTGGGCTGGTCACTCAGAGAGCCCTCCTCTGCTGTCATGTCTGCTAATTTTTTTCCACCTTTCATTTTGTAGCCAGGTAGTTTTTCTTTTTCCCTCCATATCCAACCCATCAGAGTGGAGGAGGAAAGCAAGCTCTTAATGAACAAATTGTGATTGTCATTAGGCTGACTGTGCAGGGAGATGGGCCTTCTGGAAATAAAAGAATATCCTTCTTAATTAATGGTGACATCAATCATGGTTTGGCCTGATTGGCTGAGAGGCAGTCCATCTCCTGTGTGATTCATAGGCAAGACATGAGCGAGGGAGAGAGGAAAAGTGATGACATAGAAAGAGAGGAGGGCATAGAGGGAGTAAAGAGAGAGATATAAATAGATTCTGTTTTTTTCATCCTGTCTGGAATTGAGATCCAAATGCTGAAGTGGAAGCTTGCTTCACCGGAATAAGTCAACTTCCCATGGTTTCAGTCATCTCAACTCAAGAACAAACCATGTTTACCAGCAACATCCAAACTCATGGCCATACTGTCTCTTACAGCATTTTTACACCAGAATTAGTTGGCGGGTAAACCCTCAATAAAGGCAATTGCCTCCTTTCACACACACAACTGTGGGGAATCATGTCATCACATGCAGTTAGATTGCACACACAGACAGGGGAGAAAGAGTGAGGTGTTGGCCATTGTGCAAACTGGTAAAACAGAATTTAATCTCATCAAGTTGGTGAAGCTCAGTCTTTCATTCCCGATGGCAGTGTAGCCGCAGTGCTACTGGTTTAACGGCACTGTGCTGGACAGGTGACAGATCTGTTTACAATGTTTTTGCTCTGAAAGACAGGAAAGCAGGAAAAGGAGAAAAGGTTAGCCTGTTCACCCAGGTGTTGTGTTCACATCAGTGCCAATCAGAGCCAGAGCCAATAAATACCCACGTTTACTTGGAGTCATTTGACCCCGGTGTTAATGCTGATTGTTCCCTTTTCCACTGCAGACAAAATCCCAATGTTAGCTGGTCTTAGTGGGTTTTTTGACCAGTGGAAAATAGGCTTTAGTGGGTAGACAGAAAGCAGTTGTATGTTTACCCTTGACACACGGTAGCAGAGCTGAGCGTCTCTCCACATCCACAGTGTTCTTCTCTGACGTCTATCAAACTGCTTGTGATTCTGTCCTGTCACTTTCTTTAGTGAAGTATGGCCATGTCTTTAAGTAGAAAAACTTTGATTGGTCTTATTGAAACTGCTGTGCAAGAAAAGCGATAAGAGGAAGCATTAAGAGCATTTATTTGGACATTTAGATGTGATCACTACAATATAGGTATTGTAGCCCTTTTTAGAAATAGTCATGTATTCAGACCACCTCTGAATGTGGTCTGAGTGATCGGATACCAAATGCGTCCTCAATGCATCCTGGGTGCATTCACACCTGTAATTAGAGCTGTACACTTGTGATCAGATCACCCAGGATGGGTGTTAGTACCAGGTCGGAACAGGGCCTCAGATACACAGAAAACTGTTGTGTGTTGACACACGACAGCAGAGCTGAGCGTCTCTCAAACTGCCAGCTCTGAGCCTGTTCTGTCACATTTTTTATTCAAGTACAGCCATGTATGTAATATTATCTGTAGGCCATCAAATGTTGAAGATTTTTAAGAATTTAATATCACAATGAAAACTTGCATTCAATTCACTCAATGGAAAAAATGTTTTATTAAAAAAAGTCATTCAAAAAATGAGAAGTCCTAAAGTTAGGACTGACTGGCCCATCATTTGTAGGAGTTTCTCCTAAATCAGCAGGTTAGGAGCTAAGGCTTTTAGCCTTGAGATGCTTTGTGAATACAGGTCCAGGTGATTAAACCTGACTGCTTTTCAAAGAGTGAAACATCTACTTACTGGACTGAGGTCAGGTGGCCAACTTTGCTGCTCAACAACAGTCCACAGGCGAGTCATAGAGAGCTGTGTGTATGTTTAAAGTCATACAGTCTGCTCAAATTGAGTAACTACAAAAAAAACTGCTTCATTTCAGGGAAACTGCTGTATTACAGAGAAGAAATGACAAAAAAATATGTATGTATACATGTATGGCTGCACTGAATTATAGCCAATTATAGTTTTGCAAATAGGCAAGCAGAATGAGCAGCCAATGGTGGACAATTGCATTGGGCTCCTGACTACCAAGGGCCTCAAAAAGCTGCTTGTCAGATGTGGTGGTGAGCAACACTGGCACACCCCAGGGAAGCATTGCTTTATTCTGCGTTAATACCGGTTGTTATCTCCTGGTCCGTTGGTTATGGAGAGGAGGACACCTCTGTAAAGAATAAGGCTTCTGATAAAAACCTTCTGAATGTGGATCATGAGTTATTAAAGAAACAATCGAATCAAAGGTTAGGAGTCTCAGCTCCCAGCCCTTGTCTGACGTCTGGTACAGTCTGTGAAAGACTGACTTTTAATGTGAAACTGTCCTCATAAAATTGATCACAAATATTTACACTGGACACATTGCTCCATCAACTTAAGTTGCTCTTGGTGAGCGATCACCAGTGGTCACCGCAGAGACAGGCCCTGTTGAAAATTATACCAGTGAATGAAACACAGCTCTGTTCAGTCTGTTGGATCCACCACTGAAATTAGATGGTCCAAGAAGTCTACACCCTGGTTTACTGAGGAAACACATGCTCTGAAGTACGTCTGCAGGAAAATGGAACTCAAAGCAAAATCAGACTCTCTCCTCCTTCAGTAGAACAAGTGTGCATTGAAATACATGTGTGCTCCACTGTTAGAGCTGCAAGTTAATCAGTAACAATAAACACAATCTCAGATTTTTAATTTGACACTGTAGCTAAACTTATTTCAAAAACGGCCATCTCTTAGCTGCTCGCTCTTTACAGCTCATGATTTTCTGTACTGTATTTTCCGGACTATAAGGCGCACTTAAAAGCCTTTAATTTTCTCAAAAAACGACAGTGCGCCTTATAATCCGGAGTGACTTATATATGGATTAATTCTGGTTGTGCTTACTGACCTCGAAGCGATTTTGTGTGGTACACGGCGCTCACGGCGCTCTGTCAAAATGTTTTAGTACGACTTTGGTAAACTACAAAGCCGCACCGCTTGCAGCATTACGGCTATCGTGTTACAGCTATGTGGACAAGGAATGAGCTGAAAAAGTGAGTGTATTGTGTTGTATTTTACGTGTTATAGCTGAACAATTTTGAGAGTTATTGTGAATACGCTAACGTTTGATTTAGCGGTATCAGACTGTGTTTTTTTTATGTGTTACAACTGAACAAGGTTGGGAGTTATTGTGAATATGCTCATTAACGTTTGAACAATGTTGAGAGTTATTGTGAGCGCGTTTAATAAAGTTTGACTGACTTATCTGACTGTCTTGTTTCGCTTAATGCGCCTTATAGTCCGGTGCGCTTTATATATGAAAAAAGTTCGAAAATAGACCATTCATTGACAGTGCGCCTTATAATCCAGTGCGCCCTATAGTGCGGAAAATACGGTAATTTCTCTGCAGTAAAATAGAGATTAGATGCAAAATCATGTCTTCCTCTGCAGCTTCTTCTGCAGAACCAGTTAAACATTATGTTGAGTCCCAGACACTTTCTGCTTTAACAGATTTTCAGACTTTGGGCCCTATCTTACACCTGGCACAAAGCACAAGTGTCTTCGCTGGTATCGGACCAACACAGTGCCACAGTATTTCAGTGTTACTGCAAGGATGCATTATCATGAGAGTAATATGTACGGACATAGCCAGTATGTCACAGTGTTTCCCATTCACCCTGAGTATATTTGTTCCACCAAAGTTTAATAAAGAACCGAACATTTATTTACACCTGTCACAACAAAGAAAATGCCTTACATTGTGATTTGAGACTTCTCAGTTTGGGGACATTCAGTGGTGAACATCTTAATTTATTACTGACTACTGTCATTGTCTCCACTAGCTTTAAAATTGCTGTGGGTAAACCTTTTCTTATGAAACCACACCTTGATACAGGGTCTCTAAATAACTATCGGCCATTGTCAAACTTTCTTTTTAATACCACCGTCCTGGAAACAGCAGGAGCTGAAGACATCTCAGCATATGTCTGTCACATTTTCGCAGACACGATATCTCAGTAAGACCTTGACGGAACTTCCTCAGATTTGGCAAAAACATTCACTTGGACTCAAGAATGACCTGATTAGACCTTGGTCAATGTGACCTCACGAAACACTTTTTAGCCATTACTAAAGACTTGCAGACATTTTTAGGTACTGTGCTGTACTTTATTCACCCTCTGTGTGAAACGTCCCATTAGCACTCAGGGCTCTTTCAGCCCTCCCCTCTCTGACCTGTAGTTACTGAAAAATGGACTCCACGGTTACATTGTGGATAATTTATCAAAGCTAACAATGTATAGCGTCAATACTGACAAACATCTAAGCATTTATATCTTTGCTACACTGCCTCTTACTAACATGACCAGGACCCCGGTGACCCGGTTAAACATCACAGATCCACAATAATAATGCAGACTGACAACCCTGAGTCCCCCATTCGGCCACATTAAGTGAGAACTACAGAAATAACCAAGATAAAAAAGAAAGTGTCTAACTGTGCCCAGTTTCTGAAGCAGTCCACCTTGAAGTGCTGGGCTCACAGTAAAATGTTTGGAGCACTGGAGGGAACCATGGTCACAACGAAATAGATTTCTCCAGGCAGTTGTGTAGGGGCATGCCAAGCTTTGGTGGGAACTTTGAGGCTTGTGACTGTTTTGCATGCACACACTATAAGAAAAGAAAAACTCAGAGAGGCATAAAAGGTCCTCTTTAATAGTTTGACTCCAGATAAATAGAGATGTAATCTGAAACTAGTCGGAGTGGCGGAGGCATACAACCACAAGGTGATATTTCTGGTTTTCTAAAGTACTGGAAAGAGTTGTGTCTCAGCAGCTTTCAGTTCACATATCTGTCAGTGACCTTTTCAGTCTGCCTTCAGGGCCTGTCACTCCACCAAAAGCATTCTTACTAAAGCAAGTTATAACTTGATAACACATCATGCCAATGTTATCCTCCCTGCCCTGGTTCCTATCCAAATTCTGTATCCATTTTAAAATACTGGTGCCCGCCTTTAGAACCTTGCATAGTCAAACACCTCAAATGTGAAATGGTGTAATCCTAAAAATACCAGTCAAATGTTTGGAAACACCTATTCACTTGAGATGGGACAGGTACTGTATATATAAATAAAGTTTTTTTTTTAAACAAAATTATGTAAAAACTTTTTTAATGTTGGAAAAATCCTTTAATTTCATGAGACCAACATGGATAGCTGGTTAGCAACAGGAAGAATTAAAAATGAAGAGTTAAGAGACAGGGAGTGAATTGACAAGTGATCTCTCTCCCAACTAACAAATTGAGCCTCCCCTGTTTTCTCCTGTTGCAGTACAGTTCTCAATGTTCACTTATTATCAATAAATAAAAGGTGCTCAGAGAAGGCATTATTTGGCCTCAATAATGTTATCAGGTCAGATGTGGGCCGCCAACATTTTTGAGGTTTGGAAGATGGGCATGAGTTGGAAAAGGGTGGGAACCACTGGCATAGATCATCATTCATTGGCTCCCTGTCCATGTCAGATCAGATGTTCAGGTGCTTTTAAAGACAGAATCCTAAATGCACCCTTATGAATCTACTGAGTATTCACATAAATGCAGTGTACAGTAAACACATCACCATATCTCACTGCCAACAGGTCAATAGTATATTACTGTAACACAGTTTAGTCTGAGAGTACTGTACAACAGTAGCCACTCCAGTGAAACACACTTGTGGTAAGTCACAGTAAAACAGGTGGCGAGGGTCTGATGCTGGGAGCAGCACATAGACAGTGTTGGATGAGTGGATAAAGATATTCATTTGATACTGCCTTGATGAATTGTATGAACTTAGACAGATATGGAAAAAGTTCTACTATTGCATCATTCCAAGAAAGCAAGCAGGCCTAACTGATCCCTTATCAAAAGGTGCCAGCACAGATAGTTATAGGGTGTGTTGTTACTATTTGTTGTTAAGGTGTTGACTCAGCTCCTGAAGATATGAGGATGAGACTTGTTCTGCAGAAGTACAAGTACTGTTGCCAGACCAAACCCTTCAAACCTTTGTAAAAGACAAGCATCATAGATTTGTAGTACTGTTTATTGTACCAAGACTTTTTTATATTTGTGACACAGTGCACAGTGTGATGCAGACCATTGTTGTCAGACTAGTTTTGTATGTTAATGTGCTGTTTTCCGACTGCACTCTTAACGTGCACCGAAATTTTTTCACAACACTCTTCGGCTCAGAGTAATACATTTTGAATTATATTACCATTACATTACCTTTTGTCAGGGACATTCCACCTTACAGGAGCTGCTATGGTCCAGCCAAAAAAAAAAAAAGGTGCTGGTTTATACTTCAGACCTAGTTCTATTAGAAGGCTGAAAGATCTCTGAAGGAATGCTATCACTGCTTTCTGCCATGTTTTGACTGGTAGACTGTTGCTGGTTAAAGCTGTATAGTACCTAAGTAGGGTTGCCACTCGTCCCATATAATACAAGATCATACTGTACTTGAAAATAAAATGCTGTGTTCAATATTGAATCAATACAGGATGCAATTTGTCCTATACCCTGTAGTAGTACTAATAACTGGTTATAGTCTGCAAGTGGATTGGAGAAGTTTACCAATGAGCAGTACATACTCTGCTTGCTGTGAGAAAATACATGTATGGTCGTCTTCTACAGGTGGCTCACCTGGTAGAGCGCATGGTGTGACCGCTGCACTCTGGGTTCAAGTCTGACAAATGGCCCTTTGCTGCATATCAGATGCTCTTTATCTCTCCTTGACTTTCCTCTCCAATGCTAATTGTATTAGTATTTTGCTACATTTTGGGAGGGGTGGGGGGTGGCTCCTGTTACAAGGTGTGGCTTCTGAGGAATCTATATAGATAGATAGTTCTGCAGAACTACCAGGGACCTGTTGGCAGATCAAACTGTCAACATCTTGTAACGCTGGTGAGTTGATAAACCTAAATGACTTTTGAGTGTCATGCATTTTTGAAACTGTTCAAATTTTTGTAATAAAGAAACGTCATAGTTTTGTTGTTGCATTTATTGGTATTGTTAGATTTAGATTTTCTGTATTTGTGTCACAGTACATTGTGTTTGTGTAAATGTGTTGTTTTACTATCACACTCTGGAAAACAGATCAAATTCAACTATTACCAGTGAAGGCAGGGCTGCAGACCAGTGTTTTACATTACTTGCTGCACTGGTGTACTCGGCCCATATATAGCATGATTGTCAGGTGCTACTTCCATACCTGGACCATTTAGTGCACACAAAGAAAATATTCCAGCTGTCAGTCAACACTGGAAGATGAAAGCCAGAATCTACCCAGATGCAGAAATATATGGGCCAGACCCGGGCCATGGAACCAGGGTGTATACTGGGCCGAAGTTTGCTATCTGGGCAGCATATAATTTGAGTGCAGCTAAAATGTTTTAACCACGCCTTTGGGGCTACAGTAATAATAATAATATAACATTTAAGCATTACCTTTTGTGAAATTGGAAAAGCCATTCTTTGTGAAAGGTAGATTCAGTTTTGGCCTCTTTGTTTGTTGTAGGCTCTGGCTCAGAGTCAGAGGAGACAATATCTGCCAAAGATGCTGGGTCAGGATTAGGCATCAACAATATAATCAGTATAGTCGAATCTCCTATATAATCCTAGACTGAGTAAACTCAAAATAGGCTTCAAACAAAGAAGGGGGAAGCTCACTGGGGGAAAGCTACAGTTCTGGAAGGTACCGTTCATGAGAAAAGTCAAACCGAACACTTGGCTGAGATTTCTGGCACATTTTGGACTTTGATATGTTACATTACTTTTAGGCTTGTCTTCACTCCTATCTCCATTGTGTTTCTTAGGTAATAAGTCCGAGATCACCATCTCTTGGCTCACTCAGTTATTACATCTGCAAATGAAAATAAAACCTCTGGGGGGAGATCTGGTTAAGTTTAAAGTTAATTTGAGTTTGTTGAATTGTCAACCTTTGGATTTCACTGTATGCCCTGAGCCACAGTGGCAACGCTAATACTTATTTTTCTTCACATTTTACATATACACTTTACCACTTAAGGGTAAATTGTTTTCTTCCTAGTTATTCTTTTAAATAAATTCTTCAAGTCCACATTATTTGAATCTAAGATTTTATTTGTTTGTGTTCACACTTATTACACGAAGTCTGTATCTAATATTCCCTTAACTGACTTAAGCCAGTTACCTCAGGTTCACTCTGATTCATTTGTTTAATTCTGACCTCATTACTATGTGCTCATTACATGCTGCATTTATTCAGTTGCTTATAGATATTTAGTGACAATTAACATCACAATGTGTGTTCTTTAAGGACAGAAACAAGAGATCATTTTAATCATTTTCTATCAAATATCAGGTTGTGCCCTAACCAGGATTTTTAATTAAAGTGTGGCCTTTGTTGCACTATAACCCCAAGTCTATAAGGTATTAAATAGATGGTAATGCTTCTTCATGTTGGCTACAATAGCAAAGGTGTCTCTCTGTACGTGGTGAAGCCCCCATCACCATTCATGGCAGTGGTGCTTCTGGATGGACAAAAACTCATTTATGAAATTCTACTGACTAACAAACACAGACAGACAGACAGACCTGCACAAAATGTGTTCACTGACTCTCAGTGCATACATACATACATATCCTGCAATGACACATTCAAAGCCTCTCATCCAATACATTTTTTGCAGTGAAATTAAATCTATTTCAAGCAACCATACAATCCCATGGAAGCCCACCAACAGTAGAGTACGATGGGCCATATGCTGCCACAGCACAAAATGATCAAACGAACGCAAGTTAGATGAAGATGTACACATGAAAGCAGATAAAGTAAAACAAACAAATAGCATGGCTGTGCTGACAGATATCAGATTTGAGTAATCTAAATATCTGTTAATTACAACTAATGTATCTCAACAGCACATTTAACGTGAGTCTGTGCTTCCCCTGCAGTCTGACAGCCTAACTGAGAGGAGCCACAGGATTGGCTGACATGGTGGTGGTGAGAAGGTGGAGTCAAAGTGGAGCCAGAGCAGCTGGTTGAGGAGCTCTACCACCTCCTCTGACAGGTATGGAATGCCATTTTAAACAATATTGAATAAATAAACAAATACATAAATAGGGCTAAATAAATATATACAGCTGTGAAATTAATCCTGAAGAAATTAGGTAATACATTTAGAAATATATAAATAAATGTAAATATAAATGAGTCAAAAGATAAATAAGTGGCTTTACAAATGAATAACTAAATAAATAAATTAAATTAAATTAAAAATGACTAAATAGCTGAATAAATACCTTTGTATTTTAAAAATTACATTATTATTATTTATTTCAGGGGACTTGTATTTTATAATTACACATTTATTTATTTCAGTAGACTTTTATTTCCTAATGCCACATTTAATTCCCAGCTCTTTTTATTTCCGTCTGTCAGACTAAAGCAACAGCACCAAAGCAGCATTAAATCAGGCTGCAATGTCATGCTAACTAGCTGTAGCTGTGGCATAGAACCTGTGAGATGCACAGGGGAGAGGAATGTCAGGGCAGCCCTGCATAGGCTGCTGCCCCTGCAACCCAGACACAGAGAAGCAGTAGTATGCATGGCAAATGAAGATGAAATGTTCAATGGATATAAGCCTAATATAGGGTGGCCCTGAAGGTCAATATATATATATATATATATATATATATATATATAGTTTAACATGTCCCTATGGTCAAATTATTTTCAATCTTTTCTAGGGGTACCATCATTTTTGTCCAGTCCAGTTTCATTAATTTATTTTTTTAAATGATTCTATATATATATATATATATATATATATATATATATATATATGTCCTGAGGTGTGTCCTGTAATTAGCATCACAGGTGTCTTCAACCTTGTAATCAGTCAGTCTGCCTATTTAAAGGGTGAAAAGTAGTCACTGTGCTGTATGGTGTGTACAACACTGAACATGGACCACAGAAAGCTAAGGAAAGAGTTGTCTCAGGAGATTAGAGAGAAAATTATAGACAAGCATGTTAAAGGTAAAGGCTATAAGACCATCTCCAAGCAGCTTGATGTTCCTGTGACTACAGTTGCACATATTATTCAGAAGTTTACAGTCCACAGGACTGTAGCCAACCTCCCTGGACGTGGCCGCAAGAGGAAAATTGACGACAAATTGAAGAGACGGATAATACGAATGGTAACCAAAGAGCCCAGGATAACTTCCAAAGAGATTAGAGGTGAACTCCAAGGTCAAGGTACATCAGTGTCAGATCTCACCATCCCTCGCTGTTTGAGCCAAAGTGGACTTCATGGAAGACGACCGAGGAGGACACCACTGTTGAAAACAAATCATAAAAAAGCGAGACTGGAATTTGCCAAAATGCATATTGACAAGCAACAAAGCTTCTGGGAGAATGTCCCTTGGACAGATGAGACAAAAATTGAGCTTTTTGGCAAGTCACATCAGCTCTATGTTCACACATGCAAAAATGAAGCATACAGAGAAAAGAACACTGTACCTACTGTGAAACATGGAGAAGGCTCAGTTATGTTCTGGGGCTGCTTTGCTGCTTCTGGCACAGGGTGTCTTGAATCTGTGCAGGGTACAATGAAATCTCAAGACTATCAAGGCATTCTGGAGCGAAATGTGCTGCCCAGTGTCAGAAAGCTTGGTCTCAATTGAAGGTCATGGGTCCTCCAACAGGATAATGACCCAAAACACACAGCTAAAAACACCCAAGAATGGCTAAGAACAAAACATTGGACTATTCTGAAGTGGCCTTCTATGAACCCTGATCTAAATCCTATTGAACATCTGTGGAAGAAGCTGAAAGATGCAGTCTGGAGAAGGCACCCTTCAAACCTGAGAGAGCTGGAGCAGTTTGCTCATGAGGAGTGGGCCAAAATACCTGTCGATAGGTGCAGAAGTCTCATTGAGAGTTACAGGAATCACTTGATTGCAGTGATTGCCTCAAAAGGTTATGAAACAAAATATTAATTTAAGGGTATCATCATTTTTGTCCAGGCCAGTTTCATTAGTTTGTTTTTTTAAAATGATTCTGTTGAACCACAATTCAAAAGCAATGTCTGATTTTCATTAGTTAATTTTCAGTAAATTTTTATGTATTATTCTTTTTGTCAGTTTGAAGTTCTTTCAGTGACCATTGTGGGTTTTTTTTTTCTTTAACGGACGGGTACCAACAATTTTGTCCACGTGTGTGTATATATATATATATACAAAAAAATTGTTGTTGTCATGTATTATCATGATGCTCCTCTCACCTTGTGTGCACTCAGACAGGTATGTAAGTGAGTACTATGGTTATGCCGACACTCTGTGTCTCTATTGCTCTGAAACTTTCTGAAACTTTCTCGTGATTCAATAACAGATTTTTAGGTTTGTATGCCTTCACAAAAATCATGAACCTAAGACAGCGTTAAAGGTTTATCTCAAAGGTCTACAACACGAGCTCATAGCAGTAAGAGGTGCAATAAACGGTGGATCGGTCGCTCAACTGAGTAACTTAAGTTTCCCTTAACTTTCCCCTTAACTGCCAAATGACAGCATATCAAGAATTACATCATATGTATGTCCTTTGTATGTCACTTTAAAATTTCACTTTTATTTATTTTATTATTCATTTATTCATTTATAAAGCTATTTATTGCTTTATTTATTGAATTATAAATTTATATTTACATTAATTTATATATTTATACATTTATTACCCTATTTATTTATTTCAGGATTTATTTAACAATGACTGGTGGTGGGAATTGCAGTGTATGACTAGTGTGCATGAAGAGATTCATTTTAGAGTGGGAGACAGTAACCCAGGTTATTTTCTGTAGCTTCAGTTCACAGATATTTCCTTAATGCCTCAAATATAGGCTATTGACAAATGCTACAATTTAAAGTCGTTCCCTAAACGCCTCACATGCAAGTAATCAGTAGACGCTAGTTGGCGGTTGCACATAGAGAAGCCTTTAGTCTTTCACTCCGTTACTGCAGCACAGCTTTAGACAGGTGGCCAAAATGTATGCAGTTTGAAAGAGTGAAATAAGGCGTTCTTTGAAACGTATCGTGTCTGCAGTAAGTAGCCTGTCTGATTTTTGGTGGCTGCACCACAAGTTGTCAATCCACACACATCAGATTTCAGCTGGCTGATGATTACTTTTCATCATTAACCCATGTTCATATCAAACACTACCAAGCTGGTTGTTATGATCACAATAATAATAGCGATAATTAATAACAATTTGGTGTGTGTTGAGTACAACATCCATCATTTTTCACGTTGAGTTTTATTTAACCCTGATGGAAAGTTTCCAGCCTAGTGTCAGAAGATTTACAACTCTTAGTGTTTTGTGAGGTCACACTGACTTTTGACCTTTGACCACCAAAACCTAATCAGTCCAAGAGACGGTTTGTACCAAATTTGGAGAAATTCCCTCAAGCCGTTCACAAGGCCAAAACCACGTTTTGTGAAGTCACCACAACCTTGACCTTCGAAATCCACTTAGTTTATCCTTGAGTCCAAATGAATGTGCCAGACATGAAACTTTAAGTTCCATCAAGAAGTTACTGAGGTATGGTGTCCACAAGAATGTACGGATGGACAGACAGACAGACAACCCGAAAACCATATGCCTCCTGTGTGGAGGGGTAAACAAACTGAACGTCAATTTGGCTAAGCGGCTAGTGGCAAGCTAAAGGCAAAGCTCCTGTGCTAAATTTACTTGTAAATGATCAGTCAGAGAGAAAATTAGAAGCTCATCCACGTCTGTGTCAGCTGTTGAATGGATTGAATCTGCTGCTCTGCCTCTCACTCAGAACAGCAAACACAGAGAGAGGTGCCTCTCGCGGGGCTGTACTGTGACTCTCCTTTTTGTCCCAAAAGTTATCGGATTTGTTGGTAAGTGATTTAGGAAATGACACTAAAGAGGTCTGAAAAGTCATTAAATCTAGTGTCAAAATTGCAAAGCTCACCACGCAACACTGTAAAGGCAAAGCTCCTGAGTACCAGTCGAGGCAGTAGTAGCAGGTTCAATCCAATCATCACACCATTATAACCAGTCCGGCTTTAGACTGAGATAATATTGTCACACTAATTAACATATGGGTGCAGAAATACAGAAATAATTAAATGTAGAAATGCAGAATTAAATAAATAAATAAATAAATAAATAAATAAATGTAGGAATACATAAATGAATGAATGTAAATACAGAAATAACATTTTTCATTACCAAAATATGTATATTTCACATTTATTTACATATTTAATTATTTGTTAATCCATTTATTTGTTTGTTTATCGATTGTTTATCGGTCATTTTTTTCCATTGACACATCCCACATGAATCCCAGAGGGGTCCCTCAAAATTGTCAAACTCTAATTGGCAAAGAGAAAGAGAGAGAGACCATCAGAGGGAACAGCAGTGCATGTATGTGTGTGTGTGTGTGTGTGTGTGTGTATTAGGTCTTTTTCTCCGCTCTGATCTTTTGCATTAATCATTTAAATAAATGTGTGATGATACATTTAACAATGTGACTGAAATTTTTATGTGCACAACTAATACCTTATTTTCTAGTAGGCTCGTGTCCTTGTCTAGTTACTAACAATGAGAATAGCAGCAAAGGAGAGAGAGAGACAGAAAGAGGAGGAGAGGAGGAGAGAACAGGAAAGGGCGAAAGAGACTGAGGAGCAGAGACGTGAAGAACTGAATGAAAGACTTGAGAAATCACACCAAAAAGAGCAGCATGAGACACAGCACATCAGAGAAATGTTAGAGAAACGAAAGACAAAGCAACGTATTCTAAAAGGCAGTCTGGCTGAGTTTGGTGCAAACTATGAATCAGATGAGTTTCTGAAAATCCTCTCATCAAAATGCTGCATCCCTGTTCCAAGTCTCAGTCTCGCTCAGCTGACTGCTGATCAGATGGGAAGCATCACGTCAGCCCTGGACGAACTCTTGTTTGATGAATGGATCAGTGCTCCTCCATCCCTTCTCACTCTGCAGCACACACAAGTGTTCATCACAGAGCTGTGTGTCCTGTCTCTGGAGATATCTGAGGGGTTTTCCTTACACGTCATCTCCAATCATGTGCAGTCCCTGTTGGGGTCCATCAGTCAATCAGCATGCAATGTTTCTGAAACTTTCCTGCTGACTCAAGCCCTGTATCTGAATCTGATGCACTTCTTCCCTGACAATAGGAGCTGTGATAGCAATAGCAATGCAACTCTCATAGCCAAACAATGGGCTGAGGGGGACCTTTCCAACGAGCATCTCTTTCTTATAGAATTCCTTGGCACCCTCACGTCATCGCTACAAAATACGGTTGAAAGGACTTCCATGTTCATTTTAAAGATGGAAATCCAGTGCTTGAAGCTTCTTCTATCCATACTCACACATCAAAATGGCAAAGAAAGCCACTCAGAATGCACTGAAATGCTTCTAAGACTCGTGGAGACAAACCAATGGACACCAACAGAGGCACTGACTCTGCTCAAAGTGCTGTCAGAGAACTATGCAGAGGATGCTGCAATCACTGAAGTACTCACATTGCTTCACATGTATGACATATCACCAGAGTGGACAGATGACTCTGGACACTCTCTCATCCAGACTCTGGACCTCATTGGCCCTGAGAGGTTCCGACCTGATTTTCAAAAGACTCTCAAAGAGCAAGATGAGAGGAGTCTAACCTCAGCTCTAACAAAATTAAAACAGATCAAGAATTTGGATGACTCTGTTGTTGATATGATAAAAAACATTACGACTGGCATCCTGCGATATTCCGAAAATGTTCCAAAAGATGAACTATTCATGAAACACTCCTTTAAATGTGCAAACCTGAACACAAATGACATCCAAAACTCTCTGTCTCTGCTCTGCAAAGCAGTATTTGACACAAAAGGCTGGTGGCCCACAGTGCAACAAATGCTGAGGTGGTGTGTGTTGATCCTGAGTGAGAAGAGTGTACCACTACAATTGGTTGGTATGGAAGAGGACCCATGTGTCACAGCCATGTTTGCAGCCACACAAGTCTGCAGGGGAAACAAAGTGGACATTGTGCTAAACTCTGACAGGCAAACTAAGGAGTGGTCTGACTTCTACGAGCACCTTGGAATTTCTCTGAACACAAACATGAAGAAAACTACTGCATCATACGGGGATGTCTATTAAGTGTCATGCCTCAGCTGGATAGCTGAGTTCTTTTTTGTTTCCCCCAGTGTTCTTTGTCTTGTACTTCCTGTTTTATTCTGATACTCACCTCTTATCTCGTTTCAGGTTCTTCACTTCCTGCCCTCATGTGTCTTCCCCTTGTGTGATTACCTGCCCTGCCCTAATGTGTTGCACCTGTGTCTCATTGTCTTCCCTCTCCCAGAGTATTTAGTCTCAGTGTTCCCTTCCTTCTGTGCCAGTTCGTCTTGTTCCTTGTGACTACGTTCCAGCCTTTTTTCCCTGTGAGCCTGATTAGTTCCTTGTCTTGTTTTTGGTTGTTGACCCTGCCTTTGTCTGCCGATTTGGATACCTTTGCTTCGCTGACTGATCACCCGTGTACCTACTTTGCCTTTATTAAAGGACTTATTGTGAACTTGCAAACTGTGTCTGTCTGCATCTGAGTCCGAGCCATGGTTCAGACCTGACATGAAGCAGATATTGTGTACGGTACCATGGATGATTTTGTTTCTGATTACCTTCAATATGGCTTAGAGGTGATGAAAACAAGGAATCCACACCTTAGCCGAGGATTTATGATTGAAGAAGGAAGCCTCAGTGCTTCCCATAATCTGGAACTCTCTAGGTTCATGGAAGATGATGCCTTGGTGTTTGCTGCAGAGATCCTGCAAAGTGCCATGGGTAATTTTTGTAGTGTAGATATGGAACCGAGACACAGGTTTATTAAGGCTCTTTTTCGGGTCCTCCACACAAACCTAAACAGACACACAGACGCTGACACTAAAATCATAACCATCTCACAAAAATGCACGAGGAAAGAAATGACTCCCAATGAGGTCTACATTCTGACTATTCTTGAGAATCTCCTTGAAGAGTTCACTGGAGAAACTGACATTGAGAAAAACAGGGCATCTCTGGGAGGCCAGTTGTGTTTGGAGACATTATTTGCCTGTGCAGTGCAATTCCAAGCCTCAAAAAAACAAACCAAAGAACTCTTCCAAATGGTGTCAAATGCTGTAGCGCAACAACTTTGGTCACCGAAAGAGGCTTTAAACCTCCTTGTAGTGTTAACTGACCACCATCATGATGAAGACTTAATTTCCATCATGAAGATTTTACATCTGATAGAAACATATCAGGTGTCTTCTGAGTGGACAGATGAGAAGAACCAGTCTCTCATTGAGCTCTTGAACTCATCCAAAACTGAGAATGTGATCCAGCTTTTAGAAAAAATGTTCAGGGATGAGAAAAAAAAGCATTGACTCTCTTTTTGATGAAATACGGCAGATGAAAAACATTGATGAGCCAACACTGGAGAAATCATGCTGTATAGTAACAACAGTAAAGAACCTGATTGAATCTGGTGAAATTAAGAACCACACAGATATACAGCAAGCCAGGAATCTGAGTCACAGCACAGACACAGAAGACCTTCAGGAGATCCTGGCAGTGTTATGCAATGCTGTACACTTGCACAGGGCTGAAGGAAACTGGTGGCCCAGAGCCACTCAAATGATAAGCTGGTGCTTGTTGGTCTTGTCAGACACTGGAAAGCTCCTAGAGATAAGAACAGGAGAGGGAAAGTCTTGTATGACACAATGTTTGCATCAATGTTTGCAGCACTTCGTGCACTTAGGGGTGAAAAAGTCGATGTGGTGTCCAGCTCTTCTCTGTTATGTCAAAGAGATGCAGAAAAATGGACCAACTTCTACAGATACCTTGGCATCACGGTGGATACAAACACAAATAAAACCAAAGATGAAGAGAAAAAGGAGTGTTACCAGAAGGATGTGGTCTATAGAACAATCGAAGCCTTTGCTGCGGATCACCTTCGCCAGATATTTGAGATGAAGGATGTGAGGACCGATCGCAGCTATCAGTGCATCATAATCGATGAAGTGGACTCGCTGCTGCTGGATCGTGGAGTGCAGCTGACCTACCTCTCCAGCCCCATGGTTTCCATGCAGCACCTGAACATTATTCTGGCCATGATCTGGAGTCATGTCAGCCAGTATGGCTTAGTGTCAACAAGACACCAGACTTTTATACGGGGTCTCCCTGCTTCATTCCCCTAGGCTATATTTGACTCAATTGGCATTGAAGGAATTAATGATCCCATGGATATTTTATCTATTGCTGAGGAATCAAAGATGAAGATGAGAATCAGAGGGATTTACAGAGGATATTTACAAGTGCAAAAAATATGACCTACTCAGGAAACTAACTGTGAGTCAAGATGCAGTAATAGATTTTTTCCACAAAATTGAGGAGTATGTCCCCTGTGGTTTCACTGTATACACTCTGGATGACAATGGATTGCTCTGTCTTAGAAAGGCCAGCCCATACAACAACCAGGACATTCCAGAAAACACATTTCTTGTTTTGGAGGAAGGCCTGTGTTGTCCTCTCTATGACTCTGAAGAAATTCTTATCAAGCCCATTGCAGAATTAATCTCACAGAAGATTCAGTACACATCCTGCACAAACACTACAGACAAAATCAACATCCCTGGATTCCTAAGAAATCTGATAGAGAAGAAATTGTCAGTGTGGGTTCAGAATGCCTTTCTGGCAATGAAACTGAGGGAAGGACGGGAGTATGTTGTAGAAAACGACAGTGTCTATCTAGTGGACTTCAGATCCACTGGTATTGTAGAACTGAGTAAGAAGTGGGGTGATGGTCTACAGTAGTTTGTTGAGATTAAACACCAAATCAAACTGAGCACAATTTCAACAGTGACAAACTACATTTCCAACATTTCCTTTTTTGAAAAATACCATGGGAAAATATATGGAACAACAGGGACACTTGGGAATGAAACAGACATGCTGTTTTTGCAGGACCTATATCCAAATCTCTCTGCCTGCAAAATGCCAACTTTCAACCGCAAGAAATTATTTGAGGTTAAAGGTACTCTGACAACTTCAGCAGAAAAGTGGAAATCTGAAATAAAAGATGCGGTTATGGCTCAGATTTCCCCAAATTCATACAGAGAGGGAAGAGCAGCCTTGGTGATATGTCAAACTATCAACGCAGCCAAAGAGCTCTATGAAGAACTGAAAAGCATCATCCCAGGTCAAATCATTCTCTACTGCCGCAGAGACAAAGACAGTTTGAGCAAAATAGATAAGACACTGGATGCTGGTGATGTCATTGTTGCTACAAACCTTGCTGGGCGTGGCACAGACAAAAGTCTCTGAAAAGGTGAACAACAAGATGATGCACAGGACTCTCTTAAGTACCTAAGTGAGGAATGCATTATTGGCCTGGAGTTTGTAAAAATGTCCAACTCAGTCAACAGCGAACTCAAACCAACCAGCCTCATAAAACAGTTAACAACCAGGTGCAACATGTTGAGTTACTTCTGTAAAAACATTAGTGAGGCTATCAAAAAGCTGGATGAGATAAAAAACAAAGGGGAGAAGGCAAAAGCCAATAAATCACTCATGTTCTCTTTGGTGTCAAGCTCTGATGAAGACCTCCAAGTGGAGGCCTACAATCTCTACAATTGCGGCCTGAAATACGTCTTTTCTGTCGAAGAGGAGCCCCGTTTCCCTTGGGAAGCTCTGGTGTTGTTCTGTCTCGAAGCTCTGCAGGTTGTTGGAGGGATATTGCTAACTGTATTTACATGTGGAACATTAGCTCAAGTTGGCATTGGACTGATCACCGAAGGAATATCAGACTGGATCACTGTTATTGAGTCCTTGGTGACAGGGGAATTCAGTTGGGCACAGTGGGCTACAGAAAAAGCCATTTCTATTGGTGTATCTCTCATTGGGTTTGGAGTTGGAAAGTTGGTTGCAAAAGGTTTCAAAATGCCAAAGCTTCTCTCCACACAGACTAAAAATAGCCTTACTTTTACTGCAAAGACAAATATGAAGAAAGCAGTGAAACACACTGCAAAAAGCATTGCAGAAGAACTAATTATCTATGGATTTGGGAAGGCAGAAGAGGAATTACTTGACAAAATACTAGATGGCATTAAGAATGATATTAAAAAGAGAATTATAGATGATGTGGAATCCCACATGGAAAAAGAGCCCTTGGCTGCAGCAATAGACTCTGTTATTCTCTCACACCTTGAGGATAAACAACAGTTTTCTGATCTCCTGCTGGTCAAAGAAAGAAAGACCAAACTTATAGGTATTTTCAGGGAATTAACCAACACTGTATTAAAGCCATTCTATGCTGACCTAAGCTGGCAGGAAAGCCTTTACTCATCCATCAGCACAGTGATTGACAGTGCTAGCTCAGAGGCCTCAGGTAAAACACGTGGAATACTGAGAGCCATCCAAGTCACTCACATGGGGACACTGGCAGGAGATGCCATCCATACAGTGCACAGACTCTCAAGCAAGTTTTTCTCAAACTTCAATGAGCAGCTGCTTAAATTTCAGAAGGAAGAACATTTCTCAGAGAAAGTGAAGCGAGATGAGCTGTCTGCTACAGAAACTGAAACGCTAAAAGAATTCAAGTGAGATTTAGCCGAAACCGTCAGTGCTTTAATAGCCAGTGCTATGGTAGATGTGTTCCACCAAAAGTTTTCCAGTCATTTAGTTGTTTATGCCCAAGACCAATTTCATGGTGTCCTAAGTGATCATGTAAGAACTGGCTTAAAGAGTGACAGAACAGAGGAAGAACTCCTAGCTGGACAAAACAGCAGCTACACTGCAAACATGTCAGGAGACCCAAATTCAAAACATACACTTGCAGAAGAGTCAGGTGAACACTCAAAGTCACATGCCGAAAAGATCAGGGACTCCACAACAGCAGGTACCATTCTTGATATCAAAGTTCTGTCAGAAGCCACTGGCACTAAAGTTGTCATCCTAACACAGGACAGACATGGCAAGCTTACCAAAATGCAGGATCTGAATCCAGACACTAAACCTGTAACACAAACTGTGACACTGGCCTACAGACCAAAGAGTTCCCAATACGCAGAAGGTTATTACAATGTGTGTATCAATAATAGGACAGTGACTGTAATAAACAAAGAGAAGAGTGGCCTGTTTCCTACTTTAGCGCAAGGCATGAAACCTGACGCTAGTGAAGAAGAGATCACTTCAGAAGCACATCGCCTCCGATCTGTGGAGGCTGACACACTACTGGGATCCGCAAACCAATGGGAGAATGACATCATACGCAAAAAGTGGAAAGAAACAATCATAGGAAGGGACTCGTGCATAGCAGAGGGAGATGTACCAAGAAAGATCATACAAGAACACAGAGAGGTGCTCAAGGAAACGGTTGGAAGAGTAAGACACTACAGATATTGGAGAAGATACAGGCGTAAAACGCCTGACATTCAACAATTTATTAATACTCATCAACAACCACCAGTGAGTAGTATATTGGACGCTAGAAAACTTAACCAGAATAGCAAATTAGCAGAAGCCATGCTTGAAGTAGCAACTGACTCAGGCTCCCTGAATGCCAGCCTGATCTCTAATGTGAGAAAGCATCATGGCCCTGGACTTCCAACTGAAAGTTTTCAGTTCAAGTTTTTCAGTATGAAAAAAAAGGTCTGGGCTTCACTGGCTGCCACAATAAGCCAGGATGATGTTGTGGGCGTCTTCAAACAGATCATTATGGGTTCAATCCCTATCATGATCAACATAAAGGACATGGTACTGAGTAAAAGCAGGCTTAAGACTGTTGAAAAAACTTATTAGCAACATTCTAAAGATCTTGTAGAGGAATGGTTTCACAAGCTTCGAAGGAAGGCAATGACAAGAGACGATTACAACACCCTTAATTTATGGATCGACAACGAAGGCTACAGGGATCAAAACGATTCACACAAGAACCAAGTCTCAAAATTCCAATGAGTCAAAGGTAACGTGACATTTAATATAAAACAGCAGTTTGTAGTATGAGAATAGTTAATAAATGGGTGGGTGGTAAGTAGAGTCACATATACATACAGCAGCTTTGCATCCAATGTTCTAGTCATGCCTTTGGCACGAGGCTCAAACTGGTGAGGGAACAATGGGCTCAACCTCACCATAAAAAAGTATAGGCTGAGATGAGCTAACTCATCAGCTCATAACTCTTTTGAGTTGCAACATCTCTTGGCTGTCTAGGCACCTGCAGGGCTGTTTTCTTAGAGCACATATATTCACCATATGTACACATCCGTATAAGAGATGATTTGTACTGAATAGTGAATGTGTATAAATAACCTTTGAGAGGAACACGATTTATTGATTGATTTATTTATTTATTTATTGGTGAATAAAGTTCATTTTTCATCTATGAAAACAAGGCCAAGAGGCAAATGGGAAAAAAAATCCTTTTTTTTCCTTTTCTTTTTTTGTTTATAGAGCAAAGATGTACAAGAAGATCCATCTGCCTCATCTTCATTTGGACACCTGTCTGGATATTTGTAACAAAGATAAGGTTTTTTGTTCCATTCGAGAATTCTCCTTTATAAGCTGACCCGAGGGACCTCCCTCTGTGCCGCCACGTCACTGTCACAGGCGACTCGTTTTCTACCTTCTGTGCTTCTGATTCACACGAGTATAGAAACAACGCTCTTGAATTTCAATTTTAAAATTCCAGGGGCCCTTATTGCAGAAAAAAACATTAAGTACATATCCTGTTTTACAGTATACAATACAATAAAGAACAATCTCAAATTCTTCTTGCAAAATCAAGTTCAAAGTTCATTTTATTATACTATATAGGCTATTAAATTTGATGTTTTACCTTAACTTCAGGATACAGTTGATTACTTGTGCCAGATACATTGGTTTTACTGTATTCATCTGTCAAACAACAACTGAGGCTCTGGCAGACTAACACTATTTGGCTTTGTTGATTCCATAATGTTTGGGTTCGGGTGTCTATATATATATACCTTTGTAAGTGTAGCTTCATAATCATAATTGATTTTACCATGTTTGACTTGTTAGCTTGTTACTTTGTATGAACATGAAAGTTGCTGATGCTCTTGAGAACCCATCCATAAGATGGTAAATTTATTTTTCATTTACAATTATACCTTAATAATCCTAATTAATTGTTTATCATTTTTTTACTTCTTAGCTTGCTCATTCATATTTTAGCCAAAAAATAGCATTTAGCATTATTACCTTATATGAACACAAATGTTGCTGATGCTCTTGAGAGCCCATCCATAAGATGGTAAGGATCATTTTCGTTTACAATTATACCATATTAATCATAATTATTTTTCCTATTTTTTTTTACTTCTTAGCTTGCTCAGACATATGTTAGCCAAAAAACTGATTGTGCTGATGCTCTTGAGAACTCATCCATAAGATGGTGAAGATGGATTATGTTTTGGGCATAGTTCAAGTTTTTACATCATTTAAGTTGTTATAGTCTGTACAACATTGTCAGGATTTGTGCTTTATGATTGCATTTTTGACATGATACATTTTTAATTACTCATTACCTACTTTCTGATTTGCTTAATTACTTTGAAATTGGAAACACAATGTGCAAAAAATAAGGTGACAGTTCATGTGTCTGATATCTATGGATCCACTGCAGAGCATTTTTGTTTGTCATCTTTTCTAAGAACTAGTGAGGGAGAAATAGCTCAGAGGACTTCATTGGAAAAAGTCCTTTGTACTTTACAAGGAAATTATTCTTGGAATGATAATGTAATATTTTTTTACTTTTCTTTTTCATTTACATTTAAGCTGTACACTTTACCTTTGTAATTGTAGCTTCATAATCATAATTTTACCATGTTTGACTGGTTAGCTTGCTCAATCATATGTTAGCCAAAAAACAGCATTTTGCATTATTACCTTATGTGAACATAAAAGTTGCTGATGCTCTTTAGAACCCATCCATAAGATGGTGAAGATGGATTATGTTTTGGGCATAGTTCAAGTTTTTACATCATTTAAGTTGTTATAGTCTGTACAACATTGTCAGGATTTGTGTTGCTCAGAGGACTTTATTGGAAAAAGTCATTTGTACTTAACAAGGAAATTATTCTTGGAATGATAATGACATTTTTTTAGTTTCCCTTTTTCATTTTTCACATTTTTGATTTTTATGCATTTTAACCACATGTAACCTTTTTAATGTGTTTTTAAAATCACATTTATAAATTTTACTTTTATATGGGATTCTTATATACAGTTTTAATTCTTTATATTTTACCTTTCACATCCTACTTTTCAGATTTTTTGTACTCTCCTTGCTGTGTTGAATAAAACTAAGTAGATTGTCTTGATCTGCTAAAAAGGCAGATTCCTTTTTGTCTTTTTGGTCCTTACATTGCAGTGGCTCTTTCAACCACTTTTCAGTAAGGCCCCTTGTTATCTACCTGTTCCCTAAGATGTTAGATATGCTAATATATGTCCCTCAAGAGAGGGTGTAGTACAGCGATTAGAGACACTGGAGGTTATAATCACCTGGTCTGCTTTGGAGAGGAGGAGACCTCTGTGGATAATTTGGCTTCCAGTAAAAACCTTATCAATGACTTAATCCAAATCATTAGAGTGTTCAGTTGTGTTGAATTTATTTTCTGGTTAATGCCATAAAAACTTGATGTATACTGAGGAAGTTTCCCATCATACAATATTCCATAAAATCAATTAAAAAAATTACACAGTCAAACTTTTTCAGTTGTGCATTACATCATTGTACATTCACATGTCAGCTGCTGCCCTGCCGCTCACTCAGCACAGTAGACACACAGGGAGGTGCTACTCTCCTTTATGAATAATAGTTAAGATTTGTCCCAAAACTCACTAGATTTGTTGTTAAGTGCTTAACGAAAAGAACTCCACTAAAAGTTGTTAAGTCTAGTGTAAAAGTCACTAAGTTGGTAACACTGGAAGTCAAATAGCTCTTATGTACCAGTCGAGGCAGTAGGAGCAGATCCATCCAATCACAATGACCAATCTGAGCCAGTGGTAGGAAGGTATGTAGGCAGTTCTGCCAACCTAATTAACATATGGACACAGAAATAAATAAATGTAGAAATGTAGAAATGTGGAAATAAATAAATAAAAATAATAATAGAAATAAATATATAAATAAATAAATTAATGTAGAAATACAAAAATAGATTCATTAATAAATGTAGAAATGCATGAATAAATAAATGCATGTCAAAATACAGGAATTACATTTTGTCATTACCAAAATGTTTTTATTTTGCATATATGTATGTATTTAATAATTTATTTCTGCATTTATTTATTCATTTATATATTCATACTTTATACTTGTGCTTTATACTTATGCTATGCATAACCAGTTAACTACATAAGCTGTTCTGATAGGTCTTCTAGTTGCCGATTTTGGTCGCAATAAACTCTATGTCTCTCTCTGAGCTTCACTGATGTTTCCTCCTCTAACCATCTTTATACTGTTTACTTTTTCACCTGGAGACCTGGAGCAAGCAGGTGACTTGTAGCTGTGCTTAAACCCCAGTTTGTTTGTTTGTTTTTTTTACACTTTTCACGTGGAATATTATTCATAGCAGAGTATTTTTAAATAGTTGTGTTGCATTAAACAATTAGCTATTTATGCAACTGTAAGTTTTAGATGTTAATTCATACTGCATTTTTGTGTTAGTTTACAAAAATATATTTCCAATGTTCATACAGTTAATTATTTACACATTTATGCTCACACAGTTAACTGTTTACATATTTATGTTTACACAATTATTTGCAAGTTTAGACACTTCCATCTGAATGTTTGAAAACAGTTTTAACAACTTCCTGAATCCACCCCTGTGGTTTTCCTCTTATTTATCTCAGTCTAAGTCCTTCTAGCTTCTGATTGGGTAGTTTAGCGCCATGAGACTTAGTGACAGAAGGTGTTGTGGTGAGGTAGACGAAGTGTGGAGAAAAAAGTAAATACATTTCTTAAAACAATGTGTCTCTATCTGGCTGTTTCTTTAATTTAGAGTGATCCAAACAACCACATATCAGACCCTCATGTTACACTACGACCAAAAGCCAAGTCCTCCATGTGGGGTTGGACAAATAAAGTTGAATTGTGATTAGCATTAGCACTGGATATACCATTATTTTTCACTTTAATCAGAAGATGCAAACAAAGATTTGTGATCCTCATAGAAAATATAACTGGTCCAGGAACAGCCACTGAACTGATCCATTGTACAGGCAGGAGAGAGACACAGAGAAACGGAGACAGACAAGTTTATGGAAAGGAGAAAATCTAATTACACAGAGACATTTACACACATATTCTCTCTCTCTCTCTCTCTCTCTCTCTCTCTCTCTCTCTCTCTCTCTCTCTCTCTCTCTCTCTCTCTCTCTCTCTCTCTCTCTTTCTCTTTCTCGCTCCCCTCACACACACACAGACAGGCTTAGCAGATGTCAGTTGTAGCTCTCATCCTGCAGGCAGTGATGAAGTACTGTGTGTGTGTGTGATTGTGTGTGTGTGTTCATTTGTCTTCCTCCAGCTAGCAAGTAAGCCATCCAAAGCACAACCTGCTGTTTGGACAATACACCCTGATGGCAGGCAGTAAAACAAATGTGTGTGTGTGTGTGTGTGTGTGTGTGTGTGTGTCTGCGTGTGTGTGTGTGTGTGTGTGTGCGTGTAACTTTGTTTCCTCTGTGTCACTGTATTGTATCTGAGGTTTGAGAAATGTAACTCTTCCTCTCCCCTCTGTCTAATCACACAGAATGCTGAAAGATTAAAGGGAAAACCTGAATAAATGAGTGGAGGAACATTACGAATGCAGATGCTTCCACACCTGTGTACTGCATGGTACAATTAAGCAATTAACAGCCAATCATGCTCAGTGGCAGGTTCATCGTTGGGTTGCAGATGGAAGGAGCTCCAGGTCACAGAGACTGCTCAACCGGCTAGTGTTTCAGTAGGAACTGAGGTGACATCTGCATTTAGATCTGGGAGTGAGATGGCCTTCTCTATCATCATCATCAAAACACCAAATGAGGAAATGTCCTTTGGTCAACGGTCAAGTGAACTAGCATTTCTATCGTTATCGACCACTCAAATGGCTTTACAAAGGTAGCTGCATTCACCCATTTACACATCACTTCTTTTCCTGTAAATAGTGTTTTTCTGTACCATACACATTGATGATACTCTGGCCACACTGCTGAAAATCATGTCGCCCACCCCCTCCATAAAACTGGACAAACTGTTATGACCCTGCTGCATCAGGGAACATACACATTCTTGCACTCTCAATTTGCACATTGGTCCACATACCATACCTATTTATTTCTATTTTTCTACCTCTCATTTCTATTGTATACTTGTGGAATTCTGTGTATTTATGTCTTTTGTTGTTGTATGTTACTGTATTTTATTGTATTTTTATTCAGCTGCTGTGTGTCATGGCCTGCCGGGAAGGACTCATTGTGTTTGGATTTTTGTTTGCTCCCTGACCCCCAAGTGCTCCACCAATGCTCCACCTCCACAGCTGCCCCATCAAAATGAATTAAGAAGACAGAGAAGAATCAACACACTGAAGCTGTCCTGGTGGCCCAACACCATCTTTAAACACTTTGTGTTGGTTTTTCCATTAATGTGTCGCACATCTCCTAAAATCAGTTGTAAAATGTAAAAGAACATTGCACTGGTTTCACTGGCTGCATGTGTCTGGTATTGATCAAAGCCATATGGTGAAAAATAAACAATATTCAAGGCCAACAATCAATTGATCCACATAAACACATATTCTCTGATGTTATTCTGAAGTGAAGTGAATCTGAAATTAAATTACTTTATTTAAATGCCAAAAACAACAATTCCATTTTCTTTTCAGATTTAATTAAAGTGATAGTTTAGTAGTAGTGTTTTTTTTTTCCTGTGGGCATTTCTGAAGTGACTATGTGACTATATGACCCTGTCCACAGCAGAGTGCCTGTGACAGTGCTCCTAGCTTCTGTACCTCACACAACCCGCAGCAAACAACCCTAACTATCACTAGTTTGCAGTATTTTCAGGGTTCAAGATCATTAATTCAACAATATCAAATGTTATCTTTCCATTTACAATTTTGTCTTTCAAACTGGTAAAATATTTGGCCCCAGTTGGCTCCATATCAGCTCTGATAATAAATTGCACGTTCTTTCTGCTGGCACCTCAGCCACTGTTATCTCTCCACTTCATCCTCCACTTACCAGTGTCTCAGTCACTCAACCACCCACCTCTCTCTTCCTCACTTTTCTGTTTTGTCAGTTGTCCTCTTTGTCATCCTCCCTCCATCATTCATCCCTCTCTTTCTCCTGGTTAGTTTAACGTTTGTCTCCTATTCTCTTTCCTGTCTCACCTCAGTTTCTCTCATTTCCTTTTCTTTTTTTTTCTTTACTACCATATTTCTCTCAATTTTCCTATTTTTCTTATGAATAACAAGAAAAAGTTTGGTTTTCTTTGTAATTTACACCCATGCCTCCTCCCAGTGTTGTCCTTGTTTCTTTTAATTGATTCACCTTGTTTCTTTTCTTCCTTGTTTTCTCCTCCCCCGTTCCTCTAAACCTTTTTGTCAGTGTTGATGTCTGCTCAGATACTTTCAGCAAGGCTCAACAGATAGCATCTCTGCTGAAGCCCCGACCAGTCCGACCTTGTCACCCTTGTCTCGTTTATTTGTCCCTTTAATGGGGCTTTTTTTGTTTTCTTTGGAATATGTTCTGTCTCCTGTACCTCCATCCTGTCTCAGTTCCACACCTTGTCACTATAAAACTGTCACGATGCTCATACGTTGGCAGCCTGGGGCCTCTCTGATCTCCTTTACCCCCTTGAAAACACATGCTCAGATGGCTGTAAAAATATTCAACCAGGCATGTGCCATCAAGTATCAGGCCACCCAAAAAAGCCTGACTTGACACTGAAATGCTTCTGGCCTGAATTACAATGGTTCGGTGGCAGCTAAAAGGAAATCACATGGTATAAAACAGGCTTAAGTCTCCATGAGTCCTGCTTCCTGTTTGCTTTAATTATCATTGAGATATGTCTACAACTTTATGTGAGTCTACCTGCGGCAAACTGAATTTGTTTGACAGGGAACCCTGTAGATCTCTGCGATAAAATTATGAGGAGGCACAGATCAAGGCAAGGGTATGAACTAATTTCTAAAGCTTTGACTCTTCCCAGGAGAACAATGGCCTCAATAATTGTGAAAGTTCGGAACCAACAGGACTCGCAAAGATGAAACTGAGTAACTGGGCAAGAGGGGGCCTTGGTCAGGGAGGTGACCAGGAATCCAACGGTCACTGTAACAGAGGCAGAGCACTTAGTAATGAACACCAGACACTGCTCATTAGTTGGTAATATCATCATGTTGAAGTAATAGAAGACTGGATGACTGGTTTATCATTTTTAATACCAAAATGTGGAAGTAAGGTTTTCAGTTGACCTCTTATGAGTTTCTTTGATGCATCATTAGTAGGAAATGTGCTGAGGAAGTCAACTCGTCCTGTTACTGTTAAGGGGTAATGAGAGAGAGGTCAAGAAGCTGGGTAAGGGGTAAGACTTTATACAACTTTAGGGTGTCTTGTGTTCAAGGACACCTTGTGATCATTGGCTATTGGCTGTAAACATGAGCTGATAACTATTTTGACCAGTCACTGTTTATTTCTTTGTGTCTTGCTCTTGTTCTATGAAAAAGGTTAGTATGACTGTGTCTGGTTGGGACAAGGGATGATTATACTTGCCAACTTTGTGTGAGGCCTGTCCCCTTATTGATAAGTAATAATCTTTTTTTATTAGTCCTTGGGTTGATCAGTGTCTGTGTTGTCATTTCTGTGTTTGTGTCAAGTATTTCAGCAAAAAATTTCACCACAATCTCTATGGTGAAACATGGTGGCAGCATCACGCTATGGACGCTACGCTCAGTAGCAGGACAGGAAGACTGATCTAAATCAAAGGAAGGATAAATGCAGCCAAATACACTGAGGTCCTAGAGAAAAACCCTTTTGATTTTTTTTTTTACGTGTGGATACATGTGGACTAAAGGACCAATTAAACCTTTGTGCTCATTGTAACTGAAAAGTGAGCGAGCAGTGGATAATTTCTCCGAGCTAACAATGTATAACATGTCAATACTGACAAACATTTGAGCATTTATATCTTTGATATGCTGCTTCTGACTAACATGATAAGGTCGACGGCAATGCAGTTAAACATCACATATCCACAATAATAATGACTTTCAAGCTGTGAGTCTGAGGCCTCGTTCAGTAAGAATGACAGAAATAACCATTGAGAAAATAAAGCATCTAACTGTGCAGTTTCTGGAGCAGTCCTTCTTGAAGTGCAGAGCTCACAGTGAAATGTTTGGAGCAGTTGAGGGAACCATGGTGAAAATGAATATCTCTCCAGGAAAATGAGAACATAGTGTCTTTTTGGTTACAAAACTAAAGAAAACGTATTTGTAGGTCAACCCTGCTGTCCACCCTGGTTACCTTGACAAAAAGCCAATGGGATTTTCACATGGAACTTTAGATTACTGCAGAAAATTAACTCTCTGACAAGGAAAGGTTTATAATACTGATGTTTTGTTCAGATCATAATAGTTCTGAAACCTTATAAAACCTAGACCTGACATCCACACGACTCCGGAGTTTTTAAGCCCCCAAAAACTGAGACTTTCAGAAACGCTGCTTGCCCCATTTTAGTTTGAAAACTCCTGGGTTGTGTTGAAGTCTCGGACAGGCAAAGATGGAGACCTCTGGAAACAATGACGCTTCCTGATTGGGTCTTATCAGCCTCGACTATCGGTGGTGAAAGCAACATGGATAACGAGATATTACAGTGCATCCAGAAAGTATTCACAGTGCTTCACTTTTTCCACATTTTGTTATGTTAAAGCCTTATTCCAAAATTGATTAAATTCATTTTTTACTTCAAAATTCTACACACAATACCCCATAATGACAAAGTCAAAAAAGTTTGCTTAAAATGTTTGCAAATATATTAAAAATAAAAAACAAATAAAATCACATGTACATAAGTATTCACAGCCTTTGCTCAATACTTTGTTGAAGTGCCTTTGGCAGCAATTACAGCCTCAAGTCTTTTTGAGTATGATGCTACAAGCTTGGCAGACCTGTTTCTCCCATTGTTCTTTGCAGAACCTCTCAAGCTCCATCAGGTTGGATGGGGAGTGTTGGTGCGCAGCCATTTTCAGATCCCTCCAGAGATGTTCAATAGGGTTCAAGTCTGGGCTCTGGCTGGGCCGCTCAAGGACATTCACAGAGTTGTCCCGAAGCCACTCCTTTGAGTGCTTAGGGTCGTTGTCCTGTTGGAAGATGAACCTTCGCCCCAGTCCGAGGTCCAGAGCGCTCTGGAGCAGGTTATCATCAAGGATGTCTCTGTACATTGCTGCATTCATCTTTCCCTCGACCCTGACTAGTCTCCCAGTTCCTGCTGCCGAAAAACATCCCCACAGCCTGATGCTGCCACCACCATGCTTCACTGTAGGGATGGTATTGGCCAGGTGATGAGCGGTGCCTGGTTTCCTCCAGACATGACGCTTGGCATTCAGGCCAAAGAGTTCAATCTTTGTTTCATCAGACAAGAGAATTTTGTTTCTCATGGTCTGAGAGTCCTTCAGGTGCCTTTTGGCAAACTCCAGGCGGGCTGTCATGTGCCTTTTACTGAGGAGTGGCTTCGGTCTGGCCGCTCTACCATACAGGCCTGATTGGTGGAGTGCTGCAGAAACGGTTGTCCTTCTGGAAGGTTCTCCTCTCTCCACAGAGCAACGCTGGAGCCCTGTTGAGTGACCATAGGGTTCTTGGTCACCTCCCTGACTAAGGCCCTTCTGCCCCGATCGCTCTAGGAAGAGTCCTGGTGGTTCCAAACTTCTTCCATTTACAGATGATGGAGGTCGCTGTGCTCATTGGGACCTTCAATGCTGCAAAAATGTTTCTGTACCCTTCCCCAGATCTGTGCCTCGATACCATCCTGTCTCGGAGGTCTACAGACAATTCCTTGGACTTCATGGCTTGGTTTGTGCTCTGACATGCACTGTCAACTATGGGACCTTATATAGACAGGTGTGTGCCTTTCCAAATCATATCCAATCAACTGAATTTACCACAGGTGGACTCCAATCAAGTTGTAGAAACATCTGAAGGATGATCAGTGGAAACAGGATGCACCTGAGCTCAATTTTGAGTGTCATGGCAAAGGCTGTGAATACTTATGTACATGTGATTTTTTTTTGTTTTTTATTTTTAATATATTTGCAAAAATCTTAAGCAAACTTTTTCCACTTTGTCATTATGGGGTATTGTGTGTAGAATTTTGAGGTTAAAAAATGAATTTAATCCATTTTGGAATAAGGCTGTAACATAAAAAAATTTGGAAAAAGTGAAGCACTGTGAATACTTTCCGCATGCACTGTAAGTGTTACTGACCTTGTTGTCTTTGCTAGCAGCTGTTGGGCATTTTAACGCTACAACTGCCTTTGCTGCCCCTCGTTTGTCGTATTTTCTGCAACTTATCAACTGCAGAGTAGACCATCTGATTCCTGTTCAGACCAGTTCACACATGCTTGGTGTGCGTGAACGGTCGTGTGTTTTTAGGTCTGATAGTATGGACGGAGAACATGGACATAGCCTGAAGTTGTTCTATTGACCTCAAGCAAATGTTTCCAAGTACATGGACCAGTTCTGACACTATCTGATGCTTATCCTTGCTGTGTTTGTCTTCCTCTTTCTTTTCCTCCTCGCCTCGCTTCATTCCTCCATCCTACCCTCGTCTGTCAGTACACACAGAACTGAAGGTGAGGAACAGCAAAGAGCAGAAGAATACTCTGTCAATAAAGACACTGAGGCACCTCAGTGTGGTGCGTGCACGCACACACACACAAATGTACCTGCCCTTGGCCTTTCCTGTCTTCAAACAGTCAAGGCCATTCCTCAGTTAACAAAGCCCTGAAAACACAAACTGACGCACACACTCCTTCTTTTGTGGTACCTCAACAAAATAGGTGTTGACCTGATGCTTGTCTCTCACACACAGAAGGAACAAATTTAAACACACACACACACACACTGTGATGAGGGAAATATGTCTGACACATGATAGACAGATAGAGCTAACATCTGTCTTGTTTCCAGCTTCTTTTCTCTAATCTGCTCTAACTCTCAGCTCCTTCTCTCTTTCACGTCCTCCTCCCTCTTCTCTTCCATCACTCCCTCTATCCTTTCATCTTTTAATCTGCTCCTCCTCTCTATTCAGAGTATATACAAACGCACACAGACATAGACACAAACACAGACACACACTTTGCTGTTGACCTCAGAGGAATGTTGTGGAGATGTAGTTGGTTCAGACATTTATTTATTTGAACACATTATATTTTATTCTAACACTACACTGACATATTGTCACCTTATAATGTGTGAGCGAACAGCTGCTTATTTAATGCAAGCAAAAAGCACAGAGCAACATCAGCATACATGATGAACCGTGTCAATGGTGGAAGAATGTTCATGTTTGACTTCAGTAGAAACACCACAGTGTAAAATATTCTTGTCATGTCTCGTCCTGCTCACTAAGGTTTTTTTTTTTTGTGTGTGTTTTTTCTTGTCCATTTGTGTTGTTTCCTGTTATTTTGGTATGTCTAACCTTTCCCCCTCATTTCAGATCTACACTTCCTGCCCTTGTGTGTTTCCCACTTCAGTGATTGTCAACCCCATTGTGTATTTAGGCTACATCCACACTGCTACGTATTCATTTTAAAACACATCTCTTTTGCTACGTTTTCACCTCCCGTCCATACTACTGCAGCGTTTTCAAGCCTTGAAAACGGAGCGTTTTGGAAACACTACTGGCCCTGTTTTACTTTGAAAACTCCAGGGTTGCATTGTAGTCTGTACGGGCAAAAACGGAGACCTATGAAACGATGACGAAGACACACCGCGTCGCTCCCTGATTGGCTCTTATCAGCCTCTGCTACCAGTAGTGAAAACATGAATTACAAGTGTTACTGACCTTGTTGTCTGTGCTAGCAGCTGTTGTTCATTGAAATCCTGCATGTTAACTCTACAACTGCCTTTGCTTTTCTCGTTCATGGTATTTTCTGCAACTAATCAGCTGAGTACACCTGAGAGTAGACAATCTACTTCCTGTTTACATCACATGCCCAGTATGAATGGTCACACATGCGTTTTCAGGTGCATTAGTATAGATGCAAATCGTCTCTGATACGGAGCTAAAACACTCATCTGGACAGAGATCATTTTCATTTTAAAACACCATTTTAAAACTAAAACATAGGAGTGTGGATGTAACCTTTAATGAGCGTGCTCCATGTCTTCTGTGCCTGTTCATCCTTCATCCTTCTTCCGTACTTGAGAGAAGTACAGAAATATTATAAACAAAATGTATTGAAAGCATCAGAATAAAAGTACACACAGTGGTAGGAGGGCCTGTTAGGTATATTGTACCTCGGATGTGCTTGAGCCACCCTCTCACTCCTGTCACCACAGGAGTCACTTTGGATTTCATATCTTTTTCCCCCAATCCTAATGTGTTCTGTTTGTCCCCAGTCTGTTTGTATTTAGTCTAGCTGGGCGTGGCCTCCTGGTTCCATCTCCTGCCATTTCCCAGGCACACCTGTTCCTCATCTGCCAATCAGCTCCACACTCTGCAGCAGCGATTAAGCTCAGCTCTTCTCTTCGTTCTCCGTCAGATGGTTGGGTCACACTGTGTGGTGTACACGCCGTGGCCAACCTCTGCTTTAGTATCGTTTGCTCTTTGTTATTGAAACCGCATTAAACCATGCACACGCAGGATTCCATGCACATTTGCTTTGTACGTCCCAATTGCCCACGAATACCATACTCCATATTCTCTCCACCCTAAATTTATTAAACTAATGAGTTTTAATGCCTGTGTTACCCCTAACTGCAGAATCAGGAAAATGGCAAAACCAAGCAGGAAGTCCCCAAAAAGAGAAAGCTGGAGCACAAGCTGGAGGTGCTGCTTACAGGGGTAAAAAAAATATTGAAAAAAAGACTTAAGCATATTTGTCATCTGTCCTCTGGTATTAATTACAATAATAATAATAATAATAACAGAAAACAGATGGAGTGGGAGAGTGTGGCAGAAGCTGTTTCTGCAGCTGGGTCCTGACATGCCCTATACCAATGGGGTATTCTTCTTGTAAATGATGCACTTTCTCTTGATTGAAATGAGTATGCACTCCTGTGTGCTTGAGAGAAGTTGATTTTGAATTAATTTAACTGATGAATAAATCACTTATCAAGAAGCCTACCATCACGCAACAGCTTGTAGCCTGTTCTTGACCATGTTTGTTGGGATAAATGAATCGTGGGTTGCTCCAGGTCACCTCGCCACAATATTAGTCAGTTGCATTTGTGCAGGACATATTTCATCACATGTTGATGAAATGAAAATGCTTTCTGTTAACATAAACAACTTTATCCTGATGGTGCCTTTATAGAAGTGTGTGTATGTGTGTGTGTGTGTGTGTGTGTGTGTGTGTGTGTGTGTGTGTGTGTAAATACACACCATCAAACTGGCTCTGGCTGCAATGGTACAAATTGTAATCAGCCTGATAGACTGCAACCTAAATAACTTTTAATATGAGTGATCCAGTCCCATACAACTTTTCTTAATGCCTTTATTTGACAGGGAAAGTGGAGAGAGGCAGGACATACAACACTTGCACTAAATGAACGAGCCAGCCAGGAGTCGAACTGGGGCCCTGCTGCTCATGGTTCAGTATGGTCATATGGTATGTGCCCTACCCACTTGGCCTTCAGGACGCCCCATGAAATGGTCCTTTTGCTGTGGTCAACCCACACCCTCTCCAAAACCAGATCCAGTTCAGCACACAGTTGCAGGAGGACAAAAAACCAAACACAACCTGGCTTTTGTAAATGAGAGGAGACAATCATCCATTGGCTCTGCAGCAGCCACAGGGATTTATCAGCTCCAGCTCCAATCAGCAGTGATGTAAACATGAAACACGGGTGAACACTCTAATTTTCTCCCCTCAGTATGAACCTAAAAAAAGATAAAAAGAAAAAAAGATAAAAAGATAAAAAGTTAAAATGTTATGGTTCGTGTCCAGAGACTTCACGTTCTACCCCGTCACACCAATGTATCGTTGCACCAAAATACTGCACTGTTCCTTAAGTGACATCTTTAAGAGCAGGCAACCTAGATAACATATTTAGTGTAATTTGAGACAAAATGTTTACTATATGTATATGTGTGTGTGTGTGTGTGTGTGTGTGTGTGTGTCTGTTTAAAACGTTCACTGACCATATTCTTCGGTGGAAACAAAGGAGGATCTTAAAAGAGAAGCCTGTTCATGGGGCGTTTGTTTCCAATGTTCCCTGTTCTCAAGGGTCTCCTTCCATCTCTCTTTCTTTCTTTCTATCTCATTTTCTTCAGCTGCGCTCTCTCTCTCTCTCTCTCTCTCTCTCTCTCTCTCTCTCTCTCTCTCTCTCTCTCTCCAGGGTTTCTGGTACTTAATGAGGTTTAAACATAGATCCTCATCAGTGCTTCCAGCTTGGATTCATTGAGACCTGGTTGACTTTTTTTGGTGATGTGCCTGTTTGTGTGTGTGCGTGTGACTTCTTGGCATGCCATTGTGTGTGTGTGTGTGTGTTTATGTGTGTGTGTGCACACCATACTAAATACAGTGTGTCAGCAACACTGAATAAAAATGTTTGTCCAGGAATAATAAATAAATAAATATGCATGTGCACAGTGCAGCTGCCCTACGTTATACATTCACTCCTTAAATATTAGCTAACCAGGGAATCTGTGTGTGTGTGTGTGTGTTTCTTTGCTCCAGTGGCTCTTGAACTAATGTTCTTCACAATCTTTTTGCTTCCTTCTTCCCGTTAGCACCTCCACACTAATGACTAACCCAGGGCATATACACATACACACACATAAAAATACAATTCATACAGATTAACCATTTTCATGGACATGATATCTCAGCAACACTGTGACAGAACATCTTCAGATTTGGCACAAACATTCACGTGGACTCAAGGATGAACTGATTAGATTTTCATTGGTCAAAGGTCAAGGTCATGGTAACCCAACAAAACACGGTTTTAGCCTTGTGAACACAATATCTCCATGACACCTTGAGGGAATTTCTTCAAATTTGGTAAAAACATTAACCTGGACTCAAGGACAAACTGTTTAGGTTTTGGTGGCCAAAGGTCAAAGGTCAAGGTTGTGGCAACCTCACAAAACACTTTTAAGCCATTACTCAAGACTTCACACAGCAATTATGACAATCTCATGGAAAAGGATATTATTTTTTATGACTCTGGATAAACAGGGATGTAATCTGAAACTAGTCATGGAGGCATACAACTGCAAGGTGAAATGCGTTAAAACGCATCTGTTTCTGGTTGACTTTTTAAGGTTTCCAGCAAAATTCTGAACCAGCTCATGGAGTTATTGTTAGCTTGGCTGGCTATCTAGCTACAGCTGATTAAATGTGCCCAGGACAAAAAACTAACAACTGCTTTTGTCTAGCTACCTGTTGAGGGATTCAAAGACAGCTTGTCATAAAATTTACTACACACTTTTAGGATGATTCGTAACACCTTTGGGGATCCTTGAGATTTCCATCTAGCGCCATCATCAGGTCAAAATTGTAATTTTCCAACATTTATTTGTGGCCAAATAGCTGCCAAACTAACGACCCATCAGCCTCAGCTGTACTTTGTCTGTACTGCTAATTAGCAAATGTTAGTGACCGCAACCACTCATGATGTGGACTTCCTTCTGTGTGTGGTCTATGCTACTTAATGTCCTTGTAGGAGTCGGACAAGATTCCTCCTGTTGTTTGGTCAGTATCTGGTTTATTTGTTACCGGGCAGACTGATGGCCATATTAATACAAGGTGACGCTCAGTTGGCTGAAGTAATGTTGCATGGACAGCAACGCTTCCAGTGATTGGATGATCAGTCATCCACCTTCATCCCCAAGGGGGACAGTCTGTCTCCTCCCCTCACCCTAAACAAAACAGGATGACATCACATCCTGTCTGTCTGTCTGTCTCTCAGTCTGTTAACCTGTCTGTTAACTCTGCAATGAAGCTCCAGTGAATACCAGTCTGACTACAGATGGCTAATCAAATATCATCTTATCCATCACACACACACACACACACACAGACTAATTTGTGAGACAGTTGTTTACAAATGCCAGTTTTGTTTTGATTTTTTTAAACTAATTTTTATTCAACATACACACCGTGCAACCTGAAGATGCTTTTACAATTACACTTGTTTGATTGTCTGCTTAGTGTTGAGCACATAATTTACATACTGAGCTCTGAGTGGGCAGGCACATGCTGAAGTAATTTACTTCTCAAGTTGTGTGTTTCTGTACATAATTTTTCTTATTTGAGTTCCAGTAGCTGATTAAAGCCACTGACCATGACAATCAGCTTTCCTCCATTTCCTCCACTAGAAAACAACCCTGTGCTTCTGTTATACAAGGGAATCAAAACATGCACAACTGGTTGTATGCAAGTTGTCACTCCCACATGTCAGTGTGCATAAAGCGGAACCTTCATCAACTTCCTCAGGTCACTCAGTCTGTTTGAGTCGCAGCATGCAATGCCAGAAAGTTATTTTACTGTTCAATTCATAATGAATGACTATCCATTTCAACTGGAGCCATCCATATAAAACAACAGCCAGACCTGATCTGACCACACAGCAACAATGAAAGATAATGAAATGATGAAAGACCAGATTTTTCCAGTGTTTGTGATCACAACCCTAAACTGTTCTTAGGTCATTCTGGGTCCAGTCAAAACATAAAGGTCCCATTCTGAGAAAGTGGTCTCAGACTTTTGGACCCCACTGTATAACCCAAACCCCACGTGTAAATGTCACCTGAAATACATTTTCATTTGTTGAACTGTTTGAAATAAATATATTAATCCCACATGCCTATGTGATATATAATTGTTCTGATTTCCTACAAGGAAATTTCACATTGCCAGAAAAACAAATGGTACCCCCATCAGTCTCTGCTGTACTTTGTGTTAAATTAGAAAGTTAGCATACTAATATATAAAATCTTTACTTAAACACTGTGAAAGCTGGTATTCTGATAGTATTAGCTTTTAATCTCAATGCACAGCTGTTTTTAACCTTCACAGAGCCACTATTGCTGTCGACTTTTATTCTTGTCTCTGGGAATTTGTTTGGTTGTAGGAAACTGAGCCATGGGAATTTGCATTTGTGGACATTTTATAACCTGGTTCCTGTATATTGGGATTCAGTATACCCACACAGAAATGTAATATATGACATATACTGTGCGTTTCTATATCAAGAGTGATGTTGCCACATATGTCACCTATAATGATTAAGATATGAGTTTATAACAAATATGAAATACCCATTGTAGCATTTGTATATGTACATACATTAAAACTGTTGTGAGCATATATGCTAATAATATATATTTAATTCATTTATGCAGGTTTATTATAACAACATACATATAAAAACTAAATATAAATCAAATATAAATATATCTTTAATAATTTCTTATTTTTACTGTCTTCCCATTCTGGGAAAGTGGTCTCAGACTTTTGGACCCTACTGTATATAATATCAACATATATTGACAGACTTTGGGATATATTTATCTAAAATGTGCTTACAATATAAACATACAAACAGAAAATTCATATTTGTATGGGTTGGAGACAAACAGTATGTCAATAAATGAAATTATTCCAATTTCTAGTAGGTTCTAAATATAACTTTGACAGACATGTTTTTATTTTGCATGTTCATATATCTCATATATGGAAATTCAATATATGTACATATATTATATTTGCATATGATACCATAAGCTGAGAGGGGACTCATGACCTCAGTATATCCAAAGTCCTGGCTGCAGCTCTGACTGCTTACATGCTGATAACCAGTACAACTAAATAATGCTTTCCTTGTATCATTTAACCATTGTCACATCACTCTCTAATGAGCTGATTAATGAACTTGCCAGTCATCGTTTATGTAATAACTTCACACATAAATTAGTAGTAATGTGTAACTGTCCATAAGGGGCAACTTTTTAGGGATTTGATGTCAACACACCTGCTCTTTTCTTAATACATTCTGTATATATACAACAAAACACACGCACTGATTTAAACAAACTGAAATGTATTCATACACACTTTATCCAAACAAACTATCACACAGACAAAGTTGGCTCACACAAATTAATTTGCCAGCCATCTCATATCAGACTGATGGAAAGAGAGCCAGAGAGAGAGTGATGGTTGAAAGGCCGGAGGGAAGGAAACACACCGTTTTCCAGCTGATTAATTTTTCCAATTTCATCGAGACACGACCGTAACCTGCTTCAATTAAAACACCACTCTGGAGACAGACACTGTGTGTGTGAGTGTGTGTATGTATGCAGAGCTGATGGTTGAATTTATTGAGTGGAAAATTGAATCAAATTGTATCTTTCAAACAGTCTGTTCTCCTCCTCTCCTCCCTCACTTCACCTTCTCTTCTGCCATCTCCTCTTCCTCCTCCTTTCATCCCCTCATCTCTCACTTCATCTACTAACCCACTTTCTCCTCTCCTGGATCATGTATCATGTCCAGATTCTTTACCTTTTTATTCTTGCTTTCTTTCTTTCTTTCTTTCTTTCTATACTAAAACTGTTAGCCCAGCAACAAAAAGACTAAGGGCTCTATCTTACACCCAGTGAAACTGTGTCTTTGCTAGTTTGAGACCACCAGAGTTGTCATTTTTCCGCTGCATTACGCACATTATCAAGAGAGAAATATGTGCCTACATAGCCAGGCGCACAAGGCGCGAACACTCCACACCAGAGTGTGGTGAAAATGTGCTTCATAAGTTTGGGCAAAATTTTAGGAACATTACTGTCCGTCTCAGAAGTCATTGTGTCATTGCTTCATTGTAGAGCTGTGCGCAGCATATAGATTCACTCAGCCGTTCCTTGCCCCTGCATGTGTGTGCTGGGGCTGGGCTCACTGGTCAGTCACAATAAGTAATCAACTCACCACCAATAGAATCTAATACTGGGAAAGGGAGATGGCACTCTGATTGGTTTATTGCATGTCATGCCCACTACTTCCAGTACTAATTAGAGCCCCTTTTCCACTGGTCAAAAAAGGTTAACATCTGGCTTTTGTCAGCAATGGAAAAGGGTACAATCAACATTCACCCCTGGGTCAAACGACTTTGCAGTAGACACGGGTGTTTATCGGCTCCAGCTCCAATTGGGTGAATGTGCTCATTTTCACACCTTTTCCCTCTTTCAGAGGAAATTCTGTAAACCGACCTGTCACCTGCCCAGTACAGTGCTGTTAAACCACAAACACCACAGCTACACTGCACTCAGGGATGAAAGAGTGACCTGCAGCCCTAGAACAAATTTCAAAAAACACACAATTACCAATGTCTCAGGAGTACACTTCCAGGAGCACTGATCCAGGGATGAGAGTGTGCATGGCAGCTAACAGCTCACTCTTTCTCCCCTTTGTCTGTGTGTATATTCTGTAACTGCATGTGGTGAAATGTTGTGTGTGTGTCCTCCCCAAACAGAAAGGCAAACTTGGCTGGCAGTGTGTGGCAGTAAAAGGAGTCAATCACCTTTTTTTAGCAGGTTTACTCACATTTAAATTTTGTCCCACTCATATCCAGTTATTGTATTAAGTTATTAATATAGATAGTGCATTATCAATTAATCATTCACATTCTGCTGCCTGAGGTTCAGATGCAGCTCAGCTCTGGACAGGGAGCTGGAGAACATCCAAGCCTTTTATTCTTACCTCCAAAACTCTAGCTCCTCGTCCTGAGATCAGAGTAGCCTACTAATGTGGTGACTGAGAGCAGATGATGAGCCTGAGTAGTCTGTTTCTCATTAAAATTAGAAGAAAGTGCCCAAGAAAGTGACAAAATCACTTGAATTGATATCAGCTTCTTAAGATTTTTTTTTTACGGTATGAAGTTAGCTAAAATTACATACAGCAGCCTGTGCAATTAGTGTTACTGTTCTTTAATGTTTATAAAAAATACATTGTTGTTGGTTGAAAACTTTTTAAGTGTTCTATGGCTGGCTGACAAAAGTTACTCTTCCAGGCTAACATAATCAGTTAAGGCAAAATTAAACTTTTGGCTCAACATATGCCTTATCCTCAGACTGAGTCTGGCCCACATTCTTTCACATCTGGGCAGATTCTGGCAGTTATCCTCCGGTGTTGGTTGACAGCCAGAAGATTTTCTGTGTGCACGCCAGAATTCGTCCACATGTGGAGGTAGCATCTGACAATCATGCTGTATATGGGCCAGAGGAAACACAAGCATGTGGCCCAAGTATGGACTGGATTTACTTTGCTAACATGCTCTGATGATTATTATGTTATATTTACCATGCTCACCATCTCAGTTTAGCCTGTTAGCATTCTAACATTTACTAGTTTGTGCTATACAGACAGTATAGGAAGGTCAAATTAAAGTAAATGGCAAATACTTGAATGAAAAAAGACATTTCACATTAAATATTGGTGAAATTTCAGTTAATCCAGTGGTTCATCTTTCAATCAAAAACCTAGATGTAGGTGCTAGGGGGAAAGTCAGGAGATCATCAAAGGTGGTGCTAAACATGCTAATCATCAGACAGTATATTAGCATCCCTCTATTATACCATGGAACAATGAAGGACTGAGTTAAATCGTGTACCAATCCAATTAATATATAACTGAAATAAACAATTTCAGTGAAAAAGTGAAAACTTTGAAAAGAGTGCACAAAATGATTTGTACAGAATAAGCAGGATGTATGGATGGACATATTTAATTGCAGTTTGCCATTAAATGGGCAGCTTATGCCCCTTCACCCAGACATTGTGGATCATAGCTGTTGAAAATAATCAGTGATTCTGAAGACCAGCTTCTGAGGCCCAGCAGAACTCCAGCTGCAATGTCAATCACATCTTCTTCCTTATGCCTGCATGCCCCCTTCTCCACTTGACCAACATTCAAAGCAGGGCCCTATACATCCTAACTATCTTTCCATTGCCTCTGCTTTCCCAATTTTAACACTTTTTTTTTAGTTTTGTTATTGCTACATTGCCAGTGTTAGCACTAACAGCCGTTTCTACCAGTCTTTCCGAGAGCTTCAGCCACTGTTGCGTTTAAAAGACAAAAGGTTATAATGTGTCCTCTGAGCCGCGCTACTTCTTCAGGGAAGTCTGGATGCTAAGGTGGCTCACTATCAGAAAGTGACAAGACGGGCCAACTGGGCCGGGGCTAGCTGGTTAGCATGTTAACTTCAGCAGAAGAAAAGAAGTGATATAAATAGAAGCAAAGTGCTTCCACTGCAGGAGACAGCCCTTGGCAAGTTCAGGAATTAAGTTTGATGTTGAATCCACAAAGCTTCTTCTAGACTGTTCAGTAAACAGCTGTTAAGTCTAATGTTAGCTACGTAGCAATTGCAAAATTACCAACTAGCTCTCTTAAAATAGTCCTTGAACCAAAGTTTGAAAAAACAACCAGAAGTTTATTTAGTGATACTCCGAGGGTATTTTAATCTTACAAGGTAGTGAAAACGTGTGCGTACACACACACACACACACACACACACACAGTAAGACAGCTAAGGGAAATGAGTTCAACATACCTCATATGTTCAACCAGCAGTTCCCAGGGTGTGTGGTGTGTTGTTTAACTTGTGTATATATGTGTTTTTGTATGGCCTATGTATGTGTATTTGTGCTTGCATAGCTATTTCATGATATTTTCTTTGTGTGTTTGTGTGTGTCTGTCAGTGAGTATTCTTAGCTCCTGCTGTGTTGTAACTGTCTCTCTGAGAAACAGGCATATCCTCTGAAGCCTCCAGTTCCTCTCTGGGTCACAGCAGAGGTCAGAGTTGAGGTGTCAGGAAGGTCATGTCCATGATGATAATTCTCCTCCTGCACAGACACCAGGGACATTTTTTGCACTGTGAGACTCATACAATCACACACCAGTGATTCCACGCAACATGGGGCGAGCTAGCCTACACATCTGTCTCCGCTGCATACTTTCTCACTCTATTTGATCTGTCTTCCAGCTTCTCCCTCTTCCTCCACTCTTCCTTTTTTCTCTGTGTCTCATTCACTTTTTCTTCACAGGAGAAAAGACATGTTCTCCTCTGGGTGTTATCAATATATCACATAATGATTCTGTCTAGTGAAATTGAAAGTTTGACACTGAGAGTGAAGAGCAGCATGCTATGGGAAAGAGTGAAGAGGGCCTTCAGGTGATATAATGGGCAGCCATGTTGGAAGTTCACATCTCTAAACAGCAAGTACATAGCTGGAGTCACTAAAAATAAGTAAAAATCTTAATAGCTAGCTATTTGTAGTTTGTAGTTTGTAACTAATAAAATTTGTACTTTTGTGTGTGATGTGTCATTGAAGTAAGTAGAGGGCCAGAAAATGTGGTTAATGTTTTATGCCACCCTCAGAATAAATTGTAGAAATTTAAAATAATATGCTGAGTTTCTCTCTCTACTTTTTTTAGAGTCATCATGAGGTCACGTTATAATTTGCCTAATACTTTGGTTTGTGACCAAATACATGCAAAACTAATCACATTCCCATCAACCCCAGCTTTACCCTGTTAGTGCTAATTACTGAATGATAGCTGAACTAAGATGATGACCATAAAAATTATACCTGCTAAACATCAGCATGTCATTGTGAGCATGTTAGCATACTTACATTAGCATTTAGCTCAATGCACTACTGTGCCAAAGTCAGCCTCATAGAGCTGCTAGTGTGGCTGTAGACTCGTAATACTTTCCATGTTAGCAGGCAGCTAACACATGCTCATTTCCCTATCAACATTCCAGTAGGTGGCAGTTATGCACCACAATGTTGTTTGCCAACCGCTATTAAATCAAGTAGAAAAAAAGAATAAGAGGAAGGCAAGAAGAGAAAATATAATGTGCCACTGTGTAAAACGAATCAGAGAATAGGGCGGGAGTTCAATGCCATTTTGTTTTTGTTTTTTTGTATTGTTTCAAAGAAGAAATGATCAAATGTGGGTACACCAGATCTTTTACAACCTGACTTCAAAACAAAAATCCCTTTTGTTATCTGGAGCACGCACCATTGGCACTCTGTGCAGTCACAAATTTTGGACTTCATGTTTACATTGGCAGATGATGAAATTTACATCATGTGGATTTAAGCAGACCATCACATAGATGTGGTAGGTATGAATTGGCCATTAGTGTTGTTGTTTAAATAATAGGGTGCTTTTTAAGTCATTGCTGGGCCCAGTAAGAATGTCACTGGGTAATAAGATCTGATGAAATATGATATACTAGAACTACTATAATGATATACAAATAACATGTACTTTAAGAAATTACATTGTTAAACCTATTTAATATGGAGTACTGATTATTAATATAATTTACATTCCTGCTGAGAAAAAAGAGACAACAAGGCTTTGATCCTGAGATCCACTCAGAAACAACTTTATTAACTTTATTATTATTTATATTGGACAAATCATAGTATAAAGAGTATAATGAATAGTGTTTATAGAATAGTTTATAGAACTGCAAAATAAAGCAGTATTGTTATCCTCTTTTGTAGTGTAATTATACTGTACAGGGGTTTCCATACAGTAAATAAGAGGCATAAACTACCCTCTGACCATGCACACTGGCATTCTGACCTGCTAAATGTTCTACTAATGCATTGCACTGTAAAAGGAGCTGCACATTTGTTCTCTACTTTTATATTACATACAGACATTTAGGAGAATACTTAGGTCTGCATAACCCATTTGGAACAAATACTGTACATGCACTAACTATAAAAATATGAGGGTCTGTTGTATTCATCCTGCCTTTTGTACCAAAGTGTGTGTGTGTGTGTGTGTGTGTGGAAGCGGGTGTGGTAGAGGGCACGGTCCAGTTCCCGAGCCATAAACTTGTAGAGGATGTTGCCATTTGCTCTCACACACACACATACAGTTCTCCATTCATTTCTTGTCACCATCTTGCATTCCTTCACCTTCTTCCATTTTTTTCTCCCACACTCCCTCCTCTCGGTGGCGTGTGATCCAGCCATCCATCCATCCTGTCCTCCTCCACAGGGATCCCTCCCCCTCCTCCCCCCTGTCTTCCTCTCTTTCCCTCCGTCTGATCTCTGACCTCATCCAAACAGACAAACATTTATGTAGCAAAAGCAGCACTGATATTCTGATAATTAAGCTGAGACTCTGCCCCAGACGGACCAACAGCAGCTTGTTTTCCTCCCAAGTTCTGTACGTGTTATCTGATTTTGACTCTGTGCCGTTTTATCATTTTTCAATAGTTCAGTTTGAACATCATGAATATATGTCAGGATGTATAATCCAAAGATAAACAGATGGAAAAAAGGGGATGAGATTTTTACTGAATCTTTGTAAATTCTGAAAGAACACAAACATCTTCAGTCAATCAGGAATCAACAAACAATAAAACACACCACTACACAATTCAGTACACGCAAGATTTTATTGCTAAACCCTGATTTTCAGCTTATAGTCGCTAATCTTATTCAATGTTGACTTTAAATGGATATTGCTGTTTAACTGACATAAATGAGTCACTATGATGAATAGTGATCTCATCTTAAATGTCCACTGGCTAGTCTTGTACTCTAGGGGACATTCTTAAAATACACTGTCACTTCGGTCTATTTCATGTCTCCAATGTAAACCTGCAGAGCAATAGTGGACACTTTGAGATTTGCCATTGGAAAGCTGAGGCATTTTTTAACCAAATAAGGCGTTCAGAGGGAGGACCCACCATCCAGCAGTATTTTTCCCCACTGGAAAATTCCACATTCAAGGTTTTCTTTGAATGATTTCCCCAGTATTCCTCAACAGAAAAACACAGGAGTCTCTTTGATAACTAAACGATGGGTTTTATGTAATGGCATCATTTTCAACTTCAATCATCAGTTTTTAATAACAGAAGTCTCTGGATGCTGCAATACGTGATGGCACCAGAGTTACCACAGCAACAAACACCATCACCACTTTTTTAGACTGATTTAAAGGTAACATTCACCGCTGTGCAATTGCCATCTACACACCTGAAACAGTGGGGGGAAGCAGCCTCCAGGATTTTCAAAGTAAGGGAACAGTAAATGTCTGCTGCACAAGGCATCACTACCAGTCTGCTTGGAGACACTTGTGTTTCCTACATTAAAATGATGAATGATATTTTCTCGCTTGCCAAACAGTTTAACTTAGCTAACAAATGTTAGCTAATGTTAGCATCACATTATATATATTAAGTTCTGACGTATTTTTGACAGAAAATTAGTGTTCGCGCTAACCTGTTAACATGGGCACCAAAATGAAAACCAAGACGTTCCTAAGCCGCCACACACACGCCATGCAGCCAGTGTGTTCCTAGCCTGAGTCCTGGTCTGAACGGTGTAACACCTCAGTACAGCCTCTATGTGTGTGTTTGTCTGTTTTAATACATGTGTGTACATGTGTCTGTCTGTCTGTGTGTTTTAGGGTGTCCACACATAAAATATGCGTGTGTGTGTGTGTTTGTGTGTGTGTGTGTGTATGTGTGTTTCTCTCAAAGGCTACCTTTAGGGACAAATTACAGACTAAAGACCAGTTAATTTGGGACGACTTGTCCGACTGGGGACAAAAGCTGTGTCACTATTAGGTAAAAGTTGATTTTCAGGTCAGTGGTTATGGTTATGGTTTGGATAAGTCTCCAGGATTTGAATGCAAGTCTGTGTAATGTCCCCAAAATTAACCTGTGACAATTTATGTGTGTGTGTGTGTTTGTGCGTGTGTGTGTTTATATCCTGGCAGGGACTTGTTTTTAGGGTTAGCATTACAGTTAGGCATTTAGATGTGATGGCTCAGGTTAGGGGATAGGGAATGCATTATGTCAATGAGTGAGCCCCACAGGGATAGTGAAACAAGTCTTTGCATGTGTGTATGTGTGCGTGTGTGCGTGTGTGTGTGTGTGTCTGTGTGTAGGGTTTCTCTGTCTCCCTCTCTCTCTGCAGGGTGACACACAGAGTGTTGATTGGTCCTCGGTCTGTTGAGCAACTCAATTATTCCCGTTAATACCAATAACACCATGATACCTCAAACAGCAGTGTATTAATACGCACACACAAACACATACACACATCACAGTCACACACACTCAGCTGCTACAGCTGGGTTAAACTACTCCTCCTCCCTCTGAAAAGGTCATTGATAAACACTACATCTCTCTGTCTCACATTAACACACACGTACACACATAAACACACACTAATCTATTATGTCTTCACTTTACATCTCTGTCTGTATGTCATCCTCTGAAGGCTTTTATATGTGTGTGTGTGTGTGTGTGTGTGTGTGTGTGTGTGTGTGTGTGTGGAACCATATGGTTCCAGATGTGTGTGTTGTGCAAAATGCCTGGAAACCATGGAAAATGTAAAAGCGATGGATTGAAATGAGCAGGAGAAAATGAGCTCAAGAAGGAATGAGGAAAGGAAGGAAGGAAAGAGAGAAAGGAGGCGGGAATTGATAGAAGGAAGGAGATAATCAGGAAAGGAGGGATGAGCTCAGCTGTGTCCTCATCTCATTTTTAATTTCAACCCAATTAATTTAGGTGAATTAATCTCACAGTGGGCACACACACACACACACACACACACACACACACACATTTCTGGTTTTGTAACCCAAGGATAACATGTGCCTGCTCTCACATAGGCACACACATGCACCATTTTCCATATGAAACACAATAGACAACCATGTGAATGAGCAAACACACACACACACACCCCGCTGTGAGCTCAGTGGCAGGCAGCACAGTCGGACATGAAATACTGTCCAATAGCATCATTCATCTACTTTCCTTACACCTCCCTCTTCCTCCTTCTCTCTCCATCCCTCCATCTCCACCATCATTACTCTTTCAGCTCCTCCCTCTTCCTCTCATCACTGTTCCTCTCTCCCAGTCCTTTCCCATGTCTGCCTCTCCCTCCCTTCTTTTTCTTCCTCTAAACTTACAGTCAGTCATATGTTCTCTTTACCAATCTGTGTGATGCAGGAGACAGGAATGAGCTGAGACTGTTACACTGTGTTCACACATGGCAAAGTCTATTAGACACCTTGTTTCCATAACAACAGATGGCTTGTTTCACCTTAGGTGTTGCTGTTTTGTAGCTGGTGAGTCAAAGTAATAAAAGCAATGTGAACAACTGTCATCCTGCATCATCATCAGTGCCACATGGACCCACTTTAAAATCAAATTTGGACCATGTTGCACTGAACCTGACATGTCCATAAACAGGGAGCGGAGTTACTGGTGACAGCTCCTAAAACACACAGGAGCTCACACCTCAAATGATCTGCATAAATACATAGATACATACAGACACTAATGAAATGACTTCCCTGACATTTTACACCCTGAAGATGGATTTAGTGGCTGTTGTTTATTGTAAATATTATTGTAAATATTATATATTATATTGGAATTGGAAGCAGCCAACACCCTCCTTTTTAAGCATTCTCAGTCTGATTTAGTCCATGCCAGAGGCTGATTGACACCTTAAATTAAGCCTTAATCAAACAGAATAACGATATAGAACACACACGAGGTAGTTTGAACCCTAACAGTAAAACAAACTTAGTTTTAAAAGGAAGGCATTTTTGGTGGCAAACAACAACCCTGCCCACAAACATCAGTTAATCAATCAATCATTTAATCTGTAGACTATACAGTGTGTATCAGTAAAAACTGAAGAAGAAAGAACACAAAATAATAAAATAACATTTGTCATCATGTATGTTGTTGTTGGACCATTTCTAATTTTGTCCCTTTAGCCCCTTTATGACTCAAACAGCTGCAGTGTAATACACTGTGCAGTGCAAGTGTGCATAGGAATACAGTGGTAAAACAGTTGAGTGCCAAAAGAAAGGGCTGGTGAAAATATTCAAAATATAGTTTACACTTGAACTTCTATGCATTTTTAATGTTTTTCCTGTTGTTCCCATCCACAGCAGTATATCACTCAGCATCTGTGCTGGTGCATCAACAAAATTGGAGGGTGACTGCAGGTGACACACTGACTATAGATAAGTACCTCAGACGAACCCATGTGAAATAATCCAGACTGTCACATTAATAAAGGTCCATGCACATTTTATGCGTGGTTGCCTAGCAGCAAGTTGACAGTTGTAAATTGTCAGTATTGTGTAACATCATCCACATTCTGTGGGCCACTGGTTCTCGACCTTTTTTGGGCCAATGCCCCCCCATTATCCATTATCCAGATCCCTTATCAACCCTCATCAGATAAAATGTAGGCTAATTGTCTCCCCTGAATATGAATGTTGTTTATTATTCTGTTTATAATTATATTAACAATATCAATACTATCAATTAATTATTATTGTGATAATTATTATGATTATTTTTATATCATTAAAAGAGCATGTCATTAAAGGACAAATAACAGATTTGATTTAACTGGACAGTTGGAATATCATTATCATTAGTTGCCCAGGGAGCTAAAAAAACCATGTGAATGGAAATTATATTTGTGTGTTAAACAAATGCAACAGATGGAAATTTGAGAATGAGAAGCATTGTTATTAATTGTTCCAAAACAAGTGCAGTTATGTTAATATTATATTAATATTTTATACTTTTAACCTATTTTAAAAAGTAAAGAAACTGAAAAAACCACACACACACACACACACACACACACACACACACACACACACACACACACATATATATAACATACATTATGCAACATGTTACTTTTAAATGGCGTACGCAGATGGCTGCCTCGGTGTTTTGGTGCGCTCTGCACCATTCACTAGAACAAATTCCTTGTACGTGAAAACATACTTGGCAATAAACCTGATTCTGATTCTGATTCTGATTCTGATTCTGATTTTTAGCATTAAATAGGGCAGAAATAATTCAGCTGATTTTAGCTGATTTTTGAATGGAGTTTGGTCTACATTGAGTGTTATTCCAAGCAAATTAAACCTGGTAAATCCCATGTTTTGGGATTTCATGTTTCCTTTTATTCATAGACTTACTATAATATTGTTATAGAAATTTGTTTATTTATGTTTATTGTGATTGTTTGTGTTGCTTTGACAATGTATTGTGTGCAGTCATACCAACAAAGCCACGTGAACTGAACAGTGTTATAATGTGTGTCTGGATGCTAGACACTAAATTGGGTCCCACCTCAGTTGAGAAACTTTACTGTAGACCACTCTCCCTGCAGACTCCGACCTTTCATAGTAGGTGTTACTAACAGTGTTATACTCAGTTAGCTCAGTTCTATTCCCGCTGGGCTTTGACCAAAGATATAAAGTATATATGTAGATACTACATTGGCCGTTGTTACTGCAGCATTGTGTTACCACAGCTGCCATATTAAAACAAGGTGGCTGCACCTCATAATGCATAGAAGTTACTGAAGGAAATATTCACAGATGATGTATAGTATAGTATACTTATCATCAGGGTTGTGCATAGAGTTGCACCGTATCAGTTACACAGTCTGGCAAAGTACTAGGAAAATGAATTATGGACAACGTGTATAAAAATTACAGGTTAGTGTAAATTTTGATCTTTTTGTTTGTTTCTGATATTGATTTGAGGAAGGCTGTGGTCTCCTCATCAGTCCTCACAGATGTGGATTTTCATCTGCCACATTTTATGTCTTTTAAGTGAAAGTTTGTATAACACTGACATCACTGACAAAATGCTCATAAGACAGAATGCACAATACCAGGACTCAGCCATCACTCATTTCATTTGACCAGTGTTTTTCTACTGTGACATGTCAAATGTCTGTAGTGAAACGGACCTTGACTAGCACCAGCACAACATACGTAAATTATCTTTTCACATAGACAAAATATAAACAGTATTGTTGATGTGATCTGGTCATTAGGCTGGATGAGAAGCCTGACCAACAGCAGCTCCATGACCCTACAGAAACCTCTAGAACCCAGTCAGAGAGAACAGCGTACCCTGTGCTGCTCCCTGATGCCACCTGGTGGAAGAAAACAATAACCTCATCATGACACAGAGTCAACGTCATCCTCCTGACACCTTTGATCTTTGTCCTCCTCTCTGTTGATACAAGCGAATATGAGTCTGCTGTTTGATTCAGGATATAGTGTCCATTAGACACTGTACAAGCAACATAAGAACACACACAGATTCCTCTCTGACCTCTGACCCGCTGACTCCTCATTTGTCTCATTATTGCTGCCTGACCCTCTTTTCTCTTTTATTCTCCACACCTCTCTCTTCCCCTCGTTCTGTTGTTTTTCTGTCAGGTCATTTATTCATATGGATAGCTGCTCTTTAATTTTTTTTTTTTTTGAAAATTCCTTTATGGTTAACAATTACTGACTAATAACCAAATAACTAATGAACAATCGATCAACAACCGATCCAAAGCTCCATTGTTTCCAAACACTATTCAATACACATCATTGAGCCACACTGTTGCACTGGGTGACATGTTCCTTCAATACCATAAACAATCAAATGTGGCTCAATCCGCCACTGAAAATAGTCCCCAACAAATGCATAATTTCATCCTGTTTGTGAGCAATGTTTGGTAAAACCTACAGTGGGTAGCTGTTTTGGGAACTTACTGAAATGATTAATAAATTAAAATAATTTAAAACTGACTGCTTTTAAAGACTCAAGTCTTCAGTAGAAACCAATGGGCTTGGGGCTGAGAGAACTTCAAACGTACATTGCTGTTCTTAATTATGTTAAACTATCTGAGCTTATCAAAACAACAAATACACTTGAGATATTAAGTTTAATCAACTCTAGAAATAAATGTCTCTTTGCCCAGACTTTGTTTGTATATACATTTATAAATATATTTAAGGTACACATTTCTGATAATTGTACAGTGAGTCCTCATTAATTTTCAAACAGTAGTGGATTGTGACTTGTAATGTTTCATGTTAGCTGCGTATACTACAGATGTAAATTAGCTACAATCCAGCATGTTTACATCACATATTTTGTCCTGATGTTAATTAACTTGTATAATGTAATAATAATAATCTAATAAGAAGGATTATATAGACCTATTAATGTTTTATTTTATCTACCTTGTAAATACATTTTTACAATATTTTTCACAGGTAAATCAATAAAAATTAAAAAAAATTCTTAAAACATTTTTAAGTGTAATTTATGAGATTGTATTTTTAATCCAATCCAATTTCTATAAAAGGTATAAAGTTGAGCACACAGTTTTCAAAGTTAAAAATTCAGGAGTTCTATTACAGTATACATAAACACTGTCATCTTAGCTGATAGTTCAATACACTTTACAATACACAAAATATACAATGTTTTGGTCATGACACTAATGTTTTTGTAGTGACCATCACAGCTAAATCAGACTTTAAACATTTTATGTTGATGAAAATAAAATAAAATAAAAACATCTTACCGTGTAGAGTGTTTCAGAATCACTTCTGGTTTTATTTGATTTTTTAAGTACTCTTGGTACTTCCTTCAGCCTTTGTCTTTATTCTCTCAGTTTTACCGTTTCATTTTGGCATGTTGTTTATATCTTTGTTAACCACAGAACTTAACATTACTGACACATTTGAAGAATCATTTAAAGCAGTGATAAAAAACTTTTTTTTAATTGCTTGCAGACCATCTTTGATTCATTGCAGATCAATTTTCCTATGTATTCTTATTCACTTGTGTCAGCTGCACTGAGGTCACATGCTAATCTAAAGGACCCATTTGAAGTGTTCATTGCATTGCAGCGGCAGAAAAACAGAGGGAACAGGTAGAGTGAAAATGGGAGGAAATTAGTCCGTTACAACATTGGTCAGCCAGCCGTGTTACAGTTTCCCCTTTTCTCTTTCTAAATGAATTGGCACAAACAGTTTATAGCCTGCAGTGTTGTCAATTTAGATTCTTTTTTTTTTTTTTTTTTTTTTAAAAAGAACCAGGCAACCAGTGTAGGTGACTTTTTGGACAAACCTTAGCTACTCTCTGGAGAAGATAGTTTAGGTTTTTCAGAACCTACTGACTCCAGCTCTGTAGTTAAAGGAACATGTGGATATTTGGGAAATATGCTTTTTTGTTTGGTTTTTTTTTTGTTGTTTTGGGGTTTTTTTTAGCTGAAAGCTAGATAAGGACATAATTACCACTCCAATGTCTGTACAATGTGACACCAGGAGCTGGTTACCTTAGCTTAGCATAAAGACTGAAAGCTTCACACAGAAATTATAGTAAATTGTGGGGGAAAAAAGGCTGGCAGAGGTTGAGATTACAGATTTTGCAGACTTTGATAGTGTGTCATAAACACTTAATAAACCACTGCAGATGCATGTGTTTACCTGCTGATTCATCAGAGGCATGGCAATGGATGGGGAGAGGAAGGGGGCCCACCGTTCATATGAACAGGGCCCAGGTTTTTGTGCTAAAATACAACAAGTGCAAAAACAAATCTTGTGATCACAGATCAGATCATCTGATGTTGATGCTCCACAGACTGGACATCCAGGCAACGACAGATGTGTGGAAAAAATAAAGGATTGACATTTGAAAGTAGTGACTTCTTGTCTCATTATTGTTGCCATTCCTCTACCCCTGGCTCTCACTGTTGTCTGGTTTTCAGTCACCTTTTGAACTTTGCCAGGTTCACCCATCCACACACACACACACACAATTGCCACAGTGACCAGTGCAAAGGTCAGTCTAGGGTCAGTGCATTACCACGGCAACAGAGGCAAATCCTCGCCAAGGTCAATGAATGGTCAAATGCAGACTGGCCACAAACATGACTTTACATACACAGCATATGCAAAAGCACATTAACACACATTATACACTTCTGTCACACTCCTCCGGTACAGTATGTGGATATATGCAAACACATGATATATTTAATATATTAAGTGTGCAAACACACACACACACACACACACACACGTTCCATGTTTTCCAAACTAACCATTATTCTTCTCTGAACTAATACCAGCTGATACCTTATGTAGCCAAGTGGCTTGCCCAAAACTATGTGGTTTGTGGGTGGGTGGATGCTTATATATGTGTAATATATTTGTATATACCATTTAAAAAACAAAATAATATACAAATATAATTCAATTTGCAAATATACATATAAATTGTTAAGATATGCCTGGATTATTTTGAAGAAAAACAAAATAATAAAGACATCAATATATTTAACTGAATCATTTATTTTGTATTTGCAAACAGAATAATATTTGTATATGATTCTGTTTTGTAATGGTATATAGAAACATATTACACATATAATAATAATAATAATTATTATTATTATTATTATTATTATTATTATTATTATTATTATTATTATTATTATTATTATTATTATTATTATAACAATAATAATTATAGTAATACACTTTACTAATAGAGTACCTTTCATACAAGAGACATACCTTAAAGGGCTGTACAATAAAAATTAAAATGAAATTTACACATAAACAAGGGTGAATGAAGGACAAAGAAATAAGACAATAAAAAAGACAGTAGATGGTAAAATATATAAATAAAAATAAAGACAGAAACCAGTTAGAATCTTTTTTTTTTAATGAGAGAATAAATTATTGGTATTGGTAATGGTATTCTGTAGTTTTGGAAGATAAATAGAAAAAAAACCTGCACTGCCTCTTGTCTTGCATAAAAACAAGGAGAACTCATTTGAAATTAATTCTAAAAGATACTGGGCGTTATGGAGTGCAGCTAAATCAAGTATAAAATGTTCTCTCTTCCTTGTTTTAGTTAAAAGTCTTGCAGCACAGATCTGTATAAACTGAAGTCTTTCAATTGACTGACCAGTAAAAAGAGCAGTGTGTAATAATCTAATCAATTTGAAATAAAAGCATAAATACATTTTCAACATTTTACAGGATAGGAACAGTTGTACTTTAGCAATATTTAAAAAAAAAATAAGAAGCTGTTGTATTATAATAGTCAAATGGACCCATCATTCCAACTTTACAATTGTTATGGTTTATCTCATTTTTTTTACCCTTTTTTTTTTTTTACTCAGTTTTTATTTGATATTATTGTTCTAACATCTGCACCTGGCTCAGCCCTGGACGCAAGAAAGATTCCTATGTGTTTATTGTCATATTTTGGTGCATAGTACTAATATTTAGTACTGTATTTATGCACAGTTTAAGTGGACTAGTATTTCCATTTTAGGAGACCTTCTTTGTTTATCAGCAATTATACTTGCAGTTCAAGTTAATTTTTTTACATGGCACCAAATCATAACATACATTATTTCAAGGCATTTTACAGAGGTCAAGATAATATTATAGAGAGAAACCCAACAGTTCCCACAATGTGCAAGCACTTGGCAACAGTGAAGAGGAAGACCTCCAACAGTACCAGACTCAGGGCGGGCAGCCGTCTGCCTCCATCGGTTGGTTTAACAAGACAAAAATGGGGGAGAGGAGAGAGAGTCGAGGGAGGAGAAGGGGGCGAGAACAGAGACCAGGAACAGTTTCATATATTGTTGTCTTGATGCAAAGACTGGTTGTTTAATGGTAATAATAATAGTGATACTTATAGGTGTAATACTGTTATTAATAATAATGGCAGCAATGATAGCAGCACCAAGACAGGGAGAGAGAGGACAAACTACAAAGCTAAAGAAATACAGTAGTCAGATATAAATGCATGGGGAGAGTCACATTGAAGATTTACATTTTGGACTCAGAACCTTTTCAAGGAAAAAAAAAAAATCTTGTTTGGTTTGATGAACAGATTCATGAAACCTAAACTGGAAATATGCAATACCGCTCCCCCACGGTGGCAATGAACCAGTTTGTCCAGCAGGTGGCTCTGCCCTCACAGAGACTGCATCCTTCCACAGGACAGTGACCTGGTCTGTAAACACTGCCCCTCTGCTTCGGTGCAGCGACCTGGCCTTCAACCCTGACTTTTGACCCCAGCTGGGTTCAGCCTGAGGTTGGCTCTCACACACCCACGGGTTCAGACAGGGGTCAGTGGGCTGGTACCACTGAGAGTCCCCACAATGATTCAGCTGCTTCATACACTTTATCAAGCACAATAAACCTGACACTTTGATGAGCCGACTACAAATGAACATTCACTGAACATTAGCTTGTTTTGATGTGGTAGATTATATTAGATTTAATTGGACTGGGTTATATTAGATTAGATTAGATTAAAGTTGCACTATCAGTATTTTTGGATGGATCAAATAACTTTATGTCATATAAAAGGTTGTTGCCTTTAGTGACAAACCCACAGAGAATTGTCACCCAGTTCTGAGTTTTCCTCAACAATCTAAGTCTTTTTGCTCATCGTTTTGGTTTTACCAAAGCCACTTTCTTCAGCCTTGTTTGCCGTTTTCAGTATGTAAAACATAGGACTTGAACTATGAACTGCATTTATCAGGTGACTCAAAATGAATGCTAATGTTAGTCTGTGTCTACTGGGAGGTGTAAATAACACTGAATAACATATTCGCCATATGAACTTCATAGCCAAAGCAATATCATATCAACTTCATAGGTCAAAATATATCAGTGCTATGTTTCTTTCCGCGGCTGACAGTTTATACAAGTTTGTTTTACTGCTTTGAAGTTGCACTATTTTTTATTTTGCTGCTTAAACACAGCACAACAAGCTGTAATCACAGCATTCACATGTTTTCCCATATAAATGTAATACCCTGAATGAGTTTGCAAAAGGATATTTTTATTTTTATGTTAAGTAATTTTATATTTAGACTGCATCATTCTTGAAATGTGTTCAGTTTTAAGCCTTGAACAGACAGAAACTGATTTGATTTTTTTTTCTTCTTGATCAAGAGAGATGTTAAACTTTCCAGCAGCATCACAAGCATTAACTTTGACTCATTTTTCTGGCAATTTCAAAAATCTAACTCCACTATTCACTCCTCTTTTAGCTCTGGTTTGGTCCCTACACCCTACTGAGAGAAATATCTCTTTAACAGGTAATTGTTCCACTATGTTCAATAGTTCCTAACTGTGTCTGCTGTTTAGTGCTGAGCAGGTGATGTACAGTGGGTTTATCAGAGCTCCCTCACTGAAAACAACTTCCCGCTGCTTCTGGAAATGACACTGATAAGAGCCATGAGAGTGAAGCAAAACAAAAACCAAAACAAGGAGCTGAAAGAGCTGCAGGAAACGACGGAGTTGGTATTAATTCTCCACCATGAGCGACACCTTTCACATTACCCATGTTTAGACTCATGTTAATATTAAAGTATTTGGGGACCTTCCAAAAGCTCAATGAGCTCTTTTCTACAGCAGGTACTTTGACTGAATTGTCATAGTAGGAAAAGCACAGGTGTTACTAATACTATTGAAGATGGCTGTATTCCATTCAGTGAGCAAGCATGCCATAAAACTGGAGCAGCTAAATGGAATTCAGCCATAACTCACTTTGTTTTATGTACCTGTGCTTCTCCTGGCCCACTACATGGCGTGTACATTAACAAATACAGAGGAAACATTAAAGCACTGGACAAGAGGAGCAGGGCACCGGAAGCACCTTTAACACACCAGTCCCATGCATTTCCATGGCAACCATCTCAGAGTTGACGAAACAAACATCTCGGCAGCCATCTTAGCTGGGACACTGGCCCTGTGAGGAAATGCCGTTTTCACGGCACTTCATAAGTGCTCCTTACAAATATATTCACCGCATCTTATGTAAACATCATCATCACTAGTTAAATGTAATTTATGTTCATTTACAATCATTGTTTATGCTCATATGCCATAAAGCTGCTGTTTGATTAAAGGCTTAATTATGGAAATAATTCACATACAATATATAATAATAATATAATACAATTCCCTCTGCCACATTCAATTCTTATAGTATGATTAATAATAATGAAATAATAAATTAATAATTTGTCAAACAAAATAAAATGTGATAATTCCACCAAACACTGTTTTCATACCTGTTCAAATCAGTTGATAAAAATACAGTAAACCAAAGATCATTTGTTTGCTTTTAGCTGGTCAAAACATGGGATGTGGTTTCCTCTTATTTCACAAATTCATGATGTCTAAAAGTGTCATTTCGTTTCTGATTTCTGTTCCCTGTGGCATCATGGGAGATGGTTACAGTAAGACCAGGCATGGCAACATAAGTGTTATTATCATTTTTGTGTGTTTTAAGGTAATTCAAAGCTCATGATTAAAGTCAGGAAAAGATACAAATATTGGATAGATTTTGAAAGTGCAACATTTTCTTAATGACCATTAAAAATTATTCATTAATTTAGTCAGGATCCACTTCTGTCACCAGCTGTGCATGTGTACAAATGCACCCAAGTGTAAAATGCAACACAAGAGCACAGAAGCTGTGGAGAAATGACCGGACCTATGAGACAATGCCTGCCCATGGCACATTGAATGCACCTCCAACTCTTTTTATGGTTTTATAAAATGTCATATTTCAGTATCAGCTCTGTGTTTTTGTTAAGATCATTTGGACCATTTTAGAAAATACATATAGCTGTTCAGACACGTCATTGCAGCTAATTCTGTATAGTGTGTAAATGTACATAAACCTTAGCAGAATAACTCGATGATGCCAATGACATATATCAACATCACTGGAACATCCAAAGACATCCAGGTAATGTCCAATATTTTACAATTTTGCAAAAACTAATTTTGAACTGCAGCTGGATGTCCTGGGGGATGTTCAGACAATGGTTACTCTGTGCCCCAGTGTTTGATGGGGATTACAAATGAGAAGTAGAATTTCTTTAATCACTTTTTTAAAGAGACAAGGTTGTAACACGTACATGAAGGTTCAGAACAATGCCTCAAACAGCAATGAAAGCATCCATGATCCTCAACAAAAAGATCTGCTGACTAACTGATTCCCATTGTGTCCCGCTTGGAGGGTCAACAGAGGTTCAGTCTGGGTTCAAATCCAAGTCAGAACACAGACCAAGCCACAGTTCATGTTGTCTTTACATGTGATGGGCACCACCACTACAATTCAAGTTGAACTGGTTTCCTGTTAGGCCATCTGACGAGTTTCATCACTGAATGACTGATGACTGATAAATTGATATCTGAATGCACAGTGTGTATCTAGATACTTACAGCCCTTCTGTTATTGTATGTATTTTCTCTTGTCTTTAGGGTTAAGGTCTCCTGTTCTGTTTCAAATCTTCCTCTTCTTTTTTTTTTTTTTTTTTTTACTTCTAAGCTTTTCTTCTTTCAATGGTAATCTGAGTGAACAGTATCATTTCATTGTACCTTGAAATATTCACCAAAGAAATAAAGAACTGGAGGTGTTTTCTCATGATAATGATTTTTATGTCTCTGAAAAATGACATACTACCTTAAATTACAAGATTCATATTTCATGATAACAGGACAAAACTTGCAGACACGGTTGAACTGCCTAGTGTTTACTCAACACTGAAACAAAGCCAGTAGCTAAAACATCACCTCAAGAGCCCAAGAGCTATGATATCAGTTTCTGTGTCTTCACTGATTTTTTTTTTTTTTTTTCATGTTTCTCTCCGCTCTCATCAGCATGGTTTGCAGCTGCATCAGGCAGCTATAGCACCAAACAGCAGACAAAGTTAGCCACTAGCTGATGAACATAGTGGAGCATTTAACAGCTCAAGAGCCAGGTAATTTTCTCGGGAGCTGGTGGACACCAAAACATAGCTGAAAGAAGAGTAAATAGTGCACCAAGCTATCTCAAGACCCCTAAAACATGACTTCAAATAAATGCTAATGTTGCTCTGTATCTGCTGGATGTCTGATTATTGCTGATTAATGCATTAGCCAACGTGACACTACATTAATGCTGTGGTTACAGCTGTTTTTTCTGTCTCTGAGGGGCCAGTTAATTGAGTCTTAAAACCTGTGAAAAATAACTTCAAGGTAAAGGTTCTTGAATCTACATTTTTTTTCTACTGTTGCTTTCTAGTCATGCTAGCTGGCTCTATTTTTAGCAATCTGTGGTCCACTGCTTTGCTCAGGACTTATCTCAACTATTGTGTGGATTGCCATGAAATTTTGTGCAGATATCCATAGTGCACAGTGGACAACTACTACTAAAGAACAGGTGCCCGACAACAAGCTGATCACCATCTCTCAGGAGCAGATTGTATGGAGAGAAGCAGTAAATGTGCTTGTTTGTGTGTTTTATGATACTCCACCACAGACGTGGCCATATTAACATTTTCAAATGTAAAAGGACAGCTTCACATTGTCAGAAAGAGAAAGACAGAAAGAAAGAGGCGAACACACACACATCCACAGGGATTACCTTTACATTTCTTCCATGAGTTCCTTCCTTTTGTTTGGATTGTTTTGGAAATGAAGACGTGCAGAGAAGGTTTGAGGGCTGTGAGCTCTGTGCTGCATACATCAGACATGAGAGAGAAATGCAAGAGAAAGACAGAATCATAGTGGGTTCAACAGCAGGGCAACGACTCTCTTCCTATACTCCATCACACACGCACGCACACGCACACACACACACACACACACACACACCCAGGGGGCACACAGCACAGCGTGCTGCCATGCATAAAGGCATTTGTGTATGTGAATGTGTGTTTGTGTGCAGATATACCAAATGAGCACCTTCTGGTTGTTCTGGCTCAGACAGAAACTCAGCCATGGAGGGAGAAAAAGAAGAGAGCAAAGGACAAGAAAAAACAAGCAGAAGAGAGAAAAACATGTTGATCTGTAGAAAACAAAACTGCACACGTCCCACTTAAAAATAATAAAGCGTCTATGTTGAGCAGTCCCTCCCCTACACAGTGTTATAATACATCACATCAGCAAAGCTTTCTAGTAAGCACTGTGAGAAGAGGAAGAGGAGGAAGAGAGAAAACACAAGAGGAGAAAGAAAAGTGAACAGGGTAAAAACCAGAGGGGAAATTTGTATTATAGCAATACAAGAGACAGGATACACAGATATCTAAATAAAATAAGACGTTCAGAAAAGAAGTCATAAAAAAAATAAAAGATATGCATTATATACTGTACATAACAACACATTAGAATCCACATTCTCAATAGGCAGGTTCAAATTCAGGCCGTCATACAATTAAATCTGCTTGTAAATGACATGTCATTGTGCCTTTCATCTTTAGTAGCCACATTTTGCAAGCTTGTTGTCAGAGGTTGTAGCTAAGGTTTAATTGTTATGTTCAATAACCCATAATTATAAAGAAAAAACATGTTTTTAGAAAGAGCTGCGAATTCATTAAAGATCACAACTGGAATCCGTCATTTACAAAAGTATTCATACCCTTAATACTATAATTTGTTGAAGCCCCTCTGGCAGCAATTATGCTTTAAGTTTTCTTTGCTAAAGTCTCTGCCAGCTTTGCAGACCAGGATTTTGATAGTTTATCTCTTTCTTGCTGACAAATCCTCTCAAGCTCTGTCAGATTGAATGGGAAGTGATGGGAACAGCCATCTTCAGGTCTCTCTACAAATGTCATATGGGCTTTAAGTCTGGGTCACCCAAGGACAGTTAGAGACTTGTCCTGAAGCCTCTTCACAGTTGTCTTGGCTCATTGTTGTGTTCAAAGGTGAACCGTCTCCCCAGTCTCAGGTTGAATACATTCTGCAAAAGGTTTTCTTCAAGAACCTCTGTGTGTTTGGCTACATTTATCCTTCCCTCAATTCTGGCCAGTCACCCTGTCTCTTCTGCTGAGAAGCCCTACCTGTATCATGATGTTGCCACCGCCATGCTTCACCATAGGGATGGTGTTAACCAGGTGATGAACAGTGCCTGGTGTCTGCCACCTCTGTCCAAAGGGTTCTTATTTGACTCATCAGACCAGAGATCTTTTTCTTCATGCACTCAGTCCTTTAAATGCCATTTAGTAAAATTACCAGCAGGTGAAGGCCTTATGTGAATTTTACTCCAGGTGGCTGCTTCTGTCCAAACAATCTGCCATTAAGGCCTGATTGATTGAATGCTGCTGAGATGGTTGTCCCTCTGCAGGGGGTCTCCCATCTCTGCAGAGGACTTTGTTAGAGTGAATGTCGAGTCCTTGGTCACCTCCCTGACCAAGGCCCATCTTGTCCAGTTATACAGCTTGACTGGACAGCCAACTCCAGGAAGAGTCCTGGTGGTTACACTCCATCCATTTCACAGTTATTGAAGCCACTGTTCTCCTGTGAACACTCACGGATTTAGAATTGGTTTTATTCCCTTGCCCTGATCCATCCATCACCATAATTATATCACTTGGTTTGGTTTTTGTCCTGACATGCAGTTTGAATTGTGTGACACACAGGTGGACTCCAAACTCCAATAGACACATTGCAAGGTTAATTAAAGCAAACAGGATACACCTGACCACAACTTAGAGCACCACAGCAAAAGGTCTGAATGTTTTATAAATGACAGATTGCAATTTTAAATTTTAGTACATTTGCAAAAAATTTTCGCTTTGTCAGTTTGGGCTCTTGAGTGAAGAATAATGGGCAAAAATGTCAATTTATCTTTTTTAAATTAAATATACAACACAATAAACTGTATTATACATATACAGTATACACACACACACACAAACACACACACACACACACACACACACATATATATATATATATATATATATATATATATATATATAAATAGTGAGACCTTTTTTTAAACTTTTACTACTCGTGCTATTTTTTAAAGAAAGTAAGTGAAAAGGAGAAAACAAGGCATGAACGATAAGAGAATAAAAGAAAGAATAAAAAAGAAAAACAGATTGCAGGAGGTGATGAGAGTAGAATGAGAATGACAGAGAAAAAATTATAATACATTTAAATTTCACCGGGGAAATGAAGAAACTTACACATACACATTTTCATGCCTTAACACTTCGGGCATGCGCTGTATGAACTTACACTCAGGGACACACAAACACAGGAACACTCTCCCCAAGGCAAAACACATGACATATGTGTGTTGTCATGGTAACTTGAGAAAGACTGTCACACCCCCGAGCTCTCTCTCTCTCTCTCTCTCTCATCCTCTTTCTTCAACATTCTTGCCCCAATGCGGGTCTTCATTAAACTGGAAATTGGGGAGGGAGAAAAAAAAAGACGAACAGTAACCACCTTTGTGTGTGTGTGTGTGTGTGTTTGTGTGTGTGTGTGTGTGTGTGTGTGTGTGTGTTCATTCTGGATATCTCTGTCCCTTCACTCTGTGCCCCTGTCTACCTGTCTATCCTCTTCCATTATCTCTCTCTCCATCTACTGTCAGGTCATTGTGAGGTCGGGAGGAAAAATGAGGCGCCTCTCTGCCACTGATGAAAATTTCTCTCTTTCTCTCATCCCTCCATCGCTCTCTCCCTCTGTTCTCATTTCAGTGTGTCTCCTGTGTTTCCTCTCTCCTCCCCTCTCTGATCTCTCCTCTTGCAGCTCTCCCTTTCCACTGACAAAAAAAAAGATAACCAGGAGGATTTGAAAATGAAGAGTAGGGCTGTCAAATGAATTTGAATGTGCACTCCCCCTCACACACCCTGTACATCCTTCCATAGAAATCTATATATCTTACCAGTGATGGCAAAGTCTCTGGCAAAGGGCCTGCTGAAGCTGAGTGTGTGGAATAAGTGGGCCACACTTGGTAAATGAACATAGTTAGGGGGAATAGTAGGTGATCAGATAAGGTAGAACACCCGACCGTCTGCTGCCTCACTGGGGGGGCAAGTTATCAGGTGACTCTGCAGATTTGCTACTTTGTATGAAGTTCACAAACATCCTTTTCTTTAGTTAGTTGCTTTGCAGTCTATTGTGTAGAACCCCAAATATGTCCACACACTGCCTCTTAGATAGTTTGGTGTTGTGACTGTCCACTCAAGATGGCTTAGCTACTGTCCTCCATTTCTGCAGCATTGTGAAGTTGTAGAGTTCCCTCTGCTGGATCAAAAGGCAAACTTCACGTTTCTGTTGCACTTAAAGGTTCAAAATTATGACCTCTAAGAGGTCATTTCATTTTGGATATTAACTTTTTACTCCACAACTTAAATTAAATTTGTGACAGCCCTAGTAAATAGTTGCATTCAAAATTTTCAGTGGAATTAACATTTTTGTATAATTTAGACTGGCTGGGAAGACCACAGGCGCAAACTGCACTAAAATATAACTCTACACTGTGTCAGATACATTACAGATCAGTCATTTGGGATCTTCTTAAGTTTCCTCTCACAATAAAAAAAAAAGCCAGCATCACTTATCTGTTCAAATGCCACAAAATGACCTGTGTTGATTTACCTGATCGGGCCCACTTGTGGCAGTGGGGAATATGACTGTCTGTCAAAAGCAAAGGTGGCAGTAAAGAGTGGGTATGCTTGAAAATAACTACAACATGTTGTCCGACCACAGCAGAATGAAGATGTGTTCAGCTGTCTCAGCCTTTGAGTTGTCAGCAGCCACAGAGCAGAATAAAGCTGCACTAAGGCAGACAGCATGATAAGAACAGTATAAACTGAACACTATAAACTCTGACTGTCAGTACTGCAGACAGCAGGAACAATAAACCTGGAGGCAATGTTCCTTAATATGGTTCAAGTGTCTTGCACAATAATGACATGAGAGAATTTTAACTGTAAACACAGATTATCTAATCAGCATTCAAACTGTGGAGGAGGCAGGGGACTCAGTTCCCACCCAAAAGTGACCTGAGTTCCCCAAGAAACAACTAAATTTCAAGTTTGGAGTCTCTCTAATGAATAACCATCAGTATTTCTAATGTTACAATGAATGATTCAAGAATAAATGGAATCACATTAAAATGAAATACCATCCATCTATCCATTAGCAGTACCCACTTATACTTAAGGGTCATGCAGGGGCTAGAGCCAATCCCAGCTGACATTGGGCAAGAAGCAGGATACACCCTGAATAGTCGATCATAGCAAAAACGCACAAACTTATTGTGACATCCTCTTCAACGCAATACAAATGTGAGCAATGGAGGATAGAGGAGGGATACTAAACAGAGAAACGCCTGCACCTCCTCTCCTTAATTGACCATGGAGGGGTTTGTGGGAGGTGATACCAAAAAAGTACCCAGTACCGGGTACTGTCCACAACTTTTGCCCTGATGGAAAACCAAAACAGGTGAGTGGAGTTGAGTCCAGTCTGTACCATGCAGTGGAAAAGGGCCACTAGAGACAAACAACCATTCACGCCCACATTCACACCAACAGGCAATTTAGTCATACCAAATGATCTAATCTGCATGTCTTTGGACTGTGAGAGGAAGCTGAAGTATCCAGAGGAAACCCACACAGGCACAAGGAGAAAATGCAAACTGCACACAGAAAGGCCCTGATCAGCCCAGAAACATCCTGCTGTGACATAACCACTGCACCACTGCGCCCATGGTGTCAATTTTAAATCCTGCAATTGTCATTTCAAACTCTTTTCACACAACTCTGCTCTGGTGTCCCTATAGTTCTGACAGGTTTTTGAGACAAATACAGGAGGTCTTGTATCCACTGGACATTTAGTCAACTGAAGTTATTAATATAAGTTCTGAAAGTGATAATTAAACAATTTAACTTATGTAATGACACTGAGTTAATTTTTATTTTATCTTAATTATGAGATGTGATAGTGCAAAGGTATAAAAATAGTTTTCCATCATCCCCTTAAAGAAGTACACAGATATTCCTGCTTTGTCATGAATCATATAAAATTCTGTTGGGATACAGGCAGAGGCATTAATGTATATGTATATGTGTATATATGACCAACAAATGAATGAATAAAAATAAATAAAACCTCAACCAATTAAAAAAAAGAATACTCCAAAACAAGTACACAGAAAAAGTAACGAAAGTAAATGTAACTTGTTACTTCCAACTTTGAAACCTGCCACAGTATATAAACCACATCCCCCATAATTATTTGCTTATAGCTGCGGGGTCAAGGTTCAAGTCAAAATTTCCACAATTTCCCTGTGTGGATTGGTTATAGAGACTCACTTTGTCTTTTCTTGCTGTTTATGTTGACCACAGGTAAAATAATTCCACATTGTCTATGTAAACCCTTAAAATGCTGCTTACATATCAGTGCATCAGTAGCAATAATTGAGTAATTAAATAATAATACAATTATGTAATATTCTGAGAAGAAATTATTTTTTATTTTGTACGCTTTTACATGATGATACTCAATAACACTTCTGTGCTTTTACTTAATATAATTTTAATGGATGGCTTTAACTTGTTATGTGGAATATTAAGCTGGGGCTCCAAAGGATTGCTATTCTGTAAAATAATGCATTGTAAAATGAATAAATTAAATAAAATAATAATATACTGAATAAATATTTAAAAAGCTGCCACAGGCACCACTGTGCCTGGTTTCCTTTCAGATGTGACAATCAGAATGAGGTCCCATCTGGAATGAAACCAACACTTCAATCTTGGTTTCATTCCAGATGGGAGTCATCTGAGCTTTTCAAGTGTCAGAGCAAAGAGTGTGAATACTTCTGTCAATGTGATATTTCACTTTTTCCTTTTCAATAAATTTGCAAAAAGTCTGTTTTTGCTTTGTCATTATGGGGTATTCAGTGTCGATTGTCGTGTGAGAGTCATTTCCATCTTTCCTGGGTAAATATCCAGAATAAAAAGACATACATTTATACATTTATACATTTAGAATAAAAAAAAAATTTTAATTTGTTGTTCATGGTCTTAAAAAAAAACATCAGAATTTTTGTACTTCACAGCTCAGCTAATATATGCATTGCACTTTTCCTGATTGATATGTGGTCAATGTAAACATCAGGAAGAATAACACAAACATAAACATTTCACTGTATTCACACTAAACCCGTCATGTCATCACAAACTTTTTCACACTGTAAAGGTAGTGAGTGCACTGGGACAAATCCTGTACCTTTTATCAACTTTTCCTCATCCAAAATATGAAACCTGTGTCGCTGTGGTCTCTGCTGCTCACTCCTAACTGACTGAAGAGACCTCAGCAGCTCTCTGAAACCATCAATTCATCCCATCTTAACACTCAGATATGTAATGTCCTGCACACAATTCAGACGATGTAGTGGTGTGCACAAATGGTCCTCAATATTAGAACTTGGTCTTCAGCTCGCAAATGAACATATTTAAAAAGGTCTTCACAGCCACAGTTTCCACAGCCACTAAAAGTCACCAGCAGGTGGCAGTGTTACATAAACAGAGGCAAGAGACACACACTCAAGATGATAGCAAACATTTTATGTGGCCCCCACAAATACAAATACACAATTCACTATATCCTTCTTGAACTTCATAAGAAATGTGCAAGAATAATGACCCAAATAGCATGTTAATAATACTACTACTACTATTGTCAACATAGTTATTTATCATCTGAAAATATCTCTTGTGAACTTTCCAACTTTGTTTTTGAGAGCAGCTCTGAGCTCTAAACAATATGAGTATATGTTTAACTAAGTATATTTACTTGAGTACTGTATATTATATATCAGTATATTTTTTAAAAATCTGTTCTTTATTTTAGTATTTTTTTTTTTTTTTTATTCTTTGGAAACTTATAAGATTTATTCGACTACACTTAAAAGACAAATACTTACTTTTGACTCCACTACATTTCTATGAAGTACTTGATACTACTTGTTGTTGTCAGTGGATTGAGTTTTCTTCTATTTTGGAAAATGTGATTGACCATACCTCAGAAGGAGAAAAACCAATCACAGCCAACTCCTACACTGTCAGTCATGTTCTGCTGCTGCATTTCTGAGCTACTTAGCAGTGGTCTAAGAGTGGCTACATTATATAAAGATGCTTGAAATTTTAGAAATAAAGGAAGCTGCCTTTCGTTTTAAATGTTTGCTGTGACGACCAAAATCACTGCTACAAAAATGTGCCACCCAACTTGAGAAAACATGTTTTGTAAAGTTAGTTTAATTACAGATAAACTTTTAAGCCCCTTATGCTGTGGTTGGTCAAAATGACCTATGGTCATTTCTAGAGTCATTTCTTTGTATCATATTCTAAAAACTATTTATTCTACAGGTTGTATAGTCAGTCATTAAGTAGGTTCACCGTCTAACAATACAACAATGTGTAAAAATAATATACTTTTTATTTACTTTAGTATTTTTAAAAACAAGGAGGCCTACTCCAGTACATTATCTCAAGTAAAAAATATGACTGAACAACTACCATTTGTATTGGAGTAATACCTGACCAGGAGTATCTACTCTGTGACTCCAGTAATGGAGCTGTGGACTTTGTCTACCTCTGGTTTTATGTGCATATGCTGTGAGTTTGGAGGAACTTTGCAACAGTTGGCTCATAGCCTTACCCTTTTTTAATTATTTCTAGTGATCATTATTCCCTTGCAGATATCTCAAAGGACTGGTTGGATGCTTCAGCTCGATGTGTTTTAAATTTGTTGCTGATGTGGATGAATTTCTGACATCAGAACAGAGTTTGACACAATTTGAATAAAATCTGAATTGAATCTGGAGACCGTCCAATGTTCATAGGAACTGGCTTCTGCAGTACCAGTGCCTGCATTTTTGAACTGCCAGCACAAGCACATGCTGAAATGTTATGACTATAACTTCTGTTACATGAAGGAGAGAGACAAGGTACAACACAGTGAGGGATATCACACCCCCACGTGGTCTGACTGAAGACACCTCATTCATGCCTTTAGGGGAGAGGACAGTGTATGTGAGGCCTGCACATATATACATCTGTCAATACGATCAGTCCTTCAGTCACATCTTTAGGCAACAGCAAGTCTCTGCTGCTCACGCTAGATTTAAAGCTTCTTTCTACACGTTTTACGGTTTAACATGGTTTTCCCACATAAAAAGTGAGAAAAACACATCAGAAATCTGGGTCAGGCCTTGTGCCCTGCCCACCACAGGTGCTTGTTCTAGGGTGACAGGTGTAAGAGCAGAGAGCATCATGATGGTTAGAGGAGGAAACATCAGTTGAGCCTCAGTCAGACCCAGACTCAGATGAGGAGTCTGTTGAGACCAGAATCAGAGACTAGCAGACAGCTCCGAACGGTTAGCGTAGTTAGCATCTTTTTAAATTTGTTTATGTTATTTGTTAGCTTGTAACTGGCAGTGACACAGTTAATGAAAACTCTCACTCTCTGTAATGACAAGGCTTCAGGTATATTTTGCCCCACCTCCCATCCCCATAAATTGACGGATTAAGTCCATAGGTTTATTTCATGCTGTGGATCATTGCCACAACACTTGGGGGCAGACCTGAGCTATGAACCTGAACTTCTCAACAGGTTGGTATACAGATGCTGCAGTTCTTGAGATACCACATTCACCAAAACCTTGTTTTGTTAGGTGACCGTAACCTTTGATCATACTCCCCCAAGGTGGCCAAAACTGTGTTTTCTGAGGCCCAAAACATGAGTGGCTCTGCACCACAGCAGTTTTAAAAAGGAAGCAGGTCCCTTCCTGCCTGTTTCTGTAGGAAACCACTGTTGTAGTATGTGCACATACATGTGTGTATAAGCATGTGTCTGACTCCCAGACCATCAGCACTGGATCCCCGCAAGGCTGCGTTCTTTCTCCTCTGCTCTTCTCCCTGTACACCAACACCTGCACCTCCAGCCATCAGTCTGTCAAGCTCCTGAAGTTTACAGATGACACCACTCTCATTGGACTCATCTCTGATGGCGATGAGTCTGCCTACAGGTGGGAGACTGACCGTCTGTTGACCTGGTGCAGGCAGAACAACCTAGAGCTTAGCGCTCTGAAGACAGTGGAGATGATAGTGGACTTCAGGAAAAACCCAGCCCCACCCACCCCATCACCCTGTGCGACTCCCCCGTGGCCACCGTGGAGCATTTCCGCTTCTTAGGAACCACCATCACGCAGGATCTCAAGTGCTGAACATCAGCTCCCTCATCAAGAAAGCTCAGCAGAGGATGTACTTCTTGAGGCAGCTGAAGAAGTTCAACCTGCCAAGGACAATGATGGTGAACTTCTACACCTCCATCATCGAGTCCATCCTCACCTCCTCCATCACCATCTGGTACGCTGCTGCCACTGAGAAGGACAAAAGCAGACTGCAGCGTATCATCCACTCTGCTGAGAAGGTGATTGGCTGCAATCTTCCGTCCCTCCAGGACCTGTACGTCTCAAGGACTCTGAGGCGTGCAGGGAAGATTGTAGCTGACTCCTCCCACCCTGGACACAAACTCTTTGTGACACTCCCCTCTGGCAGGAGGCTGCGGTCCTTCAGAACCAAAACCTCTCACCACAAAAACAGCTTCTTCCCGTCTGCTATCAGCCTTATCAACAAGGCTAGAGAGCCCCACTGTCACTGATCCCCCTGATCCCCAATTGCACCAACCACCAGCACAAATTCTTTGTATGTGGAAACATACTTGGTAATAAAACTGATTCTGATTCTGATTCTGATGTGTCCTGACCAGAACATGCTGGTCTGTCAGAACCAGACAAAAGTCCTTCAGTTGGTTCATTTGAAATTGGCATTGAACCAATGTCCAGACCCCTCTCACTGCCTTGCCATTGCACAGAGCCCCCACCCCCTGAGGGAGGCATCTGTGGACACCACTTTGCGAAGAGACACCCTCCCAGTGAGGGAGCCCTGATGTAGCAAACTGGGCTCCTTCTGAGGGAGGAGAGCTACCATGCAGGACCATCAGCGTCCTCTGGAGGTGATGAAATGCACACAGCCAGTGAGACCAAGTCCAGCATTGAAGGCTTGGATCTGAAACAGCCTGAGTGGTACTACAGCAATCATAGATGCCATTATTCGTAGCTAAAAACCATCTGGAAATGCAGTCTGCTTCCCAAATGAAATTGAGCAAGGCAGCAGTGAAACGTGGCTACTCTGTACTCTGACAGATGGCCTGAAATGCAGCATATTTCCAGCCTGAGAGAGGAAAAATGCAGACTGGGTTAACAAACTCTTCTGAAAAAGAGCTACACACCCCTGGGGGCAACCTTGGGCTGGATGGCCATGTGTGGTGGTTTGGCTGAGGTGGCCTGAGACAGAAGAACCTCTTTTCTTCCATGTATCAGCCCCTGAGAGGATGAAGAGATGGGATGGCAGGATAACCTGCTCATCCACTGTGGCAGCATCCACCTCTACAGCATCTCAGGTGTGGAGTTTGTCTCAGTGATGAAGTGGGACTTGCTGCATCATGCTGGGTCTGACTAAACGTTAAATGCTAAAATACTGATGATGGATCTTTTAGTGATTTCAGTGTGACTTCTACGTTCACTTCTGCTGTCAGTGAGGTGTGCACCACCTTTCTGCTGTTTCTGATGATTCCTGCTGTGACTGCAGCTTATTCAGCTCAGTGCTTGAAAACCTGGAGGAGCACAGTGAGAACAGAGAGGCCGTGGTCATTTGCATTGAGACTGAACGAGCAGAGATTTGAATGGATTTAGATTCAACAAATGACTGATTGTTGTAATTCACTGCAGAGAGGAGAGCATCAACAACTACTGTGTTGCCTAGCAACGTCGAGTTTTGTCTGTTTGTCAGTTTATGTTGTTTATACATCTCTGCTTTATTCTGCTGTGGTTCTGCAACCTTGTGCAGTCAGGCCACCTTTCTTCAGGCAATATCATGGTTTAATGTGGAGACATGTTCAGATGCATAATTATTACTGTAGTCAATGTTCTTACTTTGCTATCTACTGATACTTACAGGACCCTTTTTTTCTCCAAACACATGATGGTCACAGGACTTGTTTTATTGTGGATATAAATACTTTTGTACCTGATTCCTCCGACATCTTCACAAGGTGCTTTGGTGTTGTTCTGGGATTTGCACTTTTTGCAAGTAAATTAATCTCAGATGAAACACGTCTCCTAGAGATGAAGGTGGTATGACATCTGTATGGTCCCATGGTATTTATACTTATGTACTATTATGTACTACAGATGAACGTGGAACCTTCAGAGGTTTGGAAATTGCCCCTGATAAAAAAACAGACTTATGGAGGTCCACAGTTTTAGTTTTAATATCTTAGCCAATTTTTTTTTATTTCAATTAAAGAGACAGTGAGTTTTACAACAGCCTTTGCTTTATTCGTTCATAGTATTTTCGGCAGCTAATCGGCTGAGTACACCTGAAAGTAGCTTCCTGGTTACATCGGCTCGCACAAGCCTTGTGTCTGTGAATGGTCACATATGTTCAGTTGTGTTAGTATGGGTGCTGATCATTTCTTCTCATCTGGACGGAGAGTTTTAAAATAAAAACATAGTAGTGTGGATGTTGTCTAAACCTCAATTAACTCAGATTATGTCATTTAGCCTAGTAAACTTCGCCTTTCTTCAGATTGTCCACTTGTTCACTCACTCACTCACCCATTATACTGTGTTTTCTACATAGAGGACTCACTAGGGGATACGTGCAGACAGCAGTCGACCCATTTCAGACACTGCTTGGATGTTAAATTGCTGTATAATCGTGTGCCTGAGCCAATCTTTACTCGGGTTTCGTCAGTTTGTATTGTTTTCAACTATGGTCCCAACAGGTGTTTTTCAAAGATCCTGCTGTTCAGGAGAGAGGGAGACGAGCGTCTGAGTAGTATTATGATCTCCAGCTACTCTCAATGGGTAATAAAATCACATTAGCTAGTAGCTAAAGTTAGCACCTAGCCTGTTAGTGAGATGACATCTGCAGCACTTTCATGGGACGGGCTGCATTGCTAGATTGTGTTTGATCGATGCAGTGTACATCTTCTCTACACAACATTTCGGTCTACCTCAATTTTGTAGTACACTATATAGTGGATAAAATTTACACCTGAAATTTCAAACAGCACTACAGAATGGCTGATTCATTTTATAGTCGGCTATATAGTGAGTGAATGGATGTTCCTAACAGAGTCTTCATGTATGTACACCTCTGACCCTGAATTGTGATATAGGGAACTAAAAGCAAAACAATCTGTCGATAAATATTTGTTGAAAAAATTACTGTGTCAAGCACAGAATAGATGGCTATACAAAACTATAGTTTGATAACATAAAATAACATTCATATGTGCGCCTCCAGCTCTGTTTTTTAAAGGAGACACTTCTGTGTTGACAATGAGAGTGAGTCTATGGATGACGATGTAGCAGACATGGACATTCCACACCCACTCCAGTGGAGAATATCTCCAATATGCACACACTGAAACAGACACACATAAACTCATATTGGATGTTAGTTTATATATTTATATGAAATGTGAGAAACCTGAAGTGTTAGTTGTAATTACTAGTAGTTTGTTGTTTTTTTTTTATTTAATGGTTGCTGATGTTTGTCTAAATCTACTATAGAGAACCTTGATGTTTCAGTACCTGGAGTTGCCTCAAGCTGAATGCAAAACTCCCAAAATGGGGTGGAATATTTTTTCTGTAGAGAAAAGAAATAGAAAAAAAGTCTATGGACACCTGCCCAGGTGTTGTATTTATCAGTTGAATGCACAGGCTGCAAAGTGCCTGACTGGAATTTATTGGTTGTTTTGGTGCGATTCTCACCTGGGAATGACGTATACACCTGCATTTATGTCTGGTAGCCGAAAGATGCTCTTTAAACTAATAGTATTATCATTAATTAAATGTAACACAGTAACATTTACTCACTGTAGATATGTACTGATTTACTTTGTAGTTACTTTTTACTTTTATTGGAGTACATTTTTACTTCCATCTGCTTTTATGCTAACAGTGGCTGGTGCAGAGACGTGACAGTGATCCTGCAGCACTGTTCTCCTGACCTGGAGACTTTCATCATAAACTGCAGGCCCTTCTACTCCCCCCGTGAGTTCACCCCATTCATCCTGGTCGGTGTTTCCATCCCACCACAGGCCACAGCAGATACTGTGTGTGGAGCGGACCAACCCGGACTCGTTAGTTATTGTCCTTGGTGACTTTAACAAAGGTAACCTCAGCCACGAACTGCCCAAATACAGACAGTTTGTTAATTGCCTGACCAGAGAGGGGAACACTCTGGACCACTGTTACACCACAATCAGTGGAGCTTATCACGCCGTCCCCCGGGCTGCACTGGGCCACTCTGACCATGTCATAGTCCACCTGATTCCCACATACAGGCAGAAACTAAAAATGTGTAAACCTGTTGTTTACAAGAACCTCCAAGAACCTCCAACTGCACCAATCACCAGAACAAATTCCTTATATGTGAAACATACTTGGCAATAAAACTGATTCTGATTCTGATTCTGATTCTGATTCATCTACTTGAGTAAAATATCTTTTCAGCAACACTTGAGCATAATTGGCCAGGACTCTTTCCCTTTCTGCTTTAAAATCAGTAAAGGAATGTATTGGTGTTGAATCCTAAAAATTACAGATGACTGCTGAGGAATTAGAATTTGAATGTAACCTGTGGTTAAAACAGACTCACTGTGTGTCAGACAGATTTAAATTAGGACTTGGTAATGTGGTGTTAATTATTATCTACTATAAACATAGTGATGGACATAAACAGCACACACACACACACAGATGAACAATACTGGCTGCCAACTTATACATATAATCTGTTTGAAATAATCGAAACGAATGATGTAAATCATTATGTAATATAATGTATAATATAAATTATGTAAATATCATTACACTGTAATGAATCATGACAGGTCAAAGAGAAAGCAGCCAAATGGAGTTAGCATCTAGCTTTACCTGAAAAAAACACAATTTTTAGCTTCTTTTAGTGAGCAAAGAAGAAATGCTGACACATATAAAGCTTTTCTGTTAGACACAAGCATTAGAACGTTGTTGAATTTTCAATTTGGCACTTACAGGGAAACTTAAGGAAAACAATACTGAGCAACCAATTCTTCATTTTTTTCCATCTCTTATTGTGAAAGAGTGTTAGCCTAGTTAAACCCTTAATGTTTAAAACCCACTTCTATTTTAGTTATTAAAGCTGGAGAAAGCAATTTCACTGCTTTTTTTTTCACATCCAGACCTCCGGACCAAGTCTAGATCAAAAACCGCCAAGCTTAGCTTTGTCAAATCTATACTGCATTATCCCAGACAAGCTAAAGACTAAAATACAGGAGTGGATCAGTGGAAGCTTTAATCTATTTGTGAAAACACAAGAAAGGGTGATATTAGTTTTTTTTTTTTTTTTTCCTTCAGGGCCACATTGGAACAGCTCTAGATCACAAACCACAACTTGTCAAATGAATGTGCTGTTTTAAGCCAAAACCAGTGGTGGTTACAGCTTGTTTGGCACCCCCATGGCAACCCCCGACAAGATGCCGCACATGTCGCCCTTATCTAAATCTGAAATTGACCAAAACTTTAGTTTTGGTCAATTTCCAAAATTTATTATTGCATTAATTGCATTAATAATGCATAATTCTTTGGATTTGATAAAAGAATAATTAGTACAACCAAACAGTTCATGCATAAAATTCTTAGTCAATATGTTCAGTAGCCCAATTAAAAATCTGACACTGCCAAAACATGGGGGAATGTGAACAGCTCCACTTTGATTCAAATCTGTTTTACATCCTGTAACGTGATATCCAGTATCCAGGGATATAAAGTTTGAGTTTGTTCTATGAATGTACTACATACAATATACATGTATGTTACCTCAATGGACACACCAGCCAGACCAGACCCAGTGTACTGTACTCTGGCCCTTTGTGCTTTAAGACTTCACCTCCCACAATGCCGTCACCACATTGTACACCGACGTCACGTCCGGTGGTGCTGTTGGCGGGCAGAACTGGATTGGTGCTGGTTGTTAGCGACGCCGAGGCTATTGTGTGATTCAGCAGCAAAGCACATTGAGAAAAAGTCGTCCAAAGAGCGCCACTAGGCCCTGGGGTAGTTCTGTGCTGCAGCTGGCGCCTCTCCGGCCTGTAACCCGCCTACGACAGAGGATCCAGTCCGTCTGTGCGCCCGGGCCTGCCGCAAGCCCAGACAAGCGACCCGAAGCATTCCGTGCAGAGGTAAGGCTCACAGCTAGCTGCTGGGGGGAAACATGCCAGCCATGTTGCCCTCCACTCGCAGGGACAGGCCGCCTGACTTGCCTCCTTGCTCGGGTTCCGGTGAAGTGTAACTTCCCGCGGCCGCTTCGAGTGAAAACGACTTTGTACGACTTTATTTAGGCGTTGAGCGCGCGAAGCTACACGGCGCGCGGGCATGCTGTAGAGCCGCGTGCGGCGCTGGACGGGACCGAGCCTTTGTTCCGGCGCGGACACCCCAGCGCTGCGGGCTCGGGGCTGTCATCCGCACCGAGCACGTGTGTGCACGGTGCCGCCGCAGCGTGAGTTGTTCTGTGGTCGCTGTCTGAACATGGACGCTCACATGAAAGGGGGCGTTTTACTTCCTCCATACTGAGCCATCGAACACAACACGGGTACCAGCCGAGGACACGCAGGCCGCCAGGCTGAGACTGCTGTGGTTATGTTAATGTTGAACAATGAACAACTGTTCTACTACTGTGATGTTCTCTGTCCAGCTGTTTGAACATGTTTAGACAGCGGCGTTTTACCGCCTCGGCTCAGGCAGCTCGGTGTGGAGCTGGATGAGGCTCAGCCACCACATCCACAGCACCATTCTGAGCTTCACAGACGACTGCAGGTCACCAGTTAGGCTATTTTGTTAGCATGCTCAGCCCGCTGGTTGTCGCAGCCAGAGAAATGCACCGTGGAGCCCGCCGGGCCCCGAGATGAACCTGTTGAAGGTGCACCATGTGGACACGGTCCGTTCACTGCTGCTAAAGTTGCACAAAGTGCATGTGAAGGTTGTTAGTCTCCCATTGGCAGGAGCCCAGTGGCACCCACAGTCCTCTGCTCTGATTCTCTGTCAAGCTCTACAGTTGGAGTAGTCACCTCATTAATGTCCACACATAAGTAGAATATGTTTATAGTTTGAATAAGCCAAGTGCCTGAGTTCAGTGGACACGGAAGTGGGATGTAGGGGTGGAGGATCTGGCCAAAAGAAGCAAAAAAGCAATCTATGATCTGAATCACCATCTGTATCCTCTTTCTGCTTTGATTTTATTCTGAAAGTCCTCTGTCGCTTTGACCCTTTTCTTTCAGATGATTGTGTGCTTGACAATGCTGTCTTCAAGTTTCTGAATCGTGTCACTGTCACATTCACACTTTTCGCTTGGTTCATAAGGCTCTGTGTTGTAGCACTTTCATTTGAAAGTTCACTCACTGCCCTGGCTCGTCCTGCTTTGTGTCTCCCTGTCTGCAGGCAGGTCTCTTGTCCCGCGGATTGACTACAACTCCACTGTCTTGGGCTGCAGCTGGTGACAGTGTTTCTTGTTCTGCTCTGGTTCATGTGCTGTTATGCAAGCTCGCGGAGGCTGCAGAGCAGAACAAGGACTGTTGTCACCAGCTATGGGCTGGTTAGCAGCAATTGAACTTTAAAAATTAAATTTCAAAATATCACCTTTTAACGATGCAATCTGTACAATTCATCTGAAAAGTAGGTCATATGCCAAAGTAAGATCATCCATGACGTAAGATCAGCAGATCACTTACCATCAATTGAATGCTTAACTTGCTGCTTTGTTTTCCGAGTTTGACTTTTTGGTGGGAATCACAGAGTAACTCACCATCACGATATCTGAAAGTGAAGGGAAAAAAATGCAAAAAGCAGGAGTTGTATATTTATTCACTGCATTGTGGTGTCAGTTTCACAGACAACTGAGATGAAACAATGTTCAACAATGTTCAACAAAGTGATTAGGTTCTTAGCATAGTGTCTCTCTAAAGCACACAAACACACATACTGACTGCAGCTTGTCCATGTGCATGTGAGCCATCTCTCCAAAGGAAAAAAAGCCTTAAACCAGCAAAAGGCTGAACTGACAGAAACCAGAACAGCTCTGGAGTTAAAGTTCTTAAAATGTGTAAAATAAAGTGATACCAAAAATTTATCTCAAAAATTAAACACATACTTAAAAAAAATCGCTAAAGCTGGATGCATTTCTCTGACACATCAGTACTCAGACCTGCAGACAGCAGTCTCTGTCACCTTCCAGCTGTAATTCAGATGACAGGAAAATGTCCAGTGTGTATCTGTGTGTGTGTTTATGTTCAGTCTGCTGCTCATCAGACTGAACATAAACACACACACAGATACACACCAGACCTCTCCTTGTCATCAAGCCTGCGTGCGTTTATGCCCAGGTGTGTGTCTGTGTGTGTCGGTGTGTGAGAGTGAAAGACCCGCTCCGTCTGTTGGAGGAAATATGTATGTATTGTGTATGTGTGCACGTGTGGAGTGTTAATGTAGCATAATCTTTTAGTTTGTCCGATCAGCGTAGTAAAAGCCAAACTCAGACCAGACTTCCAACTCAAACGGTGACTACACCTCTCTGGTTTGTTTTCCCCGTTGTCCGCCATGTTGCCTCTGTGAGTTTCTTCTTCTTCACCATAAGTTTACTGTCATTCATCTATGAGTGACACCACCACGTGAAGTAGTGTCTCTAGTTTAGCGGGAGAGCATCTGGATGTTTTTAATAAAAATCTTGGTAGTGTATCACAAGAGGAAGTAATACAATATATTCCTGGATCGATATTTCGGCCCACACCTACTCTTAGTTGTGCTGGTTGTGTTTCCTCTTTCTAGCCGTAATACTTGGATAATATGGCTTGAGTTCTTGTCACTTTTTTAAATAAAATTTTATTCAACAGTCTGCACACTCAATTTTACAGATTCAATTTTTTCTTTTTAGATCACAGTAGTCCAACCTCACCCCCTCAGCAATTCCCATTCAAAGAGGCAATGTCGTCATAATTAACTGTCACTGCATTAACACTAAAACACAACTATAACAATGTTTCTGTGTATAGTTCAAAGTTAAAACAGTTTGTTTAAAGCTGATGAAAATCACATCACACCTAAGGTTCAACTGAAGACTAGAAACAGCTCATAAATATATAGTTTGATTTTTATGAAACAGCTGGTCAGCACATGTGAAAGACTTTCAGTAGTGAATTAGTTACAGTTTTAAAGCAGTTTGCCTCTTATCTTTCAAACAGGATCTGCTGTGTGTCCATCAGTAACTGGACACACAAAGTATGGTGGTCCTCAGAGGTCAATTCTTGGTCATACATCATTAATAGTTTATTTAATTTTTTATTAAATAATTAAATGGAGTTCACTTATGATTATCAGTTTGTATAAGCACATCTCCCATACAATAAAATATTAATCTTGACTTTAACTATATATTATAATATAGCCTAGAGCATTATAAATGACATTTTAGAAAAACTTGGTCAAAGTTGAGAAACATGAGGTGAACATAGGTAAAAGGGACTTCAGCCTCATCTGAACTGACCTCAGGTTGGTGTCACATGCCCTCAAACAGCTGTCCAAAATAAAAACTTCTTAAGAATATGAGTCAATTGTTTTCTTCAGAGCTGATTTATATGTTGAATAACTTTAAGTTGTGGAGGTTAGAGGGGAAATGAGTGTGTGCGAAGTGGTTGCACTGTTGCAGTTCTTGAAATATTTTCCCTGGGACGGCAGGTCCGTGCTTTTATTTTTATCACACCGTGATTATTGCAACGGCCTCAGCCAGAAATCCACAGATCGACTCCAGATTGTGCAGAACTCAGCTGCCATGACCACATCACTCCTGCTTTAGCCTCTTTACTCTGGCTCCCAGTATTTTTATAGAATTCATTTTAAGATGTTACTGATGACTTTAAGGCTCTTTCTTCAAGGCTTAAATCTAAAGGGCACAGAACGTTTGCAGTCAGGGCCATGATGGTCTGGAATGAACCAAACCTGATGTAGGGTTGCTGCTTTATTTATCTTTGTATTTGGCCCAAGCAGCGAGGGCGCCAGGGCTGGAACGGTCTCTGACAGTGAAGGTGCATGGGACCTATTGTTTTATGTTATTGCAGCATTTTACAGAGCTTATTTTCCTTAGAATGAGAGGAGAATTTCATATTTATGAATTTAAAATCCCCTCCCCTCATAAACAAATTTCGAATATTCATTGCGGTCATGCCTCAGCCCGTCCATTTTCTCCTTTCTAACAGAAGATTTGAACATTAAACCTTGGTAACATATAGTTCACTAAGCACTCTAATCATTTTACTAACATCTCTGCATGTGTCCTCCTCTCTCCACCAGAGGCGCCCTCAGCAGACGTCAAGCTGGCGACCATAGCAGGAAAGAAAGGCAAGAAGGCTGAGGAGGAGGAGCAGCCCACAGCAGCGCCACCAGCAGCGGCAGCAGTAGCAGCAGCAGCGGCTGCAGCAGCAGCGGCTGCAGCAGCAGCAACAACAACAACAACAACAACAACAGCAGCAGCAGCAGCACCACCAGCAGGAGGAGCAGAGGAGGAGGAAGAGGAGGAGTATGTGGTCGAGAAGGTTCTGGACCGCCGAGTGGTGAAGGGCAAAGTGGAGTTTCTGTTGAAATGGAAGGGGTTCTCAGAGTGAGTATGAGTATCACTTTGACTCGGGATCACAAACCTGGTTGGTGTCTTAGTGTTTTTGTTTTGAAACGTTTAGAAATATGACGTTAAGTTACAGCCGCGCAAAGACCGAAAAAGGTTTAACCGAAACATCCCCTGTGTGTCTGCACCCACCTTTTCCAGCGAGGACAACACATGGGAGCCAGAGGAGAACCTGGACTGCCCCGACCTTATTGCAGAGTACATGCAGAAACACAAAGAGAAGGAGGAGAAAAAGAAGGAGAGCAAGAGGAAAGCTGCCAGCGAGGCCTCTGGAGAGTCAGAGGAGCGAGGGAGCAAGAGGAAGAAGGAGGAGGTGAACGACTCAGAGCTAAAGAATCCCAACAGCCAACCAGACCAGACCACCACTCATCCTGTACAACATCCTCACATAGACACTTTAATGTTCAGAGCAGTCCGTTTTTCTTCTTTCCTCATGTATAGTCTTATTGTTCTACTTCCTGTCTCCAGGGCGAGAAGGCCAGAGGTTTTGGAAGGGGTCTGCAGCCGGAGAGGATCATCGGAGCGACGGACTCAAGTGGAGAGCTGATGTTCCTCATGAAGTGGTGGGTCTTCACTGTTGGTGTACAAAGATCCAGTGAGATTATGTTGGGATTGAATTGCTGAGTCTATATCGAGTGTAAAGCTGCACTGCGCACCCCCATCTATACATGGCTTACAGTTGGGTTTGATGTGGGTTCCCCAGAGAGAGTATCAGCCAGAAATCACTGAAAGTAATCATGTTGTCATTAGAGCAAATTAAAATGCGGGTTAAAGGTCATCGCAGCTGAAAAATCAGAGTCACTTTTTCAAACGCCACAGAACATGAGACTTTTAAAAAAAAAATGTTGCACAAGGTTTTTGTCGTTACACATCGGTCCTGAGGTCAATCACAAGATCATATTACATATATTGATTTCACACATATATTTAAATCATATGGATATTGTGGAGATCTTAGTAAAGTGTGATGTTGTTCAGGATGACATTACTTTGAGAGGTGTTTGGTTTTTAGTGTCCTACTTGTTTCCAGATGTGAAGGGTGGGGTGTAGGGCTCTGACCTCAGAGGTAAAATGTATACATTGAATTAACACCTGTACAACAGTGTGAAACATATATAATGTATAAAAATCATGGACATAAAGGTAGAGTTCATGGTAGAAAATGTTAAATTGCAGGCAGCTGTGGCTCAGGAGGTAGAGCCTCAGAAGGTTGGAGGTTCGATCCCTGGCTCCTCCGGTCCACATGTCAAAGTGTCCTTGGGCAAGGCACTGAACCCCAAATTGCCTCTGATGGCTGTCCCATCAGCGTATGAGTGTGTGTGAATGTTAGAGATGTAAGTACAGTCGACCGATGTTCAGGGCGAAGGTCACTGCACTGTGAAGTTGCAGCTTGTAGCATTTCTACTCACAGTGAGAGATGTGTGTCTTTGGTGTTTAGACTCCACTGTGATGTCATCATATTTAAAAGGGGGTGAGGCAGAGCGAGGTATAGGAACCCACCCTGGGGTCTAGACACTGGTGGTGTTGGAGGTGGGAAGAAGAATGCTGCAGATCTGGATGAGATGTGATGTAGACTCTGAGCTCGACCTGGTACTGGATGGAGACCGGAGGTGGATGGTGTGGAGGACAGTCGTAGCGACTCACATTGAAATAACAGCTGACTGCAGATCAGAGGAGAAGAGATTTTAAAGTTTGACAGCAATGTGATGAGATCTGATTGGTTACTGGTAACACCTGATGTCAGCTGATTACAAGAGCTGTGATGAGCGAGCGAGAGGTGGGTGAGAGAGAACTGTGAATTAATGAGGAATAAAGAGTCTTCCTGATTTAACTTACACTTAGCTTCATTTCAAAATAAAAGCACTGAATAAATTAAAATAAATAATGAAGTTGAATAAACAGCAGTCAGTTTTCTAACACTGCTCACTCTTTTGCTCTTTCTCTCATTACCTTACTCGTTTCTCCTTTGTCTGTTGTCTTTTCCTCTTGCTCTCCCTTTCTTTTCCCCCTCTCTCTTCTTCTCTTTCTGACATCCTCTCTCTGCCACCTCTTTTCCTCTTGAATCCAAATTAACAGGAAGAACTCGGATGAAGCCGACCTCGTCCCAGCTAAGGAGGCTAACGTCAAATGTCCCCAGGTGGTCATCTCTTTCTACGAGGAGCGCCTCACCTGGCACTCATACCCCACAGAGGAGGAGGAGAAGAAAGAGGAGGAGAAAAAAGACTAGACGAGTAGAGGAGGAGGCGGAGTGTTGGAGGTGTAGGGCGGGAAATCAACTACATGCTGGTGAACTGTTGTCTAAGTTGGTCGACTCTAGCAGCCACTTTGGCAGAGAAAGTGAAAAAAAAATCCCCCCCAGATGGCTGGGAGTGAACTGCCAATGTAGCTGACAGGGGAAAAGAAGTTGGTTTTCCTGCCCTGGACGGAGGTAGACGTGCTTTCCTCAAAAGATGCTCCCACTTGTGTCTTGACTGAAAATGGAAATAGTTTTTTAAAGAGGTATGTTGACACTTAGTCTCTCTCATTCGTATTTTCCCGTCACCAAGACCGTGTCGCTGGATGGGAGTTGGTGCCTTTGTTCTGCTAGTATTCCTCCTCTTGGCGAATGTTGAACTGAATACAGTGACGTGACCATAAAGTGTTTGTCTCCTACATTTGGTGGCCGGTGCTTGGTTTTGGAAATACAGGAATACAACACGAGCTGTCAAGCTACCTCTTTAGCGCGTGAGAAGCAAGCCGAGTGTTTGGCTATGGCAAGTTTGTCTCTGCTCCGCATCACAAGTCCTCGTTCAGAGGTCCCGTTTTAAACGCGTACTAGCTGACGAGGGGGCGGTGAGGTGTGGCGGTTTGGAGAGGACAAACTTCCCTTCTTGTTTTGTCAGGATACACTGGAGGGAACTTCTTTTGAAAGGGAAAGAAGAAGTGAGGTGAGGTTGTGATGGAGGAGTGAAAGGATGGACAGAAACCATGTGTCTCTTTCAGTATCTGTTCTCTTTGTGCCACCTGGGTTCTCATTCTTGCTGCCGTAATGCTGTTCTTCATCTGAAACTCTCAAACACACCAAATGACAACTGTACATTTCACTCTGACGTCGACAGATTGGGTGGGGGGGGTGGGGTGTTACAGTCTACATGTCACACGTCCTACCAGCCGATATGGCAGCCAACCAGCCAGTGTTCCTTCATTCCAGCCATGGATGATGCTGTAGCTTGTACTTTGCTGCCTGTTTATTCATATTTTTTTAGTCAAAACTGATGAACAAGTCTATTTTTTTAAAAAACAGAGTTAAAATGTTTGTGTTCAGTTGGTGGTGGCTGAGAGGCGAACTTGTGAATGTAAAACTGTCGCTCTGCCATATTTCCTTTGACACAATCATTTGCTTTCTTGACATTAAGGTGTAATTGGGTAAGTTAAGCTCTCAATGTGTTTGAGTTGATCTTGGTATGTTCATGAACACGTGAGGACAAAAGTCAGACTCACAGATTGTTTTCACGTGAGTATTTGTTCATTAGCATGTTCAGCAGTAGCCATGTCACACACCCTAGTAGGAGAAGCCCAGGTGTAAACAAAGAGATTAACGAGGGCCGTTACTGTGCATGTTGTCCCACTGTCACTGCTTCCTGGGACACCTGAATAGAACAGACATTGTTAATGCTGTTAGCAACACCTATGCTTTTCCTATGTAGACAAGCTGGGAGAAAGGTTTATATACAGAGGTAGTTTGATTCCCAAACTTTTCAAGCTACTTCAGCCTTTTTTTTTTTTTTATTTCCTTACCTGGATCTGAGGCTGGTTGGTTACCTGTCGCACACTGAACAGCCACAGCAAGATCAGCATCTGTCTGATTTTAATTTCCGCTGAGTGATGGGCACACTGTTTTACTTCAGGTGACGTGTTAGCATTGCACTGGTTCAGGTAGGTAAGAATGGCAGTTCATGGTTCATGTCAAAGCAAGAAGCTCAGATGCCCTTTGACCTGTAGATTACAGGTGAGAAGAGTCAAGAACCTACTGATGATCATTCAGACAGATAGAATGGACGTTGTGAGGCTGAGAGTCTGCAGGTGTGTTGTTTCTTCACCCTGATTTGAACTATCGGCACCACTGTCCTGCTGAAGTTAATTGTTTGAATGGATTTGATAAACCAGCCAGGCCAATATTAGCTTATTGCAAATAAATCAGCACTGGCATATATGTTATCCCATAAATGAGAAGATACTGAAGTATAGAAATGCCAAAGATATGTTTCACAACAGTGTCATCATTCTGTTGTGTGTGAAAAGAAATGAATATCAGTAGATGTATCATCAGCCTCAAACTCCTGTATTGGTCTATATGTGCATCTATATTTGACAATAATCAAAGTGCTGGGATGGTACAAGGTACAACTATAACAGCTGCTGTGATAATGACACGTTTCACTCTTTGTGCAGCTGAAGTGACAGTGTTGCTCAGGACTGTGGGACTGCTGCTGTGATTGCCTAACAAAGTGCAGTGTAACTATCAGTGTGGGAACTGATCGGCAATGTGCTGGCAATTTGTTTGCTGTAGTTCATACGCTCATCAAATCAGCCACTGAGCTTGTGTGGCTGAACAGGTTAAGCGGTGAGTTAATTCTCCTGCCACCTCGGCTGGTAGGTGGAGGTTTCCTGATGAGACCACGGCTCTCTGTCACGTCCTGGATATGTGCTCCAAGACAACTGGGTTTTTACTGCTATGGGAGATGATTGAACATATGTTAAATAATCTTCATTTCCACATCCTTGTTTTTAACGTACACACACACACACACACACACACACCGGCACGTGTGTTTTCTAGGCTGTATTATTTTAGCTGGCACCGGCCGGGCAACACTCAAGACATGAGGGTTCAGCACATTTTGAGTAGTTCATGGTTCCTCTTGCTAGTAGACCGTCCTGTGTTCAACACGTTTTGATATTTGCCAAAATAAAATATGGAAGGACTTTGGAATTCAGCATGATTTAACATGATCACTTTCTATGAGAGGTCTCTTTTCTCTGGTGTTTTCCTGCTATTCTAACGTTCCCCAGCGTTTTACGTGTTGAATGTAGCCCGGCTGTGCTTCTTTCCAGGTATACTGTATTAAAAAGCTAATATTGTAGCTTCCTCTGTTAGTGGACCTGGGTTAGCTAGTTCAAGTCCCCTGTCTCTGAACTGTTTGTGTTGGGTGGCCTGCTGCTGCTTTGAGAACTGATCTCGAAGAGAGAATTTCACTCTGAAAATATTTTTCCTTAATTATATTTTTCTATTTCCAGTGGACATTTGTGATCTTTTCTGCATCTCACCCATGTCACAACCCTCAACAGTTATTTTTTAAATATTTACCTTTTTTCCACAGAATTTGATGAATGTTTTAATGAGCTTGAACCCTTGGTAATATGTCACGTGAGATGTGCACACAGCCCCACAAGAAACCAGATATTGTGTAAGCATATCAAAATTCTCACTTAACGAGAATACTTTTTTTGCTCTTCAGCTCAGCTGTAAATACAGTTTCCAGCATTTTTAACCAAACGTCCGATGCTAAGATTGCTGTCCTAATTGCTAATGCTGTTGTTAAGCATCTCTGTCGAGTCAAATCTTAACCTTTCTACGTGTCTGTTTTCACACAATTAACACATTCAGTAAAGGTTTTTTTAAGGTGTTCTGGCCTGTGGGATGCTCTTATTTCTTCACTGTGTAGACCAGTATTATGACTGACATGTCCCGCCCCGTTACAGCTCTCCATTGGCAGGAAGGGATTGAATTAGCTGTACCTGGGTCTGCTGGTTAGATTTTCTATCTTGTCTCAGAAACTTTTCTCTGTATTTAGCAGATTAGCTTGTGTTGTCTTGTTGCTTGTATATTGGTTTCCCTTGGAATGTCACTGTCATGGCTGATCTCCCTTTGATTGTCTGTTTTGGACAATAAAGGTTTTTTGTTTTCATAACTATTTGTACTGTTGTGTCTCGTCCTTTTTGTTTGAATGGCACATGATGGGGAAGATATAACCACCACAGCTGTGTGATGGTTGACAACAATGTTGGCCTTTATTTTGTGTTGCCTTTGTGTCTGTGCAAAACTGAAAATGTGTTTTCTAAACAAGTATATCACTTTATTAAAAACTCCTTATTGTTGGTATAACATGGTGTCAGTCTTGAATGAAACATGAATGTTTACAACCCAGTGTGTACTCTTTTTCTGATTATTACCAACTGTGCCTGCCATACCCATAATCCCTCACTAGGTCTCAGTTTATACCATACACTGTTTATAAAAATGGATGTAGACTCTGGGTCTAAAAAGTGAAGCCAATGCTGAAACCTTAAACCTGCATTCTATCTGATGACCACTGGGGCGATTCCACTGGTTGCAAAAATAATCTGATTGTATTGAAGTCTGTGGGAAAATGTCTCTACTTCTCACTTGATCAGTAAACGTTTTCCTGATGAGCATATGGTCTCAGTCTCTAGTTTCAAGTCTTCAATACAACATGATGTTACTTTTTTAAATTATGGTCCATTTAGAGGAAAATAGACCATAAAGCAGGGGATGCATTAGGGCGGGGCTACCATGTGATTGACAGACTGTACCACACACAGCAACCTGCCTGACAATCAGGATAGAGTACAGAGCAGGTCAGATCTACCCCTCACTCCTCTTCAGCTCTCCCTTTTCATAGAAATATGATTTCTTCTGGTTTCAAAAAATTTGATTTCTGCTTTTAAACACTAGAGAGGCAACTCAAATGACTTCCAGAGAAGTTTTTAATATTAGAAAAGGTGAGGTGCAAAGTCTTTAAGAACAAGCAAGCACATTGAGCATTCATTGAAAAGTAAATGCTTAACAACAACTAATAGAGGCTTCTTCCATCAGTGGTAGTGACAGGCATGCAGGTTAAAAAGTTCACTCTGTCTTCATGAATTTGAGAGATGGGATTTTGGTGTAAAGCAATTCATTCCATTGTATGTCTTTCCTATACAAGAGACACAGGCAGATAGATACAGTGGTTTGATTTATTTTAAAAAAAATTTTTTTAAACAAACAAACATTGAATGAGTTCTGACTACACATGTAGCTTAAATTACTTACTAGCATGTTCTTCTGGGTGTGTTCATTCCTGAGAAACTCTAAATTTAAACTATTATTAGTAGTGTGACTTCACTTCACCTACTATCTTTGAATAGAAGTCTTTCTCAACAATCTAGAGTCCTGTACATTTAGGTAAAATTGGCCAGTTCGTTGTACTAATAATTTCACCAGATTCTCGTACGGAGTTCTGTCTTATTCAGCTTTGAGCACCACCACCACAGCCACATGCTAACTTCAAACAATTCACAAACACAAACTAGCCTTGATTTAGGATAATCTGGAGTTAACAGTCTGGCAAAATCATTCATTTTAAATGAGTCTGTTCAATGTGCATATGTGGCATCTAGGATACATTTCTATAGCCATCTTAGAAGATTAATAGCTTAACAACTCAGTTGTTGTCTATATTTATCCCATGTATTACAGACCTGCCAAGGGTGATGCAAGGTTTCAACCCTGTTGAATTTGGGTGGTGGACAGGTCTACCCATCAGCTCCAGGTGGAACTCTGATTCCCACCGTCTGTTTTAAAATAGACAATAACATTTCCACAGCCTCACAGACAAACAGTTGTGTTGTAAATACACAAGACCATATTAAAAGACACAGGTAAAATCCACTGCTATCATGCTTTCAGTTTACAAGAAAAAAAAACAATACAGGCACAAGGGTAAAAGGAGTCATTCCTCAGTCAGTTTCAGTGTATAAGAAGTGGTTTTCAGTCAGCTCAATCAGGTGGAGCTCCAAGCACCATGTGCACTAAATTCTTCATATTCTTACTCCCATCACTTTCCATGTTCACTGCTGAATCACATGATTCATGATGACATCATCCCACCTTGTTCTCAGACGATGTTTCCACCATGATATATAACAGTGGTTTTATTTTGATCTTTTTATTATTACAAACAAGTATTCTGAAGGCACCAAAATTAGATTCAAACAAGTGATGCCACATCGTGATATAGCTTATATAGACAAAATATTGAACTTTTTTTTAACTTCTAAGTCAGTTAACTGGTACCAGCCTTCTTTGGTGGCTCAGCCATTGTAGTATCTGCGACTGGCTGAATCTGCTGATAGCCAGGGTCCAGCCTGCTATCAGCTTGATGAGTTGTTTATTTCAAGTCTCTTTGGTAGCTAATGTAGGATTTTGCATAGGCATAGAACATTCATTTTTAATACTGGTCCCAGGTCATCTATTGTTTGTTGTTTTAATTCCAATAAGTAGCAGCCTAGATTTACCTCAGTGTTGTGTAAACAGAGTTGAATTCAAGTCCTTTCCCAGTGTAGAAAATGTTGATAATGAAGAACAGAGAACAACACATCCTGGAGTTAAGGTTTTCTTATCATCACCCTCATCAGGTTAATAACACAGAAGAAAGAGCCCCTCTTTCTTCTGTCTTGACTTCCTCTCCATCGACAAAGTCTTTTAAAAACAGCACTGTGAGGAGTATCTGTTTGGGTGTTTGAGGGTTTAATGGTATTTTTCCATCATCATTCCTTAACACCATATAAAGAATCCTTACATCGTTTCTCATAAGGAAAACCTTTACTCTCCCTGCATTTTCTAAAGTTCAAAACTCCTGTGAGAATATTCCTGGGTTGTTCACCTCCTCACTTCTTGTTTCTCCGTTTCTTGCTTGCTTTTTCTCCTGTCCGTGGCAGCCATGCCCCTTGTTCGCGTGAAGCCACCACAACACTGTCATTGTCCCCAAAATGAAGCAGATACTCTGTAGCATCCAGAGGCCTTCCGTCCTCATCCCTTAACCTGGAAAAGACTTCCTGGTACAAGATGTTCAGTCGGCGTTTCATTTCCTGCAGATTCCTCAGGGCGTCTTGTTTCTCCCGAAGCAGCCGCAAACGGTGGCGCCTCAAACCAGACACTTCATCCTCCAGTCCCAGCAGCACATCCAGTTTCCTCTTCCTGCAGTTCTGGGCAGCTATCTTGTTCTTACCACGGCGTCTTATGTCCCTGATGAGGGTGAGTTGCTCCTCATTGAGTTGGTAACTGGTCAGTAAGTCATTAAACTCCTCCACTGGCAGATTAACAATCAGCTCATTGGAAAAAGGGACCTTCAAGGCTCGTGCACGCCGTTCATCTCGGCTCCACATTTTGCTCTCGGAGATGTGTCTGGAAGAGGAGTAGTGGTAATGTCTGGGGTTGTGATGTCGCTGAGAGGATTTGGTATGTTTGCTGGGCATCTTCCCCAGGGAGGGAGAGGAGGTGGAGGACTGGGGCTGGTTGTACGTGTGATCATGGTCGATATGCTCCAGCCAAGGAAAGCCATTTAACAGCTTGTGATCACCATAGTTGACAGGGAAGAGTTTCTTAACATCTTCAGAAAACCCCCCTCCTACTGCCCCCATCTCCTCCTCTTCCAGCTCCTCCTGTTTTATAGTCAGCTCCACTTCCATATCTGAACTAACTAACCTTTCCTCAGCATCTTCGTCCTCGTCTTCATAGAACAGACTTTCCACAGCTGACCCACAAGATGAAGAGGAGGTTGATGAAGAGGATGAGGAAGATGAGTAATAGGAAGCCTCTGAAACACATGGGGAAGCAGGGCTGTGGCTGAAGTCCAGGGAAAGACCAGAGTCTGAGTCTGCCTCTTCCTCACCATCTAGGAGGGAATAAGAAAAGGTCAAGGTAAGTTCTACAGTTTCATAGTAAGGACTTAAATTAGCATTAATGTGCTCTTGAAAAGAAAGGTACACAGATACAAAGGTATATCACCTCCTCATTTAACTACCTTGTTGATGTGCTCTTGGTTCAGTCTGATTTTCTGTGACTGCCGCGGTAGAGACTGAGGGATCATCATCTCTGCCAGTGTCCTGTTTGGCTATATCACAGTCCAGATAGCCCTCCTCTTCCAGCCTGGCTGCCATCTCTGGATTGAATCCTTCCTCCAGAGCTATGTCCAACAATCTCATCTCATCTAAGATGGCAGCATCCTCTAGGAGGTCACTAAGTGAGCTAGGGAGACCATCTTCATCCCCAACGTCCTCCTCATCGACCAGAAAGTCACTGGAGGGAGATGTCAGAAGGTCTTGGGTCATATTATTCCCCTCTAGAGATGTGGAAGAACTGGAGGATGTTAAGTCACGTAAATGAAAATTAACATCAAAGCTTGCAAGGTCTTCAGGGTAGAGATCAGAATGTAAACCCGGACTGGCTTCTGTGTTATCTACAATATCTTGTGTCAGCAGGTTTATGTTGAATGTACTCAAGTTATCTTCAGCATTTTGTCCCATGCAGAAATCTTCTGAAGGATCCCCTCCCAAGAGATCCATTTGATCTGGAGGACTGTGCAAGGTATTCACATTTGAGTTTTTCAAAGTGTCCCTTGTGTTGAAGGCTGAACTGTGGTCATCCAACTCTGCACTAGGGGTGAGGGGAAGCAGGGCTGGCTCTAGTGCTGACTGGCTTAGAGACTGCAACAAATCTAAAGAGAAAGAATGGGCATTTTGGTAAAGTGTTAAGAAATTTTAATATGAAACGGTACTTTTGGTATTATTATTCATGGAACATTGAGGAAATATGAATTTGTTTGTGTCTTTTAACTAAAGAGGAAAGGGGCCAAAATAAATATTCAACACTTGAGATTTTCTAAGAGATTGACAAAAAAATCTCCAACACAAGGTCCAAAGCTTTTAACCACGTCTTGCTCAGTAGATGGAGTCTCTTAGTAGTCATGAAGATGATTTACATCTTATTACATAGCCTATGTATGGAATTTTGGTGGTGTGGTGTGGAAAACTAAACTGCCTCCAAATGGCATTCGTAGCCAAATTACATTTGCAGCGAAAGCCCACAGCTGTCATTGAAAGGTTCAGAAACAAGTTCTCAACCATCTTTGAGATTTTTATCGTCAAGCTGCTGTCTCCAAGGTCGAGTCAGTCAACCTAAATTCTTGAGTTTTTGTAGTTATTTTTTGGGGCATTTTGCACCTTTATTAATTAGCATGTGGTATGCATCCTGACCACTCAGCTATCATGTCACCCAATTTTTGAGTTTTTGAAATGTATCGATACTGGCTATGAATTCTTACAACAAAATTCAGCTTTTGATTTGACCTACCATGCTGCAGAGGAGCCTTCTGGACCTCCTCATTAGCATCTGTTATGCTGTTGTAGAGGTTGTTACAATTTTGGTGCAGAGCTTCAGACCCAACACCCAAAAGGGTTCCAGATGGTCTTGAATCTAGGGCGTGGTCAAACGATGTCATCATGTCAACATCTGTGTTCTAGAGAGGAAGAATGCAAAACTGGTCTTGATTTATTGCATCTTAGCTTACTCATCTCAGCATCTTATTCTTTTTTGCAGAATGCAATTTCATCTACTTTCATTCTCTCAGTTACCTCAGGCTCCATGATAGCAAACAGGTCCCGCCAGTGGAGCTCCATGTCCAAGGAGGGGCTATCAGTGGGGATGATGGGGGATATCAGAGGCTCTCTGCCTGGGGAGTGGCATTCCAGATCTCCCCTTCTACCGCCAACATCACTTAACTGAGTAATGAAAAATCAGGAAAATGCTGAGTACCTTTCAAATTCTAAGAAGGATACAACAGAAATGACTGAAGAGGAAAGGCTGTGGTCATACCTGTTGTTCCTCTGTGAAGGAAAAGGTTTCATCCAACAGCCTCAAACACTCCTGGAAGGAGAAAGAAGCCTGAAGATAGGGAGCAAATAGAAAGATACAGACAGGGAGGTTTAGAGAACAAAGGCTATAACAAAGATGCTGAGTTTAGTTTGACTTAAAACCAGTTTTGACCAGCTGGTTGACTTCCGGGATAATATCCTTGTGTTTTTATTAGCCATGCTAGCAGCAGGGGATGGCACTGTTGGTTCTTCTGTCAGTCAGTGGGTCATTCAGTCTATCACTCCAGACTAAGATATCTGAACAACTATGAATAGACTGGAATTTTGTACAGAAATGCTTGGTCCAAAGAGGATCAATCATACTGAACTTGGTGATCCCCTGACTTTTTTTAGTGCCACCAACAGGTTGATTTTTTTATGAAATATCTCAAGAACAACTGAAATGGATAGCCACAGTATCATGGAAATGCTCAGAGGAGGAATCCTAATGATTCGGGGTGATCCTATCACATTTCCTCTAGTGCCACCATTAGGTGTACAGCATGGCTGTATACTAATGGTTCTGTTCTTATTCATCTGTGGGGAACATAATGTCTGTTATCAAATTCATGGCAATTCATCCAATAGTTACTGAGACATTTCATTCAAAACCACAAATGTCAACCTGATGATGGCGTTACAGGGAAAGTCAGTACAATCATAAGGATTCATCCCCTGGGTACCTTGAATGTATGTATCCAATTTCATTGCTATCATCCGAAAGTTTAAGAGATATTTTAGTCTGGTCCAAAGTGGTGTCCCACATAAACTCACTGACATTGCCATCTCTTAAGTCATGCTGCTAGTCACGGCTGTGGGAATGGATGGAAAGGATGGGAATAGGGCTGCTTTGAAACCTTGTCTAATTCTTGATCCTGATAATACAAAAGTTAACTTCTGTTACAAATGGTTTATATCAAGGGGAATAATTTCTGTTGAATTCTTTAACATTTAATTATGACAAACAGTTTTGGCCAGTCTTTGGCTCTTATCCAGAAGCTGCCTCTATGGACTGACCCTTTACCAGAAGTAGTTTCAGTCTGACCCACATGCGGCAGCATGAGAGGGATGGATTCTAAGAAAAGAAACATTTTTCATTTGCCAAACTGAACCTGTTAGGTTCTCTCTCTTTCTTTCCTCAGTTTCATTCTAAGAAATGCCTGTCTAGTCTTTCCATTTTCACTGGATCCTGACACAAATCAGACACTTCTCACCTCTGACCTTTGTGGTATGTGGGAAAGGTGGATTCTGGCTAGCGGATCTGCCCAAAAAACAAGGGACAGTGCTACGACTTACGTGACCCATGTTTGATCATTATAAATGCCACTATGAAATATGTCAGAGCATGAGGTTGAATAAGCTAATGGGCTGCACTTATTTCATCTTTCACTTGTCACGCACACATGCATATATGCTATGCTATACATGTTAGAAAGCGTACTCTGGGTGTAACATGCACCCTGGGGTGCAGCTGCTAAAGTGTGTCATTCATGATTTTCTATTCTGCTGAGCTGGCAGCGGTCCAGCATTTAAAGATGAGGCATCGGGCTCTGATTTCAGGCATGAAAGAGGCTCTGATCACCTCAACCAACGCTCACACAAGTTTAAACATATATACAGTATCTCAGACAGGTTCTACTCATACAGACATTTTTAAGGCAGATACTTGTTGCAAGGAATTTTGGCCAAAGCTGCAGTACGCCATTATTTACTGCTGAGCTGAATGCAAACCCACAGACTCTCAAAGTACAACTTTGCATTGCTATTGGTCTACAGCAAACTGTATGCACTATACATTCTTGCTCTTGCTCATGAAGAACAAACAATAACAACACTTCTGTCTATAACACGGAAGGCCTCAGTATGCTTAAACAATAGTGCTTGTCAGATTGTCTAAGAGCATCTGAAATGCCCTTTCCAATGTCAGTACTTGTCAGGGCTCCATCACAGTTCACTTTCCAGCACAGACAATCCAGCAATCACGCACAACTTTCTGCTGCAGTTGGTTGGGTGTGCAGATAGAGGTGGTCAGGGATGACCTGGTTCATTTCAAGCATACTGAGGCCTTTAGCCTCCCAAAATGCAAACTGAGTCAATGTGTCTTCAAAGTGGAAAGCATATAAAATACTGTGGTTTTTTATCATCACTGTGCCATGAAAATAAATCTTATTCTTACTATGTCTTACCTGGTCGTCTTCGTTCTGAGTCAACTCTCTGTTAGAACCTCCTGGTCCTCCTCCTCCCTCTGTGCTTCTGTGATACCTATGCATCCTGGACAAATCTTCTTCGTCATCCTCCTCTTCCTCTCCCCTCTCACGCAGAAACCCACCTCCTGGTGTTCCTTCCTGGTTGCAGAGACAAAAATGACAAATGATGAGGTAAGATAAACGACTGTGTCGTGAGAACACTGGGTGTACCTTTTATGTTTGCTACTGTGCAAGCTCTAGAGACAGACCAGCTCCTATGGCATTGGTTCCACTGGGTCCTAAACCCAGGACCTTCTGCATGTAAAGCTGAAGTGATAACTATTACACTATGGAACCTCATGTTTCATTCTGCTCAGTTTCATGATAAAAGCCTTTAAAGGTGCATTAATTGTTTTTGTTTGTGTTATTGGTTTTCTCCAGGTACCTTTCAGTCTTACTGCGATTCCATACAGCCTTCTAGGCAACCATTAGAATAACACAGAGATGCAACATAAAAAATTATGAAAGGGTAATACACCACCATGCAAACCACTAGAGTAGTATAATGCTCAAGTACTGTCCTCTATACTACCAGTCTGTTTGTAAAGAACGTAAAGGCTCCTATTTTACCCAGAGACAGAAAGCCAGGCTCAGAATAGCTTTAACCTTCTTCTGACACGGCTGGGAGTTTACAGACAAACCCAGAGACCCACAGCAGCTGGCAAGTAAGGACATGTATGTAGCTTTGAACATGCAGTATATGGGTGGAGTCCTCACTTCACTACAAGAGTCCAACTGTGCCAAATCTATTATCTTAATAATCCTTAATAATCCCACTCATCAATTACAAAAATTCATCCAGTCCAAGAAGTACTTCAAGGTCCCATTTTTTAGGCTTGGACCTCTCTTCTGATTGGCTGACTGTTTTTTACATGATTGACTAAAAATATAGCAGATTTTTACATAAAGAGTCAGTAAATCCAGCTAGGTTGGATGGTGGGTCTGGGTGGGGGTCGGGGCATGGCTGAAGGTGGTGACTGCTTTGTTGTGACATCACAGAGTTACAGAATTTGTGACAGCTCATTACGTAGGCCTGCTTTATAATCAAAAAAGACATGGAAATCTCACTTTGCACAATATGGGATCAGCATACCTTTCACGATGTGGCTGATCTTGCAATGACAGGAGTATGCCCAGTGATTGTAGAAGCAGACTATAGGTGGCTGTCTGAGCCAGCCCGCACCCCATCCACATAGAACAGATCATATGAATGTCAAATATGTAGAGCTTTGATATTTGGTGTCCAAACTCTGACCACTCCCCACAAGGAGGCATCAAGCTCAGTACAGCAGGGAGGAGGGGGGAGCAGTGATACTAACTGCCCCCTGTGGGGGATCATAGGATCAGAGCCAACTGATGCATTTGGAAAGCTATATGAGCCACAGCAGCAGCAGGAGCAGCAAATGATGGCATAGCTTTTAGGTGAAAGGAATGAGTGGAGCTCTGATGGCTTAAATCCACCACCATGATTTAAAGGGTGTGGATCTATGGTGCTGGTCTGACTTGGCATTAAAATTTATAAATATTCCACATATGCAACTGATTCCTATCAGTCTGTTTAGGATTATTTTTCCAATAACAGTAATGAACAACATGAGCGTCTAAGTTTACTCCAACAGTATACCACAGAATGATCAGTGACATAACAAAGAGGAACAGCTAAAGGCTTAAAGAAATCATTGAAGGTGGTTAACATCCCTGAGCATGGTGTCCTGCCACACCACACAGGAAGTGTGTTCCAGAAGTTCACCAAATGTTACTGGGGAAATGCTTTGTGGACTGATGAAACACGCAGCACTACATATGCATACCAACAGGAAAACATCGTCCCAGCAATAAAGCACAGTGGAGGGAGCATCATGATCTGTCTAATTCCAGGGAGGCTGTCCTCCTGCTGAAGCTCAGGAGAAGCTGCTGATGGAGCAGAACAATGACCCTAAACATCAAAGTAAATCTACTACAGAATGAGTTCCAACAAAGAAAATCCATATTCTGGAGTGGTCCAGTCAGAAACCAGACCTTAATCCAGGTGAATAACAAGAAGAGAGCTGCTCACACCAGACATCCTCAGAATCTGTGTGAGCTGAAGCAGCTCTGCAGGAAGAATGGTCCAAACTTCCTCCTGAACATTGTGCAGCTCTGACCAGCAGCTACTGGAGGAGCAGGTTTTAGGTTATTGCTGCCAAAAAAGTGTTCAAAAAAGACACAAAAGATTATAATTGTGTGACGTTAGCTCAGGGACACTGTGTTTGTCTTGTGATGTAGATGATCAGATCACATTTTATTTACTTGCCACTGTATGTAGCTGATACTTCTTTCTGTTTACCGCCTGTACCACTGCTGAATAAGGAAGCCCAAATTCGCACCGCGTGCATTTGTGCACATATGTTTACATGCATGCCTCTGCCTCACTGCATCTGAGTGTGTGTGTGTGTGTGTGTGTGTGTCTGTGTGTGCTGATGCAGTAAACAGGAGGTATTGCAAAACTGAAGTACGTAAATGTGTGTCAGGATGCAGTAGGCCAGTGATCAGGTTTCAAAACAAGCCAGTGGTCACAAGGCCAGGGGGAAGGTAGTTAAATATTTTGTGCATGTCTGTGAATGTATGTTTGTGTGTGTGTGTGTGTGTGTGTGTGTGTGTGTGTGTGTATACGCGTGCCATTTGATACTCAAGGGGAATTCAAAAACACTGTTATATTCAGTTGGACGAAGAGAGGGTGGCAGTCCACCATGTACTTAGATCTCTATGTGCTATGTCAAGTTTGTAATGTGCTGTGCTGTGTGTGCGTTTGTGTGTGTGGTAAAATGACACCTCAGATCTAGCTGTAGCGTCTACTAACAAACTGAAATGCTTCAGTCCCATTATGATCATGTGCAATATACCTTTCCTACTTTCAGCTCATTAGGGGGATTTTTCTTCATCTTAGTCGTTTTTCATACTGTAATAAGCTATACACTGTTCTTGTCTCTACAATGTGACAAAATAGTGGACAGAGCGGCACAATTCCCGAGAGCCCAAGACGACATCATCAGTCTGCTTGTTTTGTCTGGGGAAGTACAATATATTTAGCTTCCTACCACAGAAGACAAAGAAAAACAGCATACTCAGCTGTCAATCAACTGTCAATCAGTTAATCAGCTAATTCTGTCAGCTATAGAAGCTTCACATTCAAAGTGGCAAACTGGTCTCAAGCTGTCAGTACTGTAGCAATAGCAAAAACTTGCATATAGCTCCTTTAACATATTATATCTTACATCATGACATTATATCATGAGTTACTGACTTTGGACAGAGCCAGGCTGCTGTCCCTTCTTTCTAGTCTTTATGCAAAGCTAAGCTAACCAGCTGCTCAATGTGGCTTTATACTTTACATACAGACATAATAGTGGTATCGATGTGAACATTCAGCCTGTTGCTCTGCTTGACACTGGGACCATGATACAGTGGTGTGTGTGTGTACTTGTACTTGCTACATAGTAAGGACCGAAAAAAGTATTTTACTAACAGAGTGAGGACATTTTGGGAAAGTGAAGACATTTTGGCTGGTCCTCACTTTTTGAGACACCTTCAAATCACATTTTGAGGGTTAAGACTTGGTTTTAGAGTTATGGTTAGAATTAGGTTATGGTTAGGGTTAGGATCTGGGTTATTTATATATGGTTCAGTCACCAGGCCTGCGTTGTGTCTGGGTGTATGTTATGGAGTCACAGTCTAGTGTGAGTGATTCTATATTAAGTGATGGGACTTGTTTATTTGGTTGTTTTTGATGATGATGATGATGCTGATAAAAGCTAAAATATAATGGAATAAACAACAGTGTCAAATGTATTTTTTTAGCTCTGCATTCTTCTCTGAAAAGACCTGCATAAATATTTACATGTATCTTCCTGTCGAAATCCAAAGTATAAACTCTGCTTCAGTCTGTGAGCCTCAGGCCCATAGTGGCTCTTTTAACTGCTTTACATGTCCCTCCATGCATGGTGAGTTCTACAGATTTTCAGTTTCAACATGTCATGTCAGTATCTGAAGTGAAAGACCTGACAGTCTTTCATAACCAGAACACCAGTCATGTCATGTACTGTACTGTACTGTACTGTATGTACTTAAGTCTGTCTCATAGACCAGAGCTTGACTAGGCTTGTCTGAGGTGTGGCCATTAATAAATGGAGCTCACAGTACAAGTTCATGCAAGCAGTAACATGAAGTCAGTGGTGCCACCCAGATCACTTACATTACATATGTTATTTGACTTGAAGGAGTGATTTGTGGCTGACTACGAATAGAATAGAATAGAATAGCTGTTTAGAGCTTTATCTCTTGTCCTGCATATAGCCCACTCAGCCTCATCTGGGGCTTCCAAATTACGTTGCTGGAAATGCCAACTATTCTAGGAAGCTTATTCCTCAGCCTGCAGTTCAAATGACCAAACATGAAGTCAAGTGAAACGTTAAAACACTCTCAATCAATTTCTAAATCTGACTGACTCACTTGAAAACTGTTGCGTCTCCTAAGAAGATGAGGCCATTGTGTACATTTCTTTAAAATGTAATTATTAGTATTTTCAGAAAAGTTTAAATAGCAGTTGGAGAACAAACCAAGATATTTGAAATTTTCAACAGTTTCAATAAGCTCTGTTATAAAATCCTGTTTGGCACAAACAGTCATTTCTTTACTCAAGGAATAATTCAGCGTCACTGCTGTAAAAGGTAAATTTCTTTTCATCAAGACATCCTCTCAGTTCTTTTCATGCCGAGACTTGTTGTCTGGGAAGACTCTCACAGTTTTTGTCTTAAGCACATTTAATTAATATCAGAGGAAATAAAGCTCAGCATCCATACATGAGTGGAAGAAAGTGTCCCATACAGTGTCCTCTACACAGCCTCACAGCTGCTCTTTAGATTCCTCAGAAAACACTACTTTGATGACAAGCTTCACTCATTTCACTGGAGCCTTGTACTTGGACAACAGGTGAATAACACGATGGTCTGACCTCCCAAGGAGCATTCTGCAAACAGTCTTATAGCCATCAAGGGATGTTTCCAAAGCAAAGATCAAGACTGTGGGTAAAGTGAGTTGGACAGGCCACATATTGCTAAAGGTTTGGGAAATACCCTGATAAGTCATATGCATATATTAAAATCTCCAAGAATAAAAACAGCTTGATGTGCAGAGCAGCAGAGGGGATCAGCCTCTGCTGCAGCATCGTTATCTGGAGTCAGTGAGAAGCCTCTTACAACAGAAGCTGTGTGATCTTTGAAACAAGTCTCTGTGAGACAGATGGGACTGCTCTGCTTGAATTCCCCGTCATATTCAATGTGTTCATGAGTTCGTCAGGTTTATTTTTGCTTTCCGAGCGCGCACTGGATAGCCTGATGACAGGTAAAGTGAATCTGCAGCCACATCTTTGGAGTCATTCTCCCATGCCTCCTCTGGAGCCCTGTTTGTTTCTTCTCTTTAGTTTCTCATTGGTCTTAGGCTGTGTTCGGATTGTCCACTCACTCACTACACTGTATAGTGTTTGCAACATAGAAGACTCACCAGGACATGTGTGCAGACAGCAGTTGACACATTTCAGACACTACTTGGATGTTAAATTGCTACATAATTATATGATATTCATAAATATTATCTCTGTCGCATAAACAAACACCAGAACATCTGCATCAGATATGAAGCAAAATACATTACAATACATGCGATTTTACAAGACATAAAATCTTTACGCATCTTTCAGGTATTCTGTTTGTTTTCATTTGTGTCTACAGAGCAATACATTTTTGTCAGTTTGTGTTCTTGTGAAAATATGGTCCCGACCGGTGATTTCATAATAATTCTAGAAATCCTGCTGTTCAGACAGAGGAGGAGACGAGCAGCTGCACAGTCGAGACGTCTTATGCTCTATGTGCTGAGTATTATGCTCTTGAGGCTTTACCATCAGGTAATAATGTCACATTAGCACAGCACCCACAGTCTAAGACTCAAATCCAAATCTCAACAAAAGACTGCTATGCACATTTTATATATTACAATTAATGCACATACTGTATTCTATTGCATTACAATAGAATTGGACCACCTAATTTTAATTTTTATATTACACATGTACAGAAAAGCCTACCATTGTATCTTATTGTTATTGTTATAATATTTCTATTTTATCTTATTTATCTTAGGTCTGTTTCTATTCTTATTTTATTCCTTATTGCATTTTCCCCTTGCGCTGCTACTCTTTTGTGCTGCTGTGTCAAAATTGAATTTCCTCTATGGGGGATCAATACATTTTTATTATTATTATTATTATTATTATTATTATTATTATTATTATTTGGGGCATTCCTGCCTTCACAGTGGAGAGAGACAGACATTTGGGGTTGCTCCAAATACATCCTATCTTATTTTATCTTATCTTATCTAGCTAGCAGCTAACATTAGCGGCTGGCCTGTTGGCAAGATGACCTCTTCTGCAGCACTTTCACGAGACAGGACGCAATGCATGATGGTCTAGCTTGATCAATGTAGTGTATATCTTCTGAACACTATGTTTTGGTTGTGCCTCAGGACAGTTTTGTAGTGCATTATATAGTGGATAAAATTTACAGTTGAAAATTGGATCAGCTTTAAATAACGGCAGAGACAAAGAATAATCCACTGTTGTGCTAAGTTCATTGTGATTCTGTAAATTGGATGATTATTCTATTCTACGAACAACACATATCTGGTCGTAATTAGTCCCGTTATTATTATAAAAATATTGATTAGCACAACTTTAAAATGATAAGTTGCACTGACTACATTTATGTCGCAGTAAGAGGGCTCTTTCTCCACTGTGTGTGAAGCCCTTGGTTCTTGTTCTTTTGTGTTTACACTAAGTTGAAGTTGCTGCTGACAACCACCAATAACCATGTTACTGAAGTGTGAGCACAGTGATTTGTTGTAAAGGTCTGGGCTGCTGTGTGTTTATTTAAAGGTGTGTTGTCTCAACTGTACTGACTATAATGCTTTATTTCCCTGATGAGGTCATCTATGGTGAGCTCAAGTTTTCTGATGACTCATCTGACTCTGACTCATTATCTCACATGACAGTCAAAAACACCACACTTTTCCACACCACTGAGTCTTATTACATTTTACACATAAATCATTATCAGGATCATCAGTTTGTTCCTAAATCTTTACACTGCTACCTCTGTGGCATGTTGTGCTTGTGTATAGTCTAATGTATGACAAACAGACTGCCTTGTGGCTGTGGAAACCAAGTGACTTTAACTTCTATAAGCAACTATGTGTTATTTTAGTGTCATGATGGAGCCGAATGACTTTGGAGATCCCCTGACTTCTCATTTCTCACTCCACCATACACATGTGGTTTTAAGTTAAAGGTCTCAGGAGCTATTGGATGGACTGCCTCTACATTTGGTTAGCATATTAACATTTGCTATACCAAGGTGGTGAACATGGGAAGAATTATGCCTGTTAAAAAATCAGCATGTTAGCACCAAGTGGCAACATCCAGGGCTGAAAAATTAAGCAAACGCCGTAGGGCTAAAACCTGCAGCAACATGCATCATGCATACATCCCTGGCATTTAGTTCCTTGTTTTAGTTCCTCAGAAACCAGAGTTCCTACAAACTTCCTGGTCACAAGGGGTCTTAAATTCAAGGTTCCTGTCCTGGAAATATGGCAGATCTTAATAATAATCCTATTAGATCTATGCTTTTGTTGGTGATTAAATGTGCAATTCCTAAAAATTAAAGACGAGTGAGATTTGAGTGAAAATGTACACTGCTATATCAGAGCTAGGAGTTGTAACATTGTAAAACACAGATCCTAAAAGTTGTAAACCACACAGTGTGAATGAAACAGCTGTACCTCATTGTCCAGTACAGCTCTGGGCTCCACAGACGGATCACTGCGGTCTGTCTCCAGCAGGGAGGGCTGGCCTGGACGCTCCATGGGGAGAGGATCTGGCTCTCTCTGGACCAGCCATGTCTCCAGCTCTGCATGAGGAACCTGTGGAGAAAGGTATGTAGGATTTTAAAATTTGGCACCTTTTTCTCATTGGTAGTCCTATCAAAAAAAAAAAAAGGTCACATTAATTACATTAATTGGCCCTAAAATAGCTCACATGCTCCATTTCTTTTCAGCTGGGAGTCACAGACATTTTAATATGTGGTGCTATAACCACATTTTAGCAGTAGATAATAGTTTATTAATATCATGAGAAAGCAGAGACATCAGAGTCCTTAAAGAACCTCAATAATTAGTTGGAGAGGACTACAGAAGAACTAGCTTTTATTCTGTAAAACATCTGAAACTGCAGGAGGTGTGGCAAAAGCAAATATCTCCACCAGATCAGTAATTTCTCCAAATGTGCTAAATATGAAGCAGTAGCCAGCAGATGATTAGCTAAGATTAGCATAAAGACTGGAAATGGGGCGACAGGGCTACCTGGAGTCCTTTCACAACAATGATGTTGCCAGGCAACCATCAGTCTTTGGTAACTTTGAACAGACCCAGACTGAACAGCTTTTCTCAAGTGCCTATTATTTCTAATAAAAAAGCTGCAGCCACTAAAGGAATAATTTGACATTTTGGGAAATATGCTTCTTCAGTTTACTGCCGAGCAGTTAGAGAAGATTGATACCACTCTCAATTTTTTTGTGTGAACTCTGCAGCCACAACCAGTAGCCTGCTAGTTTAGCTTAGCACAAAGACTGGAAACAGGGCGAAACAGCTAGCCTGGCTCTGTCCAAAAACTCCACCAGCTCTTCAAGGACCTCTGAAGATCACAAACTAATATGTTCATATCATCATATCTACATCATTTGTTTCATTCTCTGGCTGAGCATTATGCAAAAAAAAATTATATTGCGATTATTGCAATTACAACATGGGTCATGATTTCAGTCATTTTTCCATTTAATTTTCACTGAAAAAAAATATATAAATGCTGATGCTGTCATTTTTGCAAACAAGCAAGTTCTCTAACATCTGGAGAATATGCTTCATTTATGATCTGTTGTGACACATTTTACCTTTATCAAAAAATTTGCAGCTCCTGCGATTATCATTTTGCACTTGGCCATATTGCAATTTCTATAACATTTCAATTAATTGTTCAGCTGCAGTGTAACTGTGAGCTTCAGAGTTTTAGTTTCCCTGTTTCCAGGTTTAATGCTAAGCTAAGCTAAGCAGGTGCTGACTGTAGCTTCATATCAAACTGAGAGATATGAGAGTAGTATAAACCTGAATCATTTAACTCTCAGCAAGAACACAAATTATCATACACAATATTAACCACCAAAACATCAAACTATTCTTTCATCCTGAGATTATTTTGAGATAATTATCTACATGTTTTCCTACCTGTACTCTGTCCAGAGAGCGGACCCAGCCTAGCAGCCTTCGTGCTGTGAAAAATCTGTCCAGGTCCACATTCTTGGGGTGCAGGCCATGACCTTCCTCCAGGCGGTTGCGGAGGTTGTGGAATTGTGTCTGGGTCAGTGCTGAGGCCGGACCCAGGATCATCTCATGCCAGGAGGGAGGCAGGTAGGGCTCCAGTCCCACATCGACCCTCACTCCACAGAGACTCAGCAGGATGGCCACCTGGATGAGGCCCTCTGTGAAGTATTTCTTTAGGTACAGCATGGTCAGCGGGTGGGACCCTGTAACCGACAGGGTCTAGGGTTCTGCTTGGTCACCACCACAATGAGTGTCTCTTCTGCTGTAGTGCTCTTCGGCCAGGTGTAAAGTCCCCTGAAGCTCTGTCAGCTCTGTATGACAATCTCCCTGTGGTAAGAGAGAGGCTAGAAAAAAGACAAAAACACAAATCCTCACTCTCAGAGGGTCTAATGCAACAACAACAAAAAATCTTACAGAATCAACAGAAAATCTCCTCAGTTCCTTCTTAGTTTTTATTTGTTAAATTATAATATAATGTAAAATTGCTCTGGTAGAGAAGAATTAATAATGTACCCCTGAAAAAGGCACGACACAGCTCCACCTAAGTGCTCTGGTGAAGTCACTTTGTGTCCAAGATCACAAGATGGTGGTTTTGAAGGATCTCTTCTGTTACTGGAGCTGATTATAATAGAAAAAAAAAGTGAAACAAAGGTTGTGGAAGTGTCCTTCTCACAGGCTCATCCAAAACATGTTGATCTTCATGGAGACTCCACAAACATTTCTTCCTGTGAATAACAACATTTACTTCAGAGCAGGGGACAGACAGCACAGGCAAAACATTACACAAAAAAGTATAACTCAGAATGTTAACATGCTTAAAGGGGCTATTTATAAGTTTTCTCTAGCGCCAAACGTGGTTTCTTGCCGGAAGCAGGAGGTGGTGACTGTCACTTAACAAGAGTTTCAGCCATTGTTGCGTTTGCTAGACAAGAGGTTATAATGCACCCACTGAGCAGCACTACGTCTTCAGGGGAGATTGGAGGCTACAGTGACTCGCCATTGGAAAGTGACCAGGATGGGTTGGGGCTACCTGATTAGCATGCTATCTCCAATAAAAGGAAAGAAGTGATAGCAATAAGAGCTAACATTGGTGTTGCTTTCCATTGCTGCAGACAGATGTTGGTGAGTGAAGGAATGAAATTTGATGCTGAGCTCACAACGTTTCCTCTAGACTGGTAAGGAAACAGCTGTTAATGCTAATGTTAGCTATGTAGCAAAACTTACAAATAGCTCCTTCAGTGTTTTGCACTGAGTATGCTTTTCTCTTAATCTGATGTTTTTTTTACTCAACTAATCAATGAATCATTTGGTCATAAAATGTGAAAACACAGTGAAAAACAGTGAAAAACAGCACAAGTTTAACATTCAGTGTCTATCAGATCTTCATGTTTGAGAAATTTAAGTGTAAGTTTATAAAGACTGAACAAATGTGAATAAGCCAAGTTGTATTTTTTCACTCTGGCTCTGATAGGATTCTTTTGAGTAAAAGTATCCTTTCTCCCAAACTCCTTTAATGTCATTAACATTTTTATTACTGTTACTACTAACACCTCGGTTTCTGCTACTACTTCAACCACTGCTACTACAACCATTACTGCAGCTGTCTAACCGCTGCTGTTAGCCTCCAGTTCTCACTAACATGACTACTGTGCTAATAATGATAATAACAGCATTTCAGTTATCAGCTCTAATCTTCTATTGTCAGTGCGGCCTGACCTGCAGAGAGGCAGCCGCTGAGAAGTTTGACAGTTTCTGTGAGGAGATAAGGTAGGTACACACACACAGACACACACACACACACACACACACACAGGCACTCAGAAACTTCGACCTACTTCTAGAAAGGGTTTGGTAACCACCTGCCTGCCCTGCTCTGCCTGCATTACTCACTGCAGCCACATGATGTAATTTCCAGTGTTTGCCTGGAAAAAACCTCTCCCTGTTTGCTCCCTCCTACCAGCCACTGGGCTTACTGTGGTAATCGTGAATACAAGCTGCAGTGGAGGGGCTCAGCTGTTGAAGTTTGAAACCTTTCAGCACCGCTTCAGTACCCAGCGTTTTAGAAAATTAACTATACAGAATACTCATTTTCTACAGTTCACCTAATACTTCTGCTCAGGTGTTATCTTTATACCTTTATCTTTATATCTTTATTTATATATTTTATAACACTTGATATCTTTGTTATGTGTGTATTATTTGTGTATGTTGTAAGTTTTAACAATCTCTCAGATGGACAAATAATATTCTATTCTCTTGCATGGTATTCTGTTAGTGTAAAACTCTTATGTCATATAAACTTGGTAAATGAAGTAAATTAAAAAGGTAAATATAAAGTAATATAGCACTAGAAGTACTGTTTTAGTACTAGTGCTACTTATTTGGGTATTCAAGATAAGATAAGATCACCTTTATTAGTACTATTTGTAACAGTGCATCAGATATTATAAGCTTATCATATATTTTGTATTCAAAATTAGGCATAGTTTAAATGTGTATTGTCTTACAGTATACTGTATAATGTAGTAAAGGTACTTTGGTACACTCCACCACCTGTGGTCCAGCAGTGTATAATGCACTACCATGCCTTAGTAAATATATTTGTATCTATATGAATTAATGATATAGTCTATAGAAGTGTCTCTGTGGAGACTGTCTGTTATTGTTCTCATGTTTCCTGTTGTTGTCCTCGCTGTGTATGTCCGTGTGAGAGTTTACAGGGAATCTGCATCAGCCGGAGCAACAAGTTACACAATGTTTTCATCATCTGATGGTGAACTGATAGCTGTAACATTCCTCTGACAGGGAAGAGACAGAAATGTTACACAGCGTCAGGACGCAGAGAAAACACTGCTGTGCGACACTAACGGAAAAACAGGCGACTAATAAATCATCAGTGTAAACTCGGGAGACAGCAAAGATGCTAACAGGAAGATTACAGGAAGATTATAGAGTGACGGTTACAAACAACAAAATCACTGTTGAGCAACAGCTACTAAAAACAGCTGATGTTATGTTTATGGTTAACTTATGATAAATGACGAGGCGGTTTCAGTCTAATTGTTGATTCAGCTTTAAGTCACCTCTGAGCGGTGAAGAATATCGGAAGAATCGTAGATTTGTGTCTTACCAGGTGCGGTTGTTCAGTGTTCAGCCGTGAGTTAGTTTCAGTGGTCTCAGGACAGTGACGGTGTCCCGGTTTCAGTTTCTCCTCGAGCCTGAAGTGGACTGCAGGGTGGGACGGTTTTAAAGCGGTTCCCCGCGATGACGTGTGATAACTCCTCCTACCTGGGACCAAAAAAAACAAAAAAACAGCTGTGTGTGTGTGTGTGTGTGTGTGTGTGTGTGTGTGTGTATGTGTATGCGTGTGTGTGTGTGTGTATGCGTGTGTGTGTATGTGTGTGTGTGTGTGTGTGTGTGTGTGTGTGTGTACGTGTGTGTGTGTACGTGTATGTGTGTGTGTGTGTGTGTGTGTGTACTTGCTACATAGTAAGGACCAAAAAAAGTATTTTACTAACAGAGTGAGGACATTTTGGGAAAGTGAGGACATTTTGGTTTGGTTTTAGAGTTATGGTTAGATTTAGGTTTAGGTTAAGGTCAGGGTCAGGGTAGGGGTTAGGCACTCAGTTGTGATGGTTAAGGTTAGGGTAAGGGGCTAACACTTTACCAGCTTCTCATGTGTTTTTACCAAAACTCTTAATGTGAAAAGTAACTAGTGACTAGAGCTGTCAAATAGATGTTGTTGAGTAAAAATTATTTCCCTCCGTGGAGTAAAAGTATAATGCAGCATAAAATGGAAATACTCAAGTACAGTATCTCAAAATGCTACTTCCTGTACTTGCTATATTCCAGCACTGATACCCAAACATACATCTGCATGTAAATACAAATACAAATGTAATTGACATGTACAGTACATTTAACAGGAAGTTACATTTTATATTAAAAATATCTGAATGTCACAACAGTGTCAATTTTTCTGTGTAAAAAACACCCATAAATCTGCTGAGATTGAAGAAGCTCCTCAGTCAGTGGTCCAATGATAGTTGTCATTACATAACAAACAGGAACTTAAAAAAGCTAATTCAGTACATTTAATTTTCCAAAATGTAAAAAAAAAAAAAAAAAAAAAAAAAAGGTTTATAAAATGGGGCTCAAGTGAAGCCTACAGCTGAACTCATTGTATCCATGTCAACATATTTCCTGTTTGTTGGAAAAGTTTAGTTTATATTAACCAGGGACTAATGGACAGTATGTTTGTTCTCACCGTTATCATTTTATTTGGTTTTAATTGTTAAATCTATGTTCATCTATGTAAAACACACATATCAACATCACTAAAATTACATTTAAAAAGAAGCCAATGCAACAACATACAGTTTGTTGATACTCTATTAAACACTGTGTTGTACTTCCAAACACACCGCTCTTGTACTGAAGTATCCTGTGAGATGATTTTCAGGCCATTTCAAGAATGAGCCTCACAACTATTCAAAGTCCTTGTTCTTCCCTTCACTGTTGTGGTATAAATGTTATTTTCACCACAGAGAGTGAACTTGAAAGAAACTGATTGAGAGATGTTTTTTTTTTTGTTTTTTTTCTACAAAAAGCAATGGTGTATTTAATGTGCAGATAACCAAAACAGACACACTCTCTCTCTCTCACACACACACACACACACACACAGGTGAAAAAAATGGAAAACAGGATATTTCCATGAGCAGTGGTCTGGTGTCCCTCTGTCCTGAGGAACTGACCTGTGTTGTTTGGTACTTGTGAACTACACTGAGTAATCTACTAGTTTTCATTAACTACCTGTGTTGGAAAAATCTGAACATGGTACTAACAGTTACAACTTGCGACTGTAAAAAAGTCTTCCTTCTTTCTAAAGTACAGTATGGGAGTGAGAAAGGAACAGTGAACAATGATAGATAACATCTTTCATGAATATTTATGGCAATGGAAATTATATATATTATATATTATATATATATACATATATATATATATATATATTCTATATATAAACAGATCTTCATAAACAGATAGATAGATAGATCAATAGATAGATAGATCACACAACAGTACAGTAATCTTTTTATTTAGAAAAAATGTTTTAAACAAATTTAATTACCAGCTTTTGGCAAACAGTCAAACATTTTGCTGAATAGAAGGCAGCGCTTAACATTAATGATCTCGAACCGTAAAACGAGTTAAATGTGCACAGTCATGCAGAAATACTTCCTCTCACTTTAGATTCTAGTGTTTAGACCAAAGACATTTCTTTCTGCTCAGCATTCTGCCTCTAGAGCATTAAATACAGTTCGGTCAATGTCAACCAAATATCCAAAACAAAGCAATACAAGGCAAATATCAAAACTGCAATGGCACATACACAATATAAATCAGCGGGCATTTGTTTCTTCAGGGCGCTGATCTTAACAGTCTTTCTTGGTAAACAATATCCATAATAATCAGAAATTCATACATTAAAACAACAGCTCATCAGCATCAAGTCTGAGGCAGTAGATTTCACCTTTTACCACCTACACATGTTAAGAAGACCCCAACCCACAACAGGCAGCTGACACTCAATAAAACAGCTCTCAGTTGGTCAAATACCTTTACTACGTGGAGCACAGTCAGTCTCTGTAGTACAAAACTATTTGCTATAAAACGTCTGACACCGGAGGGACTATCCTTCTTCAAAGAACATCAGCAGGAACCAGTCATGACCTGAACATTTCACTGCTGGACAACCTGTAAACACTGTCTGAAGTGGTCTAATGTGTTCAGGTTTACAACGGGTTTCAATCCCACACATAAGCTGCAGATCACATGTCTTTGCATCTTACAATGTAGCTCTGTCATATATTTAAATGACAGTAGTTTTGTGTTGCAATTCAACATTTTTCAGCATGTTAACAATAAACAGACAGAATCAGGGTCATAGGAAACCGTTACCGTTACCGTTAGCAAATTTAAAGAAAGGATCCCATCAGTACTTAGCCCACTGCCATGTATCAATGCAGTAGGGAACAGCTCTCTTAACTTCACAGCCACACAGGTTGATGATTTTGTTGATAGTACTGTAGCCTCACTGCGTGCAACTCTAGATACTGTGGCCCCTCTGAGGAAGAAGGTAGTGAGTCAGAGAAGGCTAGCTCCATGGTACAACTCAGAAACACGAGCTTTAAAGCAAAATTCAAGGAAGCTAGAAAGAAGGTGGCGTTCTACTAACCTGGATGAATCTTTAAAGGCTTGGAAAGACAGCCTGTTGGCGTATAAAAAAAGCCTCCGTAAAGCCAGAACATCCTATTATTCATCATTGATAGAAGAAAACAAGAACAATCCCAGGTTTCTGTTCAGCACTGTAGCCAGGCTGACAGACAGCCACAGCTCTGTTGACCCATCTATACCTTTAGCCCTCAGTTGTAATGACTTCATGAGCTTCTTTACAGATAAAATTGTCTCTGTTAGAGAAAAAATTCACCATCTCCTCCCCACAGCTGGTTCAGATGTATTGTCCAGTTCAGCAGCCTCAGAGTCAACTGTAACTGGCTTATATTTTGACTGTTTCTCTCCTGTACATCTCCCTGAGCTCACTTCAACAGTTTCTTCATCTAAACCATCAACTTGTCTTCTTGACCCCCTTCCAACAAGGTTGTTCAAAGAGGTTTTTCCTTTACTTGACACCTCTATATTAAGTCTGATTAACTTATCTTTATCAACTGGTTATGTACCGCAGGTTTTTAAAGTTGCAGTAATTAAACCTCTACTTAAAAAGCCTACTCTTGATCCTGACGTTTTAGCCAATTATAGACCTATATCCAACCTCCCCTTTATCTCCAAAATCCTTGAGAGGGTCGTTGCAAGCCAGTTATGTGATTACTTGCACAGGAATGGTTTGTTTGAAGACTTTCAGTCAGGTTTTAGAGTCCATCACAGCACAGAAACAGCTCTGGTTAAGGTTACCAATGATCTCCTCATAGCCTCAGACAATGGACTTGTCTCTATACTTGTCCTACTAGATCTTAGTGCCGCATTTGACACCATCGATCATAAGATTTTATTACAGAGACTAGAACATATGGTCGGCATCAAAGGAACCGCACTAAGCTGGTTTAAGTCATATCTGTCAGATAGACTCCAGTTTGTTCATGTTAACAATGACTCCTCTATCATCACAGAAGTCAGTCATGGAGTTCCACAAGGTTCTGTGCTAGGACCAATGCTCTTCAGTCTATATATGCTTCCTCTGGGAAACATTATTAGGAGGCACCAGATGAATTTCCATTGTTACGCAGATGACACCCAGCTGTACTTATCCATGAAGCCAGGTGAGACTAACCAGGTAGCCAAGCTTCAGGTGTGTCTTAAGGACATAAAAACCTGGATGACCAGTAATTTCTTACTCTTAAATTCAGACAAAACTGAAGTTATTGTAATTGGCCCAAAACACCTCAGAGATACACTATGTGATAATATACTGACTCTGGATGACATCACCTTGGCCTCCAGTGCTACAGTCAGAAACCTTGGTGTCATTTTTGACCAGGACTTGTCCTTTACTTCACATATAAAGCAAGTCTGTAGGACAGCCTTCTTCCACCTGCGCAATATTGCTAAAATCAGACCCATTCTATGTCTAAAGGATGCTGAAAAACTAGTTCATGCATTTGTTACCTCAAGACTGGACTACTGTAACTCTTTATTGTCAGGATGTCCCAAAAATTCAGTAAAAAGCCTCCAATTGATCCAGAATGCGGCAGCACGAGTACTGACAGGAACGAGGAAACGAGATCACGTCTCTCCTGTGTTAGCCTCTCTGCATTGGCTCCCTGTAAACTCAAGAATCGAATTTAAAATCCTCCTCCTCACCTACAAAGCCATTAATGGTCAGGCACCATCGTACCTTGGAGAGCTTATGGTTCCCTATTTTCCCAATAGGACACTTCGCTCTCTAAATGCAGGTCAACTTGTGGTTCCCAGAGTTAGTAAGAGTAGAATGGGGGGCAGAGCCTTCAGCTATCAGGCTCCTCTCCTGTGGAACCAGCTCCCAGTGTGGGTTCGGGAGGCAGACACCCTCTCTACCTTTAAGATCAGGCTTAAAACGGTCTTGTTTAGTAAAGCTTATAGTTAGGGCTGGCTCGGGTATGTCCTGACCCATCCCTTAGTTATGCTGCTATAGAGCTAGACTGCTGGGGGATTCCCATGATTCACTGGGCGCTCTCTCTCTATTTCTGTCTCTCTCCCTCTCTCTCTCTCAATGACTTCATGCCATTAACTTTGTTTTTTTTTTCTCTCCCGTAGTTTTGTGCTTCTCCTCTCTCTCCCTCTCTCTGTCCTCATTCTGCAGGTATCTCTGCCTCGGGAGCAGCAGGATCCAGATCCACCACTACTCATCTTTACTATTACTATTACCTGTCTTTATTATTAATAACGCCATTACCGACACAGCTGTTCCTGGTCTCTCTCTCTTCTCTCCCCTCTCCTCCCCCTCCCCCTCTTTCTATCTTCTCCTAAACCCAACCGGTCGAGGCAGACGGCCGCCCACCCTGAGCCCGGTTCTGTTGGAGGTTTCTTCCTGTTAAAAGGGAGTTTTTCCTCCCCCCTGTCGCCAAGCGCTTGCTCGTTGTGGGAACTGTTGGGTTTTTCTCTGTAACAAAGTAAGGTCTTGACCTTACCCTGTAAAGTGCCTTGAGATAATGTATATTATGATTTGGCGCTATACAAATAAATTGAATTGAATTGAATAGGAATGTGATTAATATTGAAACCTGAACTTCAGGGTTCAGTTCTGGAAATAGGAAAACTACATTCAAAATCATGCTGACATATGTAATTATGCAAATTACTAAAAATTGCAACTCTCTCTTGTAAGCTTTAAAGAACACCATTTCCCATAATTCTTTGGCCATCACAGGTTAAACATCACCAGTCTGACACAACACCATCCACGGTGAATGGTCATTAAAAGAGAGCACTGGCGGATATTATGGAAGCTGTAGTGTTTGTTTTGCTAAACAATTAAATGTGAATTAATCCTGACTAGCGAGTGCTGTACTAGATGCCAATTTGAATTTCTGTGCTTAATTTCATGGGAATGGAGATTTAAGTCTGGACCAAAGTGGTGGACTTATCCACCAACGCTGCCATTCCGACAGCCACGCCACCGCCGCGGCTAAAAACAAGAGCAAATTATAAGGAGTGCGGCTAAAAACAGCAAAATCACAAACTACAGTTACCACAAACTTTATTGGTTAGTGGCAATTTGTGGTAACAAGGATTTAAGTTATGAAGGAATTAAGGGCAAATTCAAAGTGATTCATTTGGAATAGTAGAGCTTCTCCCAGTTGTTAGCACTGGATGACTGGGCAGATCCCATTGACCAGCAGTGAGGGAGTGTAATGGGCAGCCCTGTGCGTAAACCTTTTTTACTGGATGAACACAGGCTTAGACATGTGGTAACTAAAAGGGTTAGTTTTAAAACAAGAGATCTGCATCAGTTCATCTCTGATTCCTTCATATTTTCCTTCTCCTCCCACTGGTCCTGTATCAACTCTTCAAAGCTCAACAAAGAGTCTTAGACTGAAGGATATTGTTCTTCATATTAAACCTCTGATTTTCATCAACTTTAAGTTCATAAAAGCATTTAAGTCACAAACTACTGTAAATACGAGGAATAAGAGGAATTCATTTGAGGTTAGTAAGTGCAGGTGTGGTTACTCCAATTTGACAGGACTGTCATGAGTCTAGCTTTACCAATAAAGTGTATAACCTTCATCTGCTCTGCTAAAAATCTCTGTCTTATCAAGTCACTGGATCACTGAGCTTCACCACCAGGTTATTCATCAAATCAAATGAAGACTTCTCAGAAGTCTGCTTCACCAACAAAACAATTCAAGAGAAAGGATTAAGTTCTATAATGAAGAGCCTAAAGCCTGGTGCAAATGAGAGTGATCCTTTTTAAATGAAAGGTCTCATATTGTATAAATATGAGATGTGTTTTTTGATTATAAAGCAGGTCTAGGTTCTAAATAAATACTGTGAAAGTATCAAAGCCTCAGTCCACAGAGAAATGCACACAGCCTGTATTCTGAAACTGAGCCTTAAAACCAGCCGTCAGGACTTGCGATGTAACTTTGTGATGTCATAAATATACATTCACTGCCCTCAGCTATGTGTCCAGCATGGCCCAACCAGACCCCTGCACAACCTTACAGGATTTGGTTTCTCTGAGTGTTTACCTGAAATCTGCTATATTTTTATTGGATCACTCAGAAAAGTCAGCCAATCAGAGGAGAAACTCACAGCCTCTCTTCTGATTGGCTCACCAACTTGTTGTTACTAGAGCTGCAGAGAAAAGCCTGAGAGAGGAGATGTAAAACTACATTGAAAGTTTTTTTGGTTCTTAAAACCACAAATATCTTCTTATGTAGATCAACACTTAAAAATAAAACACCAGAAAGGTGTAAAACGTGGGACCTTTAAGTTCTATAATGAAAAGCCTAAAGCCTGGCACAAATGAGACTGATCCTTTTCAAATTAAGACATTGCAAGTAAGTAGCTGGAACACATAGAAGCTTAAATCTTACAGTATATGTGTTATATATTTCCACTACATTCTGTAGTCATAATGGACCTGCTGGATACTTTACGTTCTTTGTTGTACCAGTTGTACTTTTTTTGTACTCAGTGTAGACATATTTACTTGCATGTCGCTTTTGTTCGTTGTGAATAACATTAAGTCTGTCCGTATTACAATACTTTGGTTTTCCATTGTTTTCCATTCCATTGTGAGGAACAAATCTGAGATTTCAATTGTGAAATCAAATATTTTGAAAAGAGTTGGAATTTTTCTGTGAATCAAGTTGTGACTTCTTTAGAATAGTCATAATTTTATAAGAAAAAGATGTAATATTTCAAGACTAATGCTGCATTTTCACAAGGATATTTTTAAATACAGCTGTAATTTAAAAAACAGTTGTCATTTTAAAAGAAGTAACAACAATTTAAAAAAAACAATAGTATTTCAACAATAAAGTTGGATTTTTCCCCCAAAAAAACAATTTTACAAGAAAATCTTTAAATATTTTAAAAAGTAAAAGACAAAGTTGTACTTTTACAGGATAAAGTCGGAACATTTCAAGAGTGAAGTTGTACTTTCATGTTAAAAGTTCAGAAGGAGAATAAATTTGTAAAATAACATGATTTTAATCCTCTGTCGTCATAAAAGAGGCCAGTCAGCTTTGACGTGTCATCTTAAAGGAGCTAGTCATAAATGTTACTATTGCTACATAGCTAATGTTAGCATTAACAGCGGTTTACCCCCAGTCTAGAAGAAAAGTTGCAAGTTCAGCATCAAACATCATTCCTTACCTCACCGAGAGCTGTCTCCAGCTGTGGAAAGTAACCTTCTTGTTTTGCTTCTATTTCTATCACTTCTTTTCTTCTACTGAAGTTAGCATGCTAACCAGCTAGCCCCTACCTAGTTGGCCCATCTAGTACTTTCCAATACCAAGTCACAGTGTCCAGGCTATCTAGAGACATAGCTCTGCTCAGAGGACATATCATAACCTTCTGCATTGTAAACACAACAATAACTGAAGCTCTTTGCAAGACTGGTAAGTAAACAGTTGTTAACGCTAATGTTGGCAATTTAGCAATGGCAAAACTTACAAACAGCTCCTTTAACTTGCAGTTTGTTTTACCCATAAGCTTGTTATTCTTTCAGATTTTGAAATGAAACCCATTATATTATGTACAACTTCATAACTGAACCGAACTAATAAAGCTTAGGGCTTTATTCTTATAACATTACATCTTTTTCTTGTAAAATAACAACTTCATAAAGTATTACATTTTTACATAAAATTATGACTACTTTTGAAATGTTGCACTTATTTCTCATATTCTAAATCCAGGGTGAAGATGTTTTTATTACCAGAAAAAAAAATATCTGCTGCATACATTTTTCCAGACTTTCTTGTGATTTATAAATTACTTCATGATTTTACCTCTTCAGGCCTCTCAACTTTATTAAGATATAGCTCTGGTCACAGCTGGCTGACACATACAACCTGTGACGAGGGGCCACATTTTAATGGGTCATCAGCCAAAAATGCTGGGAACTACTAAACTGTCATATCGAGCCTCAGTGTGAATACGCTCAACATAAAGCAGAACACACTCCACACCACACCTACAATACTACACACGTATGTAGTGCAAACACACAAAGGTGTCATGTCAAAATAAATGAAACAAAACAATGTGTGATTAAAGTGCAATGTTTGGCAAGAAACAATCAGGGATGATTTAAACATTGTTTGATTTCTGTCCTGTTCCTATTGGGCCACAGTCTCATCCTTCATTGCTGAACCAACCAACCCTGTTCCTCTCGATGTTTTTCCTCTTCCTCTTTCCCACACACTTTTTCACTTTAATTTCTCTTCTCGTTTCCCTGTGCCTGCACCCAACCTGTCCTCCACCCCTGCACACCTTCTCCTCCTCCTCTTCTTCTTTAGGACCCAGCTTCCTGTTCCTGTCCCAAGGCCTCTAACAGGAGTCCCATGGGTGTCCGCTTCAGACCGATGCTCTCCAGTTTGTTCTCCAGCTTGTTCTTCAGGCTGCGTAGTCTCACTGACGCATGGATCAGAACCACTGTGAGGGAGCAACACAGACACAGGGATGAAGGGATGAAATGCTCTCTAGTTAGCTAGTTAAGTTAGTTAAGTTATTAATCTCAGCTGCAGAGTGAACCAGGCCTCTATTTTGAACATAGCTATAAACATAATGTACATGTCCACAGCACAGATTCTTTTCAATCATCTCCCTTTTTTCACCTGCTATGAAGCTAAAAAAAATGCAATGAAACACTTCCTTAACAGGTGTTTCATAAAAAAAGTCTTCCTTCAACTCAATGGGCATAATCCCTCCCATTCCTGATTTCTCTGGGATTTTTGTTTTGTTTTGTTTTGTTTCATTGATTTAAATGTGATCAATAAAAAGTTTTTCAAAATGCAAACTAAAAGCAACTTGAAACACTTAGTGAATGTAAACTGTGCTGTTATTGGCCTCAGTGAATTAGTTTCTGTGGAACAGTACAAAATGCTGAATTTAACATGTGAGCCAATTATACTAGAGCTGATTCAACAGCTTTTATTCTTGTTCTTCAAAATAAATCTTGTATCCTGAAAGAGAGAGTTGTTGAATTATTTTCGCTACAGAAGCTTTCATGAAATATTGTATTGTAACTTGTGCACAAATTGTATTTTGTGTGCAGAAAATACACAAAATAATAAAAAGTTAGAAAGTTCCACTTGTCCTTTACTTGCATCACATCCATGAAATTATAAGTCTCACTTCTCATATATGTATAAAACGCTGGCTAATATGTGTTTAATCTTGCTACAGATGAATGTGTTGCAACCAATTAATATCATATAAGTCATGTGGACATTTTTAAGGATCCAAGCCACAATGGAACCATTACAGCCCCATTATATTTGTTCTACTTTTTATCATTATTATTCCTCTTCCATAGAGAAGCATTTGTGCAGACAAAACTGTAAATGGTGCAAAGGGGAGATGTGTCAACCATAGAGGAGTGCTGTACTGTAGGAAGTAAGGTGGAAGCGATTTGGTTCATAGGATACTGTAGGGGCTTCACATGCCTCCACCTCCAGCCTGACCTCCACCTACACTCAGCATGTACAGTATGCCACTGGTACCCTGGTGACTGGTGATGTAATCTTATCAATAAACGCTACAGTCACACTAAATTCTCTATCTGAGAAAGGCCTTTTCTGCAAAAACAAAGGACAAAGAAAAAAGGACCTTGTTGTCTTACATTACCAGTGACCAAGCTTTAATCGCAGGATAACCCAGTCTTTTTCATCTGCTGTTTAGTTATTGTGACTGATTATTTTTACTGCAGGCAACGCCGTTGCGAAAAAGTAAAAAAGGTGATCAATTAAACCACCAGTTAGAGCCCTGTTTGTCAGAGTGTCCAGCTTCTCAGTTGCCTTTTGGGTCTGTGAAGCTCCAGGTTGACTTGTGCCACGCTGTACAATCTGCTTTACCTGCCTGTGAGTCTAGTTCCAACTTGATAAAAACCCATTCAAAGCTGCAGACTCTTTTTTTATTTCTGCAGCACTTTTCAAATATGTTGGAGTGCCAGCAGAAATTTCACAGATAAAACCAAAACTATCAGCTGACTAAAAACCACAGTCAGAAAATACAGGTCAACTTGTTGACAGGTGAACTAACCCTCAGAATGTAAAATATACTGTAGATTGTTCAAAGGCAACAAATAGGCCCTGTAGAGCACTGACTGATGGATTGATTGAAACAAAGCTAAATACATTTGCAAGAAAAAAAAAAAACCAGCAGAGAATCCATGCTCCAACTATGCTCAACGATCCACCACAACACCCGTGTCATTCAGATCAAACTGAAGGATCAAAGGAGATGATCAAAACCTGACGTTCAATCAATCCCGGAGCAAATCAATATGTAACAAGTCCCCACAACTGTTCAAGATATTATTTTTAATCCACATGTTTTCAGTTTTGAAGTCAAGCAGATATTTAAATTTCAGTGCTTTTTGGTTTGTCAGTTCTCTATAACTGGTTTTGTTTATATTTCTGGAGATGACAGTCTTATCTGCCAACTGGACCGGTTCCCAAAACTCGTGTCCTCAGGCAAGAGTGTGAGCTAATTTATTGCTCTGGTGGAACATGCTGATATCTGTGTGCGCGTGCGCGTGTGTCTTACTCAGTATAGGGAAGGCTATCCCAAACAGGAACACAGCAACGCCTCCCAGCACCGATATGAAGAGGTAACTTGCCAGAAGAATGACCAACACACAGATTGATGGGTGGTTTCTACGGAAACGGCGGACGGGAGCTTGGTTCTCGGCCGTCCAGACGAAGCCAAGGAACAACAAGGTGACCACCACTGCCCCAACAAACAACTGGGTGGGCTGGAAATACCTGAGAGCAAAGACACATTTACCAACACACAGGAAGTGAGAGTCGGGCCCAATACCCACACTTACAGTGTTAGCAAATTGTCAAGTGGCTAATTCATAACATCACATTATTTAGATGGTTTCTGTCTGATAAAATGTTGGAACCCATTTCTCAAAGTCTTTCATAACAGGATACATCTAATATTCATGCTGGCAGTGTCAGATTTGCAATATTAATGTCATCAGTCTGATTCAGAAGAACAGATCGGTACGTGTGGAGGTTCAGCCATATTGGTTGTGTCTGGACAGGAAAGATAACTTTCACACTGAATCCAGCTTTGACATTTTCATGTCTGATGATTAATGTCAGATGTGAAACCAGCGTGTAGACACACTACAACTGAACTGGTGTTGAACAGGGACTGTGGTGAATTGTGAGTTACACTTAGCTCTGAATATCTGTCTGAAGCCACATTAGGAAAAGTGCACATCATGTGCTGGTTAAGTGTAGTGTGTTATTTTTCCAGCATGGGACACACTTGCCTACTACCTGGTGGTGAGTGAACATCCACAAACACTGCAAGTGTGGGCAACAGAACAAACACAAACACATTTTTCTTTTTGTTGACAAATTTCATTAAAATGCTCCTCTGTGTGTGTGTGTGTGTGTGTGTGTGTGTGTGTGTGTGTGTGTGTATCAAAGCCTCTGTACCATAGAATTAAAACTATGAAAAAAACATCGTTGAGCCAGACTGTTGTAGTGGGTGACATGTTCTATCATTACCATGAACACACACATACATACACACACACACACACACACACTGTAGCTTATACTGACACACATCGACTTGTTGGCCCTCACTGCAACACCAAATACACTCGGGGGAAAAACTCAACAACAGCAAAAAATGCACAGTTTCCTTCTGTTTGATAAATGGTTATAAAAACTACAATGACCAGCTGGTGAGTCATTTAAAAAGTGAAACTAAATATTTGAGGTGTTTTTAAAGATGTATGTGGTCAGATCATTCAATATCACTATTGTTCATTATCATGTTCCTGAACTGTCAGCTGTTGTGTTGCACCACTGTAATTTTTGTACCTATAAAATGTGACACATTGCATTGTGGGACTGTTGGTAGAAAGTAGAGTGTGTTTTAATGGCATTATGGGAATTTTTGAGAGCACAAAGTACATAAATGTCAGAATTCAGACTCACTCTGATGAAATGTCAGTAAATATGGTGCACCACACAATAACAAGGAGTTATTTACAGCTCTGGCCTTTTTATAGAATTTGTTGACAGTAAGAAAAATACAGAATAAAGCCAGTCTTATCTTAAAGGGACGCAGCTCTGTATACATGCAACACAAGTTAACTGTTGTTTAAATCTCTTAAATTATTATTGAATGTCTTTGTAGTGATAAATATATATATATATTAATTAGTATCTCATGGCTACACAGACTCATGTCTGAGTTAAAGGATATAGCAAATCAATAAATAGGAATGATGTCAGTTTTTAAAAAGGGTAACAATCCCTTGAACTGACTCACAGCCTGTCCTCTTCCTCCTGCCTTCAGTGTTAACAGATGATGAAGATCAGCACGAGTGTAAAATGAAAACAGAAACAGAAGAGAGGAAGATGTCACCCTGATCCTCTCCCTCTCTCTCATCTGTCACTCCGTGTAGGCTGCAGGAGTTTGTGTCATGTAGACATCGTGTTGCAGGAAAACAGAGAAAATCCACATAACTCCAGAGTGTTTCCTACAGACTTCCAGTATGTTCGTTATGGATAGGGGGGGGGGGCGTCACGTCAGCATAATCAAACTTACCCGACTATGAGCAGGAAGCCCAGCGCTGACAGGAAATAGTTGCTCTGGTAGTACAGCAGGTTGTTGATGATGCGGTTGTTCCAGCGGTCCAGGTCGCGGACATCGGGCACCGCGAACCTGGCCGAGCTCAGGAGAAAATCATCCAGGCTCCGGAGGGGTGGCGGCCGCACGTCTGCCATTTTTTACTGAACGACTGTGAACTTGGTTTCCCAGAATGCAACGCGGGGGAAAAGGTGGGAGGACGCCGCGCGCTCGCTGTCTGACGAGGCGCGTGCCGGAGCGATCCAGCAGGGCCCCGCAGTGAAGAGGGGAACAGTTCCCGGGCCCCGCAGTGAAGAGGGGAACAGTCCCCCAGTCCTGCATTGAAGAGGGGAACAGTTCCCGAAACACAGATGCCTCTGCGCACACCGCTCATTCACACTTCACACACTGACTTTTATTGAACTCACAACATGACGAGGTGATGCAGTTCATCTTACCCCGACTCTATGACACATATTCTATTTTTTCAGACCAGCTCTAGTTAATATTTTGTTTAAATGTTGTCTTCTTGTTTCACAATTATATCGTTATCGTGCGAAAACAACATCTTATCTTGTCATTATCCCAAATGACAAGATAATTAACTTGTGTAAAAAATGTTTGCAACTACAGCTTTTTTTTTTTAATCATAACATAACATAGGTTATTTATTATGCAACAGGGTGACACAATATAATTCATTTCATTTTGTTTATTTATTTAAAGGGGTATTCCACTGATTTCACACATAAACTGACTTGGCCAGTATGTAGCCAGTAAAAACAGCTGCATTGTGTCTTCTGTGGCTCCTTGTCTAGTCTGAAAAAATAACCCTGATGATGTTATTGGGTTATTAGGTATTAGGTATTAGATGACGGTTATTTTGAAAAACTTGAGTGCTGGTCAGGTGGGAAGGAATTAACAAAAGATCTGTCAACTTACATTGGCCTATGGGAAATTGTAGGCTGTTTTTGCGGCTTTACCCATAGTAGAGCAGTTACTAAAGCCACTTTTACACTGGTCAAAAGACCTGCTAACTCTCACTAAGATCTGGCTTTTGTTTTGCAATCTGAAAGTTTACAATCAAGATTCACTCCTGGGCCAAATTGCCCTGCAGTAACATTGGGTATTTAGGCTTCAATTAGAGGACCGATAAATATGACACCTGGGTGAACATGCTCATTTTTACCCCTTTTATGTGCTGTGACGTCTTTCAGAGCACAAACACTGTAAACAGACCTGAAAGACACAGAGGCTGACACAAACCCAGGGAAGAGACATGACGGATCCATTTTACCAGTCTGCAAGGCAGTTAGTGGCTCAATGTCTGAATCTATGTTTGTGTGCACTGTAACTGCATGTGATGACGTTGCACCCTGCAGTTGTGTGTCTGTGTCCTCTCAGTCTGAACTGAAAAGCAAACTCAACTGGCAGTGAGAATCAATCATAAAACAGTCAATCCCCTTTTTTAGCAGGTTTACCAGCGTTTAACAAAGCAGCTTTTACACACTAATTTAAGTGTAAAAAGAGTGTAAAAGTATATGTGTGTGTGTGTGTGTGTGTGTGTGTGTGTGAGGCCTCCCCTGGTTGCTGTCTGGCCATTGCACACAGACAACAAATTTTGGGTTGTGTGTCTCTTTTGGACGCTCATTAACACTCACTCAGCTGGCTGTAGTGCCCCTCCCCCACCCACTCTGTGTTCGTTCAGCTCATTCACTGCTGCACTGGTTTAAGGGGAAAACACATACATTTTGTTCTTGAGTTCTGCTGATAAAACCAAAACTTGACAGACAGACATTTTATCAGCATCAGTTTGAACTGTTTCATCAATGGATTTATTTTAGTCTGACCGTGTAAGGCATGCTTTCTGTCTACACTGAGACCTAACATTACTGTAACTGAAGAGCAGCATGTTTGTATGTTTGCGCTCTCTAGTGCGTTGCTGTTGCTGTTGTCGGCAGCTGGATTGGGTCTTTGTGCTTTGAGCTGTTCCGAGTTGTGCTTGCAAGCTACTTTTGGCTGAGCGCACATCAACTTATTTAGCCCAGTGGTGGGCACTCACACTGTGAAGCACAGCACTTGTTTTCAAGTTGGGACATATGAAGGATGAATTGAGCCCACGTTTTAAGACAGCAAACATCCAGGTAAGTCAGAATAAGACAGGTAAGACAGCTCTGTCTGACTGTGTGTTCATGTTTATGGCAGGCTGAGTGATTAATGATCACTAGGACCTGTATAACGTTCTGTCAACCGTAATTAAGTTTGACACATAGTACAGCAGCGTTGGAAGGGAGGCTCTTATACAAGTTGTTGAGCCTGATCTGTGGTTTCTGATTTGACTGTCAGTCCTGCCCTGAAACAACTTTGTAGATTCCAGTCAAATATGTGCTAGTCATTTAGCTGCAAAATGGCAGGAAAAGCTGTGGGTGCCGATTGTTCAGGGTGTTGGTTTGTTGTGTGCAGTGTGCTTCAGGGTGTAAACAGTTCACCTTATAGTCAGCAAGTGTTTTTATATCAATAGACAGTTGGACAGTTGGATGCAAAGTTGAAACTGGAGAAAATTACTCTGAATAAATATTGTGAATCTTGCATAAGGATCATGGCACCACATGTGCAGCAGCCCATCAAAGATTTAATTCAAATAATTCATTGAAATCAATATATTTATATCTATTTATTTGAATTCTGCAACAATATCACTGATTTAACCAAAACAGCGTTTTAATAAGTAATGAATGTTTTTCTTTTTTGTTTTTTTTCAATTTTTTTTATTATTTCAACAAGGATGAGCAGGCCACAAATTCATCACTGTAAAATACAAAAAGACATTCTTGACAAATGAAGTCCCCATACCCAGTTACATTAACCCCGGTTGTGCACCACTTCCTGGAATGTTCCTATGGGCGAGAAACCCTCCACCCTTCCACCGAATAATGAATGTTTTAAACTTTGACGTGAGCAGAGTAGAGGGGAATGGCTAATTCAACTCGGAACACCATACTTAGGAACACCATACTACATGCACAAATAGAAATAGAAACAGGAATAGAAATCCTTTATTAGTCCTACAGTGGGAGAATTTGCAGTGTCACAACAGCAAAGTAGAAAACTGCAAAATATCAGTAACAAAATACTTTAAAGAGATAAATAATCAATAATAATAATATAATATGTACACTTGGATATTTACACATGTGTACAAAATAGCAGCATATCAGGTGTATAGTGGGTAGTTCCTCTCTTTGCTCTCAAACAGCCACAGTTCATGTCATGGATCCAACAGGATGTTATCAAACTTTTTTCTGAGGCTCTGCTCCATGTTGACATGACTGCATCACATCATTTGCATCTGCGGATTTGTCAGCTGCACAACCACCTGTTCTACCACATCCCCAAGGTGTTCTTCTGGATCTTGGTCTGGAGACTGGAGAGGCCACTGAAGTTCACTGAAGTCACATGTTGATGAAACAAATTTGAGACGACTTTTGTTTTGTGAAATTGTGTTTCATCCTGCAGGAGGACGCCACTGGAAGATGGTAAATTGTGGCCATAAAGCAATGCACATGCTCAGCAACAACACTCAGATAGACTGTGGCATTCAAACAATGATTGGTTGGTAATGAGGGGCCAAGAAAACATCTCCCACCTTATTACACCATCACCACCAGCCTAGAGTGTTGGCACAAGGATGGTTGGATTCATGCTGATTCCAAACTCTGAACCCCATCATCTGCTGCCTCAGCAGAAATCCAGAATCATCAAACCAGTCTTTAACTGCCCAGTTTCAGTGAACCTGTGTCCACTGCAGCCTCAGGTTTCCGCTCTTGGTTGACAGGAACCTGACATGATCACCAGCTGTTGTAGGTTCAACATGTTGAGCATAGTGAGTTGTGAAGAGGGGTTATCTTTCAGTCAGCTCCAACCAGTCTGACCATTCTCCTCTGACCTCTCTCATCGTTCTCAGCCGTTTCTGTCTGCACAACGACAGAGTTTTTGTAGTTGGCACCATTCTGAGAAAACTCTAGAGCAGAGCAGAGTTTAAAAACCCCAGAAGGTCAGTAGTTTCAGATAAATTTCAAACCTGTGCCCATCTGGCAGCAACATCTATGTCACAGTCAAAGTCACTGAGACTTTCATCCCCATTCTGAAGTTTGAGGTGAATATTAGTAAAGCTCCTGACCTGTATCTGCATGATTTTATGCCACTTGTTTGGCTTAATGGATAATTGCACAAATAAGCAGGTGTACATGTGCTCCTAATAAAGTGCTCAGTGAGTGTAGCTGTGAACATTGATGTCAGAAGTCTTTCAGGTACTGAAAGCTGCTGATAATACTTGTATTAATAATTGTAATGATAATAATAAAGCAGCACTGTGTGGCTCTTATTGCCTGCACATCCACGCTGTGAGATCTGGAATAGAGCCTGCATCTCAGGGAGAGTCTCAACAATTATCTGTTCATATAAAGCCTGGAACTGGAAATAAATATTTTTGATAATTTTTGCACATAAGTTCACTACTGTTTATTTGTGCCCTCAAATGGCTGAACTTTGTCTGTGGTTCATGCCACTAAAATGGCACATGCAATGCACTGCAGGCTACTGGAAGCTTATGTATTCCACTATTGATGTGAACCTAAAGGAAACCCACGATGAACATTGTAGACATTCACCCATTGTCAGAGTCTTTGCACACAACTGCATACATCTTTTATTTTATTTATTTGCATTCAATTTAATTTAAGATAAAGATGGTTCACTGTCAACAAATCCCATGAGAAGACAGCAGCCAATAATATGTTAGTCCATCTCCCGTCTTGCAATACTCTCTGACCCCCCCTGCCCTGCCTGTGGCAGCCAGCCCAAAGCCAACTGGTTGGACCTCCTCTATACAGCGGGTGTATATGGGATTGAATCAAAAACAAAAACTGCAGTGTCCATGTTCATTGTTATGAAGGAGCATATGCTTCAATACAAAGGCGTGGCTCACTGAGGTGTTATGACAATAGGCTAATTAAAATGAATTACACCAGATTTGGCTACAGGCAATTCCTTTTTGATTTTGGTCTTTTTATGGGATTGGTTGAATATGTGAAAAATGCTGAAATATCACTTTAACGCCATCAACATAGCCAACAGGATATACGATACACATAAAATACATATACAATTCAATACCTCTGAGGGAGCAGTGACTTTTATTATGAAAGGCCAAAGAGCCCGAAGACTCTCGGGAGCGCGCTCGGCTGCCGACTCTGTCCTGTGGTTCTATCCGGTTGGCTGCTGCGGGAGCGGGAGCGCGGCTCCGTTGAAAAAAAAGAAAAAAAAGCCGAAGCAGTGATCTCGGTGTGACAGCTCAGAGCTGTCCACGTCAACACACCGAGAGAGCGAGCACGGCGGCAGCGATGGACTCCGCGTCTCTGGTGAGTCTCTCCGCCGCTTCTCCGAGCTCGGGAAGCGGCTGCTTTGGTTTTGGGGGTAGAGGGCTCTCATGTCGGCGCTTAACGGAGTATATATTTCACTGTTTTTATAAACGTGCGGGACATTTGTTGCATTATGGCAGTTTCGGTGGTGGGCAGTACTGGAGAAAATGAAGGGAGGGAGGGGAGGGAGGGGGCTTGGCTGCAGCCTGTTCATAAAACATAAACAGGTTTTATTTACCCTTTAATGCGTTCATGTGAGTGTGATCCTGACTGTGGCCGGCACGTTATTGGACTGTAGACGCCCAGGCCCGATCCGAGCAGAGCTTCACATGCAGCAGCCAGCGCGTTTAAAAGCCACACTTTTCTCTTTGTGTGAGTGTAAAAATAGTACAGATGGTCAGTGCTGGTTACAATGCGACAACTTATTAGGGTGTTAAGTTAACTCCATTACAATGGAGCTGTTTGAAGCCACAGCTGTTATCCTCGCACAGTCCAGTGCAGAGCTCAACAGGACAGGAGGTGAAGCAAAGCTTCAGTTCCTGCAGGGATCACTTGTAGAAAGCAGTGAAGAGACACGATCCTGTCTGTATCACACATGAAGACAGGCGGTGTGTGAGTGTGTGGTGGAGTTAAAGCGGGTCTGGGTGTTTAAATGTCTCCTTGTGTTGAACATATGTGCACAAATCGGTTGACGTGTAGAGCAGAGTACGTGCCACGTCCACTGTTCTCTCTCTCTCTCTCTCTTTCTCTCTCTCTCTCTCTCTTTCTCTCTCTCTCTTCATTTGCCTGGCGCACCATTTATCCAGCCTGTCGCTCACCCCCTCACTCTTTAACCTCTATCTTTTCTCACATCTGTCAATTTCCTGTTCAGATGTTTCTGTCTCTTCTTTCTTTTTCATAGTTTGTCTGTGCTGGAAAGTACAATTACACAAATACTCAAGTACTTGAGGTGATTTACGTGTACTTCACCACATTTCAGTGGAAAACCTTTTGCTTCAGTGCATTCATGGTGCAGGATCCATTTACCTAAGTTTAAAGTTACAACACCACAGTGTAAAAGTACTTGATTACCTAAACTGTAAAAGTCAGGTCGTTAACACTGATGCATCATCATGTAAGCATCATTTAGAGCTGGTTGAGATGGAGGTATTTTTACCTATTTTATTTTCTGTTACAAGATCATTCTGTCAACTGTGCATCAAACTTAATAAAACCATTGTATGTTTCAAATGAAAATTTTATTCTGCAAAGTGATTTATAAGTACAGCTGTAAAATACAGTAAATGTAGTAAAAAGTACATTTCCCCTGGGAATGTAGGAGAGTGGAAGAATATAATACCATTAAATGAGTAAAAATACCTTAAAATTGTACCACAGTACTGTGATTGAGTACATTTTCTTCCATCACAGATTACATTTACCTGACAGCTGGAGTTACTCTGGAGTTACTATGATTTACCCTAAACACCACTGTAAAGTTTTTAAAATTAGTTCCGACCCAACCACCTATAACATGAAAACACTGCTTACTTGTTAATGCGCAGTATATATGATAAAAAATCACTGCACTTTCAATTCAATTCAATTCAATTTTATTTGTATAGCGCCAAATCATAATATACATTATCTCAAGGCACTTTACAGGGTAAGGTCAAGACCTTACTTTGTTACAGAATAAACCCAACAGTTCCCACAAAGAGCAAGCATTTGGCGACAGGGGGGGAGGAAAAACTCCCTTTTAACAGGAAGAAACCTCCAACAGAACCGGGCTCAGGGTGGGCGGCCGTCTGCCTCGACCGGTTGGGTTTCGACACTTTAATTACATTGTGCTCCTAATACATCTGCACTTTTATTTAGTTGAAGTATAATTTTGAGTGTGTAGCTGCTCTTTCTGAGTTGGGATAAATAATCTACATATCCTTCCTAGATGCCTTCCTTTCCTACTCTCAGCTCTCTCACCCCCTTTCCTGCCTCTGTTTTTTATTCACTGTTGCTGTCCAGTGTTTTAATCAGTCATAGATCATCAGGAACAAAACCTGTCCACCACAGCATCACTGTGTTCTGGGACAATGAGGGGGGTGAAAGCTAAACAGTAATGTTACAGATACTTTTACTTGTCAGTCATGCATGAACCTAACTTAACTTAACTTAACTTAACTTAACTTAACTTAACTTAACCCAAACTAAACTAACCCAACCTAACCCAAACTTAACTTAACTTAACCCAAACTAAACTAACCCAACCTAACCCAACCTAACCCAAACTGACCCAAACTTAACTTAACTTAAGTTAACTTAACTTAACTTAACTTAACTTAACTTAACCTGACTCAACTTAACCCAACCTAAACTAAACCAACCCAACCCGTCATCTCAGCAGCTCACTGTCTGGTTCTTAAGGTGACTGTTTGTGTTTTATTTTTTAACATATATTGCAGATATATGTTATATCTGCAATAAGATATATAGGCTGCCACTTTGCTGCTGTAACACTGTGAATTTCCCCACTGTGGGACTAATAAAGGCGATCTTATCTTATCTTATCTTAGATAGGTTAACAAGTGCATCCTTTACTAAACTCACTGTCAATTCGATTTTCTAGATGCCAGCAAGAACATGTCATCATCTGTGTTTTATATACTTTTACAATACGAGCTTCACTCGGAGCTCCATTAAAAGACTTTTTTTTCAGGGGGAAAAAACAAATTCACTGTGACACAAACATGGATAATGAATTACAAATGTTTTGCAGTGAAATTCTGCATTTTAAAGCTACAACTGCAGAGCAGAAAATCTGCTCCCTGTTCACAGCAACATATGCATGACCGTTGTGCACGACTGGTCGTGTGATATATGTTTTCAGATCTGTTATTTCTGATGCAGAGCTAAAGAATGGATCAAATATAGCCCTTGTGTTTTCCTTTGAAATAGCTTTCTCCAGTAGAAACTTTGCAGTGTCATAGTTAGTGTTTCCCAAAATTAAACCATTAGTGCGACATTTTGGGAAATACACTTATTCACTTTAATGCTTAGAGTTATTCTCATATTTGCCCAGCAGCCAGTTAGCTTAGCTTAGCAAAAAGACTAGAAACAGCAGGAAGCCTGGCTTTATGCCAGTGTTACTAAATTCACCTACCAGTGCCTTTAAAGCTGCCTAATTAGCGCATTTTCCAAAATGTCAAACTATTCCTTTAAGATGTTTTCCTTGCTACATTTGCTCTGGAAGAATAATGAATCCCTTGGTTGTAATTCTTGCTGCATCCAGGCATGTGCCAAATTTCATTTGTTTTGAAGGCATCGCAAAACTTACTAATTGTGGGAATCAAGGGTTTTCTCTAGTTTATCGGCTCATTTAAACACAGCTGTTAGTGATCTGGTTGTGTGTAGCAAAGCATGATGGAAGCAAAACATGTCTTAAAATCTTTCTTTTTTCTTTTTGCATTGTGTAATATGTTTTATAGTTATTTTAAAGAACATCTGTATTATAGCATCTGCTAAAAGCCTAGAATATCCTGTTTGTATATCATGTACATAATGTAGTTAAACTATTAAAAAGTAAATGCAAATAGCAGTTTAGAAAACCTCCAAATCCAAGCTGCAAGAGGCTGCCATCTTTTATGCATCTTTTTTATTTAGGGGAATAGTCTCCAGACGTCTAAATTGGTCTCCTGGTTTTGTCTGAGTCCATGACCTACTTAAAAACAGGAATACTAGAGAAAATCTTACATTATGTTCAAACCAAATAGGCAGTTGTTAAGCAATTTAGGCAGTTAGCTGTCATGTTGATCCAGTGATGCCTTCTCTTTTCACATTTACATTTGACACTGAGATTTTAACTGAGACTGAGGCTGTTGATGAGCATATGGTCCAGATTACATTTGATGAATGATAAATGATTTTCAGTTTTTAACATTCACTCATTTTGCAGAAAATACCCACTACCAAACAGTGAACAGACAAGACAATCCACTCTTATGTGATTGTTTGACATTTCTAATATGTATCTAATGTAAATAGCTGTTGCCCTGAAGACAGGGCAGGATCAGGGATCAGCAGCCGGTTGCTCCAGTTGTATGAATTTTTAAACTTAGTCTTGTTAGTGAAAAGTATGTGTTTACAAGGTGGAGATTTAAGCATCATTAAATTTAAGAACAGTAGCTCTTACAAAGTCATTGTAACTAAATATTGAGGCCTACTAATTCGGTGTTGGCTGACGGAACCAACTCATAAATCTAGCTTGTTAATATACAAACCATTTAGAGTGAAGAGTGAAAATATCTGACCTGATGCTTGAATTAAATGCTGTTTATTAATATAAAATTACAGCTGTATTAGCAAAGTCATAGTATGTAGACCCCACCTCTAAGACGAACGTGTAAATCCTTACCTTAAAGGTACTTAATAGAGTTTTCTTGCAAGCAAACAAATGCTATGTGTACATTCAGTGTTTCTCACCAAAAGCATTGTGTGCATACCTGAGCCCTTACGAAAGTGTGTGGTGCATTTCCTTCCTCATCAAACTCTTGCAAAGCCAATTTTACCTGGCTTTTGTGGCGTGTTGCAAACTGTGGATTAGCAGAAAAGTGTGAAACCCGAGGCAGGAATGTGTATTACATCACTTGTGTTACATACTTGAGAAATGCATGTGCATCCATGAAACAAATAGGGACTTGTGTAAAAACACACAGCACTACTAGTGGTCAAAAACTCCTTTAATTAACCAATATAACCACATAGTTTAACAAGATATGCCTAAAATTTAGTTTTGGTGAAGTAACATTAACATACATTTTTCATAACACAATATATCTGAAATTACAAATATTATGCTATCAAGGTTAGACTAAATTACCAAAAAAACAAAACAAAAACAAACACATTTAACATCTGACTTGACCCACTAAAACGTCCTGTTTTGACTTCATGTTCACTTTGTTTATAGCTTTTGATTGGACAGTGCTACATGTTTCCTAACTGCTCCTCCTAACAACAGCTAACTGAAAACTGCAGTATGATGTGTCATAAGTTTTAATGGTGCAACCTGATTCATTTAATGACCTGATTAAAACTAGCTTGTTGTCGACAAAATAATCTCACTCTCAGCCTCATTTAGCAGCTTTTCTGGTAATTTCAGTTATATCACATGAGCTTCATCAGCAGATACAGTTTGCTCTGCTCAACTTATGAATGAGTCTACACACAAACACAAACTAAAAATAACTGGTGCAGTCAAATTTAGGTTTCCATCACTGCAAAGATGGTCTACAGCAGGCATGCCAACCAACAAAATGAATTATAGGTGTAACAGTGAGTTGGCTCCACTTACTGTTGATACCTCAGGAGCACTCAAATCTGAAGACAACTGTCTGGCCAGTCAGTAACAAGAGTTTCATCGACCGTGGATTCTGACCATTGAATAATTGCTCCCAGGTGACTTTTTAGTGGCCACCAGCTCGAGGGTTGAAGATGTTGGTCATTTCAACACTTTATATATTCAAGTTCTCCAGAGAATTAATCCCAATGATCATATCAATCATTTGACCTTTCCTCTGGCGCCATTAGAGGTTTGAAAGTTTTAACTACCCAGGATCATCTAGACAGGTGTGCAGTTGGCTTAGACATTCATGGTTCCCAGATGATCATTCCAGATAAATTGTAATGACATTGTTGGTCCCTTGACTTTTTATCATCATTTTTATGATCAAATATCTCCAAAACTAATGACATCACCATTAGTCTCAGCTGTATTCAGTGTTTAGTGCTAGTTAGCAAACGTTAGTATGAAACACGTTGAACTACGATGGCGAACATGGTAAACATTGTACCTGTATAACATTAGCATGTTACCATCGACAGTACCAGCATGTTACCATTCTCATGGTCGCATTTTGTAGTATACCAAGGCAACATTGGACATTGGATGTTGTAAGTTCCTGGTCTAAGTTCTGTGATACACTCTGACTGTGAATCTATGCTAGTCAGTGCATAACAGAACTTTGTCCCGGGTCTGAAAACTCTTCACAAGGACAAACAGATGGATGGATGGAAGGATAAGTGACGTGTGTGCAGGAGAATGTAAAATATATTTGGATTATATTCCCACATCTGGAAAAGATGAATGAAAAACCCGAACTAAGGCATGTGAATATGCAAGAAACAGTGAATGCAGCCTGGTGTCACATGTAGAAACTGGTTGGACTGGGCAGCTTGTGTGTTTTCATGTGTGGCCTTGAGTAAATGCAAACAGGGTGCGACTGGAAAATCAGGATTTATCTGGATGATAAAGGTTGATACAACACAGTGGTCAGGTGAGGGAGGAATCGCTGTAGCTTATGACCTAGACGTCCCTGTGACGTGACTCAGCAAAGCTGAAATATTTAAGATGATCTTTTTGCTTATTGTTGCAGGAACCTTCTCTCTACACTGTCAAAGCTGTTTTCATTCTTGATAATGATGGCAACAGACTTCTGTCAAAGGTAAGTGTAAACTGATCTTACACTCTTGTTAACTGCAAATTACCTAAACCTTATTCCATGGCTAATGGAAATTCTGGATTCTGATTGGTTGGACGGTGACGATGAACTTTTAGTAAACGTCTATGACAAAGCTGTGTCTTTGCCCTTCTGAATTAATGAGCCAGTATTAACAACATTTCAGATTGATTACATACAGTAATGTGCGCCCCCCCCCCACAAGTTGCATTTGTTTTTATACCTGAAACCCCAAAGTAGTAGTTGTAGTAGTAGTTGTAGTAGTAGTAGTAGTAGTAGTAGTAGTAGTAGTAGTAGTAGTAGTAGTAGTAGTAGTAGTAGTAGTAGTAGTAGTAGTCAACATGTGGATTCCCTAGGTAGACTTCAATGCTTTTTCACCACAGGAATTTGAAATTGTAAAATCCCCATGAACAGAGGAAACAAAACAAAACAGCAAGCCAAAAGTAACAAAATATGACTTGCCTGTGACTCCTTCAAAATAAAAGTCACCCTGTGTTTCAGCAGTTGAATTTTTTTTAATGAAGCAGCAGCAGCAGTATGAAATGTTGGGTTGGTATCAGCAGTAACCTAAAAGAGAACTGTTCTGACTGAGCAGTGGACTCCTGTAACATTGTCACACAAAAAAACAGCAGAACTTTTACTCCATGCATTTTTCTTCCTTGTCAAAACTTGACACTTAGAGTAGCCTACATTACCCAGAGTGCAATATGACCAACAACATATTGCACTGCAGTTTCGTGTGCTAGGGGCAGCTAATTTAGTCTGGAGCCTCGACCCTCAAGCAGAGATGAGGAGCTGGCTGTAGAGGTCCGCTTCTTTCAAACTCCACCCCCCAGATTTGTCAAATGTCAAACTTGTAGTCTCCAACCTCCAGCACAGACTGTATATAAAGATTGACGTCGCCCATTGTCACCCACGTCACCCTAACTCCCAGCTAATGGGCAATGAGCAAAGAGGTAGGCCTTGTGTGTGGCGAGCATACACTCAAAGCAGGCATGCTAAAATTGAAACAGGTGAGTTATATAAAAATTCAACCCCCGTACAGTTGTCATGAAGGAGGACATTGTAAAGTTGCTGTAAAGTTTAACATGGAGTGTGTGGGGATTGACTCGCTTTTGGAGCCAGGCTCAAGTGGACATTTGAGGAACTGCAGTTTTTGGTACTTCACGTCACTTGAGTCAACTTCATTTTTGACTCAAGTCAACACCTGGAAAAAAATTGATGGAGTTCTGTTTCACAGCTCTGCTGGAGAGTGAACAGTAACAGTGAGGCTGATAGCTGTCAGATCCACTCACAAACAGTAACACTGGATAAGACGCTGCATCTTTTCATTGCTTGAATCCCTCGTGCATGTGAAGGCAAGTTGAATCTAGTGTTGGAATGGCAGCCTCTGCAACTAACGATGAAAGTGGTAGTTTCTGAAAGAAACACACTGAATAGATATTGGTGATAACATGCAGACCATGAAAAGCATCAAAAACAGGCTCTGATTTTATGAAAATCTTAAGCATCATAGCTTTAATGGCAGAACCACTGCTTTGGTCCCCTTGTACATTTAGAGGATAGTGATTCCCATCTCCTTACAGCGTCATCTGTTCTGACATGTTTAACAGGAACAGCCCCAGAGGTAATGAAGTGAGCAGTTAATTCACTGTTTCATGTGTGTTTCAATTTCAGTACTATGACCCCGAGCTCTACCCCTCCATGAAGGAGCAGAAGAACTTTGAGAGGAACGTTTTTAACAAGACACACAAAGCAGACAGTAAGCTCCACTCTGTGTTTCTCTTCTGGTTTCTGCTGGGTACGACTCACACACGTCTCCAATGTCGTCTGTTACACATTCATTCTAGTATCTAGTAGCCCAACACTTGCACATGATACTAGCCAGAAGCAGTTTTCACACGAGCCTGTTTTCCACCAAAGAGTGGAACCATAGTTGGTCATGTCCAAGTCATGAAGCCTGTGTTGGTGTGAACCTTTAGAATCTATAGAAAAAGTGACTTTTGGATTTTCTATTATAACTTCATAACTTTTCTTGACACAACTTTGAAACCAACAGTACATTCATTTGGCTCTTCAGGGAAACCTAACACCTTCTGATGTTTTTTTTGTGTTACTGCAGAATAAGTTTCATTTTCAGGGAAAGTGGGAGTTTCACACAGCTGATACCTGAGCCCCTACCCCTGGTCTCTTTATCACCCACTCGTATATTCCTTCTTTTGTCCCAAACTCCTCCTTCATTCCTCCTTTTCTCCTCTTCCTTCTTCTCTTTCTTCTATACTTGTCATGTTAGATCCCCTCTCCCTCCCTCCCTCCCACCTCATCCTCCCTTTGTTCTGCTCTTCTGTTACTCGATGCTTTTCTTCACTCCCTGTTTCTAGTACCCTTCCTGGCCTCCTTCCCTCTTTCCTCCTTCATTCTAAAACTTATTTTCTTTTGTCTCATATTCACTTTTTCTTCTCCTCAGTTATATCTTCAGTAAGTGGCTTCTTCATCCAGTGTGCCACAGCCCTTATACTCCGCTTGGAGGACACGTTCCATATATGTGCAGTAGATCATCATCTATGTACTCTGAGCATGCATAGATACTTCATACATACACTCTTCCCAAAGTCAGGGTAATTTCCCTCCATGGATTGCAACACATTTAGTTGTCTTTCTGCTCTGTTAAAGATGAACTGTAGAGGTGAGGTAGCGGCGGACCTCCTCACACAGCCTCTCTTTGTTTTCCAGCTCATGCGTGGTTGGTACCTTTGTAACGTAGTGGCCTAACATAACAAATTGGTGGGTAGGATGAGATCCACACCAGAGCCTCGTGTACATCACGTCAAACACAGTTTTTTAACCTTTCATCCCTAACCCAACCCTCTCCCCGTCTCTCTCCAGACGAGATAGCTTTCCTGGAGGGGATGACCATCGTCTATAAGGGCAGTATAGATCTCTTCTTCTATGTGGTGGGAAGTGCTCAGGAGAATGAGGTATGGTGAATTCTGCTCTCTGACAAAGAAAGATACGTTTTTTTCCATGTCTTCGGAAAATAATAAAATGAAGATTAGAATGATTTGAGTCTTGCGCGGTCGTGTGTCATGTTCATCTACAGAATAGTGCCCTCTAGAGCTCCCAGAGATCTGCTCCGTGAACCTTCAGCAAGGTGGAGTGTAGAGGTGTTATGATGTACTGGTATTGACAATAACCGTGATAGTGAGAAATTAAATACTGATATTCTGATAATTATGGTGATGGCAGATGTTTGGCCTTGTGGATCTTTTGTTTATTAATTAATCTTGTTGTCTTTTCACTGTCCATTAAGTGTAATTGTTATTTTTGTAAACTTTTGTACAGTTACAGATTCACTCGATTCAGTGTAGGGAGGTGCAGGCTGTGCGCCCCAGTCAGGTTCTGTTTGTTGTGCGGCTTTGCCTACACACTTACCATTTACATGTCTGTATCCTTATCGTTTCATTTAATTACTGAGGCAGCAGTTGACTGTTGCTGACTCATTTTAGTCCAACAACAAAGTTAAAAAAAAAAAACCCCAAAAAAACATAAAGGTCTGGCTGCAAAGCTCAGAAAAAATCCAGAAAAATCCAAATTGCTTCATACACTTGTGCATCTAACTCTGCAGACAACAGACAGGAGGAGCAGAGCCGCAGGGCTCCCAGTACAGCTCCCAGTAAGCCCAGTATAAACACCAGTCAAGTTTTACAGTATAAGCAGTAGGCAGAAGACAACAGAGAGCTTGTCTTGTTTTTTAGCAGGATAATGTTGTATACTGTAGCTTTGTTTTCTCCTCTGGTCTCATTAGAAATTCAAATTTTATTCCAGACAGATTCAGTGAAGGACGAAACGTCCACTAAAATTCAAACATGTCTGTATTTAGTGTCCAGTCTGAACTGTAATCTTTCTACCTGTAGTTATATGCTCATTCTTCATGAACTACAAAAATAAAATCACCTTTGAATCTGTAATAATAGTGTAAATAACAATTAGACAACAACATGACAAAATTATATAAACAAACTTTATATGTAGGTGTTACTACTTTATGTATTGTTCTAAAAATCATCTTAGTACATTTAACCCCTGTTTACTACATGACTCTTGTAAAGTGTGACACAGGCTGTGTGTGATGGTGTCTCCAGATTTGTTCCGCCGGGCCAGTCTAAATCAAAAGTCCCGGGGTGATTGTTATTCTGACTCCGCCCCTGCCTGACACTGATGAAGCTAAAAGAGAAAACTAGAAGTTGGGGCTTTTCTAGACTTGATGTTAAAACACACTTTTAGTAGCTTCACCTGTGAAGACATTGTTAAAGGATACAAAAGCTCTGATAACCCACTGTGTGTTACCTGCCCAGTACCACGTCAGACTGACAAAGTTATTGTGACTAGCTAGTGAACATTGTGGAGCATTTAGCAGATATTTGTCACAGGACTGAATATTTCACCAGGTGGACACAAATGTCTTCATTTGAATAATAATGTTTCTCTGTGTCTGCTGGATGTGTATATAGGCAAGTGTTTGCTAGTATATTAGCATTAATACCTTTTAGTTGTAAACAATATATCAATGTTGTATTTTCAGTTTGTTCTGCTGAATGAAAAATAATTTAATGAAGAAATGTGACTTTAAATAAATGCTAATGTTGCTCTGTTTGCTGATTGCCTAAACAGGCAAACAGTGTGCTAGCAAACTGTTTTTTCTAATTTGTTGACTTTTGCCCCCAAGTGGCCTTAAAAAAACAGATCATTGCAACTTTAAAATCAAATGTTATTATCTCAATTGTTGTCTCTTGTTTTTTGATTTTTTCTCTCTCTAGCTGATGCTGATGTCTGTACTGAACTGCCTGTTTGACTCTCTCAGTCAGATCCTCAGGTATGTTCACTCACCGAACCTTAAAAAAAGTGACATGGGTGAAAACATCAATGAATAAAATAATACCTCAATGATATTTTGCATCTAAAAATACAAAACAAAAGACAAAAATAGGACAGACCCGACACAGAAATTCACAATTGTTCTTCCCAGAATGTTTTTAAATGAATACAGAAACAGCTGCTTCTCTGTGCACGTGCATCATTGTGATATTAGAGCTGTGGTGCTGCATCGTGCAGTCTCAGCACCATCAGCGCTAATGTTAATCCACACACTCCTCCACACTAACACTGCTCTAGCAGAGCCTCTCAGAGAGATAATGAGTCTCCATGTTCAAACTGATGTAAAATTCAACACCAGGATCCCTCACTGTTGACTGCAACATTAACAGTCAAACAGCAGCCGATGTGGTTGCTATGGCAACCGATGCAGTAGTAATGCAGAGTGCGAGCAGTAGAGACACTGAGAGATTATATTATTATCATTCAGTATGAAAGATTACAGACTATTCTGAGTTGCCTTGTGCAGTGTGTAAATGTCCAGGTGTTATTGTTACAGTATGAAATCAGTGGAGCTGAAAGGTTTTCTGTGATTTTACTTTAATCTTGAATAATAAAGGTTCGACTGTGGGTTACCACATGCGTTTCCTAAGAATTTGTATTCTTTACAAATTCTTAGGAAACGCATCGTATTGTGTCCTTCATCATTAAATTTTATGAAATGAAGTATTAATATTAATATAGTCAACGGAGGACATGATGGATGGAATGGTTAATATCAGTTTGTGACCTTTGAAGACATTCTCCGTGTTCAGTGGGCAGACTGGTCTGGGTTATGGTTTAGAAACGCCTCTCTTTCTAATGATATACAGTTCAGCATCACCACACACTACATCCTCCAAAATGATCATGATGTCATATCAATGCCAATAAACTCTCTAAAACCAAAGCTGAAACTTAACCTTCAAGACGTTTGGTGGACTGTTGTGTTAGGCTACATTAACTTTAGCTAGGTGTACCTAATAAAGTAAGTAAGCGTAGCACAGAAGTACTCTTTTTCTTTCAGAGAGTGAGATAAGAAGATTTCACTCTCATGTATTTGTGCTGGGAGGCTAGCAGCTTAGCTTAGCATAAAGACCAGAGGCAGAGGGAAAACAACAACAACGGGAAAAAAAAGAAATTAAAAACAGAATCATTGTCTATGTATGGGAAACACTGAAACACCTGCAAAATTTACAAATGAGCATATATTTAAAACATTTACAAATGAACATATACCTTATAGTCTCGTCATCATGGCGAAGTTGCCAGCCAGTGAAGACACTGCACAGAGGTAGATAATAATAAATGTCTTCCCAGAAATAGTTCAACCACCTACAGATTCATTTTTACATCTGTAAAACTAAGGAAGACAGGTTATTAATTATTAATTCTTAGAGGTGTGGGCATTGTTGAACTTTAGAATGAGCCAGGATGGGTGTTTCCCCCTGTTTCTAGTCTTTATGCTAAGCTAGGCTAACCATCTCCTGACTCTGGGTCTGAACCTAGAGCACAGAGATGAGATCATCATTTGTCTCAACTAATTTGCAGCAAGAGAGTAAATAACCGGATTGCCCAAAATGTCAAACTGTTCCTTTAAGTAAATATAAACACATGTGAAATTGCAATTTTGGAAGAATAATGAAAAAGTTGTTAAAATATAATGATATTTACCAAGATCCAGAGTTACTGTTGTGTTTTTTCTGCAGGAAAAATGTGGAGCGGAGGTGTTTACTGGATAACATGGAAGGAGTGTTCCTGGTTGTGGATGAAATCATCGATGGAGGGTAGGAGAAACATAATGTTTTCAGCAGATCAGAAATATAGAACGCTGTGTGTGTTTTTTATTTATAATATCCACTGCAACACATAAACTCTGCAAAAACTTTGTGACAATTTACTGTGTGTTCAAACTTGAAATTTTTTCCTCATCAATCAATGTGTTAATCATTGTTTAATTAATTGTTTAGTCCAATGGTTCCTAACCTGTGGGCTGGGGAGATATTGCAAGTGGGCTGACAAATCATTTGCAAAATCGTTCAATTTTGGTGGAAAGATGTAAATATAAGAAAATAAAAAATATGAATAATGTTTTAAAGGTCACATATTTTACACTCAGTGTAGTTTTACATCTCATTCTTCTCTCTGGAGCTCTAATAACAACAGACCAGTCAGCCAATCAGAAGAGAGGATCTGAGTCTCTCTTCTGATTGGCTGACTGTATTCTGAGTGATTAAACATAGCAGAATAAATATAACAGACTTCAGGTAAACACTCAGAGAAACCAAATCCTGAAAGGTTGGATGGTGGGTCCAGGTGGGCGGGGCTTGGGACGTGGCTGAAGGAGGTTACTGCATTTTTGTGACATCACAAAGTTACAGAAGTCCTGATGGCTCGTTTTAGGGCTCAGTTTCTGAATACAGGCTGTGTGCATTTCTCTGTGGACTGAGGCTTTGATACTTTCACAGTATTAATATAGAAGCTAGACCTGCTTTATAATTAAAAAAGACATGGAACTCTTACACCATACCATATGGGAATTGATCTTTAAAAGCATTTTTTGAATGTTTTTTTCCTCTCATATTAAGGCCCATCACTGTGACAAGCCAAAGCCAATGAAACTTTCCACATTGTATACTTGTTTGCTATCTCAATCTGATTGCACACTAAAAGATTACATTCATGGCAACAACTAGAGTATCAAAATGGAGAGCTGGTAGCAACAGGAAGAATTAAAAGGAAAGAGTCAAGCGACAGGGGGTGAATTGATCAAACCAAAAAGAAAAAATGAGCTTCCCCTGCTTTCAGTTCAGTTCTAAATGTTTGATCATCATCATTAGAATAAAAAGGGCTGTGAAGGCATTATTTGAATTCTGTATTGTTAGTCAGATGTGGGCTGCCAACATTTTTGAGATTTCCAAGTGAGTTGGAAAAGGTTGGGAACCACTGGGTTAGTCTATAAAATGTCAGAAAATAACCTTCGTCCTGCTTGTGCTGTCCTTTGATTGGTTGCCTACTCCTGTTGCCAGGGTGATTCTGGAGAGTGACCCCCAGCAGGTCCTACAGAAGGTCAGCTACAGGGTAAGATGACTCCAAACTACCAGTCATATCAGTGTATTTATTTACTTCAATCATTACCAAATCAAATAAAAAAAACTAAAGCAGTTTTTATATTCTAAAACATGAGAGCAGCTGTTTAAAGTGACGACATTAAGACTCATGTTTTAGCTTCCCACAGCTTTTCTCAGTGGCTTCTTGCCCCCTCTTACCTGCTTTACCTTTCTCTCTCTCCTTCTCTCTGTGTCTTTTCTCCCTCTGATTGGTGTCAGCTAATGTCAGAGCCAGCCTATGGCTTCGTCCTGTTTGATTACATCACTGGTAACCTAGAGGGACAGACAGACAAGAGCCAGCTGCTGTAGACAGACTGGCAGAGGGTGAGAGAGAGAGAGAGTCAAAGAGAAGAGAGGTGGAACGAGGGAATGAATGAATGAATGAATGAGAGTGTGATAGAGACAGTGGAGGGACCGAGGAGGGATGGGTGAGACAGATGAGGTAAATGCATGGTGAGAGAGCATGACTAACAGAGGAGTGTGTAAACTGGGCTGGCTGCTGTTTTCTATCTTGAAAAACCTTAACCTCCTGATGGTGCTGGAGGAAAAGTCAGGGGAACACCAAAGTCATTGGGTTTTATCCCCAGGGGACAATGAACGAATATAAATTTCAAGGACATATATGTAATAGTTGTTGAGATATTTCAGTCTGAGGACAGACAGATGGACATTACCAACCCTGGAGCCACTGGCATGGTTTACAGTTCTAATATTAGTTGTGAGTGGTTGAGCTGTTAACAAACATGCTTTTAATATAACAGATTTACACTGTGTACTGGTGTTTGTGCAAATCTAATGGTTTTTGCACTGCTCTAATGGTGTATTGTGTGTGTGTGTGTGTGTGTGTGTGAAATATTTTGCATGGCTTTTGCATTTTTCTCTTGTACACCCAGTGATGTTATTGTGTCTTACAGGCGGATGAGAACCCACTGTCTGAACAAAGTGTGGCCCAGGTAACACACACACACACACACACACACACACACACACACACACACACGTGAATGTCACTTACAGAGTTGCACACGTGTTTACAGTGGCTTCAGAAAGTATTAAGAACCCTTCACTTTTTGCACATTTTATTTTTAGCTGATTTGATTTTAAATGGATAAAACTATAAAAACATTTCAGTGTAACATCAGTCTACACTCAATAACCTGTAATGGGCAAATGAAAACATATTTTTGAAATTTTTTCCAAAATATTAAAACTCAGAAACTGAAATCTCTTATTCACAAAAGTCTTCAGACCCATAATTCAGTACTTTGACAGATCTGGAAATCAAGAATCAGCTTCACAAGCCAACAATTAGCCAACTGTGGAGTCGAGGTCTCATTATCACTTGTCTCATTATCACCAAGATAGGAAACTTTGGACCATTTCCTCAGATCGCCTCTTAATCCAATGTGCTAGTGTCAGGCAACATGACCTCGACATTCATGAGGAGATCACATGGCCAGTCAGAAAGCTTGTGTTATTGAGATTAAAATCTCAATACTTATACCCAACTCCCACATGTCCTAATACTACTACTTCTACTACTACTACTACTACTACTACTACTAATAATAATAATAATAATACCAACTTTATAGCAGAAAACTGACTGTTCTCTGACAGAACAGTTAGTTGCAGTTTAACATCTGTCTGCTCATCCACAAGGCTGCATGCTAATGCTTTAGCTCACCGTGCTTGTTCAGGTAGCAACTAGCCTGGCTTCATTTCCAAAGCACCGTACAGCACTAAGAGGCTCAACTGTGAATGAATGGATTGATGGGTTAACAAACAGATGCCTGGATTAACATCCTCTAAAGCACAGTAGCTCTCTTAAGTACTGGACACATGTACCTGCTTCACTGATCACTGAGACCTCTTCATTTCTGTTATTGAATGTTTTGCTTTTGTTCTTCTTAGCTGCTGTGGTGTCTCCTGCTTGTCTGCAGGAATGAACATGTGCATGGACGTGTGTGTGTGTGTGTGTGTGTACTTGTACTTGCTACATAGTAAGGACCAAAAAAATTATTTTACTAACAGAGTGAGGACAGGTTAAGACTTGGTTTTAGAGTTATGGTCAGTTGTGATGGTTAAGGTTAGGGTAAGGGGCTAGGGAATCCATTATGTCAATGCGTGTCCTCACAAAGATAGAAGTACGTGTGTGTGTGTGTGTGTGTGTGTGTGTGTGTGTGTGTGTGTGTGTGTGTGTGTGTGTGTGTGTGTGTGTACTCATGCTCTAAGCTCTAAGCTTCTCTTTATCTGTTGCTTTAACCCTCACAGCACATAACAGAGAAACTGGCCCTCACCTCTAACGTAAGTCTCTACTAACCTCACTGCAGCCCTACACTATACCACAACGCTTAGTCTGCTGCAGCTCTACTGTTTTTGATGGTTGGGGTAATTCCTTCAGAATTGCATTTCTTCCATATCTATAAATAACAGCTAAAAATCATGGAAAGTGTTGACTTATTTGCAGCATATGTAGAAATGAGGAAGCCCACATTTTCTGTACTGTACTGGGTATTAGGGTAGTTACAGTTGGTCAGGCGGTTAGGACCCCAAGCTTGAAAGAAGGTTGTGACAGGTTGAGGAACAACTAAACAACAACATGACATACCATGAGTAGCTCCACACATGGATGATGAAGTCTAGCACATCATATGATAACATTTTAAGTCATAATGCTACAGTCAGAAGTGTAGTGGTGTGTATATGGGAGTTTTTTGCTGTATACTCACCTGTAAGCAGGAAGATTTACCTTATAGCCACAGATATGTGTCAGTGCACATTTAGAAGAGCAGTGATACAGCCATTCATGTCAACAGTCTTTGATGTGAGTTTTTTGTTCCCTAATTTTAAGGCAGTACCTCCTCTCAGGCAACATATAGGACTGACCCTCTGAAAAACATCAAACCATGAGAGAAGTACTGTCTAAAAGTACAAGTTTAGGAACAAATATCTCTTCCTTTGCTGTTGTTCCATTACACAAAGTAGCACACACAACTCCAAATATGAAGTGTACACACCAAGGTGCAGAAGGACACCTCAAATGCTATACTCCAGGGTTGTGTGTTGCTCAGTGGTGGAGGAAGTGTTCACATATTTTACTTCATGTACCTGTAATTTTCTATTTCAAGTCCTCCACTGAAAATATGACTTTAGTAAAATAACATAAACATTATGAACAAAATGTACCTAAGGTATCAAAAGTAAAACTAATTATAATGCTGAAAAATGGCCTGTGTGAGTGTTATACTTAAAATGTAATTGCAATATATTATAATATTGAATCTTTACATTAATGTGCAAGCAGCATTGTGCTGTTGTAGTTGGAGCTCACTAGTGTTTCATTTTAACAGTGCTTTGTATAATCTAAATCTATAAATATGTAGCTTTAAAGCTGTCAGATAGTGCAGTAAAAAATACAATATTTCAATTTGAATTGTTGTGGAGTAAAACTATGAAGTACCATGAAACGAAAATACACCAGCTCAGCTTTCGTGTGTGAAAACAGCAATAGTTTACTTTCAGATTTAATATGAAGCTCACAGAGTTAAAGGTCGAGGGTTCTGAATGCTGAACAGTGAGTACTGTCTAATACTTCAAAAATCAGATGAAGTTGTAGAAAAACTAGCCCCCAAAAGCTGGTGAGCAATACTGCAGACCACAACCTTACCTGAGCTCCATGTGACCCCTGCTGTCAGAATGAGGAAAGAGCAACAGCAGTAACACTGAAATGACTTCTGAGTTTAAGTTGAAGGTTTGAGGATTATACTAACAGTGGAAACCCAGTGTTGTTCATGCAGAGACAGACAGGAGGAGAGAGACAATCACTTCTGCTTCTCTGTTATGATTTAAAGTTATGTGCACCACCCAAAAATTAGATAAAACTTTATTGAAACCTGTGGCGAATGTAAGACATTCGGATGAAAGAATTTAGCTGTTAAAGTAAAATACACTCTTGCAAAGAGAAAAAGCCTTCCTCCTACAATTGTGCATAAAATGTAATTAATGAATCCGGTTTGAGAATGGTGTTGGTCCATACGCAGACTATTTGTCATTTAAAACTCCAACTGACGGTGGACACAACTGAAAAGTGTCTAAGAAATGTAATTTTTTTTTTTTTTTTTTAATGCTAGAGAAATATAATTAAGCAATTCTGAGTTAACATAAAAGTATGACAACAAAATACTTCAGTCTAGGCCATATTTACTGTGATAGTGAGTTCTTGGCATGGAACTACTACTAGTAATTAATTCCAGCATATGTAAGACTTTGTTTTCAGGCGTTTAACAAATTTTATTAATTTATCTTGTCATGAAATTAAAACATTTTCTTTGTTTGTGGTGGAACATCAGGTGGGAAAAAGCTCATATATGTAATGTGCCCCATCAACATGGTGGCAGTAAAATCCATATGGTTGTGCTGACCTCTAGTGGTTGAACAGTGGTTGTGCAATACTATACAAATCTGTTGTCAAGTTTGCGTCACAGAAATTACTGCACTGACACATACAACATATATTTTATCTTCAGCATGAATAATGCAGAAAAAACAACAGTGAGTAAACCAACACAGCAGTATATCAGCTTTTCTTTACTTGAGTTTAGATGGAATTACTGAAAACTACAAATCAGGTTTTCATTAGTTAATTTTACATGAGTTCATCATGAAAACAAGTACATTTAATTAGTTATTATAAATTATATAATGCCTTAAAACCTGCAGTGGCACATTCAGTCCCATTGTATTGCAGATAATTTAAATAGTCCAAACAATTTAAAATTCAAAACACCGGTCACCTGTGAATAAACTCATTATACTGACAATGCCAGTCAAGCATCCAGACACTCAGCAGTCACACACATTCTCCAGGAAATGCTTTAAAAGTTTGTATTTTACTGTATAATATTCAATTTCTATTGGGTTTTATGCATTTTGATAATATTCTTTGTGTATTTTACTGTCATGCTATATCATATTGCATAAAGAACATATTTTTTGTTCTTTCTTTGTGTTTCCAGGTTCTGCAGTCGGCCAAAGAGCAGATCAAATGGTCCATACTGAAATGACGCAGACCAGACAAATATAAGATTCTCAAGAAAGGTTGTAGAGAATATTTCTAGTCCCAAAGCTATTTTTATAGTAACAGACTAAAGGGAAGATTATTACGGATAGTAGGCTGCTCTCTATAGCAATTAACCAGTCAGAAATAGGGTTTTGTCTCTCTGTGCAATGGCATTTTGTTACATTGTGTGTGACGTGATTAATTTAGTTGGTTTGAGAGGGATGTTAGTCTCGTGTAGAGATGTCAACAGGCCACATGACACCAGGCTCTTCATTCAAAAGTGTCTCAGACATGAAAAGTGAAGACTGAAGAGTCCATCTGTGCTGCCCTGTAAATCTGGGCGGTTATCAAACACTAAACTAGTAGTGATCAGTGTTTTCTTGCTTTTATTTTAGTGGAGCAGGATCCTCCAATCTCATTCACTCAAAACAGAATATATTTGTGGGATTTATTTCAGCTGTTTCGCATGTTGGTAATATGCAAAAAATGTTACATGTTTGACTAATTTTGAAACAACAACAATGTTATCAACATTTACAAAAACACACAAGGCTGTGTCCTGTATAGTGTTACTATTTGTGAGTCATTATTTTACCTAAACGCTAAAATTAACAAGGAAATAAGAATCAAACCACAAAGGTTGTATTCAGGTCACACACTCTGACTCATTTGTGCACTGAACCGCTCAGTTTAATAAAGTATTGTTCTGACTGTTTGTAGGCTCCTTAAACAACATTAATGTGTTTTGTAAAGCTTATTTAAAGACTGTAAATGAATGTAATGATACTTTATGACAAGAAAAAAAATATCAGCAGCGTGTGTGTAAGAGGCAATATGTTACTGTTGCACTGTCAGGACTTTTATTAAAATGGCCTTATGAAGGTAAATTAATATTTGTACATATAATTGATTTTATAAAGAAAGGGACCTAAAAGAATACAAAGCAGTACGCAGGATTTTGTGGCCAGAATTCTAAAGAATAATGTCTATTTTATTGGTATGTTGTGAGTTAATACATAATAAATATTTTAGTTGAAAAAGACGAAAAATGCCAAAGACAAACAAATTATTTTGTTTACATTGGATGGTTTTGAAACAAGCTGTAATTTTGTCTGTCCACCATTTGTGAGACTGATAATAAAACTGAATATTTGTCCTTGTTTCAAAGAGTCTTTCTCTTCTTTTTTAATTTTTATGTTGTTATGTTTGTTTGTGTTTAATTCAGTAAAGTTTTCTGTAAAAAAACAAAACAAAAAAAAAAAAACAGGGTCACAAATTATATATGTATCACAAATAATATATTATATAGTATATTTCATTTGTACAAAAATTTAAAACCCCACAAATAAAAGATAAAAGAACTGTGGGTGTGGTCAGGATAGGCCACATCAGAAGACATGTTTTCATTTAATTCAGGTTTTATTTCCTCTTTTATTGCCTCATCCTTCTACAACTGATCCCTGAACAATTCAACATAAAATCTGATTAAACATGAAGATTGTTTTAAGTTTGAATCAAAGGTGCAACCTTGACAGCAGAGAAAAGAGAAGACAATGGCCCCAGGCAAGGTTTATTTATTATCAAAACTTTCAAATCACAGGTCCAATATTTCACACTTCTCCAGTGTTTTATCTGAAGGGTTGATCTCCATCAGAAGATATATTTGTGGTTTTAAGAACCAAAAAACATCTCAGTGTAGTTTTACATCTCCTCTCTCAGGCTTCTCTCTGGAGCTCTAGTAACAACAGGTCAGTCAGCCAATCAGAAGAGTGGATCTGAGTGAAATATAGCCGGTTTCAGGTAAATACTCAAACCAAATATTCTGCAAGGTTGGATGGTGGGTCCAGGTGGGCGGGGCTTGGAGCATGACGGCTGGTTTTAAGGCTCAGTTTCTGAATACAGGCTGTGTGCATTTCTCTGTGGACTGAGGCTTTGATACTTTCACTGTATTAATATAGAACCTAGACTTGCTTTATAATCAAAAACACATGGACATCTGCCTTTAGACTGTATGGAGCTTTAAGTTTTAATATATGAATTAATTTGATTTAGGAGGAAACAGTCAGTGTGATGGTTCTTAAAATGATAATTCTAAAATTAAAGTACTCTCTTCCTGATGTGACTTCAATATTTGTTTTAAAAGGATTTTTAATTGTTTAGCTGTTTCATTTTATAATTTTTGGATTATAAAATAATAATAATTATATGGCTAACATGAAAATGCGCCTTAAAAAAATTAAGGCATAAAGATTTGGTGATACCTCAGTTTATTAGGGACCATTCTGACACAATGGCGGGTGTTTTATAACACTAATGTATTTTTACACATTCGTCTTGGTCCTTTTCAAACATTTTGACTTTTCACAGCAGGAAAAACACATGTGGAACTAATGACATTACTGATGGCTACTAATTATTGTAATGAAATATAGCAGTTATTAATGCTTTAATTAAAAATGCTCTTTTCTTTCACTCCACATTTCTCCCCCTGGCCACATGTGCCCATCCTGTAGTGGCTCTGTGCAGTTTCTATAGTATTTTGTTAGTTTTGGATTTCTTCCATAACATTCGAGGACTAATTAGAGAGCAAGCGGAAGGCAAAAGGAGTGTCGAGAAACGATGCTGTACAGCATGCAATGCTTAGCCTTTAATCTGTCAACCCCAATTGTTTGATAACAAAACATTCAATAGATAAGACACAGTCATATTTTTTCCATGTTTTTGTGACAAAACTAAAAATATACAGACACTGGCCACGTATGCATCCTGTGTGGTGAGGGTGAGTCTTCCCATTATGTAAGGCTATAGTAGCAAAGCTGAACGGCTGGACTTTGATGACTTCGAGACATAGTTGTCAAGACAAAACCAAGAGAAAGAATTATAAAGACAGGCTACTTACTGCCTAACAGGATTAGGATCTATACTGGTTGTCTGTGGTCTCATCACTGTGCAGCTGTCATCTTTGACTGTATGTTTGCAAGTTATAAAGTTATAGATACACACACTAACACACATATAGTATCTATATCTATATATATATGTATATCTATATCTATATATATATACACATATATGTATATATGTGTGAGTGTGTGTATATATATGTATATATATGTATATATGTGTATATACATATATATGTATATGTGTGTGTGTGTGTGTGTGTGTGTGTGTGTGTATATATATATATAGATAGATAGATAGATAGATAGATAGATAGATAGATAGATAGATAGATAGATAGATAGATAGATAGATAGATAGATAGATACATTTATTTCTCTGTCTCTCTCTGATGGTTTAGTTTTTTGAGTTTGGTCTCGACGGACTGTTGAAGCTTCCTCCAGCTGACTTCAGACGTGACTTCCACAGGCCCTCTGGTAAACTGCAGCTGAAATGTCATGCAAGATTTTTTAAAGTCTGTCATTCTTTGTCACTCTCCCATAACGCTGTAATGGGTGAAACATCTGGCCAGCTGCTGTTGCCTGTCTTAAATCTGAGCCTCTGAAGCTCTGAAGCCTCTGAACTCTTGGTTTCTCCCTCACTAGTCTCTTTGTATTTTCTCTGTATTTACACACCAGTTGCAGCTTATATATTCAACAGATACAGGTGTACTGATACACAAACAGGTGCATTTATACACATTGGTGATTTCTATTTAACTAATTATATGACTTCTAAAAACTAGTTAGTGGCACCTGTGATGATTACATTGAAATGTTTTTCTGTTGATCATTGTCAAAGAAGCCACATTAACTCTCTGATTCAACATTGTCAGTACTTTTATATGCACTGTGCAGTGCAGCAGACAGAAAATATAAATGTGTTTCATGTGGTTTGTAATGATTGGCTTCAGATTCAGACTTCATCATCATCATCATCATCATCATCATTATCATCTTCCCGCTCTCCGATGGTTTGGTTTTCAGCAGGTGCATGTTACAGACTCTGCTTTTTGTAGGTTATGTATAAGTTATGACTCACCTTGTTTGATTTGGTAATCGACACTGAGTGTGTGTGTGTGTGTGTGTGTGTGTGAGTGAGAGAGAGAGTTTGGGGGATCATGTGGTGAAGTTCTGAAGATCTCATTACCACAGCACAGAGAGGAAATGATTTGATGACCTCTCTCTCTCTTTTCTCTCTTCAAGCTTCACAGGTGGGACTCTGACATCACCTCTTATAGGAAAGTCCCTCCCACTGTCCTGATGTGTGTATGTGCCTGCTTCACTGCTCTCCCTGGTTTTTATACCACACTCCCAGAGCCACAGTCTCTGCCACTGGCTGGAGAGAATTATCATACTGCCGTCAATTGGCCGGCGTTTTGACAGTGACAGATTGGCCTGCCTCTGATTGGGTAATTACGCTGTGATGTCAGGGAATGTGGGTTGGGCAAGAGCAGGGGAGAGAGACACAGAGAGAGAGAGAGAGAGAGAGAGAGAAAGAGAGAGAGAGAGAGAGAGAGAGAGAGACATAGAGTGTGTGCAAGAGAGAGACAGTGGGTGGGATAAAATGATACTCAGCACCAACATGGGAGGAGCAGAGTGAGAGAGCGAGAGACACACAGAGAGAGAGAGAGAGAGAGAGAGAGAGAGAGAGAGAGAGAGAGAGTTTTGCTATCCTAATTTATGAGACTTGAAAACCTGGATTGGATGTTTGAGGACAAAAACATAAACATGTTCCTACATTGATGTAACATTTAAACTTTCCATTTGGCCCGTCTCTAAGTTTAGGTAATGTTTAAATGTTTCCTCTATCTGTTAGGGTTGTCTCAGCACGGCCAAATGTTCTGCCTGCGAACCATCACCTTTAATCTGATGTGGAAATGTAATTATGTTATTTTTCTGCAGCAGGCTCCAGCTGGAAGCCGGGCTGTAAAAACTAATTAGCACCTTCAAAACGCCAAGCCTCTGACACCATAAGGAGTCAGGAGTCACTGCCAACAGCAGCCAGACCTTGTGGCCTCCAGAAGCCTCCAGAGATCTCCAGAGAGACTGAGAGACCCCAGAAAAATCTGAAATCCCCTAGAGACCCCTAGAGGGACCCAGTCTATCTCCCAAAATGTCAAACCTTTCCTTCAATTAAAGCTCTTTAGTAAATTCTTCTTTCTTAAAACCTCTGTAAATCTAGGGACCTTATTTAAAATCAACAATATAAAATCTGAGAAGTTGATATTACTAAAAAAAAAATTGAGGAAACCGATTGCCTTGAAAAAGCTCAGCGAATAGAACTATTAACCTTAAGTTATGTTGACTTTATGTCTGCTTGTTAAGTTTACTTAAAATTAAGTTGTGTTTACTTCATTTTATGAAATGGCAACTAAAATGAACTTGCTTTTTGTAAGTGCAGGGTCCGACAAAATCTTGAACTCCTTATACCTTTAAAACATTGAGACCTCCAGAAACTTCTTGAAACATCTGTAAACCTCTGCAAACTTGTGGAAATGTTGATATTTCCAGAATAGTTTCACCTTTTTGGAGTCCAACAAAACTTTCCAAATTCAGTGACTTTCACAAAGCTGTGAGAGGTCTAGAAACCCTGAGAAACCTCAAACAACCTACAGAAACCTGCCCAAAAGGCAGAGAGAGAAAACATCTGAAAACCTCAAGAGACCTCCACAGAGCTCTAGACATCCCTAGTGCAATGCCTCCATAGATGAGCTGGTTTTATAGTATCGGATCAGGTCTGTCTGGTTCGTCTAAATGAGTTAAACTGGTTTCTATCTGGTTTGTTCACCCTTACAGCCATGCTGAGGTTCTATCAACACCATAAAGAATTAAAAACATGATCTGTTCAAGCTCAGTCCAGCTCTGCTGATGTGCCCAAGTGGCCAAAAACTGGGCCTCATTGCCGAACTCAATCAGTCCTCATTCAGCAGTGAAAAGAGAAACACAACACATGGCCTTTACACTGCTCAGCCGCATGGCTCCTTCTCAAATAAATAGAAACTAAATAAATATAACCCAGGTCTTGGCTGGAGCAAACTGAGGGGCCTCATGTCACCATCTGGCCAAAGATCATCAGTGCTGTACAAGATGAATCACTCAATATTAAAAAGCCATCTCACCTTCCCATGAAACACACACACCTCCCTCCTCAGCTTTATACAGCTACACACCATATGGTACATAAGGATACAGCGTTACGTTTTTTTCCCCAACGTTTTGGGTTAAATCAGAGTTAAATCCCTTAAAACTGAACCTCAACCTTAAGTCTAAATTTAAGTGCAATTTCAGGTTGAAAATCTACATATGAGGTGTAGAAAATACTCATAACTTATAATTTGACCTGCTGTACTTTGTGGGACATTTCAGACCCATGAAACAGCAAAAATGGGTCACACATATGAACACACACAGGTTATAAATGATGCTGCTGTGCTTGAAAAAACAAACGGGTTTCATGCAGGATCTCAGAGCTCTGATTGGAGAAACACAAAACCAGCCAACAGAAAAAACACACGGCCACAATTAGCAGCAGAAAAACCATTTATCCCAGTGCGAAGGTAAACATGTGGAGACAAGTTAATGAAATTAGAGGGAGGGAGGGTGGGGCGGGGCTGATAAAGCCAGAAAGCAGGAGAGCGCTTTGGATAAACTGTGACTTTTTGAATCTCACACTACAGCAACACTGCACAAAACCAAATATGAGGACTGTAAATTCAAAGGTTTTGGCTAGTAATTATCATTAACGTCAACAAAAAACTATGAAATGAAACAGAGTTTGATTTCAGATTTCAAGTCAGCAAATACATTTTTCTTCCTTTCTTTTGCTGTGAGGTTCTTTCCTCCCGAGCTAAAAGGAAAAACAATTAGCAGTTGTTTTTCACTATATATATATATATATATATATATATATATATATACATGCATATAGTGATTAACAAATTAAAGTTACATTTTATTCATTAAAGTTCATTTTCTGCATGTATCCTGGTGTAGCTACAAGTTCAACGATAATCATTGGATTTTCTACATTGTTTTTAACGTTTTAACAAATGAATTATTTACAGGGTGCTGCAGCAAGTGTCGTTTTGCCATTTATGCACTTTTGCCTTTTGACCACCAGATGGTGCAAAAGCCAGTTTACAGCAGAGGAGGACAAGAGTCCCTGTTCTCAGTGTGAGTGTTCTCAATAACTCTGTACAGCAGTGTTTCTGTTACAGCTTGTGTAGAGTTATATGTCCTATACAAACACATTGCACAACAGTATAGGCCACATTAAGATTGATCAATTTTAGCCATTAGTCAGTTAAAGAAATGAATCAGTGGGAACTGTCTAACTATATCTACAATATGGATTATAGGTAATGACTATGTGTTATACGGAATTAATTATCATTTGTACAGTATCTTCATATCAAGGGCGTCAGTTTGGTCAAATATAAATACACCTCCTCCTTTTCAAGATAAATGCTTTCACAATAATAATTTAGTAATAATTGCATTTTAAGAAAATAAATGGAAATGTTGAGCTATGTAAATAACATAACATAAAATCACACTTCATTTCTTGACAGTGACTTTTATAGCTTCATAGCTGACATGTTGATATCATCTTGGTTATTTTCACTTATTATTGTGTATAATAATAATAATAATAACAGCAATAATAATAATAATAATAATAATAAGTTCATGTGTTAAGGGAGCCTGAGTGGTTTTTGGAAAATTGGTAAAATTCATTATTGCATTGTTGTTACCATGACATTGTTATGTGTTGTCAAGACAACCATGGCGCCTTGATCAGCTTTGATCAAATGATGGTGAACACTCTGTCACACACACACACACACACACACACACACAGGCTTGTTGTCAATGACTGTCACGGTGGTATTCACACACATTTTTATTTTCACACACATACAGACACACACACACACACACACATACACACAAAGTGGTCTGAATGGCTGTCTGTTCCGCTTGTCTAAAATGGCCAAAGAGTGTCTAGGACAAAGGGGGAGTGACAGGCCTCTCTGGTTGGTCATGGCAGACTTTGACTGACATGTGATGGCAGCTGGGTGGGGTGTGTGGGAGCCGCGCTGCCTCACAGCTGTGTGTTTGTGTTTGTGTGTTGAGCTGTTGTTGCCAAGCAGCGCAGACAAGATAGTGTGACAAAGAAACTGTTTAAACTTTGTAACACAGTCACACTGAAGCACCAAAAATGCCTAACATAAAACTTAACAACTGCAGACTGATTTCATTTAAACTTGTAGCTGCTTTAAGTTGATGTAAATACATTTCAAGTGAGTTTTATTCTTCAGCTGACAGTTCAACTACTTTCAGACCTTACATGTCAGCTGACACTTACACTGCCTTTAGTGAATCCACTTGAAATTGAAATGAAATTTCAACTAGTGGCCTACTTTTACCAATTACACATGAACTGATATTTCAGCTGCATTATTTCCTCCTCAAATAACTTTTCAACTCACACAGAGTGTGAGCAGTGAAAGGAGTTGAGAGGGCTTCAGCTTTGAATGACAACATCACATTTAGATGTTCTAAGTCCCTTCAAACACAGTTTACATAAACCGCTTTCAGTGTTCACTCAGCAACAGAGGTTTATGTCAACCCACCTTAAGTGACACTTCCACCTTACCTTCTCACCAACACATGAACATTAACAGAGCACACTTTAACATCATTACCATTTAAACTGATACTTCCTCTTCACCCAGCATTTACTCTTAAATCAAAACTTAGACTTTCTGCAGTGCTCACACATTCAACTGAAACTTCAACTCCTTTCATCACCTCCATTTTTATCAGCCATTTTAACATCTTTCAGTGTTTGTATTTCTGCTGCCACTTTACTGCAACTTAACAAAATTAAGACTTTTCTGGTCAACATATCTATTTTATCAGAATCAGAATCAGAATCAGAATCAGAATCAGAATCAGAATCGGTTTTATTGCCAAGTATGTTTCCACATACAAGGAATTTGTGCTGGTGATTGGTACAATTGGTGCAATTATCTTATTTGATTAATCCATATACAAACAGAAAAATACAATTTTAAGTTATTATATCTGTGGCTTTAAAGCTCCCATATTTTGCACTTTTCCAGTGTTTTTTTGAAGTGTTGATCTCCATCAGAAGATAAATTTGTAGTTTTAAGAACCAAAAACCATCTCAGTGTAGTTTCACATCTCCTCTCTCAGGCTTCTCTCTGGAGCTCTAGTAACAACAGGTCAGTCAGCCAATCAGAAGAGATCTGAGTGACTGAAAAAAAATGTAGCAGATTTCAACACTCAGAGAAACCAAATCCAGAGAAGTTGGATGGTGGGTCCAAGGTGTCAGGGCTTGGGGCGTGGCTGAGGGCGTTGACTGCTTTGTTGTGACATCACAAAGTTCCAGAAGTCCTGAAGGCTCGTTTTAAGGCTCAGTTTCTGAATACAGGCTGTGTGCATTTCTCTGTGGACTGTGTTGATACTTTCACAGTATTAATATAGAACCTAGACCTGCTTTATAATCAAATGGAACACACATGGAAATCTCACTTTATACAATATGGGACCTTTAAGGGGAGTTGCATGCTGGTATAAATTCTTGTTCTTACATGGATTGAAAAGCTAAATGTGTCGGTAGGTGTTGTTTTGGTCAGGAGACAGCCAGTTGGAGTAACAGATTAATTCTTTGAAAGGCTTATCAAACATCAAAACACTGCTCAATTATTTGTAATACTCACAGAAACAAATTTACAGCTCTGCAATCTATCACAGCAGCAATTATTTATCATTTATCATGTCATCATGACAATCACGAGGTAAACAGCAGATATACAACTGCTCAATATCAAAGCACTCCACCAGGAATGTGTGCTTGCATTCAAATGGCCAATCGAATGCAAGCTGGCTGGCATTGTGTTGTCTTGTAGCAAAAGTTGTACCAGGCCAGAGCCCCCTGCACTAACACCCCCCTGGTGTCAGTGAGTCTTGTCATCATGGGGAAGTTGCCAGGTTTGCTACCATTTTACTTGTACACCAAGAGAAGCCAAATCCTTTGCTCACCACACAGCCAGAGACACTGCACACAAGTGGATGAACAACCTTTAACTCACAGGTACAAACTTGATATCCACCTTCATCATCCCACTCTCGGACAGAAAGCAAATAAGTTTGTTCTGAAAAAATGAAATTACTCCTACAGCAATAATACCTGTTAATTTACACAGGTTTTGTTGTTTCTCATTATTATGCATAATCAAAAATCTAATTTGACACTAATCCCTCTGTAAGTCCCAACTCAGCCCCCACTCAATTGTTTTCCCAAACATAATCAATGGATCATGTTCAGAGACAACAGTGTTTGGAATAAAAGAAACACTACATTTATGAGCTGGTAGGTGGTTGGGGTGGATGGTTACGTACAAGAGTGCAGGGTTCACATCCTGACTCCCTTCTGTGGTCAGGTTTAGGCTCTTTGGTTAAGATTTGGGAATGATTGTGGTTTTGCTTATAAAACATGTTTTCTGTATGAAACCAGACCACAATATCTCTCTATCCTTATCTAAATGCTGCCACTTCATTAACATAACGATAAAAAATGTAACAATGCCGAACTCAGTGGATATACACTTTCAAAATTAAATATTTTGGTGGAAAACAAACGAAGCAAACGTTCAGCATCAACATTTGTGCAACTTGCCAAAATATGAATTGAGGAACATTTCTTGATTTTGTTAACAGTCAGCGTTACGTTTCAGCATTTTAAACCTGCTGTGCTCTGGGAAATTAGCTGTATGTAAACATCATTTGTAGGAGACAAGCCTGCCCAACTCATATGTAATCTTGAATGGTTTACAGTGATGATGATGATGATGATGATGATGATGATGATGATGACAATGATGATGATGATGTATAATAAAGATAATAATTATTTATGTAGAACTTTTACAAACAAAGTAAATAACTGGTTTTGATTGATGGGAACATTAAGTACCTACAAAGAAATACAAACTGTGAGCTGATGATGATAATAATGATGATGATGTTAGTGATGATGGTGGCTCTTACTGTACGTATATGTGTGAGATGACTGTCTGATTTCTTATATGTGTGTGTGTGTGTGTGTGTGTGTGTGTGTGTGTATAATTTATGAACAAAATACAGCTAATTGCAACCACTTGTTAAAGGGTGAGGTCTGTATCTCTTCCTATGTCATATTACACACAAACACACACACACACACACACACATATACACATTCACCACAGAGAGTCATTATTCCTGGGATAAACGTAGAGTCAGTCATTAACCTACAACTCTTTGAGACTCATATATCACACACACACACACACACACACACACACACACACACACGCACACACCATCATGTTCAAGCTAATCATGAGCCAGTGTTCATTTATAATCAATCTCAGATGCTTGACACTGCCTGTAAATAAACAGACCTGTGTGTGTGTGTGTATGTGTGTGTGTGTGTGTGTGTGTGTGTGTGTGTGTGTGTGTGTGTGTGTGTGTGTGTGTGTGTGTGTGTGTGTGATTTCCATACGGCCGGTTTGGAATGAGAAGCAGGAAAGCAATCCCAGCATCTATCCATCACTTTGACCATGCTACAATCCATGTGCTGTGATTTGCCTACTCAATTTGTATGCATCCGTGCGTGTGTGTGTGTTGTAATGTTTAACACATGTCTGAAGTGGTGAAGCTCACTTTGTTAAGCTCCACTCAGCTTCACATTAAACGCCACTCGTCCACAGCTGCTCCCTGTTGAGCGGTCTGGAGTTGAGGTGTCTTCTCAGCAGCACCATGACAGTGACCCACTGACTGTCAGGAGCAGTGAGAGGATTTAAACCTGTGTTCCCAGTCAAACACACAAGTCTTGATAGCATAAAATACCAAATCCCTGTCTTGAGATCCACTTGAAATGATGTAAACATTTTCTCCAGGATCCCAGCAAACATTTTTGTGATAGAGATACTTTACCTGCACTTTGACCATCAGAACCTACCTGGCCCATCAGTCCTGACTCCTGAGGAAAGAGGGCACATTAATGAACTGTAAACACATTATTCCCTTATAAAGCTGGTATGGTGACATTCTACCAAAAACCTGCACACTTAACACATATGGATATGGAGCAATATCATCATTCATTTTATTGTTTTATTGTGGAATAAAAAACCTGTCATTTATTTACAGTAACTAACATTTTGTTTTATTTACACCTGAGCCAGCTGCTAATGAGCCACACTGTTGCCTGTATAAGAGTAGTGATTGCATCTGTTATGTTTATTTTTAGTTTAGTCTTTCATTTTAGTGTACAGTAATTTGATTGTTCTATTTATTTCTGTTTTGCACACGTACTTGATGTCTGTTCCATGTTGCCCTGCAGTTCACGAGAAACAACATTTTGTTTCCCTGTGTTTCTTCTTGCCTCTCACATTACTCATCTCACAACCCGTCAGATTTATCTCATGTCCCTGTATATAAACCTGGATATAGAGTGATTAAAACTAGCTCATTCTCAGCAGCTACAACAGTACACACTGATGCTTCAGTATTAATCATCTAATGATGTCATATATGAGAATATATCAGTCAGAGGACCAAACCAGAACTTTAAAGGTTATATATACAACATTTGAAACAATAATACAGCAGCAGGCAACTGTTTTCTATGTAAAGATGTTGTGGAGCAATGACGTCCTGATCAGGGAACAAAGTGAAACTCACTCTGTGTGTGTGTAATCGCTTTCAGACCTTGGTTGTCAAGGTTGCAATAATAAACACGCAGACTGTACCAACATCGCCATGGTTACCATAATATGGTCATGGCTTGGTTAGGTTTAGGAAAAGATGGTGATTTGGGTTTTAAAAAAAATATGAGACAATCTCTGTTGTCATGGTTACAGCAATAATAGTAAATTTGTCATACGGTCATGGATGATAGGAACAACATAAACGGCTCCTTTCATATGGGAATCGAACACCTCTCTCCTGTGTCATATTGTTGACCCATCCTTGCACCCGAGCCTCCCCCAAATGCAGCTTTGTCTCTCCATAAACTACATCACCGCACTTTTCCCTTTGCTCCTGTCATCATTACTACAACCACTAGATGTCTCCTAACAACAAAACCTAAATGGGTCATAATAACTGCTGCACAAATGACCAATGGACTAATTTTTTACAGGAGGACAGTGTTTTGGTCGACTGATTGGCCTAATTCTTCCTGATGTCTGTGATGGAAACACAAACACCAGTGCAGGAACTCTTCAGTTCCTGAGTTTATTAAGGGACTTATCAATATTCATGTTTTAAGGCCTTAATTGTTTAAATAGTCTCTAACATCTCAACATCAAAGTTTCAGGATTAGCAAAATTAATAACCAGTGGTTGTGTCAGTGACTGACACAGGTTAATTTTGGTCTGTTAACTTCATAACTGTAACAGATCAATGTGACCATTTTTCTTTGTCTGTGGCTGAAATACCTAAATTTAATCCGTCTGAGTATTACTGGTTTTTAAAAGCCAGGATAATTAGACAGCTACAGCTAAAATTTAAAACTAAATAATTTGACATTTTGCTCACTTTTTTCTTTTCAAGCTCATGTACCAAAACAGTACATGGGCCTGATGTAACTGAAGTACATGTTAGGTACCAGATACCACAGTTAAACTAGAGGAGCTCTCTCTCTCTCTCTCTCTCTCTCTCTCTCTCTCTCTCTCTCTCTCTCTACTCTCTCTGGTGGTCTCTCTCTATTTTCTCCTCCATCCATTCATTCCCACATGGACAGATTGTCCTGGTGCTCGCCCTCTGGTCACATTTGACCTGGAAGTGCTGTGATTGGTGCAAAGGTCATACAGCTGGCTTCTCATTGGTGGAGAGGTCATTCCTTTGGCCTCTAAAGGTCCCAACCCCATCCATCATTGTCGCAATGGCTTCTGTGGACACCATTATTAAAAGTCTCTGTGTGTGTGTGTGTGTGTGTGTGTGTGTGTGTGTGTGTGTGTGTGTGTGTGTGTCATAAATGTACATGTGTGTGTGTCTTGGCTTGTTTAATGTGGGGAAAAACAAGCCTGAGTCTTGTCTACATGCTTAAGGAAGTCAGGCAGAGCAATGCCTGTAAAACTTCACACAAACTTCAAACAGCCTCATATTTAGAGTCTTCTGCCTGTTTTCTATAGAGTGTAATAATACGTGCAAACATATACTGTATTTGTCATATGTGCAAAATGATGTCATGAACCTTTATTGGCTGCAGCTAACTTGATGAGAAAGAAATGTGTTTGTGGATAAATTGGCTTGTGTGTGTATGAACTTAAAAATCTACAAATACGAGCATTTCCACATGTGCATGAACACAAACTAACACTGTTGATAGAAAATAAACTTACGATATGAATTACATTGGGAGACATTTTTCATGAGTGTGAAAATACACTGATTTTCTGTAGTTCTGCTGAGTGAGCAGTCACACAAGAGCGGGTGTTGAAACAGCTACTGCATAAAACAAAGGCTTGGTTTTCATGTCAACTATCCCTAATACAATAGTACAAGGGTCTTATAGTACAATAGTTAAAGGGTCTGCTTTGTTGTGACATCACAGGCATGACAAGTCCTGATGGCTCATTTTAAGGCTCAGTTTCTGAATACAGGCTTTTTGCATTTCTCTGTGGACCGAGGCTTTGATACTTTCACAGTATTAATATAGAACCTAGATCTGCTTTGTCATAAAAAAAACACATGGAAATCTACCTTTCTACATTATGGGATGTTTTCCATATTGGACTGTCCCGTTCTGCTGTCATTCTTCCCCATATGCAGCCATAGGTACCGTCCATGCATTATGTCATGAGGCCTCCCACAGTCTTCTTACCTGAAATAATCTAACTCAGCGCTTCAAGTAGTAGCATCCCCACACCACCATAGATATGATAGTTATGTTGCAGTAATCTATTGCTTTATCGCGTGTTCTCATGGTTTGAAGATTTTATGTGAAACTCTCATATTCTAAGTTGGTTCAGTCATTGAGCACTGTCCTGCTCTCCCACCTGTAATTAGTGATAATCAGTCTTAGAGTGTCTTGACTTGAAACCAGTATAATTATGGTCATTTATTTCATCTGTTATTATTAGACATGGTTCTGACTGTCACATCCTAATTTAAATATTCGTCACATCGGTGTCGTGGAATCAGGGCAAGCAAGGCAAGCAGTACTTGTCCAGTTAAAAAAAAAAAAAAATAGACATCAACTAGAAGGATACTGAAATGGAAGTGATATCTCTCCTAACATCTGATCTCGGACCAGCTTTCTCTCCCATAAAGGATCTGACACCTGTTTGCATTCATCATGTGATTTACTGCCCTCTGGTGGTGGCAGCAGGTATATTATCCCTGCAAGCTAGCTTGACTTTCAGCCGTTGTAGCTTTTGTTCCTGTCATTTTCATGGGTGTGACTGTGTCCCATTGACAAAGGCAGGAGCTTGGCAAGTGGAGAGGACAGCTGCTCAATCTGGAGGTTTCGCATTAAGGATAATCCTGGATCTTTGACTGGTGATTAGCTACAGCCAAAGTGTACTAGGCAAGCTGTCCTTGACTCAGCTTCTACTGTTCTGAGATCAGTTATGAAATTGCGCGTGGAAACTAAACCTGCAGATTAAGCGTTAAGAGGCAGCACTAGCAAGAAAACAAGCAAATTACACAAATTTATCATCTTTGTGCAAGATCTGCAGGAAGTCTGAGAAGTTTGAGAGAGAATATTGTTACAGGAGTAGAGCAGCTCCTTTCAGGAGGAGAGCAGTATGTAGGTTCTGTGTGTAGCGGGAGAGAAACCCAGCAGGGTAACCCACTAATAAAAGCCAATTGACCCCTTTTCCACTGCCAGTTGTATTTGGACATACACAACTGCAAGGAGTGATGTCATCACATGAACTTATGGAGTACACACACAGACACAGTGGAGAAAGAGCTAGCCACCATGCAAACTAGTAAACCTGACCTGTCATGTCTACTCTGTAAAAGTGTCGGAGCCTTGGTGTGTTTTTAAAACTCATTTCTGGGCTGCAGCTCACTCTTTCATCCTCGAGCACAGTGTAACCACAGTGTTTCTGGTTTAACAGCACCATGCTGGGTCTGTCTGCAGTGGTTGAGCTCTCATAGACATTACAGCAGGAAAAGGGGCAAACATTAGGGTGTTCACTTGGGTGTTGAGCCAGAGCTCATAAATACCCACATCTACTGCAGAGTCATTTGACCTGGGTGTGGATGCCGACTGTACCCTTTTCCACTGCAGACATAAGCCAGATGTTAGCTAGTCTTAACGTTTTGGTTTGGGGCTTTAGTTATGTTGCTGAAGTGCTGCCCTACAAGTCAGAGCTCTGTCTCTGGCTCCTCAGTACTCTTCTGGCTTTTCTTAAGTTCAAGCTCCAGACGACAGGTGAAAAGACTTCTGCTGTCAGGGCCCCTCAACTTTTAAACCCCCTGTCTGAAGTCTGCAGAATCAGTAACATCTTTTAAAGCACTTCATTTAAAAAAATATTTTTCTTACACTTTGTATAGTTTCAGTTTCCTAACTGTACTTTGTTTGATGCAATTGATTGTGCTTTCTTACATTTGATTTATTAGTTTATTTTGTCGTTGTTCTAGTCATATTCATCCAATTTTATTGCTGTTTTTTAATTTGCAGGATTCTTTTTACGGGTGGTGTTTATTTGTTTCAATCTTTGCTTTCATCTGTTCAACAAAAAGTTTTAATAAAGTTTATTATTATTGTTGTTGTTATTATTATTGTTATGCAAAAACTTAAAATAGTTCGTCAATTAAAAAGATGAACATGCCCCTTTAGAAGATAGATCCATTTATTCATTTGAAGTACACACACGTACGAGCACAAGGCTCAAATGGATGTTGTGGTAGTTGCATAGTGTTACAGAATCAATACGTCCTTTGAATCTGCTTATCACACATAAACACACACCCACGCCACCCAAGCACTGCCGCTGTTACATGAGGCTAATCCATTAGCATGCCACTATCAGCGCTGATAAGTTTGTGTGTGTGTGTGTGTCAGACCTCCAGATTGGCAGTATCTCCTCACATCCTGTGACCCAATGTGGCTCCTGTTTATTTCTTTACTCTTCTTGGAAGTGTTAGTTGATTGAGAGTGTTAAGGTGTGTGTAGAGATTGTGGTTGTACTGTGAAGAATGATGTGTTAATAACAGGGGTATAGTGATCACACAAATAAACAGAGGAGGCTTTTAACAGACGTAGGTGAACATTGGTCCAGTCCACATTGTCTCTGACATCTATCGTGTTCTATTCCAAATGTACAACGACGAGAAAGAAGAGGAGGATCTGGTCCTGTTGCTGCCAACACACACACACGCACTCTCTATCTCGCACTTTGTCCCAATTCAGGGGCCACGTCCCTCGGAGCACGTGGTCTACAAAGGTGTGGCCCTTCATAAGGCCAAACTGAGAAGCCAAAATGAGAAGTTCTGGCCTATAGAGGATTTTTGCTTTGCGTCACCAGCTGTGCCTGCAGAGCAAAAATATGTGTCATTACTATAACGTTGCAAAGCGCAACTGCAGTTGCCTAGTAACCTTGACAACATGCAACTTTTCTTCACAAATACTTAAGGTTTGAAGACCCGTGGTTTTAACAGTTGTACCATTAGCTGTTGAACTGAGCTGAAACCCAATACTTACATCATCCCCCGTACAGTTGTCATGAAGGAGGAAATTAGCTCTTAGACCAGAACCATTTTTTAAACATGTTTATATAAGCCTCAAGCAGCCGTTCAAAGACCTGCAGTCTTTGACTCTTGAAGTTGCTGCTTGCTCATATCAGAGGGTCGGGACAAATAAACAGAACGGTTGTTTAAGTTGAATGTTTAAGTTAATGAAGGAAAGTGAAAATTTGCTTGGTATCAAACAATTAGCTCCAATCTTTAAACGCAAAGCACATTTCATACTCATCAGTTTGCTGCTACAGTCAGACGAAGATATTTTTATAAAATCCTTCACTGTGTCCTGTCAGCTTTATTTCACCTCTTCATTTTCTCTCTTCCCTCCACCTCCTTTATTCTCTTCTTCTCATGTCGTCTGCTTCCCACAATACTGAGCATAGCAGGGAAGCACAACACCCGCGGTGCATCACTTTCATGGCTCCACGCGTCATTTTATTGTCACATTTATCTGTGTGTGTGTGTGTGTGTGTGTGTGTCAGGTGTTACCTAGTCAGACCAGACTCCAATAGGTCCATGTCCCCTGACACACACACACACACACTCAAGCACTGAGCTCTGCCAGCTGCTCTCTTCTTCTATGGGGAATTGAATACACTTCTACCACCAGCTGAGCTCAGAGCAAGTGAGAGAGAAAGAGAGAGAAAGAGCATCTGTCCTTGAACAGGCAAACACATTGTCTGTGATATGTGTACACACACACAAACGCATAGTTAGTTTGCTTGTGGTCACCTTTATGCAATGTGATGTGTTTATGAAACCGTTGCTGTGAAGACATTCTGGCCTCAAAGGGCATTTTCAGGGACATGATTATGTTTTAGAGTTAGATTTACGGTGTTCTCAGAAGACCATATGTGTGTGTGCCTGTGTGTGTATGTGTGTGTGTGTGTGTGTGTGTGTGTGTGTGTGAGACAGAGGCCGTTCTAAGGGGTTAGTTTGATTAATGCCCATCCCGTCAGCACTCTTTCTCTCTAACCAGAACAAAAAAACAAAACAAAACAGAGAGAATGAGCAAGAGAGACAACCCCCTTCTCTCTCTCACTCTCTCTCTCTCTCTCTCTTTCTCTCTTTCTCCTCCCCCTCCCTTTCTCTCTTCTTTTCACGTGAGTACCCACATTCAGTAAGGGCTGATTGATAGCCAAGACAATGATTGGACAGAAATATAGGAAAGGGGAGGACAGAGAGAGAGAGAGAGAGAGAAGTGGGTGGAGACAAAAAGTGAGGGAGAGAAAAGAAGAGAGAGAGATCTAGGTAACCAATCAAGTTGCAGGAAAGGGACCCAGTAACCAATGGCAGGGAAGAGAGGATGGTCGAGCAAGAAGGCAGGCAGAGTTTGATATTGCCAGATGCACAATGAGGCAAAGGCAGGGAGAGAGAGAGAGAGAGAGAGAGACTTTTTTGTTTTTGTTTTTTTTGTTATTGAGCTTGTCAGTCCAGCATCAGTAAATCTCTGATTGTGTTGTGATTGTGTGCATGTGTGTGTATGTTTGTGTGCGTGTTGTTGCAAAGCTGACCTGTAACTGAAACACCATGGGTTTGATTCCCCAAAATATTAATAGTTACTTACTGAATGACTGAAATTTAAAGTGTTTTCACAGTGAAAGTAAATCACTTTGATTATTAATGATTATAATGTCATGACAAATAAACAGAGAATTAACTGGAACACTTACCTTAGTGCCACTCATTATAAATACATTTTCAATTATTTATATATGAAAGCAAATACTGACATAGTGCAGAGTAAATTAAAAGTGATTCATAAATATGGAAGCAAAAGAAACAAACGCTGATTATACTGATTTACAAATATTAAATGGTTAATTAACTACATTAATTAATTACAAGAAACAGACAGTGAATTACAATAGTTTTTTTTTTTACTTAATATTGTATTGTGGCATGATAAAAGTATGTGCTGCCATTATTACTTATTAAAATAATTTGATCATATGTAGAATTTTTTTTATGTTCTAAGAATTAAATGAAGTTTATTTATGGTGTTTACATTAATTAATTGTGTTAATCTCTGTGAGCATGAAAGTTCATTCTAGGTTTTAGAACAAGTTAAAAAAAATTAACTGAGGTCCATTTACGAGCTTTTCCTGGAACTCCTTTTAAAAAAAGAGTGAAGGCAGCTGAAAGTTCTTTAAAAAGAATGTGGACCTTGAATTAAGATTTCTTTTCTTTCTTTATTTATTTATGTTCTTATAAAATTAAACATGCAATTTATTAAAGTAATAAAAAAAATACTCTTGGTTGACTCAACCTATCACTGTCATAAAAACTTATATATACTATAATGTACAGTAAAAGATGGGATACCATATATGTAGTTTCTCTCAATGCTAATAATATGTAAACTAAAAAATTGATAATAAAATAGCATTTATTAGATTATAATAATTTTTTATTTAATTAATTAATATTTTTATTTCATAAATGGAACGATAAATTCAATCAATCATTCATTTTGAGTTAAAACACAACTTATGTCTGTTTTTATGGACACAAATGGTGATGTATGGATTACAACCCTGTACACAGATTTACAGAGGCTATCAATTCTCTCTCTCTCTCTCTCTCTCTATCTATCTATCTATCTCTCTTTCACTTTCTCTCTATTTTTAAATTTCAGTTGAGTATGGTCAATATTGCCAACGAATCAAGGATTAAACAATTACAATGTATATATATATATATATATATATATAGAGAGAGAGAGAGAGAGAGAGAGAGAGAGATGATTATAAACTAAAAGTTTATATATATATATATATATATATATATATATATGTCTTTTAGGAAAAAGAAAAATATTTTGCATGTGTGTGTGAGTGTGTGTGTATTCCACATGCAAATTAGGCTATGTCAAGAATTTTAAAAGGAAGTGCATTTCTGTCTCTGTCTCTCTCTCTCTCTCACACACACACACACACACACACACATAAACACACACTGCTCTTACTTGCTTTGTTCTTCTCAGAGAGACGTATGAAAATGTTCAAAAACACAGACAAAGACAAACAACTACACAGAAACACAAACACAGAGAAAAACTTATTTTTCAGTAAATGTGATCTGGGTGAGGAGGGGGGCATCCTGGACCAACAGTCTTGTGTCAGGGGCTGTTTCCATCCAACCATTCAGCAAAGAGTCTGCAAACATTCAAGTGTTCAAAAAGCTGAAATTGAAACGATGTACATTTCCATTAACAAAACACTGACAAAGAAAACGAAGACAAGGAAAGTTCACCACAAACACAGTGTGAGCTCCAACTCACATTGTACAAGATAATCAGCATCATCACTCTGGTGTTTTTTTCAGTTACTGTAAAGGGAACTAATGGAACATATGCATTGACAGATGTCAGTCACAATGTACCTTCAGAACAACAAAACTCAATTCAAAGTCATTGTAACCAAGATCATAAACCTCATAGAAAATTAAATAAAATATTTTTTAAGGTTTTTTAATTGATACATTTTAATTAATACATTTTTTTTTTTAATCTCCTTCCGGATCCACACCTGGTAGTCCTCACTAACACTAGTATCATGACTCGATGGCTGCCAGTGAATTGCCATGCTACAGAGATTCATCACAAACTGAATAATAACGACTTTGGTCATGCTTTTACTTTTCCTCAAGCCGCATCGTGAGGTCAACATTTGTTGTCTTGAGTGAAATGTCACAACTATTGGAGAGTTGTCATGAAATTGTCATGAACCACAACTATCAGCGTCAGTAGACAGCACGCCCCAACAGATTCTTCATCATCTCTGGTGATTTCAATCATGCAAATTTTAAGTGTTGAACTTCAGCTACTAGGATATCTCAATCTAAACAATAACAAAAGACGGCATTTGGTGACATTGTGAGGCAGCGTGGGAGTTATTGTCTTCATCACCATTGCCATCAGCTTCTCCTGGTTTGGATCCTTCACAGAGGTCTCCTCCTCTCCACAGTAAACAGAGAAGTTGATTATAAAACACTGAATAAAACAGTTTCATGTTAAAACTCAGTCATTCACAGACACAGGACGTCTCTGAGCGGCTGGGAGCTGAGCTGTTTAACGTTTGCTTTTTCCTCAGACGTCTGATGACTAAAATCCTTCATCTGGTTAAAATATAAAGCTGAAATCGACCAAGGTGTAAAAAGTGTATCTTTAATATGTTGCTTAAAACAGGATAAAAGTCCATTTTGAGCCTCTGGCAGACAAACACAACACTGACGCACGTGCATAGTGGATGTGACGCCAGACAACCAATGAAACTATAATTAAAATCAAGTATTTCTCTAAATTTGCAATTTGCAAATTTAGAGAAATACTTGATTTTAAAGAAGTTAAAGAAATTTTCATGTGGAACCATTACACATTATAACTTTGAAGACTGTCCTGCAGAAATTCCACCAACACATCAAGTTTGCAACAACAGGAGAAAATACGCTGTTTACACAAATACCAAACTTCCGTATAAAGCATCACCCCTGCCCCGACCTTCGCCGTTCAGACCACATATCTCTCCCATAGAGACCACTCCTGAAACTCTCCAGACCAATCCACAGACTGATTAGGTAATGGCTAGAGGGCGCCATCCCTGCAGAACTGCGTCTGATTGGAGTGTGTTCAAAGTGGCAGCTTCCTATGGGAACCACACTGATGTGGAGAATTACACAGAGGTTGCGACAGCTTACATCTGTAAGTGTATTGATGATGTCACAGTCACTAAAACAATTACCTGGAGGGCAAACCAGAAGCCTGGTTGGCTGACAGCAGAGGTTTAGATGTTGCTGAGGATCCAAGATGCTGCAGCAAGAAACAACCAGTCATGTAGCATCAGAGAATCAGCAGCAACTTTGCTGACAGCAGATTACAAAGCCCCACCACAGACTTGTGACAGTGATTCCACCCCCACCCCACCCCAGATGTGCTGAACTACTTCTGTGAACAATTTAACAATTAAAATGCAGGTGACGAAGAGCCTCTCCGGGGTTAACCTCACAAAGCAGCAGGACAGGATAAAATCCCTGGACTGGACAGCTGGAAAATGTCCTCACAGACATGTTCAGCGTCTCTCTGGCCTGAGCAGCTCTCCCCACATGCTTCACGTCTACCCCCATCAGTGACAAAGAAGTCTCCTGTGTGCCGTCTGAATGAACTACCCCATAGCTCTCCCACCGATCATCATTGAAGTGCTTTGAGACGCTGGTCCTGCAGCACATTAAGTCCAGCCTCCCCTTAATACTTGACCCCCTGCAGTTTGCTTACCACACTAACCACTCCACTGAAGACACTGTAACATCTGCCCTCCACCCAGCCCTGTTCCAACTGGATAGAAAGAACACTTATGTCAGGATGATGTTCAGTGACTTCAGGTCCACCTTCGGCACAATCGCCCACCAGCACCTGATCATGAAGTCTGAGCCGGCTACATCTCCCTGTGCACTTGGGTCCTGGACTTCCTCAGACTGGAAAGTGGTGCAGTGTGGTGCCTGGCTGTGTCCACACTCCTGCTATTTAGTTTAAAAACTATCTCATTTGTTATGTTTACTGCTGCTGTTCACAGTCCTGAGTTTTCCTATGGAGACTTCTGGAAATGCTGGTGGCCTCGGTTTGAAAACTCCTGGCTGAATGGACAAAAACGGAGACCTTTAGAAACGCTGATGACGATTAAACATGAATAACAAAGCACTGACCTTGTTGTCTTTGGTAGCAGCTGTTGTACTGTTCATCTGCTTCCCGTTTACAGCGGCTCACACATGCCCAGTGTACATGAATGGTCACGTATATATGCACTTTTCAGGTGTGTTAGTATGGACAGAGATAAACGCCATATAAAAAGTTATTAGTGTGGATGTAGCCTAAGACCAACAACCTTTCCCTAAGCATAGGGAAACCAAAGAAGGTTTTTGTGGCGTGTTTCTACACAACAGTAAAAACACTGTTGAGAGTACGTAGAAGAGACAGGAAATGACAGTCTGTCCAATCACAAACAAGAGGTGCTGTCCCGCCCTTCCCATAATCTGAAATGTCGTTTTGTTTTGTAAAATGCTGTTTTGTTTTCTGAATTATTTTTGTTCTTTGCATTGTTATTTTGTTCTCTGAAATGTTGTTTTATTTTGTGAAATGTTATTTTGTTTTCTGAAATATTGTTTTATTTTGTGAAATGTTATTTTGTTTTCTGAAATGTGATTTGACCTTCAGGGCCACCGTATGAAACATTCATCTGGATGGAGATCATTTTCATTTTAAATGCCTTTTTAAAACGAAAAACGTAGTATTGTGGATGTAGCCTGAGAGAGACGTTACCTGTGCTGTCAGAGCTCACGAGAGTGTCAGACAGGTCTCAAACACAGTTAATTTTCTCCCGATTTCTCTGTCTGTCACAATGTTCAGAAGATCTGTGGCTTGTGAAAAATAGTTCCAATAATTATTATCATTGTTTGCCAAAGAATCTTGTCATGATCTGTGATCACGCTCATGTCTCCCATTGGGATGAATAGACTCAGATGCAGCTGGTCTCCTAAAGCAGCTGGGAGGTGGAGAAACCCACATGACGCAGATACAGGAAATGATTTGTCTCCTTTCTCAGCTGTCTCTGGCCCAGTGCACCAACATGACCCCATCCATGGTGTCCCTCTTCACCCCTTTAGCATTGTGCTGGAGGTGCTGCAGTATCGAGACCTCCTCCACCAGCCTCTTCCCTCAGTCTGTGAGGATCATCATACAGCTTGATGGCCAATTAGTGCAAACAATTGTGAAAAAAAATCAATTTGTTATGAATTTGCACGTGCATATTCAGATGTGTAAAGATATGCATGAGACTGTGAAATTTCAAGCTGCTGTAGCCTGATGATCGTGTGTGTGTGCTCACTCACTGAAACTTAATGTGGATCATTTTGTATTTTTAATCTGAAGCCTAAAGCAGCAGCAGAGTGACACTGAGGCGAGTGTTTTGTTTTTATTGCAGCTCATCACAGTCCTTTTGTGATGCAAAAGGCTGTCACTTCATCTCCTGCTCAGCAACCCCCCATCACACACACACACACACACACACCACCCCTGGAGCTTGTGTTGCTGGAGGCCCCCGATGTGCCGTTAAGTGAGTCCTGAGTGAGACTGATGGGGGTCAAGACCCACATACACACAAACTCACTCTGACACACATACACACACTGATACACACATACACACAGTTGTGCACACTCACAATACTGTGTTAAGCATTTAAAACATGCACAGACACCAATATAATACACACACACACACACTCAGCACCAGAGTCTTTACCCTGAGGCAGTACAGTGTCACACTCTGCACCCATCAGCACCCCCACCCAGAGCTACAGCTGTGCCAACTCCGCACACACACACACACACACACACACACACACACATTCTCTCCTTCATGCTGAGTCTGTGTGTGTGTCTGCATACAGTACATATAAGTGTTTGTGCGTATGTGTGTGCATATGGTGTGTGCTTATACTTGTATATCTATATTGTGAAAGCATATATATGCATATCAGAGCATGTAATGTTTGTGTGTGTGTGTGTGTGTGTGTGTGTGTGTGTGTGTGTGTGTGTGTGTGTGTCTGTGGCCTCATGTCGCCCCTGCAGCGTTCTCCTCCCTCCTGTGTTTTCCTATCATGTTTCCATCTCTTTTATTTTCTCTTTTACTTCCTCGTCACGTCTGTTTTATCTTCTTCAGCTACAAACAGGCAGAGAGAGAGAGAGAGAGCGAGAGAGAGAGCGATGGATGAATGTACACAGAGTTGGAGGGAGGAGGAAAACTGTGATTCTCTATTTTTTTACTCACCACTTTTCTACTTGCTTCAGTGAAATTCAGTTCTTATTTTCCCAGGCACAGATTTCTCTAATTCAAATCAGTTGTTACAGTGAAAAATAAGGTTGAACCAGCCAGAAGGATACATAGATACACAGATGTACAATATAAATAGATTGTTTGTCATGACAATGACTTTGTAAAAAATGATTTGAAAACAATGATAAAAAATATTTCCTTCCTCTTTAGACATGGTAAACAGGAGACTACATCTAAAACAACAGATTAACATTATTTATTTACTATTAATATGATTGTTATTTTCTTTTGTTCTCTCTCTTTTTTTCTAATTTAAATCCTTACGCTGAAGTGAGGTTTTTATGCTGAGGTAGGGTTTTTAAGCCCTTGACCAGTGGTTTCTAACCTGTGGGCCAGGGCCCACTGGTGGGCTGCAAAGGTATTACAAGTGGGTTGACAAATCATTTGCAAAACTGTACATTTGTGATGAAAAGATGTAATTATAAAAAAATAAAATGAAATCATTATTAATGTTTTCTTGTATTGAGGCCTATCACTGTGTGCTTTCAGTTCAGTCCTGATGTCCAGTCGATATCATCAAAATAAAAAGTGCACTGAGAGCTTATTATTTGGCCTCTGTATTGTTACAGGGTCGGATGTGGGCCATCAACGTTTTCAGCCATGATTTGGAAAAGGTTGGGAACCAATGAGCTAGACAGTAAAAAATTATTTTAATGTATTTATTTTTAATGTATTATGTGTGTGAATAAAAATAAACTCTAATAAAAAATATTATTATTAGTTATTAGTTCAGTTCATAACATTACATAATAGATTTAATGTGCATCACAGAGGGATGAACCACAGCCTTTTATCAACTGTTACCAAGAAATTAATTTAATCCAAACCACGTGTTATAACCAGTGGCTGTCTTTTGGACTCATGAGCAGAAAAGACTCTTGAACTGGATTTATAGCAAAGATAATTAAGTTAGAGGAGAATGAGCACAGGAGATATCAGGTTAAAATGCAAAAACTCAAGAAAGCAAAGAACCTAAGCAAGTCACCAGGGGGCTTTAACAACAGTACCACACAGGTAGACTGAATGATTTGACATTAAGTGAGAGGAGAACTAGGGTTTAAAGTCTGCAGGCGAGCTGGTTGACACAGTAGGAGGAGGAGTCAAGTGGAGCAGGTGAGGTGCAGAGTGGATCACCATGACCAGAGACAGAGAGAGAGAAGGAGACCACATGGGAAATACAAGGGATCGTAAACAAAAAAAACCTTTCCATGAACCTGAGTCGTGTTTGTGTCTAAACCAAACTAAACCTTAAAGACCCCCTCCAATCAAAATCAAGCTTTTAACCTTGTTAACGTCCATATGTAAGCTGCTCCACATCAGTGACTCTAATGTTGAATGTAAATGTGAAATACTGATGTAATGTAAGACATGTAATTCAGAGAAAAACACTATGGGTCCTCTGTATTGATGCCTGCTCACATGGCAACAGTCCAGCTCCATTAGCAATGATGAGAGGGTAAAATGCTAATTTTGTTACCAATCCTGATATGCCATTTGTCTGGTGAGACATCAATAGTCCATCAAGCTGTCAATATTTCTTTCCTTCTCTCTTGCTCCTCTTTTACTCTTCCTTCTACCACACTTCTCTTTCTCTCTTTGTTATACACTGATGCTGTGTATTAAGAGTGCTGGTCTTTACATATTGATGATGATTCATTTTTTCCCTCTTTCTCTCTTCATGTCTCTCATTTTATTGATTGGTCTCAGATGGGAAACAAACAGTCTTCGTGTTAAAGGTCAAATAACCCCCAACATCCTGATGGCCTTCAAGAAGTACACTCTACATCCTGCTGTGGCACTGCCAGCTTTGGATATACAGGGCTGTCAATAGCTGTGTCCCAATTCAGGGTCAGCATCCCTCAGAGGACGTGGTCTTCAAAGTTGTGGCACTTCCTAGCCATCATTGACCAAAGTCAGAACTGAATTGAGACAGTGTGTTCTATGGAGGATTTTTGCATGTGTCCGCCCTTACCGTTGGGTCGCAAAGTGCTGCTCCTGTCGAGTTGAAAACACACAAAATTTGATGTTTTAAGGCCCTTGGTTTTAACAGTTGTACTGTTACCTTTTGAAATGAGCTGAATCCTCAGGCTGTCTGTCAGTGCTGTTTGCTTTCATTATAGGCGTGCAATGGCGTTCCATCCTTTGTTGCCCAGGAGAAGAAGTCCCCATCTGAAGGAGCCTTCAAAATGGGACAAATGCAGCCTCTGAAGGATGTGGCCCTTGAATTTGCGCACAGCTACTATCAACAGAATCTTAAGGTAAACTTTCGGTAAACACAAACAAAATTTACATCTACATTTAATCTGATATCCCCTGGTGGCCAGGAGACCAAGACACTTCCTCCATTTGTGCAAACCTCAGGTTGGCTCTGCAATCTATATGTGATATATGTTACTGGATGCTACATGGTGTACCTTCTCATTAAGCCTCTCATTAAGCTAGTATAGACAAGGGGGAAGAAGAACTTACACAGTTTAATAAAGATGAAGTGTCTGCCAGAAGGTTTAGCCATGCCGGTGGAGTGGCTCTAGGGGAGGAATGCCGCTCTGTTGGTCCACCATTTTTGTTCAGACTGAAATTTCTCAACAACTGTTTGATGAACTGGAATTAAATTAGGTACATTCCCCCAGACATTTTTGGTATTGTGTGAGGGAGTTGGAAAAAAAAGGAACTGACACAGTATAACAGATGTTCAAGCTTTTCAGGGGATAAATCTCAGTGACTTCTGTGATCTTACATTGCAATTTGGTTTATGAAAAATTTTTACAAAATAATTTCCATCAGACTCAGCTCTACTTAGTGAACTACCATGCTAAACGAAGGCGGTGAGGTATGGTAAACACCAGCGTGTTTATATTTACTGCTCCACTGTGCAGCCTCCAAAAACATGGATGTCTCTTAGTCTTGTTTTATTAAATTAATCAATTAATTAAATAACTTCAGTGTTCACCATAAAATGTATAGATGTGCAGTACATCATATATATTCCATGTTGTTGTTGCTCTCCTCAGTAAATGTCCATTAATCCTCTCTCTGTCTCTCTCTTTGTCTCTCCATGGTTCTCCCTCCAGGAAGCAGAGGGTGTGTTACGTAGCTAATGGCTGAGGGTTTTTATGTCTCCCAGCCTTTACTACTACTCTACTGGTACACACACACACACACACACACACACACACACACACACACACACACACACACAGATGACACTTACACACCCAAATCGCACTGTGACATCATGATGGAGTGTCAGGTGCTGCTGGCTAATTTCTGCCTAGACGTGTGTGTGCAGGAGGTGTAGAGTGGATGGGTATGAATACTAAACAGCCCGCTAATGATATATATTTTGTGTGTGTTGTGTGTTGTGTGTGTGTGTGTGTGTGCAGCAACTAGCTAATGATATCTATTTTCTTAGTGAACAAGCCCACTGTGTATCATTGCAGTGGCAACTGCTGTTTTCTCCCTCTCCTGCTGACTGCACACGCACACGCACACACAAAAGGTAGAATAGACATCTCTATAAACATTCATCATGCTCCCACAATAAATTTAGGCAACATGACATACACAATGGCTGTGGATATAAACGAGTTGACTGAGGTAGTTGTACTGATAGAATGGATATATCTCATGTTCCATGTGTATGGAACAACCTCATGCAGTGGGTTGATGTGGTGAAATTTTTAGCCACGTTATGGCCTCTAATGTGTTAATATTGTTTTAAATGAGACTGTCCTCATCTCATTTGTAAAGCCTCGTGTGTAACTCATACGGAAACATGGCATTCACACAAAGCTGGAAAGCCGCATATGCAGAAAAAAAATCCTTGCTCATGCAGGATTCCACGCACATTTTCTTAGTACGTCCCAATCAATGTAAAATTGAGCGCACATGCACAACCACACTCCACCCTCACCCCGCCCTAAATTCATTACGCTAACTCGATATGCTACCCTTCTCTTAAGAAACAGGAAAAAGGGGGAGACCAAGTGGCAAGTTGGCCAAAAAGAAGACATTTCAGCATGTGGAGGTGAATGTGCTTCAACTGCTGGTGTAGGCGTTTGAGTGACAGCAGAGGAAGCACTAATCTCAGTTTTAATTTTAGAGTTATAATATGTAACTTTCCTGCATTACGATATCTGTAAAAATTACGAGACCTGTGTTATATATATTTGTGTTGTGTACGTACATTATCTCAAATCCATCACTTTTTAAGACACATTTTTAAGTTAGTTTTTACACCTTGGTTATTTTCTATGATATATTTTAATCAGATGAAGGATTTTAGTCATCAGTTGACTAAAGCAAAAGCTAATGTTAGACAGCTCAGCTCCCAGACACTCAGAGACATCCTGTCACTGAGGAGCCTCAGTGAATCACTGACTTTTAATGTAAAACGTTATTCTGTTTCTACTGGTTTTAATTCCCTGTTTCACTTGTCATAAAGAGGAGGGGACTGCTGTGGATGATTCAGCTGAGGGTAAAAACCTCCTGATCGTCTGGTTCATAATTTATCGGAGAAACAGTTGAAACAAAGGTTAGCAGCAGTCTCAGCTCCTTCCCTGAAGGCTTGTTCCTGACGTATAGCATTGATGAAACACTGACTTTCAATATGAAACTGCTTTATTCAGTATTTCTACTGGTTCTAATCACTATGTCAACAGCTTGTTCCAATACAGCAAGAAGACAGTGGTAGATAAGCTTTAAAACTTGTACATTACTGTATATTCACATTCAAATTTATTTGTTTGTGCGACTGCTGTGTCGATGTAACTGGGCTGCAGGGGGTCCTGCTTCCATAGCTCTGCAGACAGCCTACACATGTCTTCCTCCAGGTTAGGTCAGGTGACCTCTCTGTTATTGTGAGTGAGCAGCAGACCGTCTTCACAGGGCATGGTGACAGGGTGAAAACAGCAGTGGTGTTGTCGGCACTCCTCATTTGGTTGTGCTTAAAACAAGCTAGCGGCTGTTTAGCCATGAATTTAAGACTTTAACAGATTTATATATATATATATATGTATATATATGTGTGTGTGTGTGTGTGTGTGTGTGTGTGTGTGTGTGTGTATATATATATATATATATATATATATATATCAGACGAGAGGCTCACTGACCTGCTGTTACTAGAGCTCCAAAGAGAAGCCTGAGAGAGGAGATATAAAACTACACTGAGATGATTTTTGGTTCTTAAAACCACAGATATATCCTCTAATGGATATCAGTACAAATCAATGTAAAAACACAGGAAAAGAGTAAAATATGGGACCTTTAAAGATCCAAGTGACTATTGACTGAGAGCTGTGATCCTGTCATGATCAGAGGTAAAACAACCAGCTGAAAGTGAAACGTGAAAATATGGCAGAAGTATAAACACAACGAGGCTGTGAGGGTGAACTGGTGAGCACTGGTGGTTTTCGTGTTTGATGTCGTGATTGTGAAGGTTCCCAACAATCTTTAACAGGCTTTAAAAAAATCATGAGTGGGGTATTTTCTTATTTTATGCCATAGAATAAAACATGAAAATGTCTTGAACTTTATTTCAGTCAACTAATGAAAAACCCATTCAAAAAGCCCATAGACTTGGGACAAGGGAACCAGAACTTATATCCAGATTTCAGGACTCATTCCTGCAGCACGCTTTTCTCTGTAGGTTCATCAATAAGCAACTGCTTTCACAAAATAAAAGTACTATGATAGCAGCTTTAATCTGTCATCCTGTGATTGGTCATGTGGATAGCTGTGTTTCAGCACAGGGTACTGACACTTCAAATCAAAACCTTTGAGCAGGTTACATGTTCCTGAACTTTTCAGAGGCTCTTGTCTGTCTTCCTCACAAAATTATCCCACGCGCCAGGAAAGCACAAGCGTCGCACTGACCTGGCACCTACCCCTGGATGTTCGTACATCTGTTAATAATTTCAAACCCACTGTATAATTTAACATTAATATAAAGGGAGAGTTAATTTCTGCTTTGCTTTTTTTCACTTTTTGCGTTATGATTTCTGTCAAACAAAGGTTAAATCCCTCTCTATGATACATGCACACACCACTGTTACCCCCGGTGTCATGACTTTTGACAACCCTGGTGATGTCACTCCTCTGGCCTTAGGCAAATTGACCTCCTGGAGACACGGACACAGGAACCCTCTGTTGGTCCATGTGTGCATATGTCTTCCTCATATGTGTTCTCTAGGAGTGCTTGTGTTTGTGTGTGTGTTTGTGTGTGTGTGTGTGTGTGTGTGTGTGTGTGTGTGTTTAGAAATCCTTGCTCTGTGTGTGGCCCTGTATTTGACCCATTTGCACACAGGACCTGCTACTGTCCCATAATCAGATTGTAATGAGCCTAATGAAATTATCAGAATTCTATTTCACATTATGACTAATGGAGAACAAAGTCTCTCATACACACACACACACACACACACACACACACACACAGGTTCTGGTAGATACATAAATACTGTCTCTTCTCTAGGTCTCACATACACGCTCACAAGCACACACATTTCCCAGGATGCCGTTCAGCTCTATGGCAACAACAGCAAGCTGGGAGGCTGGCCTTTGACCCCTGGAGAGGTCAGGTCAGCGTGGCAATGATGTCTGTGGTTTGAAAAAGAAGACATGTGGGCATCTGGCTTGAAACAAAGATGGTCTGTCTACATTTTGTGTAGACACAAAATATACATGTATTTATGTTAATATACTCTCATACTGACTCTTTTACAAAAACGATGTCATTGTCAATCAAGTTGACAGACACAAGTTACACAACCAAAGACACACACACACACACACACACACACATGCATACATAGTAACGCACTCTGTCTCTGTCTCTCTCTGCCATGCACCCATGCAGACATATAATCATTCCCACCACCACCAAACTATACAAAACACACACACACTCTCTCTCTCCTCCCTCCCTTTCTCTTTCTCACACAAACACACACACACACACACACACACACACACACACTCCCTCACACACAGAGGCAGGCCGTGTGAGTATGAGTGATGGTTGCAGCTCGTGTCTATCCATTACAGAGGTCTGGCTGCAGACAGGTGAGCAGGCTGATACATGAGGAGGGCTTTATCTGCGCTCACCGACTCCCCACACCGTCTCATTCAGTGGCTTGCTGCATTAACAGCCTCCGACCACCTCCCACCCCCTCACACACGTGCGCACACATGCGCGCACACACACACACACACACCTTGACAAAGAGGAGATTTTTAAAAAATGCAGCTACACTTTAAATATAATTTCATTGTCAGAATTTCATATTAATGGTAGCTGAGGGAGAAACATGATGTGGGTGTTATCTATGCTCCACACTGGCCCGACTCGCTCACTGTTTTATTTAATGGTAATTATACACACACACACACACACAAACAGGGAAAAGCTTGTTTTTAAAAATATGTATTTATGTGTGCAGTTTTAGAATAATAAATAAATAAAAATAAATTAATTACCTCAAGTTCATAATTCACATAAAAGTATACAGTGCTGGCAGGCAGTTGGGTGTAACCTTTTTAACTTATACCAGAACCACATTTTTCATCAATATATGATACCATTTATCATTGCACGTCTTAGAGGGAGTTATTATTGCTATTACTTAACTGAGAGATCTGCACCTCTGCAATTCCAGTGTTTAATCGGGGATCTTATTCTCATGTTGCAAGATTTACGTTATTGTCAGATGTAAAATGTAAAATGTTTTGTGTTAATTTATATGTAATTTATATATAATATGCACAGGAAAAAACTCAAAGACAATCATGATCTGAATTTGGAGCTTTGTTCAAGTACAGTACATACAGTATATTTGAGTGTTTTACTACTGGCAAGGATAAGCAACAAAGTTGTGGGTGAGTAACTGCTCCAATATAAGCACTGTGCGGTGACACAATCTGTTGACCATGTGGCCACGTGTTTTTAGAGCGAGCCAAGTTAGATACAGTCAAGTGAAAATGCAAAAAAAAAGAGGAGACAGAATTTTACATAAAACAAAACAGCCACCATCTCTGAGCTTCATTCATTATTATCATTTTTCTGTTTACACAGCAAAAAGAATTTGACAATTCATTAAGGAAAATAACTGAATTTGTGTGCTCAGTGTTTCCTTTTGTTTTCCTTTTTGTATTGTTTAATATTATAGAATGTGTACGCATATTTCTGGTTTCGTGTGTACACACAGTTTTAGTCCTGAATCCACACTGAGTTTTATGCATCTGGCTCCTGGTCTCTCTAAGACCAGGAGCCAGATAGAGAGCCAGACAGAGAGTCTGCCAATCATCTACAAGGCCCATGTCATTTCCTGGACACCACCCCAAGGCCAGTGCTTGAATGATGACATGTGGCTGTCTATATCATCACTGCTCAGATTTAGCTCTGACAACAATCTTATTGTATTTATGTTTATCCTTATCCAGCAGTTTTAAATAGGATTTAACATGGCCTGCTCTTGCTCCAGGAATACTTTTGACTATGGTCACCAGTGTCGCTAACTTCACACTTTCTCAGAATAAAACTGCAAACAACCAAAGTTGGTTTCTCAGAGGGTGTGTCACTAAGTTGTGAGAGCCTGTTTTGAGAGCCTGGTTGGTGGTTGCTTGTGCTTAGGGCCACTCGTCTTAATACAGTCAAACACCCCGGCTTCATGGCTGCTTGGCGTCTGGCCCATGAGAGAGTAGGAGCGACACTGGTGTGGCTGGCACCAGCTACTGGGGCTGGCTAGCTACAGCAGCTAACATATGGGTTTCCATGGTGAATTACCCATGAGCGAGAGAGAGAGAGAAGCCATCGCTAACTGCTAAGCTAAAGAAAGTAGCAGATCTGAACCACAAGAGACAAACTGTGGGAATAGTCACACAAGTCTCTAAAATAAGGAGAGAGCTATGAGTGCTTCAGCACAAACAGTATGTAGCAGGTAATTAGCTGCTGTATAGGGTGACCAGGCATCCGGCTTTAGGCCGGACAGTCCGGATTTTCAATGCCCTGTCCGGCCGCTGTATGTTTGTGTAGCCTATTCAGCTACACAAACATCATCTTTAAACCACTCACAATTGTACTATAAATGAGAGTATACCAGAGTCCTATGTACACCATAGTAATTTATTGATATGCCCCATAATGTCCTCCTTTTTGGTGTTATGGAAATGGTCATCCTACTGCTGTAATGAAGAATATAGCACAATTAACCACGCTGAGATAGAGCAGTAAAACATGCCACCAGTAAAACTGGAAACGATACAATACACTTACCCCAACATGTCAGCACTTTGGACGTCACATTGCCTTTAAATTTTCTTTAAAGCAACTCCAACTCAAATGAACACGTAAATTATTCAAATTAGCGTTTTTTGTTGGAAATGAAGATCCACAAAAAGGAAGTGATTTGCATCAGAATCAAACACCAGAAACAAGCTAATCTACTCACTGGTGTGAAAAAGACATAACAACACATTAGATATTAGATGGCAGGGGAAGTCCAAAAAAATGAACCAATGACAGGAGACAATTTAAGTTGGCGGTTTATTAAGGAAACTTGAATGCTTTCAGTTTCTTTTGTGCTGGTGTGACAGTTGTCATTACAGGGACATGCTATGTATACTCTGATGTAAGGTGTGTAGGCTGTAGGGACTGCAACTCCAGCAAGTTGCAGTGGTGGTAGGAACACAACTTAAGACACAAGTGGATATCATCTGTGTTTCTGAACCTCACACAGCAGTACAACCCCTGCATTTCTGTCTGGATTTTGTGTTTCACTGAGGTGACCAGGTTCAGTAACTGCCACCCAACTGCCAGCTGGCCTGGATTGTCAGTAACGCTGCTTCTGAAGGACAGGCCCATTTTATTGGGCCAGTTTGTCAGTTCAGGACCTCAAACAGTAGGTATGCCACTAAAATCTTTTTTCTTTGTGGCTCAATAGCCTGTGCATAAATGACTGAGCAACTGTGGTGGTGAGCTTGTGTTTACACTGCTCAACTGTAACTGCAGAGAGCTTGTTAAGGCTGACTTGCTAGATTGCTGTTGTGTTTGCTTATTTAAAACTTCACGAATTCTAAACCTTCATGAAATTTAAACCTTCCTGAATTCAAGCTTGTGAAGGTTGAAATAATAATAATATTATTGATGGTTTACCATTATGGAGACAGTTGCAAACATCTCTAAATATGAATGAGAGCACATACAAGATAATAAGTACACCAGCGGTTTTCAAAGTGTGAGGCGCGCCTCCCCTGGGGGGCGCCAGAGGGCTTCAGGGGAGGCAAGAGAAAAAAAAACAAACCTGAAAAGAAAGAAGAAGTGTATACGTCTGGCGAGGGGCAAAATGGATCGTTTTTTAGTATCTAAAGTGAAAGTGAGAGAGGGCACAGAGTCTGGGGTGAGCAGAAAACGGAGGAAGTATGACCCTGATTATTTAAAGTTTGGCTTTTCGTGTATTGGTCCTGATGATGCTCCGCTGCCACAGTGTGTCATCTGCAAAGAGGTGCTAGCTAACGACAGTATGCGACCATGTAAACTCCGGCGTCATATTGAAACCAAGCACCAAAGTTTAACGACCAAGCCGCGGGAGTTTTTTGATCGGAAACTTAATGAATTGCGGTCACAGAAGAAAGTCATCGAGTCGTTTGGCACCGTGAACACCAAGGCAACCGAAGCATCATACCGCGTAGCGTTACGCATCGCGAAGGCGGGGAAACCCCACAACACGAGGATTTACGCATGATGTTGAGACTGCGATATGAAAAGCAGCGCTGTACATGGTGCGCAGTGATGCTAAAAATCTCTGAGGTTGATCTGTTTATTATTTGATTTGAGGAATTGCACAGAGGCCTTAATTGCCTTAATTTTGTATTCCAAAAGATAAAAAAACAAACAAACAAACAAACAAACAAAAAACTGTTAAAATGTGAAAAAAAGATGTTAAAAACATACAGATGTTATACTGTGTTTAAAAAAAAAAGATATTTAAGCACATACACAGATAAAGATGATTAAGATTAAGATGTTTACAAAAATAAAGATGTGTATAACATTTATTGTTTAAAACCTTTTTTAAGCCTGTGTGGAACATACAAAGTAACAACAATAACAGTAATAATAGTAATAATAATTAGGGGGGGTGAAGGGGGGGCGGCATGCTTTTGAGTTCTCTTAGGGGAGGCTCACTATCCCACACTTTGAAAACCCCTGAAGTACACTATAACATTAACTCCAGTAGCACTCGTGATTATATTAATACAACAGGAAAATATTAATGCATTAACACTCACTGTAATGTTTTTTGAGTAAGTCTGCTCACATATATGAACCATGTGCTGCATCTCTTTGTCGTTACTCTTTCCATTTTCTGACTCGAAAAGCAAAGTTTCTGACAGAAATCATAGAGAAATCAAGATGAGGATGTAAAGCTTCATCTGTCAAGATGCTAGTGAGTGAGTCTAAACCTGCTATTTCTACTGTTATATTTTAACGACCCTTTACACCACTACATATACACAAGAGTGGCCTAACAGCCGCAGACTCTTGATCTTGGCACTGATGATGGAATTAGTCATTGATATCAAACTTTTTAGCTCAAAGAGCCATTGATGAGTTTCCTGTGAGTACAGAGCTGGATAGGACCCAATTTCTCCTCCGTCATCACTACATACTGCTGCACTGTTGAGCTGTGAGAGACTGTGTATACAATATGTATCAAATAATGAATGTCATGTTGACAAGACCTTTTTGTTTGGGAAAGAGGATATAGCTTGTGAAACTAAAGCTCATCTTGTAGCTCACGGCTGGACATGATACCAGCACGTATGACGCCGGACAGACCCCCAACAACAGCTTCTGTCACCAGGGGTGGACAGTAAGGAAGTCAATTTACCTGAGTACTGACAGAGCCATGCTGTCAGGACAAGCAAGGCAAGCAGTGCTTTCTCAGCTAAAGCTAAAAATAGACATCAACTACAACAAGAATGAAGTGGAAGTGATATCTCTCCTTACATCTGATCTCAGACCAGTTTTCTGTCCAATAAAGGATCTGATGCCTGTTTGCATTCATAGTGTAATTTACTGCCCACCTGTGGCGGCACCAGGGTATTGTCCCTGAAAGCTAGTTTGACTTTGAGCCGTTGTAGCTTTCGTTTCTGTCATTTTCGTGGGTGTGACCGTGTCCCGTTGACAGAGGCTGGAGCTTGGCAAGCAGAGAGGACAAAGACAACCTGTCTGCAGGCAGGGTACTTGAAGAGGACAGCAGCTTAATGTGGAAGTTTGTGCATCTTTGACTGGTGATTCACTACAGCCTTCCCCACTTTTCCAACCCGCGTTCCGAACCTCATGACATTTTCCATCGAGGTCAAGGAGAATTCATAAGGATGTGGTAAAAGACAACCGCCATAAGGAGAGAATCTGCTTTTTTTTTTAAACCAACTTAAGTATAACACACGGACTATAAATCTTTAGTAAAGGGGATTTAGTAAAATGACATTTATGTATAAGAGCCTAGTATTTTGTATGATGATGCTGTTAACTAGAAACTGGGACAGATTTGAAAGAGAATAAATCTATACTTATGGATTTGGAGCTCAGATAAGGATTTCAATAAGTTTTGGATTGTGTCACAAACATAAAACAGATGCTCTGTTTTTTCAATATTTATGTGGGTCACTGGGGTTAAACTACAATGGTGCATCCAGTACATCCATAGGTGCATCACTTTAACTGTTGCTGCAACAAGGAATTGTGGGATGGCATCTTCACCTTTCCTTTCTTAAAGGAGGCAGGGATGTGTTATTAGATTATTTGTTACTTTGTTTACCTCTGTCTGTGATTAAAATGCTGTCCATGACAATTACAACATGCATTAAGGCCTTTTATTACATAATCCTTCATATGTAATAAAATAACCCCATCACCAATATATATCAAGAAGCTACCCCACATATCAGTGAATTCAGACACTGCATTTTTGACTTTGGCTAGCATCAGTTCATAAGAGGCCGTCATGAGCTTAATCCAGTCCTTGCACTTGTACTTTTGCATTTTCTTCGAATAATCTTGGCTGCATTAAGGAAGCCTGCAAGGGCCAAACCCCAACTGTTCCTTTGTAATTTCAGCTGTTAACATCATTTTATCCCCATGAAGGCAGAGGTGCTCCAACCACTCCTCCATAATCCCATGTACAAGCCTGAAACAGCCTAAAAAAATTACAATGCACCTCTACTGTCCCAGTGTGAGTCACTACTAAATATGCTCTGTTGTTCTAAAAGTAAATGTGAATGGAGCTAATTTTATCTGGACTTAACATTGGGACCTGAAATGAAGCAGGTCATTTTGGCTCCACCTACAGCTTGTAATGCGATTTGCAAAAATCCACCGCTCCCAGTTCAATACCACCCATCAGACCCAGGGGGAATGTTGGCTGACTGTCAATCAGAGCTTGTGCACACGCTGCAGACAGGTTTACCCCCCTACCTCCCTCACACACGCTGCCAGATGAGCCTACTACACAGCTCTGGCATGTACCCGTCCGTCGGCGTGTAGAAGCAGCAGAGGGGATGTGCTCTTCCTCTGAAGCCTGTGCCTCGGTCTCAAAACTCACATCAACAGGTAAAAATGTCACATTTATCAAAGTGCCAGTGAGTAAAATGCTGCAGTGAATGCTAACTGTTACTTATCGGTAACCTAGGCTATGTCAACAAGCTGTACTTTCAGAAACATCTCAACCTTACTTTTATCCAAAGTTGACTTTTGCTAAATAAACAGAAACGCTGAGTCTTACCTAAAGTATAAAGTCAGAATAGGCCAGTTCTTACTTCCGTGTGTTCCATTCTTTCTGGCGTCTCTGGTTGCTGTGGATACTACACTCATGCACCCAAGCTAAGATGCATGCACGCTCTCTGGCGTACACTACCTCCTCTGTAGTCGGGAGACAGTTTTCGAGCTCGGTGGAAAGTGGGGGAGGGACCTGAAACTTGTGTCTATTCAAATTTTCTGCTCAAGTCCTGGAATCTTCGCAAGCTTTAAAACCAGGTCTGAAAAGGGCCAATGTGTTTCTGTGTATGTGATTGAGTGGATGTGAGAGAGAGAGAGAGACGTACGGAGTATTTGAGTGAATCTATGTGCTGCACACAGCTCTGTGGTAAAATCTATGAAATCTCAGTGAAAATGATCTATTACCACCTCCGACCACCTCCGAATGTGTTCTGAGTGATCAGCTCAGATTCAGATCGTCCTGAATGCATATGAAGGTATTTGTTGTCATAACTTTCAGTAGACTGGACTGTTCTATAAACAGAGTAGCAGGCTGGTTATCACAGTTCAGTGCATTTAAAATGTGACATATATGTTATTGCAAACTAAACTAGTCAAACTAAAATGTTTTTAAAGTTATTTCTTGTCGCGTCTTATGTTAGCTGGGTTACGTAAGGTAACGTTAGCTTAGCCTCCTAGCATGGTGTGTGTGTGGACGTGTGTGTGTGATTGTGTGAGTGTGCAAGAGAGAGTGTATGAGAAAGTGTGAGAGAGAGATATGATAGTGGTCAACAACTGGCACAGGCTAAAACTGCAATACATACGCAGTACGATCTGCGTTTCAGATGACTCGCACAGATCACGTCATTAAAAGCTGATATATTTAGATATTTAATTTCAAATGTTCAATCGCTGCGAGCCAGACCAAGTTAACTGTTAAACAGACACTAACTGCAGCTGGAGACATCAGTCCTAGTTGTGCTCTGCAGCCTCTGTGAGTTCGGAGTGGCTGAACCACATGAAGCAGTTCTCCACCAGAGCAGAACAAGAACCACTGTCACAGTAACAGTCCGACAGACAAGAGACCCGCCTGCAGACAGGACAAGCAGCTGGGGTTAACTGGTCAGCAGTGACTGAAGCTTCTCATTTAAGGTCTTACATATGTCACCTCAGAAATAAATAAACTGCTGAAACAAATACTCCATGAACTAAGCAAAAGTATGATTGCTTGTGACACAATTTGTGAATAGTGTTGTGGGTGAAGAATACCTGTGAGTTGACAAACATCAGAAAGAAGCATCACAGCAGCCACACATGTAAACAGTAATTGTGTAAATTCCAGTTGTGTTTTTATTAGTCAGTTTCTTAAATTAGCCTCTGATTATGTTCTGGCCTGCAAGCTTATGTCTTAAAAAACTGGCCTGAAACATGACCTAAATGAAGTAAGGTTCCAGGTAAAAACAAAAAACAAAAAACTAGAATTAATAGCCTCATGTTTCTGTTTCAATGATAACATTTTTTTTTTTATTAATCAAACTTCCCTACAACTCATTTTTGAGTGACACGATGTGTCTGGCTGTTTCTGAGCTTGACTTTGGAGAGCACAGCTTCAGTGGAGAGAGTCCACACAGACTTCAACCAAGAAGGTAACGTTAGCTTATCATGTAAATCAATTAATGAAATAGTGCGAGCATTGTTAGCTAGCTAACAGCAAACAGGCTGTTGTTTTCAGTAGTTTCATGAAACAGTTCTGTAAATAAGGTGCAGTATCCGTATATGCTCAACTGAAGCCGCCAACAGCCAGTAAAGTAAACTTTATAAAAGTTACTCACCCACTGCAGGGTGAAGAAGAAGCTAACTTGTGTTAACTTGTGCTACTATGGAGCCGACTGTACAACTGCCAAGTGGAAGAACGGAAGATTTTCAAAAGCAAGTGGGAGCCTGGACTTACTGAAGTGTGATATTCACAGGAGAAAAATTAAACCAGAGCTAACACATGTTATTGTGTCGGTTCATTTAAACTGAATGATATTGTTATATTAGCCTAGCATTAACTGATATGTTAACATATTCAGTCACATGTGGAGCCGTAGTTATACATCCAATGCCTCTTTTAAGTGTATACATCCTGCACGTCACAGAACTTTTCAACAGCTCAGAAGTTGGTTGTTCCGTATCAACCAGTGCTCATTTTTTATTATTTGCTTGTTTAACAGGTGCTCATCATTGGTGAGTGAAGATACCAGCCATAAATCTTTTCCTCTCAGTTTCTCTCTCACTTTTGCCTTCATACAGTTAACATTTACTGCAAAAGACTTATTTCCAAGCAAGACTGTGATAAAGCTCTGTTACTCTGTTCTTGTACTGAGGAAATGTAATTAAACTACAACAATGTTTTATTAAATGTGTATTCCCTTGATGTACCTTTGTTTTTTTAATCGGGGATTCAAATGCAAAAGTAACAGACTACATTACCCTTTGTAAATAGACAGTAACATGCTAACTCACGCTCATACTGTAATCCAATATACAGTAATGTACTGTTAATATAAATTACAGTACATACACCATAAAAGAAAGAATTTCACCGTAAAATAATAAAATAACTGTTATTTTACAGTGAAATTCTAAACAGTGTACTTGGCTGGGACGTCATGAGACATCTGGAGGAAACCAAGCAAGAACTGCAAGACAGAGCCAACAAAGTGAAGTCTGTTCCCTTGACTTCATAAACAGACTGACTCATTATTGCCCCTGAATAAGTCGTTATAGTTTGTATTTGTCTTTATTTAATTTTTGATTTTTGTTTTCAGTTCAGTTTACTGTTTACTGAGTTTTCTCAGGTTTCCATAGTTTAAAAATGTTCAGTTTTTGGTAGTTTCAGTACTATTATTATTATTATTATTATTATATGTATATCTATACACTACTATGGAGAGTGCTATGGTGTATGAGAGTACGACAGTGTTTTTAAGGAAGAACTGTTGTGTGTCCCAGTGATTATAGTTTATGGCCCAGACAATAATGTGTGTGTGAGAGTATGATTGCATGTAAGTAGGTTATATATGGGTATAGTAGTGTTTGTGTAAGACTATAGTGGTGTACGTGTGACATTATGGTGATACATGTGATCAATCATATAGTTTCCATTCACATAAAGACAATGACTGTAAGTGTTAACATTACATACTGTGTTCTGGGAATGCTAACATGCTATCTCTGTCTAGGGCAGGACTGGAATTGTAATAACAGGTCAGTTTATATGTGCAGTTCTACTATGAATAATTTATTTGGAAACACTGTGCTAGTCTCTCTGCTGTCTCTTTTATTCTTTTTTATCCTCTAGTTTCACATAGTAAATGCATATAACCGATGCTTGCAACACTGATACACACACACACACACACACACACATACACACAGAACCTCTCCACCCCACCCGTATGGGACAGGAAGGGACGGGAGCTCAGGGCTGAGCAGACTTTTCAGGTGGTGGACCTTAAAGTCAGAGGATCTACAACAGAGTGTGTCAGAGAGGCAGAGAGGCGCTGTAGAAATAGACAGTATGGGAAAAATGTGTTTCAGGAACATGACAGCATGTAAATAAAGACCTGAAAGAACCTGAAAATGAGCATATTATGTTCTCTTAAAATGAATGGAGTTTGCAGTTGTTTGTTTGTAGTGTGAAAACAAGTGGACCATCCACAAGATATTGAGATAATAAATATAAGATTTTATTGTGATTTTAGGAGCTAAACTACAATAAATCCATTTTCTGACTATGAGCTGTTCAGTCTGATCATGAGGAACCTGTATGTCATTATATATTATTATATATTATTATATATTGGTAACCATGGAAACGGTGGTGTGGGGGTTCCCCCAGTTGTTCTTTAAAAAGTGCATGACATCATGATGACATCACCATTGGAATGTCATGATCAAAGCCATTTGCCTTTTATGTCACAGTGTCACCATTTGGATGGCTATACTTTGAGCTAGACTCCAGTTCATTTGTGAGACTTTCAGTTACACAGTGTTACACAGTTTCAATACACAGTGTCTGCATAGAGAAACACAGTGAAAAGACAGTGAATAATGTCAATTACAAGAGGTAATTCCAGCACTGGCGTGAAAAGCGCCAAATCTCAGCTCATTGAGGAATTACACAGGACACAGAAAAATGAGAAATGGCTGATAGACCAAAACAGGGATTTGAAAAGACAACTGACATTCCTTGTTAAAACCGAGACTTCTTTGAAAAAAGAACAACTTGAGGTTGCTAGACTAAAGCGTAAAGGCACGGAACAGGACATTCGTGTGGACAAGCTAAGAAATGAGCTACAGAAGTTCAAAGCTGACTTAGCGAACGAACAGACCCAGAGACATCAAGAAAAGACCTTTTCAGAGCAGAGAATTGTGGTCCTGGAGAAGAAATGCCAGGAATTCGAGAACAAATACTCTGTGGAGAGGTCTCTGAGGGAGCAGAAGGACAGGGAATTAGAGGTCTACACTCAGATCAGAGGGGAAAAAAAGAAACTGGCCACGGAGCTGCAGTCTTTGCATCATCAGGTCCAAGAGCTGCTGGGCTACAAAAACTTTGCCAGCAAAACAATGGAAGAACAGAGACAGCTGTTAAAAAAGAAGGACTTGGACCATGAGCAGACAAAACACGAGTTAGATGAAGTAAGGTCCGAGGTGAAAAAACTAGAGGACGAGATAGGCGAGATAATCAAGTTTAAAGACCAAAATGAAGGCAGTGAAAAAGAAGCTCTGAGACGAGCATATCAGAAAGAAAAACAGCAAATACTAGATGCTCACAGGAAAAGAGTACATCAACTGAGAAAGGAGGTCCGTGAGCTCACATTTGTGAACGAGGACCTAAAAAGGTCGTCAGTGTTAATGGAAAACCAGGTGCTCAACATCAAGGAGATTAATAAACAGAAAACAGAGGAATTACAAAATCAGCTAAAAGAGGCCGCGAAACAACGTAACATCATACAAACACTGGAACATGAAGTTAGCAGCTACAGCGAGCTGAAAATTAAAATCCACAACCAGAGGAGAAAAGAAGCCGCGTACAATGTGGCCAAAGACCAGGAGATAATCAATATGAGGAATATTATTACTGAGATGGAGAGTAAGCAGAGACAGCAGATGATCACCACTGGAAGTGTCCAGACTACAAGAGACCTCGCCATTAAAAACTTGTTTAAGGCTCAGTCAACAATCAGCGAGCACGAGAAAACAATTGAGACAGTGAACGTTGAAATCCAACAGAAGACTCTTGAAATCAACGAAAAGAACGCAGAGTTTACCAGGATTAAGAAGGCATATCGTTCTGTGAAGAACCAGCTGAGAGAGGTGAAGAGGCAGCTGACAGAAACAAAGATGACACAGGAGACACGTTTAGCCTCGGCTGGTAAGGACCAGATGGTGGTAAAGAAAAACCTGGCCAAGGTGGCAGCAGAGAAGGACAGTTTGGAGAAAGAGCTAGTGCACTACAAAGAACTGGTGGTGAAGCAGCAGCAGAAGCTCGACCTCCTGGAAACTACAAAGGCCTCACAAGAAAGCACGCTCAGAGAAAACACGGAGGAAATCAAGTTGCTCTTGCTGGAGCAGAAGAAACTGAAGCACAAGTGTGAGATGCTCAGGATGAAAGTGCTGCATCAGTGTCCCTTGTTGAAGGATAAAAAAATAGATTTTGCCAACGAATTTTGGAAGGCAAGTCAGAACCGTCCATCCACCGCTGAGACAAAACTGAAGAGCGAGCTGGAGGAAAAGGACAAGGAGATTAAGGAGCTGAAGCACAGCTCAGATGACGCAACGCTGAAGTTCAGGCAGGGTCGCTGGGATAACAGGCAGCTTCGAGAAAAGGTCATGTCATTAGAGGGAAGACTCGGGGCCTATGAGAAAAACTACCAGAGTCAGAGCGAAGAGAACAAGAAGCTGACAGATGAGGTGAGGAGGCTCAACTTGGAGAAGAAAGAGAAATCAAGGCACCTGCCCACTGCTCCCAGTAAGCCCCAGCCCCCCTCTGAGGAAAAGCCCGAGTCTGTTCCCACATCAAGACGCACACGCTTCCCACCTGTAGCCACCAAGTCCCCGTGTCAGTCTGAAAACAAATCACAGATTGTCCACATCCCTCTCCTTCGTGGAAAACAGATCAGACCTCACTTGTCACTTGACACCATGTCCACTCAGCCCCAGACCCCCTCTGGTCTCACATACATACGCTCAATTCCCTCCCCCAGGTCACAAACTGTCACCCTCCCTCCCATTAATTAGAAAACAGTAGCGTCGTGTCGATTTCACTCCCTAAAGCGACACTTTGATTTCTGAGTTCAGTCAAGCTCTCAGTCACTGGTAAGCGACCCTGCAGTGACTGTATTCACTCACTCAGTGAGGGAGTGTATCCCTGCACCGCTGACTGAGAGCTTGACTGAACTCAGAAATCGACCAGTTCAGTGGCAAGCATTGGGTTTTCTCCGGGTGCTCCGGTTTCCTCCCATAGACCAAAGACTCTACATGTCTACAGTTCTCCAAAAAACCCCACTGACGAACACGTCACAATTTCTACAAGGGAGGTTTCATGTCTTTAGGTGATATTTTAAAAATGCACATCTTTCCCTTTCTCTTTATTCAATAAACAATAAACTCATCTTAAAAATATTTCATCACCCGTGTCATTTTGATTTTCATACCAGCAATATGACACAAAACTGACACCTTCCACTGCAGTCTCTATGTCCAGGCTGAATCTGAACATGTCATAGCAGCTCCGTGTGGAGACAGTGACATTTTAGAGGCATTTTCTGTCAAAAATAATTCGCAAATTAATTCAAAATGAAGAGAAATCCAACATTCAACTTTCCTGCAAACTCTATGTAGACAAACAGAGCCACAGTAGCAGCGACTTAGAAGACACACAGCTGGTGGGAACACACACACTCTGCAGCTGATCAGCAAAAACAGCAGCGATGCACAAGCCACACATCCACTGTGTCACCAGCATAATGGACTGAGTGCTCATTTTTCAAACTGTGTTATGTATTTTACAGAAACATTTACACCTGTCATCCAGTTCAGAGTAATGACAGGCAAATCCAGTTAAATAACAGGTAAGAGAGAGCGAAACAGCGAGTGTGACAGAGATGTAAAAATCTGGGACATATTTGTCCGTAGGTCAGACCAGACTTCAGACTAAACTTTCATTTGAACATTATCACATCAAGTATCTGTGTCTGTTCAGTGGCTATACATCCGGATGCATTCACAGCATTTCTCAGTGCATCATTTCTCAAAAGAAGCAATACTTGTCTATATGTGAATTCTTTTTTTCTGTATCTCTCCACTGAAAGACTCAACAATAAATCCTGAGTGTGCTCACAAAGGTCCCCAAGTCTTTACAGCTTCAGGCGGATGAAGACATACAAGCATGTACATGTACATTACTCCTTGTCTTTCCCTGCAGTATTTCAGATTCTACAACCAGTTTCTCACATCTTTTTAACTCCTCCATTATAATTTTGTCATTGTACAGTAAGGATTAACCAGCGCAACTCATTTTAGCTCCTCAGCACACTCTTGTCACATTGCAAGGAGGCTTAATTAATCTAGTTGCTGATCAACTTAAGTCACTCTATTATCGATATGATATAGTCTCTCCTGGTTTTCTCTGTCTGGCCACATGCTTGCCATTTGCCAAACCACACCAAGATGTGTATTATACATATGATCAGGAGGCATGTGGGCCCTTTAATACCCCTCACACATATTGGTGCACACAGAGCCTCTCTTACATCACTGAAGGTTTGAATCGTGGGTACCTGAGCTAGTGATACCTGCGTTGACTTTTCTCTTTGCTGCTGTGTAATATGTTCTGATAAAAGAGTTCAAAATGGCTGACATAAAGATGTCTGCAGTGGCCCCACAAGGGCCCCAAAGCAGGCTCTGTGGGCACACTATAGTTACACTATGGGCACAGTGGGTCAGTGTCCCCATGGCTGTGATCTGTGGGTCCTTAACAAATAAAATGACCTACTTTGTACCTAGAGTATACCACAAAATTATTTTATACATACACAGAATAACTGCATACCTAAGAGTCATGTATTTTTGATACTTACATTTATTCATAAGTAAGGAGACAAAAATGAAGAAAATATTTAAATTCACTATAAAACTGAGGATGTGGATTGAATACTGGATAAAATGCCTTTTTTCCAGAACAATGGCTATATAAGTACAATATTATAACACAATAAGTATATTATAAATCAATCCCCTCAGGGGCACCAGGCAATCTCTCTTTTGTTGTCTGATCCTTTTGCTCCTTCCCCCATCCTGGTCTCCAGCATTGTGGAGCTATGTTTTAATCAAAGTTAATTATCCTCCTTTTCTGGTATAAGCAGAAACAAAGAAATTTTAAATTTCATAGTCATATTTCAAATATTCTGTCATTTGGCATGAATGGACAGGGTAATATTGAGAAATACCATTCAGCCAAATTAAGACAAGAGAACACAACAAGAAAATGAAAAAGTTATATTATAAAATAATAATTATAAATAATATTATAATATTGTATTGCAACTCAGGCTGTGTAATTGAAAAAATTCTGCAAAACCACAAACTAAATTTATATAAACTATATAAACTATAGATAGAGCGGATATGATCATAGCATGCTTCACTACGTAGTGGAAAATGTCTAAAAACGGGTAAATGTGATCTATGATCGGTTTGGTATCACTTTATGTGATATATTGATATTATAAATACAACAACAAGGAATATTGATTGAACAGATGATTGTTGTGACCCTGCAGCCACGCTGAGCTTGTGAAGTTACCATTGCAGATGTCAATATGACTTCACAGTAAGTCTGAATCAAGCCAGATATTCCTTTAACCATCATGCATTGTGACTGATGCAGTGCAAAAAAGTGTCACCTGACAGGAACTAATACGTGAACTAGTACAGGAAGAATAGAGAGGAAACAATCATGCATGCATAATGTTCTCTGAAATTCAAATTACAAAGTCAGCGTTCCTGCACCATTTTAAAAATCAAAATCAATGCTTTTTAAGACCTTAATAAATGAAAAATAAGACTGAACAATGTCCAAATGATTTTTTTTTAATATAGACTTTTGTTTTTGTTCTCCTGTAAACAATCTTTTAAAATAGAGGCAGAGTAGAAAATTCAGTCCATGCTAGTCATGGAAGTTCAATAGCACATAGTGGATAAACACAGCAGTAAAAGATCTCAACACCTGCAGGAGCAGTACCATACATTTTGCAGGTTGGTAGAATTACTTCCTGTTACTGCTAAACATTAGATAAATCCTACATTAGAATTTCATGTTAATTTTTAACATCTGAAATAACATCTGTTAGTGTTTTGTAGTGCAGACTTTTTAGGCCTTTTCACTATACACAACTTCTTCTTTTATCAGTTAAATTACTGGGGAACAGCCTAGAACCCAGCTCTACTGCAAAAACTCGAAGTAAGAACAACAGAGATGCTCCTCCTGGACAGACACTGACAGATCCTTTAGACCAGTGGTCGCCAACTGGCGGCCCGCGGGCCAAAACTGGCCTGCCAGCAACAATATCTGGCACGCCAGATTATTTTGATAATCTGATATTTTTTTTTAAATCTTACAATATCGAACTGATATTGTAAGACTGAGTCTCACATTAAACTGTAACTAATGTCAAAATAGAGAATGTCCTCCCACCCGAGGATGTTTATTATACTTTCACCCAAGTTGAGAGTGAATGACAGACACAACCCTGCCACATCAGGAGCAGTGCACAGCGCCTGGTTATACAATAGATCTCTGTCAAAGCAGTAACAGTTACCTACTGACTCACTTCCTCTTTAACGATTTTGTCTACAAAATAAAAGCGCAAGATTTGTTTTTTTCTGCAATTCTATAGTTTATACAAGCTTTTATTATGAAAAGTTCTGACAGGAAGTTCCGTCGTTTACTTCATAGACCTCTGAAATAGCGAACATATGATGAGATATGACAAAATAACACCGGATGAATGTATCAGACAAACGTACACAGTCAGGTGAAAAAGAAAGTACACCCTCTTTGAATTCTATGGTTTTACGTATCAGGACATAATAAAAAAAATCATCTGGTCCTTACCAGGTTCTAAAATTATTTAAATCTAACCTCAGGTGTAACACAACACACAACAGATTCCACTGTGTCATTTTTTATTTAACAAAGATTATGCCAAAATGGAGAAGCCATGTGTGAAAAACGAAGTACACCCCATGATTCAATAGCTTGTTGAACCACCTTTAGCAGCAACAACTTGAAGTAAGCGTTTTCCGTATGACTTCATCAGTCTCTAACCATTGTGAAGGACTTCTGGCCCACTCTTCTTTACATCGTTGCTTTAGCTCACCCATGTATGCACAGCTCTCTTGAAGTCCCTCCACCACCGTGCTTCACCGTTGCTGTGAGGTGTCTGTGCTGATATTTGCTGTGTGGTTTTCGCTGAACGTGGAGCTGTGCGTTGTGGCCAAACATCACTTTGGTCTCATCCGTCCAAAGACAATTATATTATGTTATATTGTTATTATATTATATTCTAAATAAAATGTCAATTATATAATAATATTTGACCCGTCAACCAGACAAAGCCCAGTAAAGCAGCAAATATATACAGCAGTGGCAACCTTTGAGTTCACATTCAATTAATTGTGCTTCAGCTCGGCCCAGCTTATTGGTTATGATCTAGTTTGCTTTGAACTACTTTTAATATTTGACACCTCAGTTAATTTTCAGTTAATGCAGTTTCAAGGATTTGCAAGCACTTCAGTGATGGAGTGTTTTCATTGTCCGCATGTCCACCATAATAATAACTATACAGTTGCTGCTGTACTAGCAGTGTTGTAGCACTTACATTCAGTGAGTTCTCCTCGTCTTTTAATGCTTTGATTTAACTCATTTGTATCTCACTTTTGTCAAAGTAAATAACCAAAATTGTGAGTGTAGTAAGACCACTCATCAGGTGGATTTCACATGTGTGGATACACATGATATATTAGAGATTATGCATATTCATATGTTGATAGGAAATAACATGTTCAGTCCTTATTTGTTTAGCCAGCTCTTCATCACCTGGCGCCATGGAATCTGTCCATGATTTGGGGACCAAAAATATAGTAAGCTCCTTTTCCTGCAAAAACAATTACAACTATAAAACCACAATAAAATAATTCAGACCAAGGGATCTAATGAAATCAGAATAATTGCAAAAAATCTGCTATTAGCCTCATCAACAAGGCTAGAGAGCCCCACTGTTGCTGATCAATTGCACCAATCACCAGAAAAAATTCCTTGTATGTGAAAACATACTTGGCAATAAAACTGATTCTGATTCTGAAAAAAAAAAAAAAAAAAAAAAAAAAAAAAAATTATATATAAATAAGTAAATTAAATTGTAGGTATTGTAAACATATCCACTGACAAACTAAATCTGTTTTTGATCAAGCTTTGATATTCTGCAGACATCTTATGTCTCCCTCGCTTGCCTCTTTCTCTCATGTTAGTTCTTCACACCAAAAACAAAAGGGAAACATGTAGAAAACGTGAGGAAAAAGTAAAGGACAAAACATCATTCTTTTCTTCATACATACAATGTTGTATATATTATGTGATAACGGATCAAAGAATCATAAGAGACACTTTAGTCTTCAGATATCACAAACACTGTCTGAGCACTTTATTAGGAACACCATACTAACACCTTGTAACTCCTCTCAACCAACCTCAGTTCTTCATTTTCCCTGCAGTAGTCAAGAGTGGTTATCTGAGTTATTACTTTGCACTTTCTATAAATTCCAATCTCAGTAAATTCTGAGCACTTGTGTGTGAAAATCCCAGGACATCAGCAGTTTCAGAACAACTCACACCAGCCCATCTAACACCAACAATCATGACACAATCAAAGTCACTGAGATCGCATTTTTCCTTAGTATGATATTTGATATGAACATTAACTGAAGCATTTCACTGCTGCCACATGATTGGATAATGCCATGAATAAGCAGGTGTACAGATGTTCCTAATTAAGTGCTTTGTGACTGTATTTTCTGTTCTATCACGTGTGAATGTTTATTGACCTTGTACATTATATTGCATAGAATGCTCTTAAGCATGATGACTTTCATCTCTTAAAAATAATTATTTGCTGTGCACAAAGTGACCTTTAGTGCATAACCTATGTTTAACCTTGTGTATTTTTATCGTATATTTGTCCTAACCGTTGGATTTTTTTACTTTAAAGTGGCAGCAGGTGGCTTTGGAAGGCTTTCCTACCAGGCGCTGGTTAACCAGACACTTAACATACAAGTTACAGGGCTGCCAAATGACTTCATGCTGAGGAAGCCTTCTTTTTATGGCCGGAAGCAACTGGAGATAATTTTGAAAGCAAAAAAACAAATTTCATTTCAAATAAGTAAGTTTTCCAAGTATGTCTGTGGCTATTGCAAAACCTAATACAGGGACTGTATTTACTGTGGGTTAATGCCACCTTTGTTAAATGTGTCCTCTCTTTCACCAGAAACATAGCAAGCTCCAGAAGTCAGTTCAGTGGAGAAAGTCCTAATATCACAAGGTATGACAGGAAATGCCTATCATTGACAACCTTTTACAATTATGGTGAATTATGGTGTAAATTCTTTTTTATACTAATGCCTTGGATAATGCCTCATTTTTCCTTGAAAACTCCTGTTAAACAGTTGTAGGCTGTATTAGCTATAGCTTGAGCCCATGGCCCTGTTAACACATACATGTGACCTTGAACTACCCTCAAGCTAAGATGCATAAAAAATTACCTGCAAGTGAGGTTTTAATTTGCATGCAATGTCATACACGAAGACCAGCTTTTAGTTTTTCTCCATATTTTCTAACCCTTAAGCAGGTAGACAACATTTGAAAGGCTAGAGGACAATACAGAGAAAAGATTTCAGATTTAACAGGACACTATAATCCATTTTAATGTGCCAGCGCAAGCTTTAGATTTACCTCTCGCCTCTCTTCAGACTGAGAAAACGCTGTGGATGTTCCTGCTTACAGGATAAGCCAAAAACACCAGTTTCATCCAATTTGGAGTTCTTGACCTTTGACCTGAGTGCACTTCCTGCTTGAAAGCTGGCGCAACCCTGTAAAGGTTGGAATATACATGTTTTTATCCACATTTCTGAACATGTGTTACTTCCTCACAAAGTTAAACTTCTTATAAACAGAAATAAATAAATAAAAAATACCCAAAGACCATTATTCCAAAAACGTATAATAGTCAAAATTACATATTTGCATTATCAATTCATTTCTTGGTTGTTCAATGTTACAAAAATATTTCATACATACAGGAAAGTATTACATGTAGTTATACTTTACCTCCTCAGATGAATGCAGCTTTTCCCCAATAAAAACATCAACAAGATGTTGTGAAGAAAAGAAGCGGTTGAAGTGTTTGGGTCCTTCAAGACTAATTCCAGATGACTTCTTCCTGGGAAGTCCAAACAGTCCATCTGCAGCAAGAACCAGACATCCATCATTCTACAATAAGTGAGAGTGAGAATTAAATTGTAGGGCACTAGGTATCTGACAATTACAATAGAATATATTTTTAGTTGTTGATCTTGAAGTCAGTTGAGGAAAATCCAGTATAGTAACATATTGTATCCCTAATAGTAAATGCTGTGTCATAGAACAATTTGTTTATTTGTAGTTGTTGTTTTGTTTCATTTGTTATTGTTTTGATTTAGAAAATAAAAGTATTGTAACCTACCAATTAACACACAACTAATGCATTAAATACACAATCCCTATGTTAACACACAATGAATATATCACACCTCTGGACAAAGAGGACAGTGTGTCCCATCAGTTATATCAGGCCCAAGATGACGCAGTGTAGATAACTGGTATCGCAGGTGTCTGTATTCCTCATGGGACTCATTGATGAGAATGCCATAGAGGTCTTGGCACTGGAAAGCAAACAGTCAAAATTTGTTTTTCAAAATGTAAGCTTTCTCGTGAAGGTGAGGAATCATATTGATACATTCTACTATTAAACAAACCTGGGAAGAACAGAGGAATTTTGAAGTGCGGCACATATAGCTTTAAGTGATGCACCACATTCGTGTCGCAACCAGCAGATCATGTCCATCAGCTTCATGGAAATGGCACCTTGGGGTGGCTTCACAGTTGCTGGCCAAAGGCCATAGCGTATCAGTGTAGCAACTTCCATTTCACCCTTGCCTGAGGCCTTCCTAGAATTTGTAACAGAGATAGAATATGTGTTAAGTGTTGTTTTGAACAACTTTTCCTTTTGTGCACCTATGTAGGGTGGGTATGACTGTTTTTAAAATACTGTATATCTGCAATATACATACAAACATTACTTACCTTGATGATCAAATACATAGGGCATTTCACATTGGTGGCCATCCTTCCTTGACCAATACCATCTGAAGCCCACTGGAATAGTGAAATTCACCTGCCTTGAATATAAAGATCACGACATTCACTTTTCACAGCACAGTACATTACAACACAAGAATAAGCATCTGTTACAGAGGTCATACAAAGATTGAAGGAATTAAACTTGTTAAACTTTGGCATCATTATTATATGGTAAACTTTATATACGGTTCAATCAGAACATGTTCCAATCCTTCCATTTGTGCCACAATAAGCCTGTTGCAGCCTTATGATAAAATAAAAAAAAAAGATGATTGGGAGGCTCTTGAGCTAAATTTCATCGTGACATACCAAAGTTTCTGAATACTTATGTCAAAGTGATGTTTCAGTTTCTCCTAATTAATAAATTAGAGCAAAAAATTCTAAAATTCTGGATTCAATTTTCAAAATTGAAAGCAGTGGAGAGGCCTGAAAACTTTCTGAATGCACTGTTAAGCTTGGAAAGGTTGGACTTATTAAGATAAAGCTCAACTTTAAATGGTCAGAGATTTAAAAAATATCTCTTGTTTAGAAGTTTTCAAAATGAGGAGAAAGTATTGAGTGATACAAACCTCCCATTTTTAAGCACATGTACCACAGCAGTCCTTTGATGGGCACTCTGCGCTGTGTTTACTGGGGGACAAAGGAGCTCGGAACTCCCTTGTCCTTTTCCATGCCTCCACGGTGTCGTCTTCTTTTGGCTGGTGGCGTTACCAACTTCTTCCTCTGGCTTGAAGTCACTGGCTGGCTGCTGCTGGTGATAAGCAGCAGCTTACCTCAATGGGCTTCACAGGCAAGGGGGTTTTTCCTCTCAAATACCTTTGTGACACTTTTGCCCTTGCTTTCAGTGGAATTGTTTTAATTGTGATGGAAAGTCTAATCTTTTTTGTTTTTTTCCATATTTACCTATTTTAATATGAAAAATGAGGAAATTAATTGTAGTCACATGCTATCATTACAGCATTACACTAGAGCAATTTTGTGATTGCAAAATCAAGTATGGTAAGTGAAGCATCCCAGCTAAACTTACATACATATAAAAATACTAAAATCTCTCAGCCAAATCATTTGAATAATACACATCATAATTTTGCTTCATACAGACAAGGAAAAAAATATCAGGGCTGGAATATTCACACTAATATTTCAAATAAGGACTCTAGAACAGGTCAGGTCTGTCCATCATGAGTACTAGAAAAGTTAGCAAGACCAGTAACACCAAATTTGTTGTACTGCTCTCTGCACTATAAAGACAATATAGTTGATCTGTGAGTGATACAAGGAGCATAAAAGGAGTATTATGCTTTTCAGATTTTATGTGAAAAATCAAATGTAAATAGTGGATGTCTATTAATATTATTGCTAGATTGAATGGATACTTGCTTATGTTTTGATCAAATTTGATAAGGAAATGGTTTGTGGTTTTGCACTTTCCACACAAACTTAAGATGTAATTACATGCAAATACACTTGACATTTTAGGTAGGACAGGATGGGAGGAACTGGACTACGTGACTTCCCTGTATGAAATTCCTTTCTATAAAGGATACTGAATAGATACTGAAATTGAAACGGTTACTTAAAAAGCGTTAACATACCATCCACTTAAAGCTGGACATTATTTATCCTATAAGCACACTGGAAATAAATGAAAAGTTTGACTTCCATTGTGCACAGTATTATGAAAGCTAATTAGCTGCACTGTTAATCAATGGCTAAAGGAGGTCAACTGGATAAGGAGCTGGACAGTTGCATTCCTAATATCGATTAGAAAAAACGAAAATAATATCTATGCCCGAATACAACCGCTGCTTTTGTTTTTTATCATTAACATTTCATTATCTAAGTATTTAACAGTTAACGTTACTGACCTGCTGTCGTCCATGCTGGCTGCACACGGTCCTTCCGGTAGATGTGGCGGTAACCGGTTGCTTAGCAACCATAAACTCATGCGTGACAAAATAATACAAAAATAATCTGACTCTTGTTCAAAAAGAAGGCACGTAAAACGATAATAACCCAATGGTTATATTTTCTATTAATTAGTGATCGGTGGGGAGTGACAGACACAAAGTGAAAGCGCCCCGTCAAGATTAAGTATCTTGGCGCCTGCCAGTTTCATTTAATTACAATTATTATATATTTTTTTATTTAACGAAATAAACATATTGTTATATTAAACATGTCCCATGAACATTTAAAAACTGACAAAATATTTCATCAGCTGTTCACAATGTTTAGAATTTGTAAATAAAGTTTTGAAAAAAAAAGTTGACAACCAAGTTACAGGCAACGGTTCAGCCATGGTCACTGTTATGTTCTTATGCTTATAAAGAAAGCTTCATCTTGAACATTGTGCTATCTTCAGCTAGCTGTTTATTTTGAGAGCTCACGTTGTCGCACACACAAGCACTTCATCTGATACCTGTAATAACATTCAGTCTCACAGAGCCCCCTTGAGGTTATACTGCCACCTATGGGTGACCCACTGTTACCACATATCACTACAGTAACAGGCTTGATAACAGGCCTTCTGCGCCTACTGGGCTGCTCTAGCATTGACTCACCCAAATAAATGTCTGATAGCAACCTTATTAACTTGCTAGTAGGTTTAGTAGGCCTCTACTAGCCCATATACATGTGGGAGAGATGTGTAATGATAACACTTATTCGATGGTCTGATAGCAGTCAAATCTAGCCATACTTGTTCAGTCTTCTAATTGTATTGTCATGAACTTTAACATTTAACATGATAACTGAGTCATGTAGAGTCTGACCGTGCGTTCACACCAAACGCAATGGACGCAATGTCATCGCCCGTAACGCGAGTATCGCGTCGCTTCAATCGTGCAATGATGCAACCCACCTCCCGCTATTTTCTTCACATCCCGCTGTTTTATTTCTTTCTCTCGTCAACCATGGCTGAGCTAACAACCGTAGCTGCGCTTTATCTGTTGTGGACGTCTGATTTAACACTCGGTCTACCAGAATTCTGCAACTACTAGAATGACCATAGCAGTCATTTTGACTGCTCAAATAATGGTCATTATTTGTATAAAATTTGGATTATTATTAAAAAGATCTAAGAATAAATTGGTGGAATAGGTAAAAACACATCAGGACACTAAATGATTGAGTGTTTTATTTATTTAATTGACACAACATAACTTCTCTGCAATTACACATGCAAACTCGAACTGGCTTGAAACTTGAAAAGAGTCTGAAGCATGGCTAAAGCCTCCATAACTGTAATTTTCTTTCTACTTGTCATTTTTGTCTCTCTTGGGTTTAGAGTGAAGCTATAACTAGGTTTTAGCTTCAGAGAGCATAAAAAACAAACAGACAATAGAGCAGGAGAAAGAGCGGGAAAATGTAGCAAATAGTGAAATATGACACCCCCGTAAAAAGCATGCAGTCAATTTGACTGCTACGGTCATTCGAGGCAGTAATACTCAGATCTCTTTTGTGTTTTGAAATTTTAATGATAAAACAATGTTAGAATAAAATATACACACATTTAGGAAAAGTCGGGGTCCTATTGGTACATTTTTGGTTTTTTTTAAACCAAGTTATGACGTTGCAAATTTTGAAAGCAGTCAAAATGACTGCCTTGGTAGTTCTAGTGTTAATTAAGACGTCCACAGTCCAGCTGTACCTCCTTGCTAACCTTCTTCCAGGCATTATCTTTTTTGTTTCTGTCCCGGTAAAAGTGGGACGTTGTGTCGTATAGCTCCGTGTATCCACCATGGATGTATTATAAGAATAAGGTCTTATAATACATCCATGGTATCCACAGACAGCCACGATAATTTTCTCCTCCATTTTTTGAAATGTGCGTCTGACGTAACTACGTCGGTGGCATGGTTTGGACATCAACACTGATTGGATGTCGCGGCACAGCGTCACGCGATGTCGCTTGAAAAGTTCAAATTTTTCAACTTCAAGCGATATACGCTCTTGCATTTTTTACAATTTCTCTGAGCATTACACGGTATGACCTTGGGGTGAATTTGCTAAGACATCCTGCTTGGTGACTGTAAAGTCGCTGCTTTATCTTGGGGTCAAACAGCCCTTTCCATTGGACCTACATTTTCTCAACTGTTGAACACTGTATAGACAAGCAAAAAAGTATGTATTTTTACTTTTATTTTATTTTGCTGCTCTATAGCTAAAGATTTTTCTTATTATAATTATTGCTAATATTCAATTATTACATAATAAACAGCTTGTGAATTTAAGGTTTCACAAAAAATCACAATAAACAGGTGATGAAATATTTTTAAGATGAGTTTATTGTTTATTGAATAAAGAGAAAGGGAAAGATGTGCATTTTTAAAATATCACCTAAAGACATGAAACCTCCCTTGTAGAAATTGTGACGTGTTCGTCAGTGGGGTTTTTTGGAGAACTGTAGACATGTAGAGTCTTTGGTCTATGGGAGGAAACCGGAGCACCCGGAGAAAACCCAATGCTTGCCACTGAACTGGTCGATTTCTGAGTTCAGTCAAGCTCTCAGTCAGCGGTGCAGGGATACACTCCCTCACTGAGTGAGTGAATACAGTCACTGCAGGGTCGCTTACCAGTGACTGAGAGCTTGACTGAACTCAGAAATCAAAGTGTCGCTTTAGGGAGTGAAATCGACACGACGCTACTGTTTTCTAATTAATGGGAGGGAGGGTGACAGTTTGTGACCTGGGGGAGGGAATTGAGCGTATGTATGTGAGACCAGAGGGGGTCTGGGGCTGAGTGGACATGGTGTCAAGTGACAAGTGAGGTCTGATCTGTTTTCCACGAAGGAGAGGGATGTGGACAATCTGTGATTTGTTTTCAGACTGACACGGGGACTTGGTGGCTACAGGTGGGAAGCGTGTGCGTCTTGATGTGGGAACAGACTCGGGCTTTTCCTCAGAGGGGGGCTGGGGCTTACTGGGAGCAGTGGGCAGGTGCCTTGATTTCTCTTTCTTCTCCAAGTTGAGCCTCCTCACCTCATCTGTCAGCTTCTTGTTCTCTTCGCTCTGACTCTGGTAGTTTTTCTCATAGGCCCCGAGTCTTCCCTCTAATGACATGACCTTTTCTCGAAGCTGCCTGTTATCCCAGCGACCCTGCCTGAACTTCAGCGTTGCGTCATCTGAGCTGTGCTTCAGCTCCTTAATCTCCTTGTCCTTTTCCTCCAGCTCGCTCTTCAGTTTTGTCTCAGCGGTGGATGGACGGTTCTGACTTGCCTTCCAAAATTCGTTGGCAAAATCTATTTTTTTATCCTTCAACAAGGGACACTGATGCAGCACTTTCATCCTGAGCATCTCACACTTGTGCTTCAGTTTCTTCTGCTCCAGCAAGAGCAACTTGATTTCCTCCGTGTTTTCTCTGAGCGTGCTTTCTTGTGAGGCCTTTGTAGTTTCCAGGAGGTCGAGCTTCTGCTGCTGCTTCACCACCAGTTCTTTGTAGTGCACTAGCTCTTTCTCCAAACTGTCCTTCTCTGCTGCCACCTTGGCCAGGTTTTTCTTTACCACCATCTGGTCCTTACCAGCCGAGGCTAAACGTGTCTCCTGTGTCATCTTTGTTTCTGTCAGCTGCCTCTTCACCTCTCTCAGCTGGTTCTTCACAGAACGATATGCCTTCTTAATCCTGGTAAACTCTGCGTTCTTTTCGTTGATTTCAAGAGTCTTCTGTTGGATTTCAACGTTCACTGTCTCAATTGTTTTCTCGTGCTCGCTGATTGTTGACTGAGCCTTAAACAAGTTTTTAATGGCGAGGTCTCTTGTAGTCTGGACACTTCCAGTGGTGATCATCTGCTGTCTCTGCTTACTCTCCATCTCAGTAATAATATTCCTCATATTGATTATCTCCTGGTCTTTGGCCACATTGTACGCGGCTTCTTTTCTCCTCTGGTTGTGGATTTTAATTTTCAGCTCGCTGTAGCTGCTAACTTCATGTTCCAGTGTTTGTATGATGTTACGTTGTTTCGCGGCCTCTTTTAGCTGATTTTGTAATTCCTCTGTTTTCTGTTTATTAATCTCCTTGATGTTGAGCACCTGGTTTTCCATTAACACTGTCGACCTTTTTAGGTCCTCGTTCACAAATGTGAGCTCACGGACCTCCTTTCTCAGTTGATGTACTCTTTTCCTGTGAGCATCTAGTATTTGCTGTTTTTCTTTCTGATATGCTCGTCTCAGAGCTTCTTTTTCACTGCCTTCATTTTGGTCTTTAAACTTGATTATCTCGCCTATCTCGTCCTCTAGTTTTTTCACCTCGGACCTTACTTCATCTAACTCGTGTTTTGTCTGCTCATGGTCCAAGTCCTTCTTTTTTAACAGCTGTCTCTGTTCTTCCATTGTTTTGCTGGCAAAGTTTTTGTAGCCCAGCAGCTCTTGGACCTGATGATGCAAAGACTGCAGCTCCGTGGCCAGTTTCTTTTTTTCCCCTCTGATCTGAGTGTAGACCTCTAATTCCCTGTCCTTCTGCTCCCTCAGAGACCTCTCCACAGAGTATTTGTTCTCGAATTCCTGGCATTTCTTCTCCAGGACCACAATTCTCTGCTCTGAAAAGGTCTTTTCTTGATGTCTCTGGGTCTGTTCGTTCGCTAAGTCAGCTTTGAACTTCTGTAGCTCATTTCTTAGCTTGTCCACACGAATGTCCTGTTCCGTGCCTTTACGCTTTAGTCTAGCAACCTCAAGTTGTTCTTTTTTCAAAGAAGTCTCGGTTTTAACAAGGAATGTCAGTTGTCTTTTCAAATCCCTGTTTTGGTCTATCAGCCATTTCTCATTTTTCTGTGTCCTGTGTAATTCCTCAATGAGCTGAGATTTGGCGCTTTTCACGCCAGTGCTGGAATTACCTCTTGTAATTGACATTATTCACTGTCTTTTCACTGTGTTTCTCTATGTAGACACTGTGTATTGAAACTGTGTAACACTGTGTAACTGAAAGTCTCACAAATGAACTGGAGTCTAGCTCAAAGTATAGCCATCCAAATGGTGACACTGTGACATAAAAGGCAAATGGCTTTGATCATGACATTCCAATGGTGATGTCATCATGATGTCATGCACTTTTTAAAGAACAACTGGGGGAACCCCCACACCACCGTTTCCATGGTTACCAATATATAATAATATATAATAATATATAATGACATACAGGTTCCTCATGATCAGACTGAACAGCTCATAGTCAGAAAATGGATTTATTGTAGTTTAGCTCCTAAAATCACAATAAAATCTTATATTTATTATCTCAATATCTTGTGGATGGTCCACTTGTTTTCACACTACAAACAAACAACTGCAAACTCCATTCATTTTAAGAGAACATAATATGCTCATTTTCAGGTTCTTTCAGGTCTTTATTTACATGCTGTCATGTTCCTGAAACACATTTTTCCCATACTGTCTATTTCTACAGCGCCTCTCTGCCTCTCTGACACACTCTGTTGTAGATCCTCTGACTTTAAGGTCCACCACCTGAAAAGTCTGCTCAGCCCTGAGCTCCCGTCCCTTCCTGTCCCATACGGGTGGGGTGGAGAGGTTCTGTGTGTATGTGTGTGTGTATCAGTGTTGCAAGCATCGGTTATATGCATTTACTATGTGAAACTAGAGGATAAAAAAGAATAAAAGAGACAGCAGAGAGACTAGCACAGTGTTTCCAAATAAATTATTCATAGTAGAACTGCACATATAAACTGACCTGTTATTACAATTCCAGTCCTGCCCTAGACAGAGATAGCATGTTAGCATTCCCAGAACACAGTATGTAATGTTAACACTTACAGTCATTGTCTTTATGTGAATGGAAACTATATGATTGATCACATGTATCACCATAATGTCACACGTACACCACTATAGTCTTACACAAACACTACTATACCCATATATAACCTACTTACATGCAATCATACTCTCACACACACATTATTGTCTGGGCCATAAACTATAATCACTGGGACACACAACAGTTCTTCCTTAAAAACACTGCTCTCATACACCATAGCACTCTCCATAGTAGTGTATGCCGGATAGATTAGTGGTGAGACAGAATGTATTTTTTTCTATTGCAGAAATTGTAGTGTATGTGAGAGAGTTTACTAATGTGTTAGAGAGAAAGAATATTAGTGTCAGTGTGAGACAATATGATTATATATATAAGACTAAATGAGTGTGTCTGAGAAGGAATAGCAATGTATGTGAAAAGAAAATATAGGTGACAGAAAATGGCTGTCTAATAAATCTAATAAAAGGGACTCTGGTGGTTTATGTAGTGTGTGTGAAAGGGTATAATTAAACAGGAAGTTAGTTTAAATCCTCCTTCCTTGATTGGCTTACAGCCCTAAAAATAAAGAAGGTACCTCTTCAGAGCACTGCTGGCTAAACTAAAGCTACATGGGAGAAATGAAATCAAGCTGCGGCACTTTTAAGGACAACTTTATAGTTCTGTGAGAACTAGGGATGTCACGATCAAGATTTTTTGTCCCCGATACTGATCCAAGTCATTTAAGATTAAGTATCTGCTGATACAGAGTCTTAATCCGATACTTGCATTTACTTACAGCACAGACCTGCAAACTACTACACCATAAGTACATTAAAGTTATTAAAATCAATGTCATGTATATGCATTATATGCACAGGCCTGTGGTGAATGCTTGAAATTACCAACTATCTTCCTCACAGTAGCCACTGTGTTTGTGATGCTGCACTGTGAGAGGTGTCCCTTGTGCACAACCAGCTGAAGAGTGTGCATGATGCAGCCCATGCTCGGAACCCCCATATCATCCATCGCCCACATTTCTGTCATTCTCAGGCAAAATTACGTGGACACGCTCTTTGTCTATTTCCCATCGATTTAGCATCTGCCTGCTTTACATGCTCTGCAGTATGAGATCCACGAAACTGCTGGGCATGCAGCACAGCAAAGTTTTTGATCAAATGAGGATTCACATCAGATAACATACTTCGCAGGTGATAGCGAACTTTTTTATACAGCTCGGGTAGCGCTGTGTCAGCTATGTAGTGTCGAGATGGTCAGGCGTACCGTGGCTCCAACAGCTCAGAAAAGGCAACGAAAACCAGTATTCTCAACCACAGCGATTGGTTGGTCATCCAGAGCAATAAATTCACTCAGTCGTTCTGCAATCCTTTTTGCCTTATCGTTGTCCCTTGGAAACTCATCTCTTCTCTTTAGGGCATCCGGCCCGCTGGCCACCTGTTTGTGGCCCCCAAACTGTTATTTCTTCAGTATGTGTTTTGGTTGGGTCAACACGTATACCTATCGGGACTTGTCTCCATGCTAACGATACACAGACAGCCTGTTACTGGGTCACTGGGTCAAGTTTCACTTTTGAAGCCGTTCGCATTGTCACTTTGCCAGAGAGCAGGGGAGGAGCCTAGATTGCGCACGAAAAAAAAAAGGTTGCACGAAAATGGCGTGTTCCAAATTATCTGCCAAAAGAAAGGTGGACAGTGAAAATCGCCAATTCAAAGAAGAATGGACTGAAAAATTTGCATTCATTCTCCCTCCAGCCAGCACAAGACCCATGTGCTTAATATGCTAGGAGACTATCGAACCAGTACCGCAGTGCACTCACAAGTGCAACAGTGTGTTCGCCTGGCCATCACACCATTTGAGCAAGTTCCAAAGACTGGCAAAAGACACAAGATGCCATTTCTGTCATTAAGCTGTGTTTCACACTGACACACTTAGAATGTAAAATAGTTTTTCATCATATTTGATTCCTGAGATCTTGATATGTTTGTTTGTTACCTGTTATGACTCTATGGAGGTGCTGATTTATTTTTGTTAAACTTAATGGTAAACTGGCCTGACCGACCTCAATAAATGGACCTTTGAGTCACTGAAAATCATCTTTGTGGCCCTTGAATTGTATTTGAATACCCCTGCTCTAATGTGTGTTGCTTCGCCGTACTCCCTTCACGAGTTAGCTGAGTCAACTCGTTGTACTCAGCCGAGTGTGTGAATTTAAAAATGCCTAATTAAATTGATAGTATTGGATGTAGCTCACTACTACCGCCTCACGAAATACCCAAATTGCAAACATTTTAAGTGGCTACTGAACATCTTCTATTTTAAAATACTTCCATACAGCAGACATCTCGGCACCGTCCATCACAACTTTTTATGGTTGCTGTATTAGGGTGCAGCTGACGTAGAAGCATAGACAGTAGGCCTAGGCCTATACTGAGTGTATAACAACAGAGATCAGGAGTTGAGTGTAGTCAGCGACTCTGATACCAATCAATCAAAAATGCCTTGAAATGCTAGAAATGCTTTCTATTTCAAAGTCACTCTTTGTCTGAGGAAGTTCATGGTAACAAGGAGAAAATCGCTATTTTTTTCATTAACACAATGAGGTGTGTTCAGAGCATTGTAAGGCAAACTGACAGTGTGGGACATGAGAGGGTGATTTTAGAAAGATTATTCAATGAGCTCACTGGATATGCAGTTAGAAGCTTACTTAACTATTGTAAGTATGGTGTAAAAAGGGTTGTGCATACCAGCAACACTAACATCATCTTGGCTTAAGATGATACTTTTAGGAAATAAGGCCCAGGTCCAATCAACAGCTACCAGAGGATCTTGTTTGAGGTTACTGGTGCCAGATTAGATTTTCCACCAGCACTATAAATCGATCATGGTGCTGTTCAATAAAGACACAAAAATTATAATAGTTTGTGTATTATTAACTTACAGATATTGTGGTCGTCTGTATTTGTGAATTTGATGAACATCAGACGATATTTTATCACCAATCAAAATCAGATCATTACATTATTCTTACCACTGTGTATTTAAAATCACTGTCACTGTCAGCAATGTCATATTAACCAGTCACATTATAGCCTGGTTTAATTCCTCATCATCAGAAGAAAGGTCTCAGATGGAACCCATGATTGAAAGGCAGGCAGCACAGTTGTCATTGCTAGCTGATGGAGTCAGTTTCACTGTGCTAACACTGTCTTCAACAGCGACACTGGATGCTTGCTGTGTTGCAGGAGGCTGGTTAGCTCTGGCTCTTCTTGTGATTGGATGACTACAAATCTGCTGTGTTGATGAAATTTGGTTTCCCCTGGCCCATGTAGTCATACAGTCACTGGTCTGACTGTCTTCCTGAGGTCGCTAGACGCTGATGTAGTGTCAACCTCCACACAACTGAACACACCTCTGAATTTGTGCTGTCAAACTAAAACACAACAAAACAATATGTACTGAAGAGAAATGTTCCCAAACCATGGCAACTGTGTGCTCCAGCTGAGACAGAAACACACTGCTTCACATTACTTTTACATAGCTTACTGGAAATGGAAAATTGCTTAACTGACTTTGATCTGAATAACTTCTGAATCATAATTCCAGTCAGTTCCTGGCCCTCGTGCAACTTTGCTGAACCTAGTTTGTTTCCACATGCCATCAAAAGTTCAACACTGAAAAAATAACACAAAAAAAAAAAAAATTGAATTCAATTTCAAAACCAGTCTGAAGGAATCAACCCATGATCTTTAACGTCCAATGTCTTAATATTCCAACAATAAAATAACTGACATCCTCAGGAATTCTATTTTTGAATGCTCTGCACTGACTGACCTGCAGTCCCATATTTTCCTCATTTCAAAGGCACTTCAAATGTATCCACTTACATGAAGCCTTCTCTTTGTTTTGTGTTGGCAAACTTCATCCCATGTGGAATTGAATAACAGAATAACACCCTCATTGAAGGTAAGATGATTTAGCAAGTAAGCAAATGTTTTGTGATCAAGTCAGAGCAACCACAGAAACAGATTTAACCTGGAAATCAGGTCCAGGTGATTGGTTGTGACACCATTTGTAAACAGAAAACAGCCTTGTGGATGAAGAGTAGCAGAAAGATACGTACAAGAGACGACAGTAAGATCAGAGCGGAAACAGAACACAGATTGTGATAAGGTTGTGGACTAAAATTCTACCCAAAAAGATCATTGTATAATCTTTTTGCCAGATTGCCCACCCCCATATGTGACTGTGGGCCACAGCGCCACATGTGAACAGTAACAGCATAAATCCCATTTGCATCTTTTGCATCAATTTCTTAAATCAGCCTTCAATTATGTTCTGGCCCAAAATCTAATGGATTAGAAAAAAATTGGCCCCAGACCAAAATTACTTGCTGACCCCCGGTGTCAGAAGTCTGGTTACATATGTTGAATGTAAAATGTCTCACATATGTATATGTCATAACATTAATAATAATAATAAAATAAAAGCCAGAGAAAAAAAATAAAATTTTAACCATTTTTGCAGCTTTAGCACATGGAATCTGACATCTTAGAAACATTTTCTGTCAAAAAAAGTCAGAAATTGATCTATAATCAAAGAAATCCAACATCCCAATAAGCTGCAGCAACACACACACAGCCAGTGTGAACACACACACACATGAGGCGCAGCAGGTCAGCAATGCAGCTGCCACACACACACAACACAGGCAGAGTGTTTGCAGTATCACAACTACTAAATATCAGCATGTTGTCGTGCTAGCCTTAGCATTTAGCTGGAAGCACCACTGTGCCTAAGAGCAGTCTCACAGAACCACACGGCCGTAGACTCTTAAGCCCTGTTCAGACCTGGTATTAACATGTGTCTCCAGTGACCACCTCTGATCGGATCTCACTTCCCCGCTTCATATGCAAATAAACAGGTATGTGGTGTTGTTGTTAGCTAGTTCGACAGACCAAGTCTGTTGTGAGTATTCTTCTGTGTGTGTGTGTGTGTGTGTGTGTGTGTGTGTGTGTGTGTGTGTGTGTGAGAGTGAGAGCAAGAGAGAGAGCCAACAGGAGAGAGGGGTTGAGTGAATCACTGCGTTGCACACAAGCTTTACGGTAAAATAAGGGTTTAGCTATTAGAAATGGTCAAATACTTTCAGTTCATGATGAAACTGTGTTGGGGCTATTAGACTGTGGCAGAGGACGTCAGTAGAGGAGGCGGTCCTTCAGTGTAGCCGCAACACATTTGCATTCACACTACGAAAAGAATGTGGAAACGTGTCACCTCCGACAAAATATTTATATATCTCACAAAATATTTTATAGACTACACCTCACCAACTCACCTGGAACACAATGCAATGTCACACACCTTTGTGCATCGTTTTATTGTTAAAGTTCCTGTAAGCAGGTGGGCACATGTTGTAAATTGATTGGTTGATTGGTTGCTGCTGAACTGCGTCATAGCTAATTTCCATTAAGTTTCCTGGACTTCATCTTTTTTTCTGATGCCCACGCTGCTCAAAATGTACCACCATGGGGCAAGAGACGCAGGTTCACATAGAAAATGAAAGCCTTATGGTCACTTTGAGGTTCTCAACACTGTCAGTCTGAACGTAAAGTTAGAATACATGACCTGTGTGTGTGTGTATGGCGGCCGTGTCTTGGTTGTATCTGAATATGACAAACATGAAAAAAGATATTATTATATTTTTTTTTACCATTTTAGCAGCTGCATGGTGAGACAGTGGAGGCCACATGTATACTATATGATCATAGCAGAATCCCAATGTAGACTAAAGGTATATTAGATCATTTAAACAGGTGAAGGGCAGTGGTTTTCCAGTGTGCTCTCTCTTGCTCTTTGTGTGTAGCCTAAATCCAAGGTGAACTCATTGTAGGTAGATAGAATGGGCGGTAGCAGCAACACATCTGGCAAGGCAGGCTGTGTGTCCCGTGTGTTATGCCAGAGACACACTGGATGCGTGGCATGTGCGTTGCTGCTGCCATTGCTTAGCTGCTGTGGAAAAACATGCACACCGGCTGTTTGTCTGCTCCATCACTGCCACCGCAGCTCCATCTGTCTACATAGAGTTTGCAGGATATTTGAATGATGGATTTCTCTACATTTTTTATTAATTTCTGATTTACTTTTGAAAGGAAATGCCTCTAAAACACCTCTGTCTCCACATGCAGCTGCTAAAATGGTTAAAAAAAATTATTTTAATATTTTTTCATGTCTCTGATGTGTTCAGATTCAGCCCAGACATGGAGACTGTAGTGGAAGGTGTCGGTTTTGTGTAAAATTACAGGTGTGATGTCAAAGTGACATAAATGTCTTCACTTTTTTCTGCAAGATGCACTAGTCTCGTGTGAAAAATAGATTCCGTGACACAGCCTTGAAGCGAGAGACATGTATCTCTCGCAGGCAGTGGGTCCATTCTAATCCGTTAACATGGGCACTGAAGTGAAAACCAAGATGTTCCACAGCTGCCACGCACACAACGCTACGAGTGTGTCTCCGGCCTTAGTCTGGTTGATCAGTGGTGAGCTGAAAGACTCCAGAACAACAACAGCAGCAGCAGCAGCAGAGATCAGCTTCTGAAGGTGCATTCTCTCATCTTATCGCATTCAGCTCATCAAACTGTCGCCTTGTTATTCTCTCAAATTTGGTCTTTTAGCAGCTTTTTTTCCATACAAATAATGTATCAACTGAACAGCCAGTGAGCAGTGTTTCTCTTCTTCTTTGTTTCTTTTGGTTGGAGGCTGTGATGAACACTGAATGACAAACTTCATCCCTGAAGAATTCTTTTTTCATCTTTCCAGCGTGCTTGAGGCATGCTGGAATCCACCACAGGGAGGGTGGAAAGAGTTAAGATGGACGGGCAGTCTTCACTTTAATCTTCATAACAGAAGCTAAAGAGGACTAATGATACCTTCTCTCTCCTCCTCCCATGCCTTCCCCCATCCCTTTGTCCTTCCCCATTTCCACACCTCCATCCTCAACCCTCTGAACCTCACTTCCTTACTGCCTCTCCATCTCTCTATCTCTCTCTGTACTGCTCCATCCTTCACTCTGTTTCTTCTTCTTTTTTTCATCCACACCCCTCTTCGTATACTCTGTCAACCTTTTTATATTTCTGTCCATCCCTCTATTCTCTCCACGCACACCAGCCAGGTTCAAATGGATCCTTGTATACCTTGTGTGTGTGTGTGTGTGTGTGTGTGTGTGTGTGTGTGTGTGTGTGTTTGTTCTGTCATAGATAAATTTTGGGTTAAAGGTCTTAAGGGTGGTTAATGGTTAGATTAGGGTTGAGATAAATCTCCAGGAAATTAATGTAATTCTGTCTAATGTCCCCAAAAGTCTGTGTGTGTGTGTGTGTGTGTGTGTGTGAGGGCTGTAGCACTGTGACAGTGACTGATAACCAGCCGTGGTAAACGATGCGGAACTTTCTTTAATAGGCGATACAAGAGGTGGTTAAAGATCCAGCCTAATGGAGAAATATGACACAGGAAGGACGAAGAACAAAGATGCAGATAGAAAAACAGAGCGAAAGAAATTATGTAGAGACATGACGAAAGATGCAGCAAAGGAAAGGAGTGGAAAGAGAAGAAAGGAGGAGGGGCAGAGATGAGAGGGAAAAGGAGAAGTGGAGGACATGTTCCAGAGGGTCTTGGAGGTGGCGTTTGTTTCTCAAAAGTTGAAATGAGATGAAAGATTAACATGTTCAAAGGCTGTGCTCAGACAGCTTAACCCAGATCCACCCCTCCGGACAGGGGGTCAGAGGTTAGAGGGAATTGCCTCATTTCATTGTTGTACTAGTGCAAACATATGTTGACGTGTGTGAGCTCGTTCTTCATTAGCCAATCCTGCCTAAACACTGTTAACTCTCAGCAAGTGTTATTGTCGCTTTGAATGAAGACTTGCAACTCAGTTCAGCGCACTGAAGCATCAGTTGTTCTTTTATCCAACTTGTACAATGAAAATTGAACAAGGAAGTCAAGAACCGGAAACACAGACAGACCGCCTTCAAAGTAAAAGTCATACATTTTGTAATACCTGCTGCCTGCAGTGGTCAATTGAAGGAGAGCTAAACTAAATGAATAAATTTGAATAACGACCATAATTCATAACGGATTTGTTCCACTTTGTCATCCGCGACTCCCACGGTCAAGGGATTCTAACAGACAGCAGCTTCGACCGAAGTACAATTACAATTCATCCATTAGAGATTTTACAAACTAATATTTTGATTGACATTGGTCAGACTTGGTTAACCAAAGTGTTGTGAAAGGCTGAGTGATCTGTATTATATATCCAGACAATTAACAGCCTGGCCCCTCATCCAGTGTTGTTGGTCCTCCCCTCGCTACATGTACAACATGTACTGAGGACCAGAGCCTACAGGAGGTGGAAGGCAGTTGAAGCTGTTGCGGCAGGTTAGGGGCTACTGCCAGGTGGCACTGTGAGGGAGAAATACACATTCTCTAAAATGGACTAGAGAGGCCTCCTGCAGAGACAAATGCAATTGTAATTCATTTCAGTTGTACTGAAATTAATCTGTATCCATGATATCAGTTCATACAGGTTATACAGTACATGATGTGGGATGTAAACCTCCCTGCACTGTGACTGGATGGATTTATTTAGTGTGTGACAATATGTAATAGGATAATCTTTGATTCTGATAAAGCAGAAAGCGAGGGACAGTGCATGAGCAGCAGGCTCTGAGATAGAGATACGTTTAGGCCGACTAACATCAGTACAGTAAATACATTATAAAATAATACTGTTTGTATGTGAAGTATAAAAATATTTATAATAATTATATATCATTTCATTAATATAAATATGGTAAATGGTTGTGTCAGTAAAGTAATTAGTTGGCTAATTTTAATATATTTATATGAGCTGTCATACCCACAGTTCGTTTAAGTCCATCTTCTTATGAAATGTGGTCCTGGAGCTGCAGGAGCAGCCTATTCACTCATGCTGCAGCAATTTGGATCAACTACACATTAATACTAATAATAATAATGTAAGGAACCTTTAAAGTATGACCAACCTGGCTGATGCAGGTTAAATCCTTATTGGCTGTTACTGCTCTGTGTTATCATGTCTTAAATGTTACTGTTTCTTTCTTTCTCTCCTTCTGTTTTCTCTTCTCATCCTTAGTCCATTAAAGCCTTAACCTTTATTAAAGATGTTCCTCTCCATCTGTCAGCATCAGCAGAGGAATGATGTGAGTGGAGATTTGTGTGAAGCTAATAAGAGAGAGAGGATGGTCACCCAGCTGTCCTATAAAGTGATAACTTTATAACTGAGGTTAAAATATTTTTTCTACTGCTAAACTGTGTGGTTGTATGATTTATCCAACGTGACTGAAATCCACTGTTCTTAATAATGAAATGCCTCAGCTGTTATCAGTGAGGGTGCCAACCTTATCTGTGACTGTGTGCTCCTCTGTGGAGATATCTTGTGTCCATCTGTGGATCCTTCACTGTGCCACTGCTGTCTGCCTCATTTTAATACAGGAAATGAAAAACAAAGGAGCAAAGAGCAGCTTATTCTCTCTCATGAAAAACAGTTTAATGGCTGCCACAGTGATCTGGATAAAGAGATGAGCACAAATGGATTAGGATCACTGCTAGTGTTCCTGATTTGCATGACGCACTGCTGACAAAACTGACAAACTTTTTTTTTTTTAATCAGCATGTTCATCAGTTTCACCCCCAGAGGAGATTCAATGTGAGCAACTGATTACCCACCACTAAGTTTACATAGCACTTAACTACCCTTATCCACCAGTCACTGCCCTTTACACTATAGCCACACCTATTCATACAGCACAACCACACACCAACGATGCAATGTGAGATTTAGTCTCTTGCACAAGGACACTCATTTATTTTGATAATTATCACACTTTTGACTTGACACTTTTGAAGTTCATCCCCAGACATGTTTTCAACTATGTAAAAAATCCTCTGCTATAATAAATATTTAGTTTAACCTGGTTTCACACATAAAAAGTGAAAAAAATCAAAACGTTGGGCTGGAAGCTCATCTACACTTACTTCCTTATTGAGAAATCTGGATCAGGCCTTATGCCCTGCCCACCACTGCTGCTTGCACCAGGTCGGGTGAAACAGCAGTGGGCATCAATATTTTATATTTCATCCTTCAGTTTCCTTGGTAACAGTTAGAGAAATGAGCAGTGATTACAGTTTATGTGGCATGGTGTAATTCTGCAACAAAATTTGTGTGTGACAAACTTTTTCCAAAATTAGTGAACTTGGTGACAAGTCTGTACCAGTGAATCCGGTTTTGAACATTTTATCCTGAGCAGCTTACTGTGTTCTGTGGATGGATTTATATTGAATCAACAGTAAGAGGACCTCTGAAAGTAATCCTGTTAATGTAATACTAGATATATCATGAGCGAAATAATCTGTCAACACTATGGGGATTTCCACCTTAAAACTACAGTGAACCAATGAAACCTTGTCAGTACAGAGAGCAAGAGTTAGCATTAGCACAACCACTAACACTGTGTCAGCCACTGCCAGTTACAAGCTAACAAACAACATAAACAAATAAAAGATGCTAACTATGCTAACTGTTCTGATCTGTCTGCTAGTCTCTGATTCTGGTCTCAGACTCCTCATCTGAGTCTGGGTCTGACTGAGGCTCAAACCTGAGGCTGAGTCTCTCTGATGTTTCCTCCTCTAACCATCTTCATCCTCTCTGCTCTTTCACCTGGACACCTGGAGCCAGCAGGTGGTGGGCGGGGCCAAGGCCTGATCCAGATTTCTCAATGAGGAAGTGAACGTCTTTTTGATTTTTTTTTTGCATGTGGGAAAATGTAAAAAAAAAAAAAAATTAATCAAAGCAGAGTAAATTTCCGTAGTGTACACAGTCATCTCTCACTGTGAAGTTACAGACTCTGCCCTTCACATTTCATGATTAATCCCAATGGATGTAAGAGTGTAAAGTTCAGTTCCATTGAGTGATGAGTCGAGTTAAACTTTTATGTTTGTTCTGACACAGTAACAGTTTTGAACTCAGGATTTTATGCATGTAAGCAGACATGATAACCATTGCAAAGTGGCACATGTGCTAGAGAGACTGAAACTGGTTGAACAACATTTTAAAAGTTTTAATACAGTTTCACCATGAAAGGGAGTCATAAATGCAAATGTCACAGGTCAGGCTTTGAGACTGCTTTATTTGCTTCCTGCAGGTTCTGCATTTAATGTAGCAGCATCTACCTGTGACATGAAGATGATCCAAGAAACAAATTACCATGTAGAAGTGTATGTGGAGTGTGTGTGTCTCTGTGTGTGTGTTCCTGGTTTCGGTGAACATGCTGACTGACTATAACTTGGTTACTTATTAACTCCTGTCCTACTTCCTGACAGATATGAATACATACAGTACAGAGAACAGTTTACTCAGCAGCACTGTTCATTTACAGCAGGACAATCACATGTGTATTCAATATAGCGAAAGACGATCAATTGTAATGTGGTGTGACATAACTGAGAGGTTTTACTGTTGGGTGTGGAGGCTAATTTGTTTTGTTTGAATTGCCGAGAAGAAAAACTTTGTTTGCCTTGTTGTTCTGGTCAGAATCTGCGCTGCAGATTTTCAGAATTACATGTGTTGATGTTTTAGAAACCAATTTAACCAACACTGAGTAAAAAGGGGAGGACTGATCTGAATTTGCACCTGGCAGCAGCAGGTAACTGTAGATGTACAAACAATGAATAAGGGAAGGGACTGATTGAATGGACCATGTGCCATGTGACACAAAGAAATATGCAGTCTATTTAGTTTGTATTGTTTTGAATGTAGATTATAAACCCTGTTGTTTTGAAATGGTCCTGGTCCACTGACTGGTTGATTTTAGGTGGTGAGTTATCATTATAAAAGGAAGTTCAAATAAATCACTGTTTCAGCTGTTCAGTCATGAGTAGGGTCACTGCACACAGTAAGTATCAATACAGCAAAATGTAGTTCAGTATGCAACCACATACTGTCACCAGTAGCTGAAGTCCAGCATGCACACTCATGCTTTAACATAGAGCTGAATGCTGGATGCTACTTTAACAAGCAACAGAGTAATGCTACCAACATGAATTTGATTCCGACACTTAGACAGCTGCTTTCATAGCTTCACTGTAGAGGTGTTACAGTCCCTCACAAGTCTCCCCCAGACACCATGCACTCAATGACTTCATCAGATTTCAACTTCTGGAGACACTTTGTCTTTTATCCTGTTGTAGGTGACCCAGTTAAATGTGTTGGTAGCTTCATCCTTAGTTTTTTTTAGGGTATGCCTCACAGCTGGTGCTAATAAAAGTCCAAATTTATGATGAAATGAACAAGCAAATCATAATCTGTTGATGCTTATTACTGTTAACTAATATGGCGCATGTGGAACTGTTGAATAAAAGCCTGTACCCTCGTACCTACGACCAAATCACAGCTGTGCTGATATTAAACACATCACTCCCTCTCATGGGATATTGCTTTTTAACCCAAACCAAGATTTACTTTCCCTGAATCTAACCAAGTTGTTTTTGTGCCTACACCTAACCAATTAGCCCCATAAAAGGGTTAGTAGTTCATTTTTTGAAAGGGTCATTTATTTTTCAACAGTGACTTTTTTCAGTTTACAGTGGTAAACCTCCTGCCACCACAGGGGCACTAAGGAGGATTCCCTCCTTTGGGCAGTAGGTCTATCAGAGGGTAGTGAGTGATGGTTGTTTAGGTTGGAGCATTTATTTAACTTTCCAGACTTGTAAAATCCTTTATTTAAGTATAACAAACCAAAGCTAATTTACCAATTTAGCTATTTCACCAATATGAGAAATATATTGTAATATTTACAATTATAGGTAAGAAGGACATATAAATGTTTCAACCCCCCTAAACTATGGTTTTTACCTCTTTTGGGGAGGGGTTCAAGTCTTAATCAAGGGGCTCAGAACCCCCCAGTCCCCCTCACAATTCAAACCCTTGCTTGACCAACATCTGAGGCAACACAACACCACAGCACCCTGTGTTGTTTTAATGTTTCCAGTCTAACAATCGTCTTGAGCAATCGTAGTGACCCCTCTACAAACCTGAACACCTTAACAGCTCAGCTACCAGCTAATTTAAATACGTGAGACTCCACCCGTTGATTCATTAGTGAAAATCTATAGTGTCTTCTGCTTAGTCAGCAAGCAAGAGGAGCCCTCAGAAAATGAACCCTCTTCTAATTAATGCTGCTTTGTACTGTCACTGTCACTGTTGACACAGAATCACACACAGAGGAATCAGGTGTATACTACAGTACATGTGACAAGAGTGCTTTGAAAAACTGATGAATATTCAACTCTTGAGTTATACCAGCTTTAACCTGAGCACATGTTCATGTGCTGAATGGAAATGATTGATAGGTTTGGACCATTATTTGTTTAGGGTGGGTCAGATGTTATGCTGTAGCTACTATTAATGTTTGATATGCAGCCTGTGATTATTTGAATGGAGCAGCCACAGTTTATATGTAAGTGTGGGTGGGAGTCGGGTTGAGATCAAGGTCATTTTAAGGTCAGGAAGTGGACTGTAGTCGATATTATTCAGTCCAACCAAGGTCCTCACAAGCACAGTAGGGTTAGGGTTAGAGTGTTTGTGTGTGTTTTTGTGTGTCAGTGGGAGGGGCCAACCACAGCACCTGTAACTCAGCACCTACAGGAGGGGACAGACAGAGGAGTGAGTGTGGACAGGAAGCTTGGAGCACGAGGATGCATGAGAATAAATGACACAGAAAGATGGTGCATCTGCCAACCAGCAGCTCGTCTCAGCTCGTTGCCGTTTCCACTTTTAGAACAGACATGTAATTCTGCAACAGGGTGGACAACAAACCAAGCAATCTGCTGTTTCCAGTAACAAGTCTGTTGGTCCATTCTCCGTCAAATGTGCTCACTTCCCCGCGCTTTGCGAAGACCAGATGGAATTTCACTTTGACCTCTGGTTTTAGTGAAGTTGTGAATGAAGAAAATGGATTATGACCTCTCTTCTGGGATTAAGAGCTGTCGGGTGAGACTTCAGTTTCCCTGACACTTTGCTGTGACGGCTCATTATTAACTGGCACAGACCTCTCAAACCCATTTGCATTTTCAGAAGTGCAGCAGAGGCCAACAGGACAGTAAACTGAGTGCAAGTTCACAATGTGCTTTTGTGGCCAAGAGACTGAACTCTGAAACCTGCTGAGCTCAACCACAGCTGGCTACACATCTGTTTCAAACAGGTGAGTCCAGCAAGTACATGTATTCAAGTACTGAGGGGTTTGTACTTTATTTGAGTATTTACATTTTATGCTACTATGTAACTGTGCAACATTTTACTGCACTGTATGTATTTGACAGATATAGTTACTTCTCAGATTAAGATTTCACATGACAAAACATATAAAACGAAGTACAATGCTTTGTTGAAGATTAAACCTTTTTGGCTCATGATATGATATTTGGCTCAAAATATACCAGGCAGATCTACTAAAAAATGCATCTGAAGAGCTTTGTGCTGAGAACACTTGTGCTTGAACCTTTCGTTGTACTTGGGTCTGAATGCTGTTCTCTTGTAATTGGCTAGTTTTACATTCATGAATCTATACTTTTGCTTAAAGTGACAGTTCAGGGTATTTGACGTGGGGTTGTGTGACATACTTATCTGTAGTCAGTGTGTTACCCTTTGTTTTGGAACTACACTTTTCCGACCACTGACCTACTGTATTACTATGCACAGGCGCACCAGCGCTGTGACTCAAACAACTCATCTGCGGAGTAATACAGTGGTTCACCAACCATAGTTCCAAAGTAAAGGTCTGTAAAGCTGTGAAAATAAATGAGGTCTACACTGATATTAGTTTTTTTTTCCACGACCATGTTTTTAAGTGGCTAAAACATGTTTTTGTGGTGACCTTTACTTCAGAACTACAGTGTGTGAACCATTGAACTACTGTATTACTACGCACTGTGGCACAGTGCACTTGTGTGTAGTAATACAGTAGTTCAACAGTTGAAAAAGAGTAGTTCCAAAGCAAAGGGCCGTTTGATGACAGATAAAGAGGTGGAAATATTCAAAAATATAAATATATGTAAATATATGAACACCTCGACTGATATTAGTTTGTTCTGCTGACCCCGTCCACAGCAGCTCATCACTCAGCTCCTGCTGCTTCTCTAAACTGGGAGCTGGTCTGAATCTACTGCAGGTAGCACACTAACTACAGAGAAGTACGCCATATAACCCCATGTCAAATAACCTGAATTGTCACTTTAAAGAAGCACTTCCTACAAAGAGGAAAATAAATGTATTTGACTCGGTCAATGAGTAGATCAATGAGTAGGTTAACGAGAAGGTTGCTGAGTAGTGGAGTGACATGAGCCCTTTTAGGCTGATTTAAGACCAGACTGGCTGCTGCAATCTGGACCATCACACTTAATGTACAATCCCTGATTCGAGAACATGTTTGTAGCATTTTGGACTTTCAAGAGGCAATAAGGCGTGTCTGTAACTGATCCAGAGTCAGGTGATTAAACAATATCCGGTGATAGATTTGTTTTCAGGCAAGGCAAGGAAAGTTTACACAGAGCAATTCAAAGTGCTTTACAGAGGAAATACATTTAAAAAAACAACATTGAGATGACATTTAAACGGTATTTAAAAATAATAAAACAAGTTTGGATAAATCAAATAAAAATATTTGAATAGGTCACATCAAAAGTCGGGAGACACCACTTGAAAAGAAGTGCTGCAGTGATAAAAGAATTTAAAAACAGGCGAATGCAGATTAAAAAGATGTTACGTTTGTGATTTACTGGTGAGCTGCAGCAATGATTTCAATAAGCTGACTGTTTCCGCAGAGCTCAGGCATTCAGGAAGCTCGTTCTACAGGTGAGGAGCATAGACGCCAAAAGCTGCTTCACCTTGCTTGGCTCTGACTGTGGGAACACTCAGTAAACCTGTCCCAGATCACGTAGATTGGAGATGAATTTGGGCCCAAGACCATTTAGTGCTTTAGAGACAAGTAATAGGATTTTAAGCTGAAGGTTGTGTTTCTGTTGGTACTATGTTATTTCGCTGATGCAGACCAAAGTGGTCTGGACTCTCTTCCTCTCTGGTGCCAGTATTTTCTACAGCTTCAGGCTCGCTCAGTTTCTGATCAACAGCCAATCCAGTTTCTCTCCAAGACAACAGAGCATTTGCCAACACTGCAGCGTCCCATGGGGACGGATGATGAGGAAATACAAAATACTAAAAGTTACTAATTCCTAGCCACCTCATTTCCCATTTGGCTTTTTAATCAAGAATGTTCTCCTTGGTTCCTGATAATTTCTCACACTAACCAGCCAACTGCATTGACTGTTTACTGTTTTACACCATATGTTTCACTGTTTTCATGGTGTTTGGTTCACTTGCATGAGCTACTAAAAGTATTTATAAAATCCCCAGACTGGTGCAATATGACAATGTAAAAGTTAAGACTAAAGTTTAACTGATAAGCAATCTGATGCAGAACACATAGGACTGCATTTAGACATCTAGACACAATAGGCATGGAAAATACAGATGCACTATTTTTTACACCTATTTAATAAGCGAAATCACAGTATCATCAAAATGTCAGATGGATAGATAAAATATCTCTTTACTTAAATCACAAAAACAATAAGGTAGGTAACAAACAGTGTAATTACAATGATGTACAATAACTGCATAGACTAAAGCATAAAAATGAATATAAATAATAAAAAATAGAAACTAAAGATGGACATATAAGCTATTGTGTATAGAGCTGCAGAAACCTTGAAAGATCAGAGAAATCAGTCAGTTATCATCCAGTATTATATAGATGTGATACATAATGTGATAAATAAAAATTCCAGGTGAGTCTGTCCTGCAAGGTAAACACCTGGTGTCAGGTGTGAGAGTAAAACAGCGTGAAGAATGACGGTTTATCATCTATGCCTCTGTAACTGTGCTGCTGTAATAATCATGTGTGAGCTGCTCAGACGGCCTCACTGTGATCTCAGTCCTATTGACTGTTGTATTTTGAGATTGACATAAAGGACATTGATCTTGATTCTAACCAGTGGCACCAGGTGCCTTATAAAGGCACCAGAGAGCAAATCATGTGTGTCGTCAGTTTTTGCTAGAATATAATAAATACTGTAACGTGTTATCTGAAGCATATCTTTGTGATTTCCAACAGATGGGCGACAAACCAACCTTAAAGTGACAGTTCAGGTTAGTTGAGGTGGAGTTGTGTGAGGTATCTATGGTCAGTGGTAGTATTAGCAGGAGATTCAGATCAGCATGCTCCCGGTTTGGAGGAGCAGCAGTAGCACCAGTTTAGTTGAAGTGTGGGTTATATTTTCACAGGTTTATCTTACTGTCAAACAGGCCTTTACAGTTTGTGAACCGTTCAACCACTGTATAACTACGCACAAGCGCAATCACAGTGCTCACTGTATCACTCCACAGTCAGACGGAGCTAAGCAAGATAATTAAGTAACAAAACAATCCTGAATGTGGTGCCAGAGGAAAAGTCGGGGCATCGCCAAAGTCAGTAGGATTGATCCTCCGAGCAACATGAAGGTTCAAATTTCATGGTGATCCGTCAGGTAGCTGATGAGATTTTTCAGTCTTACAGTTAATAATAAAAACAGATGAGTAGCCTGCACCAGCTGCAACAGTTAGGACCATAAGAGATGAATAATATACACTGCAGCACATTGCTTGCAGCACTAAATCTAGATCCCTCTCACACAGTCAAACTCTGATGTTTGTCTGCTGCACAGTCACCTGAAGTAACTTCTGAAAGCGATGCATCCTGGTCAGACTCTCTCCTTCAGTAAACACTTTTATGATGATAATAAAACACTCATGAAAGCACACAGCCACCGCTGGAAATTTATTCAGACTCTGCAGGTACACAAAGCTCACTGAACACCAAATAAGGAACACCTTGGAAATCTTTCAAAATGTTCTTTTCATTTCCCCATTTGGATTCTTTCCTGCACAACAATAAAATTTGGCTGCTCCCCTACAGTCCCTCCCACAACACTATTCAAAGCACTCAAAACACAGAGCAGCTATGAAGTCAATACTCGGCGTCACTTCAAAGTATAGAACCAACATCAAAAGGGACAAAAGGACAACAGTCAGTTAGCTGAGCGAATCACGTCTTCATGAAACTGAGAGTGAGAGTGAGAGAGAGGGAGAAGAAAAGAAATAAAATACAATGTGATTTAGTTTCTGTTTGCTCAGCTGCTGTAAAAAGTTGCCCCGGGGCCAGAGGGCAATCAGGAGCTGGCCTGTAGCCAGTCTGACTGGCAGCTGGCAGAGTTATCAGAAGTTAATCTTTAAAACGCCCAAATAATGGAACAATCAACCACAGAGCTACGGCCACGTCTTACATTTACCTTTATTCATATGGCAGATGCTTTTGTCCAAAGTGACTTACAAATGATGGACAAAAGGAGAGCCTCAGTGCAGGCCCCATTCAGACTAACACAGTGACACAGCTCTACCTGTATGGATCAGCTGACCCCCGTCACAACCTTCCTCCTGACCAGCTGCAAACTGGAACGGAAAAAATGTAATTTTATTGAGGTTTATATTTCATTAACCAACCTACTAACGTAGAGAGAGAGAGAGAGGAGGGGAAAGAAAGAGAGACATCCCCCATATGTTGGTGACCAAAAGAGTGAAACAAGGGACCGACAGAGGAGAAACTGAAACTTGGACTGAAACAATGTAATTCAGTGTAATTCTCTGTTTTATCAGTTGAGTGTTTGAAAACTTGGAGTCACAATGAGAATCAGATGTCACATGACTGAATCCTGACTCCTTATTCATATTCTCTGCTATATTTTCATTTAAGGTTTCTTTAATCCTTGATTTCCATATTTTTATTTACTTATACTGCTAATAGTCTAGTAGTGACCATACATCCATGTGATGGACTTCATGCTAATGTGGACACCCCCGTGCACATAAGTTGGCTTCAATCAATGGAATAATTCAAAATTTTAAGAAATACACTTATTTCTTTCATAGATCATATATGTAGGCAAAATATAAAGTTGCGGTTTGCTTTGTATAAACACTGAACACAGGGGAAACAGCTCCATCAAGAAAACATGTCGAAGAGAACAGCCATGCTACTCTGTGAGGCTGTGCTGAAACACAGCTGTGCTTTGAGATAAATGCTAACATCAGCATGCTAACATGCTCATAATGGTTATGTTAACATGTTGATATTTAAAGGTCCCATATGTTAAACTGTGTGTTTTATTTAACGTTTTGATATCCATATCCAAGAAGATATATTCATGGTTTTAAGTACCAAAAGCCTCTCGCAGGCTTCTCTCTGGAGCATCTCTTCTGATTGGCTGACTCTTCAATCAAATGAAAATATAGTAGATGTCATGTAAACCAAATCCTGCAAGGTTGGATGGTGGGTCCAGGTGGGCGGGGCTAGGGGCGTGGCTGAGAGCATTGACTATTTTGTTGTGACATCACAAAGTTCCAGAAGTCCTGACGGCTGGTTTTAAGGCTCAATTTCTGAATACAGGCTGTGTGCATTTCTCTGTGGACTGAGGCTTTGATACTTTCACAGTGTTAATATAGAACCTAGACCTGCTTTATAATCAAAAACACATGGACATCTACCTTTATATAATATGGGACCTTTAACAAGTATAATGTTTACAATCTGTAACCAGTGGCACCAGGTGAAATCATAATGGCTCAGCGCAGTCCCAAACAGCCAAATGCCAAACCCTGTGCCATCAAACACTGTAACAACTAATGTCCACATACTCATGTTGCCATCGTTGCTCTCTGTCACTGTAGTGGCTGCTGTGAACAAATCTACAGCAAGCAAAAACAGACAAGACGTTCATGATGTCTTTGTTTAAAAAATGACAATGGCTGCAGGTTGCCAGTGTACAGTACATGTTGTATAATAAAAAAATTTCTTACCAGAAAATACATTAGACTTAATGCAACAGTGCACTACATTACAGTGTTCTACTTATTTTATTGTAATGACATTGTAAATTGTATTGTATTTTTGTATTTTTGTTTGTTTGTTTTTTTGCTGTTATAGCTTTTTTAATCTATTTTATCAAATCACATTTTCAGCTTTCTTGTTTGATCTGTCCTTTTCTTTTTAGCTCATCAGCCATTGGTGCAGCACTTGAACTGCAACACATGTATGAAAAGTGCTTTACAAATAAAATTTGATCAATTGATTGATTAATTGACTATAAGCCAGGCCTTACCACCCAACATCAGTGCTGGACCTCACTCATGCTCTTGTGTCTGAGTCAGGTTCTGGCCGAAAGACTGAGACCAGAAGAGTGGGGGCTGTTAGAGCAGCAGATTGATGCCCCTGGTTTTGGAGTGAGATGTCCAACAATGATGCAGTAATCACAGGGTTCAGGTGTTCACATGTTTGGATGTCTATTTGAATACAGTGGATCCATATGGATGTAGTTTCTGTGTGTGGAAGATTACACTTGTTTTATTCCAGCAATTTAATTAAATCTTTGACTTCTTTTTTTTATTCTATCCCTCTTTTTATCCTCTCCTCAGGCCTCTGTCTATCCCAGCATTCATCCATCATGGCAGAGCCATCTTCAGGCTGGTGGAAGCTCACGTTCCTGAAGAGAAAAAAATCCCAGCCCAAGGTTCTGTATGAAATCCCTGCAGATGTTGGTCCCAATGCCACTACTGGCCAGCCTGGGTCGGGGGCAGCAACCACAGCCAGCGCCCATGCAGAGGTCGCCATGAACAACTCCCAGCTGGACGCCCGACTGGAGAGGATCGTGGATAAAACAACTGCCAGCAAGGGGCGCCATGTCAAGGTGTCCCACTCTGGAAGGTTTAAGGAAAAGAAGAAAATGAGAGCCACGCTGGCTGAGAGCCCAGAGATGTTTCCAGGAGGTCCTGAGGGCTGAAGTGACAGGGCACACAAAGACATAGTAACATAAAAACTGTTTATGGCTCTATGACTTTATAGAGCCATAAAACCTTTTTTAAACATTTTCAAAATTGTTACTAAGAAGCTCAGGATGAGTGTGATCATGTGCCTGGTTTATAGCTCTATAGAGAGACAGAGTGAAACTGAACTTTGTTCTAGAAATTAAAAAAACCCAATTTAAAATCCCAGTGACATTTTTAACTGCCTTTCTCAACACTGTGTTGTGTGTCTCACTTCATATCAACATAAAAGTAGTAGTTTCCTGCCTTCAATGGACAACATTTCCCATAAGCCACAGACATTTGCAGGCTTAACTGTAAGAAGCAAGTCTAGTTTTGAGCTGTAGTTTTTTCTCTGTTCAGAAAGTCATCATTGCTCAACTCTGTAAAAATCATGAAGGCTTAAATTTATAAATGCAGATGCTGCAGTGGAGCTGATTTATCTTAGAATATGGAACATGAACCTCAGGAACATGCTTCATTTTTTTAAGATAGACCAAAGAAAGAAATGCTTTGAGTTATAGAAGCAAGCATGGCAGACGTTAGCCCTGATCTGACATCATGACTTCAGCTCGCTCAGGAGCTGCATCTTCAGCAGCTGTGGTGGTTCCTGCTTCAGACACTTATTCCTGATAATAAGACAACAGCAGGGGTTGATCCTTCAGCCTTTCCTGTAAAAAAAAATGTTATATTGTCTACCTGCACTGGGATCAAACCTGTGACCCTTTATTTACTGGATGGGTTATTTAACAAGTAGACCAACCCGCCCTGTCATAGCGTGGATCAGTTTTACTGCACTTTACTCAAGCTGTCAAACAGCCACTGTGACTGGGCCTGCAGAGCTCCAGTGACACTAAACAGTGTCTTAACCTCAGGGTCAGGATCCAAAAAAAAAAAAAAGACAAAAACACGGGCAACAATCAACCTGTAGATGTCAAAATGAGCAAACATTCATAAAGCTGAACATTTGTAAAGGCTGGAGGTGACGTCTTTGGGCTCTCGATTGGTATTTAATAATGAGGTTCAGGTATATGTTTGTTATTACTTAACTTTAACAAGTCATGTTGGTTGATGATATCTCTGATAAATGTGCAATTATGGTTTTTGAAATCAAACTAGCAGATTTGCTTTTTATGAAGAAAAGTTTTGATTGCTGCATCTGTTGCTGTTGCTTCTGGTGATTGATGTGTACATGAATCTGTTCTGTAAATTGTCAAAACATATTTTGCTTTTTTTTTCAGGAATTGCATAAAATATTAAGCACCTGTTCACAGTGGCTGTATGTCCAAGTTGTTTGCAGTCAAATTCTGTGTTGAAGAGTCTGTTAAGGTGCATCAGGCCACACCTTCAAAGTTTTGATAACCAGTAACAGACAAACAATAAAAACTCTGAAGTTTTGTTCGGGGTCATCCAAACATGGTTTGTTCCAAATTTTGTGAATACTGAATAAAATATGTGCCAGTAGATAAAAAAGATGAGTTTAAATGTTTTAGCCACAAATGGGCGGTGCCTATATCAGTCGAATTGTAACTTAAGAATACACAAGCAAATTCAGAAAATACCTTTATCCATATGAGGACACATGCTGCAAATAAACCTAACAACCAAAAAAAGAAACATGCTGCAAGTAGCACAGATGAAACTAAAACTGATGAACCTGGCTGGGAAACACTTGCATGGATGTATTATAAAACATCTAACCTGATACATATAACGCACTTGTTTAAGAACTCGATGTGGAAAAATGTTCCTCATCTGAATTTAAAGGAAACAGAGATCCTGATATCTGGGTCCCTGGACATGGCAAAGCAAATCCTGCCATCTGCTGGTTCCCTAGTGGAACATATTGAGCCTGTCAGTCCTGGGGTCAGGTTTGATAGTACTTAAAGTTTTGAGCAGCACAACACACAAAGCTTGTGCAATCATGTTTTTATCATCCTAGAAATATTTCAAAAATACATTCTATTTAAACTTTTAAAGACACAGACAACACTAAACATCTTCGTCTCATCCCATCTATTGTTACAGACATTTTACTTGAACCAAAAACCTACTCAGCTGCCCGGCTTTTCAACACAACCAAGAGATATGATCACATCACTGCTGTGATGTGATCACTGGCTCCCAGTATGCTTTAGAACTGATTGATTCGTACTGATTACTTTTAATGCTCTTCACGGCCTCTCTTCCTCCTATATGACATTTTTGTCCCCTATACATGCTGGAACTTTGAGATCATCAGGCAGAGGTCTCTTATCTGTTCCAGACAGTCAGGGCCCCAAGGCCCAGGACCAATCTGCTTTATTATTATTATTATTACTATTATGATAAATGTAAACATGTGCTCAGTTTGATATTTTTTTGTAAATTTATTGTTGTATAAATAAAATATATGTCTGCTGTTAATAGTAAAACCAAGTACTTCAAACCACAAGAGGAGGCTTTACTCCATGTAGAAAACAGATTCCTGAACCTCGGCACCAAACCGTTTGGTACAATGATGCCCCCTAGTCATCAGAGCCAAAACTACATATAGTAGATATCTGAATAAGGATTGTTGTGCTCAGAACCTAGATACTAATGTGGTCTTCTGCTGTTGTAGTCCATCCACCTCAAGGTTCAACATGTTGTCCATTATTATGCTTTTCTGCTCAAAGCAGTGGTAAAGAGTAGATAGATAGGTAGAAGTTAGAAGTTAGATGTTGTGAGAGGGTGGTTCATATTATCCAAGATGGCCTGGATCTTACAGTGCATACATCTCTCCACAACAGTCCTGAGTGAGTCCAGACTCCTGCCAGTCCCAGACCTTTTTAACCAGCTTGTCCAGTCGTCTTGTGTTCTTGTCTGACCTGCTGTGGCCCCAGCAGACCGCAGCATATTAAAGGATACTGTCCACCACTGGCTGATAAAATGTGTAGCTTTTCACTGCAGACGTCAAAGGACCTGAGCTTCCTGAGGAAAAAGAGCTGGTTCAGCAGCTGAGCTTCAAAACTGCTCTTCAGCAACCTGTGGGTGACGTCATGGCGGCTACGTCCATCTTTATGTACAGTCTGTAGGTACAATGCCCACTTTACTGCTGATGCTGTACCAACCCGTCTGTATCGATCTCCCACTCAATCCTACCCTCACTCATGAACAAGACCCCCAGATACTTTCACTAAGGGCAGACACTCCATTTCAACCCAAAGAGAGCAATCCACCGTCTTCCAGCAGAGAACCAACATCCTGTTGGAAAATGTTGCTGGACTATGTTGCAATTAGGTCCAAGATGTTTGGGATGGCTGGATGGATGGATGGCTGGATGGATGGATGGCTGGATGGATGGATGGATGGATGGATGGATGGATGAGCACTGTAAATTCTATGTAGTCAGATTATAATAAAAACATATGCTTATTCTGCAAAGATCTTCTAAAATGTCCTGGATCCAATGATTGGTTCCTCTCAGAGGTGGTGATAAATAAATGGATTGTAGGGATATTTTAACCAGACTATTGTCTTCTTTTCTCCTCTCTTCTCCCCCCACCCCCGCTTTTCTCCTCCTAAACCCAACCGGTCAAGGCAGACGGCCGCCCACCCTGAGCCCGGTTCTGTTGGAGGTTTCTTCCTGTTAAAAGGGAGTTTTTCCTTCCCCCGGTCGCCAAGTGCTTGCTCTTTGTGGGAACTGTTGGGTTTTTCTCTTTAACAAAGTAAGGTCTTGACCTTACTCTGTTAAGTGCCTTGAGATAATGTATATTATGATTTGGCGCTATACAAATAAAATTGAATTGAAAATTGAATTGAATTGAACTTAGTATCACAGGTGTTTTCAATCTTATAATCAGTCATTCAGTCTCTTTAAGGGAAGAAAAGCATTCATTGTGCTGTTTGATATCATTGTGTGCACCACATTGAAAACGGAAGAGAGAAAGAAAAGCAGAGAGTTGTCTGAGGAGATAAGGAAGAAAAGAACATAGTCGGTTCTAGAGTCTGTTTCAGTCACAGGTCAGAGTGAGAATGACTGTCATATAGTTTTGTTTTGTTTTTTGGTTGTGTAGGTTTTTTTTCCTGTGGCCTTTAAGTTAGGATGACATGTGAATGAGTGTATGTGTGCAAACAGGTGTGTGCCAGGATGAGCCGCTGATTGGTGGACAGCATTGACTCTTACAGCTGATTGGCTCCTTTCAGATGTCATCCAAATGTAAGGAACCAAGATGGCATGTCAGGGCTGCACGGGACAAAACTCATCTACCTCCTGCCCCGACCAGCCACACCACTGTCTGCATCTGAGCCACGTTAGTAGGGGTGAACTGCCATTTTCTTTTGACCATCTTTTCTAGTCTTTTTATTAGTTAGGGAGGTTAGTTGTTGTAATAGTTGTTTTGTTATATTTGGGTAGATAATGTTTTTTTTTTTGTTGTTGTTTTGAGATAGATTTTTGTTATTTTTGCCTTTGTCCACTCTGAAGCTGGAATACAGTCTCAGTTTTTTGGAAAGCACTTTGTAGATAAATAAACCAGTGAACATCCACTAATACTCCATGGCGATTGGGGCTTGTGTCTCAGCGACCCCTTGACAGGACATAACAATGACCCAAAACAGAAAAGCAGCCAAGAATGGAGAAGAAGAAAATATTGGTACTGTTCTCAAACAGCCTGACCTCAACCCAACAGAGCATCTATGGACAGAGCTGAAACCTACAGTTTGCAGAAGGCACCAGTCAAACCTGTGGAGCTGCAGCAGTTTCCAGGGATTCCCTCAAAAAGGTATGCTACAAAATATTAGGTCCCAATATTTTTGTCAGTGCCGTTTTTATGTGTCGTATTGTTCAAAATAATATGTTGCAAATTAAAGGCAGCGTGTCTCTTCTGTTTAATATGATAGTTATAGAGAGGAGTGGATGCAACAGCTACAATTAAACTGCAAATACGTCTTGTAGGAGACGTAATCGCAACTGGATTGTGTATATTATTAATATGAGAATATGTTGTTAATTTACATGTTTGGTAAGTCACAAATATGACTAATAGTAAATACACTTGCAGTGTATTATCCATCTGTAGTGACTGCAGCTTTATTAACATTAACAAAACACAACTTATACAAATTATACACAAAACAGTGCCTGCAACAAGAGCCAGGATGTCAGTGTAAATCTGCTGCTGCAGGAAAGTCTGGACAGACACACATTAACCTCAGCATTAACAAAAAGCTATGACAGCAACACAGGAGAGGTGTGTTCACCTGCTTAATATCACTACTGGTATTACGCATCTGAAACTGAATCAAACCACTGTTTTTATATATTCTGTGGCTCATTTTCTCTCAGAGCTGTCAGTGTTGTAATGTAGCACATCGTGACAGCTGTCCTTCCAGGAGCAAACATCTGGATTTACAGACGACAGGCTGCCTATGTCAAAATGCCTGGGTATATTATAGAGTCTCCTTTGCTAAACCCACTGACTCACTGACAACACAACTGGAGTTGAACACACACCTGCACGCACACAGTATTATTTGTATCCCAAGTATGATTTGTCCTGGTGTGGATCATGTATAATGTTTCATACATGATTCCTACACAGCTGTGAGAGCAAATGGCAAGTGGAAGAACTACAGGTCATGTGAGTCAGTCCCCAGCCGTGTGCCTCTACAGTCTGTCTGTGGTCTCCTCTCAGTATCTGCTCTGTACTGCAGTTTTTTTTAACAGTGTAAGGGGAGAACTGGACTTCGCTGACAGACTTTTAAAAGTTGCGCCTTTTCTGGTTGGGGCCAATGAGGCATCTTGAATCAGGGCTCATGAGGAGGGTTGCATCAGTGAAAGACAAAGGAAAGGAGTCCAGAAGGTCCGTTTTCTCATCTTTTAATAACACATTCATATCTATGCTCTGTTTTGTTTACAAGGAGTTTAAAACAAGTGTTGATGAGGACTAAAGGAATCAGGCAGGCGGAGGGTGAAAGTCCACATACAGTGAAGACCAAAGGCGCCATCTGGTGGAAGGAGGGAGACCCAACCGCTCTCACATGCTTCTGCATCGCTGGGACAGTAAGAGTTTTAACGTGGCTGCACATGATGGAGATCTTTCATTTTCAGTGTTAAAGGCCAGATCAGATAAAACTGTTTGAATCCAGCGTGAGATAGACAGAAATGTCCCAGGGCCTCCCTCCTCCCGCCTGCAGCCACACAGTCAGCTAAAACAACAGGTCCTTTTGCTTTTTCAAACAACTCATCAGAAGTGAAAATAGATCATTGATCAGTGTAGAAGGTCCTCGCAGGGCGCTCTAACTGTAGGCTTTTCACAGAGAGAAAGAAAATGCTAAATGCACCCAAACACAAGAGATACAATCTGCTGTCATAAAAAAAGAGAGAAAAATTAGAAATCAACTAAAAATAAAACATGAAGTATATTTTTGAAATTTAAAAAAAAGTGTAAGTTTAATGAAATGTAAAGAAAATGCAAATTGGATAAAGAAATCTCATTTATGTTGGGTTTTTAAGAAGAAAATTAAAAACAGATGTAAGCTTTTGCCTCCTCCTATCAGTTTATTATTCCATTTCATAATCCTTTCAAAAACAAGAATGGAGAAAGAAAACAAAATCATCTTTGGAAGAAGTAAAAGATTTTTCCTTTAATAGACTATCCACTACAGTATATGGAGATGCCGCTACCCAGTTATTCATTTACCTATGTTTCTTTCGAGCAACTTTTTTTTTTTTCTTTTTTAATATTTTTGTGTCCTTTTTCAAAAAAAAAAAAAAATTACCATTTACCTATTTTTTTTCCTAAGAGGTAGATCAACAAAACAATTAGGCCTACATGGTTACAGGTGTCGTGCCCCTTGATTCAGAGGGTGGAATCACAGGGATGGGGAGGTGGAGCTGCAGGACGGAGCTGACAGATGATTGTGGGTAATGTTAGCAGTCGGAGGCAGGTCAAAAAACTGTGGCATTATGTTCTAATACAAAGTGAGGTTACTGACTAGGATCAGCCTTTAACAGTAACTTTGTAAAGTAGACACTGTCAACGCCTCGTTACGATTGGCCCACATCTGGACCAATCAGGTTACTGAAAAATCCTCCCCCCACAAGTGAACAAAGTCCTCATCCCAGCTGCCCTTGCCACCCTGCACCATAATGTATCCATATTGGGGTTTTTTTTGTTTGTTTGTTTGTTTTTTTGTTTTTTATCTTTTTTGTTGTTTTAATTAATTTACTCATTTATTTTTACAGTCCCATCTCTAAGTTGGAGAAGTTAAATTTCAAATACCGAAAAATAAATTAAAGAGTGGAAAAAGAAAAAAAACTGTGACTGTCCGTCCTTTCTGTCTGCATGTCTGTCCGACTGACCGACCGACCGACTGACTGTTTGCTCTTGTCTGTTTGTCATAAAAGAAAATAAAAGAAACAATCTTCTAGCTGAGTTTGCTTTTGTTCTGAGGTAGCGTTCCAAGTTATGTGTCAAGAGGTTTTTTTTTGTTTCGTCTCGGTAGCATGTCCCTCCACCGGGTCTCCTCTCTCATCGAGAATCTGAGCCTGTTTCTTCTGAGGGACGGGGTGGGGTGGGCGGGGGGTGGGGGGGTGTTACATGATGTGGGGGAGTTTGCACTGTTTTGTGGCAAACCATGTCTTCACTAGAGCTTGGAGACTGTTTTTTTCTGTCTGTCGTCGTCAGGGCTGAGCTACATGCTGTGAGGTCCACAGAGCAAAGCTGGGCTCTGCTGCCACAAACAAAGTGAATTTCCAAGAGTCCGATCTTTACATAAAAGGACAAAACCAGTGGGATTTTTGCCTGTTCACAGCATGAACTTCACACTGATGCTGATCATGTTCTAAAGCATGCCGCCGTATTTTAGGGTCGTGAGCTCCTCCACTTCTTCCCATGCATTTCATTACACTATGGCCATCTGGCTGCAGAGAGTTAAAGCTGCTACGACTGTGGGCAATGTGAAGGGAGTGATACGCCCACAGTCACCAGAGAATATCATCTCCACCCTTCATAGTCATGGTTGGGCCGTGTTCGCTGTGATCCATCATCTTACTCTAGCAGGTTTCAAGTCTGCTTGATTTTCATACCATAGTGAAATAACAGAACAGATAAACGTTCACAAATCTAAATGTGATGGTGGGTTTGGTTCATATATCTGATGCATGATATGATTTAGAAGATGGTCAGCAGTAACATCACAACAACATGGGGTAAAACAGTCTTCGAATAAGTTGACGCTTAGATTTTAGCGTGTGGCATTTATATATTTTACACTGTGTGGCACCTCACACTCCAAACTCTCCATTATCTGATACAATGTTATCAATATATGACTCAACTTGAATTTAAAAAAAAAAAAAAAAAAAAAAAAAAAAAAAGGGACAGTATTCAATTTGGGGGCCCCAGAAATGATCTAGGTCTGATTTCTGTCCCTGTCAGGCTGCAGGCTAAGATTGATGTGAGCCACAGGTAGCACGGTCTGTGTGTGTGTGTGTGTGTGTGTGTGTGTGTGTGTGTGTGTGTGTGTGTGTGTGTGTGTGTGTGTGTGTTTCCCTGTGCAGAGACACAGCAACCCTACAATGTTTTCTCTCTACTGTCTCTACTGTACATACAAAAACAAGATGAGAGTTCAGCTCCAAGATGAGATACCACCATCTGAATGGAGTAACTTTCATTCCGAGTAACGACTGAAGTTTTCTTAAGACTATAGGTTCAGTTTTGCAAGTTCTTTGCTCAGAATGGCTCCATACTGCATTTTGGACTGAGCCCTCTCCCTGTGTTTGGCACAGTTACTGTCACGTACCACATGTTAGTAGCTCATCGTATTTAGTAACTGTTTGTTGTTATTTGTGCATTCAAAAAAACAAAAAGAACAAAACATTATCAAATCCAACTATTTTTCATTTTTCCAAAAAGAGAGTCAGAACAATAGGAAGGGAAAAAAAGGTGGTTAAAGTAAGAAATCGAAAAGGTCTTTTGAACAGAAGTGAGCGAAACGAACACGGTGGAGACCAGCGCAAGAGAGGGCGAGGGACCCTGACGTTCCTGCCCGCTCCAAAAATGAAATGATCTTTTTTTTTTTCTGTAGTAAAAGTAAATACAAACATCTCACTCTTCTCCTAGAGTACAGAAGATAAGAGAAGAAGAAGATGGTGGAGTTTAGTTGTTCATAGAACTGGGAGGGAGAGATTTCTCTCTACATCCTGTCCCATATCTTTGACCAAATCCCCTCCCTCCTCCTCCTCATACTCCCATCCTTTCTTCTCCTCCACCTTTTTTTCTTTAAAGAACTACGTCAGGTGTTACAGGAGATTCTCAAGTCGTTTCGTACGGTGGCCCTGAGGGCTCAACACACGGCAGTGTAAAAAAAACACGTGCAAATAGACAAAACACAAACAAATTCAGAAAATACCTTCATCTACATCACATGAGCTGCAAATACTCACAACACAACAGAAGTGTTTCCAGGGGACGCTAAAAAGTGATGGACCAGGCTGCGACTTTTTGAAGAAAAGTACTGCACAAGTGTGCATGTATTAAAATGCATGTATTATAAGATGTCCATGCAAGTGCGTCCCAGCCATGTTCATCACTTTTTGCGTCCCCTTGAAACACTTCTGTTGTGAGAATTTGCAGCTCAAACTGATGATTTCTGAATTCATTTGTGTTTTGTCCATTTGCATTTGTTTTCCTAAGCTGCAGTGCGTTGGGCTCTCAGGGCCACCATAGTTTTGATAGTTTGACGTTGTCGACATGTTTCATCAATTAGTGCAACAGTACCTCCCCAGATGTCACGTCCAAATAAAGCTTGCTGTATTTGTCAAAACCAAATAAAACCAAGAAGAAAATAAAAACACATGAATTCTAACCGATCCCAATGTCTGCGGGCTGAATAACGAATCCTAAATGTCTTGGTGGTCATGAACAGAGCTCTATGGTTTGGTAAAGAGGTGGAAACTTGACACAGGACAAAACATGTTGAGCTGTGAAGTTACCGCCTCTGGACAAAAATGGAAGCATAGACACAATAGAATAGACTTCTCCCTGTGTAATGGAGAGCTGGTGGGGCAGCCGATGAAGGTTGACGGCGTGTGTCGCCGAGCGCAGGTAAGACAATTAAAAGATAGTGAGTTATCTGGCAGTGTCCTTCAGTGACTTGGCGCAATCTGTCCTCATTCAACGGCTTTTCCCATTTTCACGCTTTTTTTCTCCAAAAATACAAAAGTATCGTGATCATCTTTTTTCTAATATTTTATGTACAGGTTTTAATCTATTATTCAGCTGAGTTCTTGTTGTTTTTAAACTCTCTTGCTTTTTTTTTTTTTCTTTTGCTCCCATTTTTTTAAAAGGTTCTTGGATTTCTCCGTCAGGTGGAACACAGACGGAGGGCCATAGGTTCTCGTCCTACTTTTTTCTGCTTTTTTATAAGTTTCACCACATCCCCTGACAAAAAAATGAACATTTAAAACCAGTGAACGAACACACACACACACACACACACACACACACACACACACACACACACACACACACACACACACACACACACACACACACACCTTCATTCACTTTCACACACACACACACACACATACATACACTCATACACACAATGCACACATGTAAGCCAAAAGGGAGCATCTGAGGTGTCATGGTCAGTGCACAGGTTATAAATATTCACATTCAGAGAAGCGAGTTCAGGCGTGTGTGTGTAGGTAGAGGTGTGCAGGTAGAAAGCCCCCTCTTGTTTCCATGTACAGTTATGTTGTAGATGGATCACTACTACTGCTGCTGCTGCTGCTGCTGCTGCTGCTGCTGCTGCTGCTGCTGCTGCGTTCAACACAACTCTGATCTGACAAGTTCCCAACCTCCAGGTGAGAAAGGTAAAAAAAAGACAAGGTGGAATTTGGCTTGAAAGCTCACTTTCACGTGTCCTGTGTGAGGGTGAATCACCTCTTGTTGTTATTTTTGAACACTTAAAGCCCTATCATAATGTTTGGAGCGTCATGATGATGTCCACACAATAAGGCAGGAGAGGAGGGTCCTTCAGGGTGGACCAGCAGCCACGAGAAAAAGGGACTCGCAGTGACGTGACGCGGCCTGAGGATGAGGTTGTCTGAATGTGCCAGTCATTCTGGATGGTCTAAATCGTTAATAACACCCTCCCCCCATGATGACGGTAGCTCTGTAAAAAGAGACCCCAGTGGCATGTTCAGTCACCGTGTGCACTTTAGGACCCCCTCTCGAGTTAATACCACTCCCCATTGGCCAACTGGCTGCTCCAATCACACTTCAGGAAGACAGAAGACGTGTTTGTCACCTAAAAAAGGCAAAATGGCACTCGACCATTTCCTCTCAGCACTTCATCTCCTTCTGCTTTTGAAAAACAACACTGCCTCTTCATTATCCTGAGCTCATTCAACCATCATCACACCAAAAAAACAAACAAACAAAAAAAACAGAAAAAAATAACCAAAGCAACAAGACAATACCTAAAAAAAAAATACTTTTTTCCTTAAAAAAATAAGAATATTCAGGACTATCAGCTCTTCTTTTCTTTTTTTCTTCTCATATAAAACACCAGCAAGCAAAAAAAAGTTAGGAATACTGAGGTAAATTTACCCTGAGGTAGTTTTTTTTCTTTTTCATTTCTTCTCTAATCTGTTCTAATCTTGGCGAGAGCGTCCAGGTATAGACCCCGCCCCTCATTATCATACGCAGGCAGGGTCTGGAGGCTCCGCCCACAGGCCTTCGGCAGATTGGGAGAGAGAACGAGGAAGCCGCTCCCCTTCGGTCTGATTTTACCTTCTCTGAGCTCAAGGCAAGGAGCTTTGGAAGACTTCGCCTTTTTTTTTGGTTCTGGCGCTCGGGCCAAGGCCAGCCTCAGACGTCCTGCAAGCATTGGAGGCCAAAGATGGCGTCAGTGCAGGACAGTCTTAAGGACCCCCCAGCTCTTCTGAGGAGAATGCCACCCTGCCCGAGACTGGCCTTGAGTATCCAGCGCTAGAAGAAGGCAATGAGCAGAAGGTCTCAGACGCACCTTGTCTGTCTGTCATTGCAGGACTTTTTCATACAGGTGTAGCGAAACCTCACACCTGACTCCCTGCCTTCAATACATTCACCCGAGGGGCCGGGCTAACTCACATATCATATATATATAATATATATAAAATATGCCATTTAAGGTGCGGGCCGCTAGCCAGCTAGCATAGCTGCTGGCTGTTTTTCAGACTGTTGTTTTCTAGAGGTTTCACATGTGTGAGCTAAGCCGCTGCAATAGAACTGCAGGACCAGCTGCGACCTCCGCTCCCCCTTACTGTCTCTTGCTGCGCCTTCCGCCACACAGCTGAATGTGGAGGGGGGCGCTCGGCGCCTCCCCAGCCCCAGGCCCTGGTGTAGGTTACGTTATGCTACATTTAATAGACGAGGGGCTGGGAAACATACGGAGGACCCATTTTGAAAAAAAGGCAAGACGGCCAGACGCAGCATTTCTTAACATTTACATGAAGATTATATATTTACAACCTCATATTTTCTTCTCTTTTTTTCTCTCTCTTTTTTTTTTTTAAATCTCTCCGCTATTCAGAGAGGTCTTTGAAGAGCAGTGTTAACATCTGCGGCCCCTCTTCCGAACTCTCATTGGCTCAGGGGTTAGGGGTGGGTGGGGCTAGTGCCAGACCCGTGACCTATCCCTCTGTGCCTCTGCAGCAGTTTCCCCTGCTCCCTCTCCCGGCTCCGCCTCACTGCATATTATCAATAATAGCTCTGAATAAACATTTCTATACATATATCTCTATGTTTAAAAAAACCACCCTTAAAATATAGGACTGACTGCAGATGGTTGGAGAGGTCTGTAGGAGGCAGCAGGGGGGCAAAGGGGCCCCTGCTAGTGTGTCTGAGGAAACCCCATCTGTGGAGCCAGCCTCGGCCCTCTGCAGCACACCTGGACCCCTGTGGACAGGTGTAAACAACAGCAGTAAGGCTCCACCTTACAGGGTGAGTAATGTCGCGTGTGTTGTTTAAACCTGTCTGATGCAGGCTCTGTTAAAGTCTGAACAGACGAGGAGCCGGCTGCAGCCCTTTCCAAGGCACACTAGGAGGACACCACCCCTCCCTCTCTCCGTCCCTCCTTTCCTTTATCCCCCCATCTTCAATCAGTGTCTCTTCTGGCCTGCATCTGGTCTCTGTTCTCGAGTTTCTTTTAATCTTAATCCTCTTTTTTTGTTACTCATTTCATCTTTTGATTTTATTCATCTCTCCTTCTCTCTAAACACCTATCTTTCTCTCTGGCTATCGGGCGTTCTCCCTCCCTCTTTATATCTCTCCCTGTCTATCGCTGGGTCCGTGTGTCGCTCTCCTGTATCCGTCCGTCTGTCTATACGTCCGTGCATGTGTCTGTCTGTCTGTCTGTCCGTCACGCAGGGGTGCCCCACAGCGTTTGAGGAGGATGCGGAGACCCTCACTTCCTGCGTGGCTGGTGGTCCTGAGTCAGACTCTGCGTAGGACTGCCCATCTCTGTGAAGCCCTGGGGATGAGGGCCGGGGCTCATGCCCATCCCGCCTTTCTGTGGCTGTTTGACCTGGGTCAGGATGTCCCGGATCTTCCTCTGAGCCAGCTGGAGAACAGAGGAGAGGTGAGAACGGTTTGTGGCTGCGCTAATCAAGATTTCAGAGTGAAAATATAAAAATATTAGTGATATAGATGTAAAAATATCTCCACCAGCAGCAAAAAGTAGACAAGGCAAAGTTTGTGGAGAAGACAACAGATGAAACAGAGTCAGTATTGGACTTGTATTTGTCAGGTTGACAGACACAGCTCTATTTATGTCACTATGTGTAAATAAGCCACTGCTACTACATGTGTATCTGATAATATATGATCATGTATTGCATGTATGTCTTCAAGCTTAGGTTGGAGGAAATTAGGAGCACAGGTGATTGACAGGAAGATGTGTATGTAAATATGTACTGATACTTTATGTCTCCTATGTATGTGACCAATGGGAAGCATGTAAATAGAAAACAGTATGGGGCCCAGGATTGGCCCTGGAGGTACAACACAGGTCAGTTTTGTAGACGAGGAAATAAAGGTACCAAGTTTCACAAAGAAATGCGTGAGGAAGCCGACAGGAGGACATTTGTCATACGGTTGGTTTTCATTTTCTTTAGCTAGTTGGCTAGCCATAGCTACAAATTAGCCCAGGTTAGTATAGTATTAGAGCCTGTTGGGTGACTATCATAATAACAGAACCATTACTGTACAGAAAAAATCCCTAATGTGTTTTACATTAATTCGTTTTTAGCTGTATTTGGGATGTTAAAATCAGTGCTGGTTGTGTGGTGTTGAGATTTTAACCTTATTAACATGTCCAATACAAGACAGAATACAATAATGATTATAATATGTATATGTATATGTATAAGACATATCATGAGTGAAATAATCAGTCAACCTAACAGTGAACTGGTAACTTTGACCTGTGCCAAGTTGGGCTGATGTGTCCATAGTTTGGGTGGAAGAGACCAGAAGCCACGCGGCTGCAGTGACTGTCAGCTGAGACATGTGCGTGTAAAAAGAGGAACATGTGGGAGGAGTACCTGGCTGGCGTAGAAATGTCCATTGATCTTGACGATGACCTGGTCGTTTTCATCAGGCGTCTGCTCCCTGGGGACCACCACCTCAGCTGCTGTCAGGTTCTGCAGCTCGTTCACCTGTACACACACAGTTTGGTCACATGGTTAAAAGCACTTCATGGACCGAGTTCTTACTGCAGCAACCACATTCGCCGGGAAAGAAGAGGAGACTGAAGCGGAAGGTCCAGGTCACTTACTGTCTTCCCTCCTTTGCCAATGACCCGTCCTGCAGCGGCGGCGGCCATCTTTATGTGAGTCTCCAGTTTGACCTCCTCCTTTGGCCCGAAGAAGTTCTCCTCCTTCAGTTTGCCGTAGATTCTGCCCTGAGCCTGGAGAGAGAGAGAGGAAGAGGCTCACAATCCATTTTATCATCGTGACAAATGTAATTAACATTAATCAGCTGCCAACATGTTGTTAGTGTTTACCTTAAACTGAGCCTCAGGGGGGCCTGTCACAATCACCATCCTCATTTTAGAGTCTGGAGTTTCAGCTGGGGCGATCTGGAGGAGGAGAGGAGAGATGCAGATTTCCATCACTGTGTTTTCATACTGATGGGTAATGATGCTACATATTATTGCTGCTCTAACGTCACTTTAAAATTAAAACTCACATTCAGTTTACTGACAGACAGGTGAGGTTACTGTAGTTTACAACACTGAGGAGTCACTGCAGTCAGCACTGACAGGTACAGGTACTTTTAGCTTTTTTTATACAAAGCCTCTGAGTCCCAGGTGTTACTAAGATTTGTTTGACTCACAACATATAAATACACCAGCCGTGAAACCTTCTGTGGTATTTACGTTACTGCACAGATGACTGTCTCTTACTGCCTTCACTTTGTTAATGGTCAGTTGTGATTTTCAGCTCATGTGTGTGCAGAGGCTCTGTGCAGCCTCAGCAAGCTCAGCAGGTCTGGTCCAGTGTGTTCAGTGTGTAGTCTCAAAGCTGTGCCTAACACTGTACCTAACATGTAGTTCCCCTGCTCCACATGCAGACTGGTGGTAAAGTACAGACCTTGATGGAGGCCCCGGCGAAGCGGCTCAACTGTTTGATGTGCTGTCCCTTCTTTCCAATGATGGCTCCCACTGCCTGTGCCGGGATGTAGACGTGGACCGTCTCCTGCTCTGGAGCCTGAAGACACACAAAGCAAACACTTTGTTACACAGTCTGAAAGTCTGTCTGATGCTTCAGTCAGGATTTAAGAAAATACAACCACTGTGTCCTGAATGAAGATCTGTGACTCTCTGAACGTGGGGTGTGACCCAGAAGGGGACAAAGAAAATCCACCTAAAATAAAATTTCCATTGTGCTGCTCCAGGAAACAGATGGTGACTCCTTAAAGGAGGATGTGTCAATACTGATACTACCTCTGTTCTACAGTGTGAGGAGACATGGGTTCAGATGAGGAATACTAGAGTATAGTGATTCAGTTTCTGGTTCACCAGGATGCTTCTACAGGATGAAAATCTTGTCTCTCTCTGTGTGTTGGCTTTTCAGGAAACATGAGAGCCCATCTTCAGCTGGGATCACACCTGTCAACATGTTGACGTTCAGACCAATGAGCACTCATATACAGTCAGGTCCATAAATATTGGGACATCGACACAATTCTCATCTTTTTGGCTCTAAACACCACCACAATAGATTTGAAATTAAACAAACAAGATGTGCTTTAACTGCAGACTTTGTTTAATTTGATGGTATTTACATCCAAATCAGGTGAACGGTGTAGGAATTACAACAGTTTGTATATCTACCTCCCACTTTTTAAGGGACCATAAGTAATGGGACAATTAGCTTCTAAGCTGTTCCATGGCCAGGTGTGTGTTATTCCCTCATTATCCCATTTACAAGGAGCAGATAAAAGGTCTAGGGTTCATTTCAAGTGTGTTATTTGCATTTGGAATCTATTGCTGTCAACTCTCAATATGAGATCCAAAGAAATGTCACTATCAGTGAAACAAGCCATCATTAGGCTAAAAAATCAAAACAAACCCATCAGAGAGATAGCAAAAACATTAGGTGTGGCCAAATCAACTGTTTGGAACATTCTTAAAAAGAAAGAACGCACCGGTGAGCTCAGCAACACCAAAAGACCCAGAAAACCACGGAAAACAACTGTGGTGGATGACTGAAGAATTCTTTCCCTGGTGAAGAAAAACCTTCTTCACAACAGTTGGCCAGATCAAGAACACTCTCCAGGAGGTAGGTGTATGTGTGTCAAAGTTAACAATCAAGAGAAGACTTCACCAGAGTCAATACAGAGGGTTCACCACAAGATGTAAACCATTGGTGAGCGTCAAAAACAGGAAGGCCAGATTAGAGTTTGCCAAACAACATCTAAAAAAGTCTTTACAGTTCTGGAACAACATCCTATGGACAGTGGAGACAAAGATCAACTCGTACCAGAGTGATGGGAAGAGAAGAGTATGGAGAAGGAAAGGAACCGCTCATGATGCAAAACATACCACCTCATCAGTGAAGCATGGTGGTGGTAGTGTCATGGCGTGGGCATGTATAGCTGCCAATGGAACTGGTTCCCTTGTATTTATGGATGATGTGACTGCTGACAAAAGCAGCAGGATGAATTCTGAAGTGTTTTGGGCAAAATTATCTGCTCATATTTAGCCAAATGCTTCAGAAGTCATTGGACGGCGCTTCACAGTGCAGATGGACAATGACCCGAAGCATACAGCGAAAGCAACCAAAGAGTTTTTTAAGGCAAAGAAGCGGAATGTTATGCAATGACCAAGTCAATCACCTGACCTGAATCTGATTGAGCATGCATTTCACTTGCTGAAGACAAAACTGAAGGGAAAATGCCCCAAGAACAAGCAGGAACTGAAGACAGTTGCAGTAGAGGCCCGGCAGAGCATCAACAGGGATGAAACCCAGCGTCTGGTGATGTCTATGCGTTCCAGACTTCAGGCTGTAATTGACTGCAAAGGATTTGCAATCAATTATTAAAAAGGGAAAGTTTAATTTATGATTGTTAATTTGTCCCATTACTTTTGGTCCCTTAAAAAGTGGGAGGCACATATACAAACTGTTGTAATCCCTACACCGTTCACCTGAATTGGATGTAAATACCTTCAAATTAAAGCTGAAAGTCTGCAGTTAAAGCACATCTTATTCGTTTAATTTCAAATCTATTGTGGTGGTGTTTAGAGCCAAAAAGATGAGAATTGTGTCAATGTCCCAATATTTATGGACCTGACTGTATAACATGAGTAACACACATCTGTGAAGTTTCCTGACTGTATCTTGTACAGCCATCACAGTGACAACATCTGTCCACAGACGCACAAACTCCTGCCAAAGTCCTCAAAACCACCTGGACAGCCAGGTCTAAGAACGAAGAGACTTAGAGCTGACTACTTGTGCTTGGCTCACCTGAGACCGATGTTGATACCAGGTCTGAACAGGGTGAAAACAACACCAGCCACACTGTGTCACCGCTGTTAACCGCTGTTAACCTGAAATCTGTTAGAGTGTGTCCACAGAGCCTTCCAGTGACACAGACAGATTTTACCTCAGGTGGTTCACATTAACATCTGTCTACACAGCAAATATCCTTACCCCAAAACAGCCGTAGGGGGCACCACTGCCGGCATTTCCAGGCGGGGGTGGGGGCATGTTGGAGGAAGAGGGGAAAAGGCCCAGAGCACCCAGGTTGAGCCCAGGGATCAGGTGGGTCTGTTGCTGTGGAGAAGACCACAGGTTAGAGACCACAAGGAGGTTTAGGTGAAGTGTGTTGGTCACAGTCTTATTAAAATGAACAGAGAACAATGCCTGCCCAGTGAAGGACCAATACAGGACTCACAGTATCATCAGCAGTGATAGAAACAATGTCCATTAAATTAAACTAAACATCCAGAAACTGTGTGTGTGTGTGTGTGTGTGTGTGTGTAGACTCACATTCATAGCAGCAATGTCATTCTCATAGGCCTCTCTGACCTTCTTCATGATCTCCACCTCGGCCTGACAGCAGGCTTCAATAGAGCCTTTCACTGTGATGGTTCTCTCTGGGTTGTACAGCGTCAGGTCCTGGAGCCTGTGCACATCCCAGAGGTCGTTACAGATACACACAGCTGATCAGCTGTCACTGCTTCTGCGTGAACTCAGCTCCTTAGTTACGTCACCATACCACCCCTCCAAATAATTCATGAGGTTGAATTTGGTCTATGAAAATCAGAGAGTTCATTGTGTGTGTGTCTGTGTCTTACGGAGAGATGGTAATCTTGGTGTCTGTGTCCTGCTCGACTTTCTTCAGGTTGCGTCCCTCCTTCCCAATGAGACGTCCAACAAAGTTGTTGTGAGCCAGAATCTTGAGAGGAACCTCATCTGCACTGCAGGAGAAACAAGAGGCACCGAGGTGTCACTCATCCAGGGAACTGACCTCACACACAAGAATAAACACTGTGCCCGGGGTCACGTTGCGTGACACTGTTTGAAACCTACGTCTTGGTGTCTTTGGCCTCCTGGTGCATGATGTCCAGGATCATGCGGCAAGCAGCTGAGCATCCCTCGGGGGTGGAGTGGATGCTGATCGGCTTCTCTGCAGCGCCTGCGTTCTCTTTACGGTGCACGTCGATCCTGCAGGGACAGCAAAGATTACCACTTCATTTATTAAAGTAACTTTATTCAGGTTCATTCAAATTCAAACTTTATTCAGGACACAGCTCCACAGACCAATAAAACAGTATATACCAAATCAATAAATTGATAAATACAGATTAAGAGAAAAGGAAAAACAAGTACAAAGTATTTCAATGATAAGATACTTGCACAGAGGACAGAATGACGGTGGACAAGAACCTGACAGAGGTAAGGCTAAAAGTTAAGGCTAAAATTAAACCATCTGCAGATTCACAAACCTACACATTAATCACCCATTAATCTACCATTAAGTAGATAATGATCAGGATCATTATTTATATATATATATATATATATATATATATATATATATATATATATATATATATATATATATATATATATATATATATATATATATATATATATATATACACACACACACACACACACATACATATATATATACATATATATATATACATACATACATACATACATACATACATACATACATACATATTTCATATTACAGCAGAGTAGGTGACACCAACATGTTCTGATGTAATCTGATTACCACTGATATAACCACCAATGAGACAATATCAGACAGGAAGCCTTATATCTTGCATTATGTATTGTGTTATATCTTTAGCACATTGTGAACAGACCCTCAGTAACTGTTAAAGACCAGCGCTGCACACACAGAAAATCACCAAACAATCTGCAGAGAATGGGGGGGAGCTTATGTAAGTGCCACATTTACATTGAACACCAGACTGATTATAACTGATATCTATTCTCCTGAGTGAGGCCATACCAGACTGACTGATCTGTGGAGTCCTCTCATCTGCTCTCTGCTGGGTGGGTTTTTATTGCTCTACTTGAGGTTTTCTTCTGGATTCAAGTCTGGGCCAGGTGATAGTTTTACTTTTTTTCCCTTCTTAAAAAAACATCAATATCATGTTGGGAAATTCTGCCTCACTTCCTGAAACTGGGGTTCATCTTCTCATTCAGTATTTGTGAAGACAAATCTGTATTCGTAGTGTCATCGATAAACCTCATCTCCATCCACCTCCATGTCTCACAGTCAGCACTGTGCAGTCACTGTGGTCCAGGTCAGGTCTCTACCAAACATGCTGTGTTCATCAGGCCTCTTGCTCTTTGGTCAAGTTAAATCTTACAGTTTTGAGCCGCTTTGTGAGCAGTGGTTACTTGTTTTTTTTTTTTTTGACGTGTCCATAGAGGTTGACTTGTGACGGCAGCATGTGAAGTCCCTCTCACTGTCTGATCAGTCACTGAAAACACCAGTCTTCACAGATAGTCCTTGTGCCAGGTCAGAAGCATTAACCAATGCAAGGTTCACAGACAGTAAATGTAGGTATTTCATCTTTGGGGGACGTCTGTAGTACGACCCCCCCTGTAACCACTGCTCTCCCAACTATCTCACAACCTGGTTTCTTACTGAGATGACACAGTTTGAATCATGTAACGTGTGTTCAGTTCTGCTACAGTTTCAAAGATGAAAGGTTCATGTCTGCAGAGCTGCAGCGGTAACAGAGAAATCCCATGACTGGTACGGCAGCTAATGCTTCATGCTCATTACACTGACACATTAAATACAGACACTGTAAGAGGAGAGGTGTTTTTAAGATGCTTGATGTCAATAAGTTTTATTAAAAGCTGCTGTTTTGATGAAACCACTGATTTTTGTCCCTGACTGTGCAGGATCCAGAGGAGAGCACGCGCTCTCTGCAGAGACTCAAATCCTGCATCACTGATGATCCTGTCAGAACCTCATGAAGATAATCCACACAACATGGGTCTTTAGTGAGCGTGGACTAAAACCTCTGGACACCCTCATGTCCTGTTCACTGGATGTCTCATGATCGTAATGGACAGTAGTGACCCCTCCAATCAGCATTCATCACCATCACATAATAAATAATCTGATACCAACGAAAATGTACAAACTAAACTTTTTTTTGTAGTCATAGGTTAGTAAGATTTTCAAAATATAAATGTAAAGAATGTGGGAAAACTTTTTATTTTCAAAATAATGATCATGAAGAACAATAAAAACTGAATAACTTCTACATTGTCACACTGTAAATAACCCTCAGCTTCTTTAAGGAGGTTTCCTTCTGAGTGCCGTTGGCAACTTATCGAGTTTCTCACTAGATTTGACGACTTTAAATCTCTTCAGCTTCTTTCTTTCAAAAAAAGCAGCTGGTGACATAAGTGTAGACTGACTGGACAGATCTCACCTCCTCTGCTCAGAGTCAACAGCAGTGAATTTATTCCACTGCTCTGATCCTTCAGTTACATAGTCTGAGCAACAGCTGCATACATCTGTTTTATTTTTTTGCAGTGTTACAGATGAACACTGAGGAGCTGCTTTAAAGTGTATTATAAAGGTCAATACAGTCAGTTTAGATTAATTCAATTATCTTTAGATTAATAATAATAATAATAATAATAATCTTTATGTGTGAGCAGCTTTACTGAAAAAGCTTCTGAGACGTCGCAAATTGTCTGGGGAATGACACGGGGCCCCTTTAGGGAGGTTTCCTACTGAGATGTCATTGCAAATCGTACATTGGCTGTTGAAAGGGGGAGGGAGCTGCATTTTGAGACATTGCTGTGAAGTTAAGTTTGTCAGCCCTCAGGGGCCCTCTGACAGCCTAGGGCCCCAAGCAGCTGCCTGCCTTGCCTGTTCATAAGCTGGGCATGGAGGAACTTTACAAATGGTAAAATTTAATATAGATACAGTCTGATATTTTTAATGTGTGCTCCATGTCCCCTGTAGTTTACCTGCAGGCCGCAGACTCATCGTCACTGCTGTGCATCACATTATAAAACAGTGTGGTTTGACAGGGATGGTGGGAATTTAAGCTTTTGTCTCATGCTACATCAACATGATTTCTACGCTGTCTCACTTTCTCTGAGGAGTCATCCTCCTCCTGCTGAAGGTCGATGTCCATCACTTCATTAAGTCCAACTCTGACGCAGCTGTGTCTTTACTTTCAGTGTTTTGTCTCTTTTGACTAATCGGAGTTTTGTCAAATTAGTGGTTTTATTGCCTCCTTTACCCAAATGAAGCACGTCGGCATGAATGATCCCTGAGTTTGTCCTCACAGTGAAAACATTCTGGTTTTCTTTCTGAAAAAACAACATCTATTTTTGAAGATATGTGACTCTGGTACAACAACAGGAGCACACAAACACAAACACAAACACACACACACACAGATAAACCCACTTGCTCTGCGTCTGCTTGGTGATGTTGCGGATGGTGGCTCCCTCCTTGCCGATGATGGCTCCCACATACTGTGTGGGCACCAGGAGCCTCAGAGGGATGTCGGCATGTGGAGGTTTGGAGGGCATCCCAGAGCTCGGGGATGCACCGCGGGGCCCGCGAGGCCCGTAGCCAGAGCGCCGGCCATTGTCAGGCCCCCGCTGACCCCCCTCCAGCTCAGAGATGTCGTCGGGGATGTAGGAGACGCGCAGCGCGTTGTTCTCAAACTGGTATCCGTTCAGCTTCTGGATGGCTCTGAGAGGGACACAGTGTCATATACAGCTGTTTGTATATAATTCATACAAGTGACAGCCTGTACATTTTATATGGACCATTCAAACCAGTCAGAGTAATGATCAGGATCATTATCTAACTAACAGGGTCACAATATCACTAGATCTTGTTATTATGGCTTTTAAAATCGATTTCCTTTTGTCTCACTGTCAGTTTTGAAAAAGTTGCACATGTGTGTTAATCCTGTAATAGAATGAAACCCTGGACTTTCTGTTTCCTGAATGATTCTTTTACATTTAAAAACATTGTCTGTTCACACCTGTGTGACTCTGCTTGAGTAAAACTGTGAACACAGGACTTTTACTGGTAATAGATTTGTTTTGGGTTTTTTTAATATGTGGTATTTATATTGAAGTCATTATAATGAGATGAGACTCAGCTCATGTTTCATGTTGCAGTTCCTGTAAATGACCACTGGATGTCACAAGAGGAGCATAAAACATAAACCTGCTGATGCTTCAGTTTCATTGAGATACTCACTATGTTTAATCTGATAAATAACTTTATAATACTCCACACATCATTACTTTCACACTGTAACTCTTGTTATTTGTTAATTACTTTTTGAAAATGTTCTGGAGTGTCTACACAGATCACACGTCTCAAAACACTCTACATGAAGCCAAGGCCTGAATCCACAAATCCATCTCTAACACACTTTGTCTTATTCTTTAAAACATCAAGCAAGGACTCTGAGTTTTATTACAGAGGTAGAAAGAGACAGAGACACAGACACAGAGGGTCAGCGTGGAGGAACTTACTGCCTGGCGTGCTCCCGGGAAGCATATGTGACATTAACCACTGCAGTCTCACTTTCTGTGTTCACTGAGAGAAGAGAAACAGAGACACATGTTGGTTTAATGATGGGTTAATACAGGTCAGGACTGATCTGACTCCACAGGGTGACCACAGCTACTTTAACAGAAAGATTACTGTGATTCATTTATTATTATCAAATCATAAAGCAGTGGACAGACGTCTCATCCTCTCTCTGACTGAGACGCTGATTTTTCCCCTAAATTAAATCAGATAAAATCAGACATCAGTTGTAATAATAAGACATTATAATAATGGGTCAGAGCCTTTGTCATTTAAACCATAGCACATTTAAGTGTATAATTAATGATTGATTGTGAAATTGCTTGTGGCCATGATTACAACTGATGAAGGTTTCTGGATCAGTACAAGTAGAGCTACATGAATTTACCTTGATGCAGGTCTGAAGACTTCTATCATTAAATAACAGACATTTGTTCTTCTGTATTCAATTCAATTCAAAACACTTTATTTCTGCCTTAATTTTACAGACACTTTAAATATGCAAAACATAATAATGGAAAGTAACTGGAACACAATAGGGTTCATGGCGGCAACCAACCAAATTTGTTTTAAATACAATCAATCTAGCACACAGTGCTAACAGTAATAATCTAATGTAGCTTTAATGTAAACAATCTTGTGTTGGGTGTGAGGCTGTCTAAGGCGTCTTTGTGTTTTGGCAATAATTTTCAAGTTGAGGGTAACAACACCTCGCACTTGTCCTTTAGACCAGTGCTTCCCAATTTGTGGGCCAGTTGTTGGAAATGTTTAAATGTTTCTGTTTTAGTATGAAATGATCTTTAAAACCAATCAAAATGTTAAAAAAAAACTCCTTTCATTGTTTTTTTTCTCATATTTAAGGACAGTTACTGTGATAACCCAATGATAATCAGACTGACTGGGAAGAGATATAATAATAATAATAATAATAATAATAATAATAATAATAACAATAACAATAACAATAACGACAACGATAATAATAATAATAATAATAATGTACAGTAGTGGTGATAGTATTGTGTTGTGAGTGCAACAATCTTCTTAAATTAAAATCTCTTAAATGTGTCATGAAGGAGATGAGGAGTGAGGAGACAGGAGGCCTCTGCAGGAAGCACAGGTTTCTCAAGTGTGAATCTGTGGCGATGTGTCAGCTGATCTGATGGGACACTATTATTAGTTACTGCACAACTGCAGTAGTGTAGATTTGGCAATTTTGACAAACAGCAGCAGCCACCTAGAGTCTTTTCTTGTTGTTCTTCATGTTTATAATAAAATAAAATAAAATAAAATAAAATAAAATAAAATAATCAGTAATCCAAATTATGAATGAATCATAAAAACACTCATCACCCAAAAAAGCTTCTTTTCTTCCTCTGATTTGGAGCTGAAATAATTCATCAATCAAGCTAATCTGATTCTGATCTCATTCTGATAATGGAATAATGGTTAAAATTATTTTAAATTTATTCTTCATTCTGATGATTTGCTGCTTTTCTTTGTCTCATGTGATAATAAACTCATTATCTGGTTGGACAAAACACATTATAGGACATCACCTTGGGCCTATTACAAGACAATCGGCAGTTTCATTGATAATGAAAAGAATTCTCAGCTGCAGCGCTGTTCTTTCATTTTAGTTGAATTTTTTGTTCCAAGTCGATGCTGCTTCATTTAGGAAAATGTTTCCCAAACAGCTGCACTCTCAGAGTTATCATAAGTCCCTGAAAATCCACCTAGGCTGTACCTAATTATAGATTTTTTTTCTGGGACGTTCACAGCTGCTGTTGTTGTTGTTGTTGTTGTTGGTTCCTCACATTTGTTTTTTTCTTTCAGTAACCAGCACATTTAATTGTCTGTTCTCACTGCTCTGAGTCAGATTCTGTCATGTCCTGTAATAAATCTGTGTCTGGTTCTGAGCAGCAGTCGTCAGGCATCGGGAGTTTTCCTTTTACACTGACGTTAATTATTTCTACACAATATAGTCGGGGGTGGACAGTAACAAAGTACATTTACTCTATTTTTCCAGTATCTGTACTTTACTTGAGTATCATTTTTATTGTAAGCTTATAACTTTAACTCCGCTGCACTTAAAGACAAATGTTGTATTTTTGACTTAGAATACTTGGAATCTTTTAGTCAGTGGAATTTATTTTCTTTTATTTTGAAAAATGTGATAGAACATATGCTGTGTTTGTCACAGGGGAAGTGGCTGTGGCCTGATGATGATATTGAAATTTTAGAAATAAATAAAGATTCCCTTTGTTTTAAATGTTTGCTGTGTTCACCATGACCAAACTTCATTTCTGCCCAAAAAAATAAATAAATACGAAAACGTCAGCAGCTCCTTCTGTTGATTCAGTTGTGTTTTATGTCTTTGTATCATATTCTACATGATTTTATTCTCCAGGTTTCACAGTCAGTCAGTCACTCAGATTGTTTCAAAGTCACTGGGTTCTGGAAATGTGTTGACATAAAAAAAAAATGTAGTTTTGAAAACTTAAGTATTTTTAAAAGAAAGTACTCCAGTACTTCAACTCAAGTAAAAATTCAACTGAACAACTTTCACTTGTATTGGAGCCATATCTGACCAGGAGAATCTATACTGTGACTCCTGTAATGGAGCTGTGGACTTTATCCACCTCTGATTATAGTAAAGTTGACAGAGAGACACAGTGTGAAAGAAAAATTAGAAGTTTGAGAAAAATGAATGAGAGGGAACGTGGCAGTCACCAGCCTGCTGCCACTTGGGGGCAGCAGGGTGCTGCATGTCGTCACATTGTGCATGAAGGGAAAGATTTCAGCTCTACTTGTTTGTGTCGCTCCTGCTCTTAACCTGTTGATTGTTTGTACAGTAGAAGATGAGGTGTGTATGTAGGAGGGGTCAGAGGTCACAAAGGCCTGAGTCCTTACCTTGTTCACAGTTCTCTACAGTCCCACACTGAGCCAACAGACCATCCAGCACCTGACACACAGAGGGAGGGAGAGAAATGAAGGAACAATGTCAGATCATGTGAAAAGGGGAAATACAATACATGTAAAATGTACTATGATAATTACTGGGCCTTCACAGGATTAGAAAAGCACCAGGACACAGAAAATTCACCAGAGCACAAAGCAAAACAGGAAACGACAAAAACTTTTCAGCACAGTTTAGTTCATCGTCTTCTGTTGAGAATAGAAACTCACTGAAGTTTGATCCCTCATCCTCACAGGGAGGGAAGATGAAACAAAGAAGATACAGAAATGTAAAAACAAATATATCCAAATCAAAACATAAATGCAGACGTGATACAGTGACTGGAAACTCATCTGATTAATGAAAACACAAGAAATGAGTGATGATAATAAAGTGTTGGGAGATGACTGGATGAAGATCTGAGTGGAACTAAACTAATCAAGGGAAAGAAACATTTTACTTTCATACAGTTTTCTTCTCATTCAGTTTTATTAATATTGTTGTATTGTTGGCCAAATAAATTATATCAAAGAGTTTGGGGTTTTTTTTTTTAGTTTGAAGCATCAAAGCTCCCCCTCCCCCCTCGGAGAAAATATATAAAAACATAAATAGGGATGAAGGTAACTGGCTGGTTGGCAGAGCACCTCAGAGAAATCACAACAGGGAGTTTATCTCTACACGAACAGGTGAAGACAGTGAAGATGAACAGGAAGTGATTGATTTTACAAACAAACTCGATGTCAGCTTCATCTCCATCGTTTGCCTCCCTGATAAATCATCTTATCAAATGTTCAACTCAAATGCAAATAAAAGTCTAAATCCACCTTTTCATGAAGCACACACACTGCTTCAGCTGCAGTATTGATTCTCCGGACCAATAATGTTTTGTACAGTGTCATGTGAGGTGTGGTGTGTGTTCATCTCTGTTCCTGTACAACTACAGTCTCAACTTAACGCTGTTGCTTCAGTCAACAAACAACAATTTCCCTCCAGCAGTTTGATGAGCACAGGCCCAGGTCACCAGGCTGAGATGCAGGTTCTAACTACAAACTGTGCTGCTGCTTATGTATAATCACACAACACTACACAACAAACCACAACACAACACAACAATTGCTGATGCTGTGATTCCTCAACATTTTGTATAACAAAGAAACAGCTGCTTTGCCAAATTTATATAAAGTGAACAATATGCAAATACTGTGCAGACACAATACACTGCTGCAACTGTTGTTATCTAATGATACTAATTATGCATTTAACAGCTACACATTTTTATTTGATTCCAGGTGATGTTGCCCCCTCTACTTATCCCAATCTGCTTTTATTTTGAAGAATGTTTCCTGTTCTGCGACCTGTCTCTCCTCAGTGTCAACGCATCCTGTCTTTTCATATGTTTTTTTAATAATGGTAAAATGTGCCACAACAGACCGTAAATAAAGCCCCATACCTATAAATCATATTCTCTAGCATGTTTGGTTCAAGTCCCAACATCACATCATCATCATTTTTGTTTATTTCCTCAGTAAAAATGAAAATGCAAAAATGACCACAATCACAAAATATCTGCCAAATTATGATTTTTTTCCCATATCATTCAGAATGGTACATGTAAATGTAAATGTAAAGACACTTTGACATGCAGACCGGAGTAGCTGGGCATTGAACCCCCGACCTTCCAGGAGCTGTAAACCATGTGGCTATAGAAACAGTAGAAGAAGTACACAGCACTGAACAACTTATAAAAGCTGCAGATAAACAGATGGGCCCTCTTACAATTAAATGAAGCAAAGGAAACTGATTAATTACACTGATGCACAGCTGTATTACATGTGAAACAGTAGCAGCAGGTTTATTGTTGTTACTGTTACTTAGTTTTCTCTTGATTATTGTGTTTTGTGTTGTGTTTATACATGGGGGTGTTTGACAGTATTGATATGTATGTGAATATGAAGCTGTGTGGAGATACACACTATGATCAACAACAGCTGTAGTGTCACTTTACAGCTCTAAGTACACACTGTGTTGTAGGTTTGGGATCAAACATTTGAGTCCAGATTGAATAAGATGAATCAATAATCAACAACAGGATCGATGAACAATAAACAATTAACTGAGACAATAAAAGGAAGAAGCATGTGAACGACGCAAGTCCACTCTGAGGTGAGACGTCGCCCTCGTGTGGACACAGTTATCAGGATCAGAGCAGCGGAGAGATAAAAAATGCACAAACTCACACGCACACACACACACCCACAGACAGGTGCACCCACAGAGTCCCTCCCCACAGCCACTTGCTTGCCAGAAGAGGCCACCGTGTGCCACACCCTCACAAAAACAGTAACACTGCACACACACAGTCTCTCACACACACGTATGGAGCCTGCTGACCCTCCTGCAGCCCCACCCCCTGCATTCAGTCCAGTTTGATGAATCAACAGATTCAGTGAAGTGAATGGACGTGTCTTGTAGTTTGTCTTTTCCCCAGAAATTATTAGGTGTTTAAAGACGTTTGAGTGAGAGAAAAACAAACAACATCACATTGTTTTTTAAAATGCTTTTGTGTTGGGTCAGTCATCTGTTCTCCAGCCATTTGGAGAAACAGTTATTTTACAATATTCTGACAATATGACAGTAGTTTTAACATGGTTATGTGTGGCTGCCACAGTCACACACTGGGACCAGCTGGGATTTAATTTTCCTTTTTGTGACTGAATTTATTTCATTTAAACCCTGTGACAGTTTGATGTAAACCTGTGTTTAATCGGTTTTGTGGTCCTAAAATCCCGATATGATAAAATACAATGTAATTTAATAACATCAATAAACACAAAACACTGAGAGTCAAGTTTTATTATTTATAGGAACATAATAAGTTGAAATGTCTCATTCTGTAACTTCTGTCTGTGTCACAACACTGACAGTAAACAGAGGAGCTTCATCCTTCACATCCCAGCTAACATTTAAACAAGATAAGTATGAGACAGAAAAAATATAAAACAGCCAATCACGTTTGAACACATACATATCTGCCTATAGGGCTTCTTCAAAGAGGGGCTGGGCCTCCAGTCATGTGGCTCTGGGCCAATCATTGTCTCTGGTGGGACATGGGTGCCACATGTTTAGTTCACAGCCTGGAGACGTGATGAAGTTAAAGAGGTGGTGCTGTTGATTCTCTCAGGGGGAGGGGGAACATTTTCAATTTTCATTAATCTTAAAAGTTAATTTCCAGGGTGAATGAATTAGGACTTCTCAATTAAAGAGTTTTTTATAGTGATAATTATAGTTTTTATAATGATATTTAGCTCAATTATTTGGCTTTGCCTTGGTTTGGATGCATTTATGTATTTTTATGATGACCACTGTATGATGTTTTTTTATGTTGCATGTTGTTACCGTTCACATATGCAGCACTTTATAAAGTTTCTTTAAATTGAAGTATTTTGGGGGTTGGGCCTCTGCCACTTCAAATGGACACATTCTGGGACCAGGTCCCTTCCGTACAAACTTAAGTAGCACCCTTCATGAGCTAACCATGGTGGCTCTCAAGTCCTCTACTGAACATCCTCCACCAGCCTGAGACGACTGCGGCCCAACCAATCTTTGAAGAAGCCCCATAATCAGATATGTATGTGTTCACCTGTTTTTGTTTTTTTCTGTCTCATACTTATCCTCTTTGTTTCATGACCCTGAAGAAGGCCACAAGCCGAAACGTGTTGTTCTAATAAAGTTCTTCTGTTTACTGCACACACAGCAGCTGGAGTTTTGAGCTATAGAAATACAGCATCACTGCATTAAGATTCTCCTTAAAGTATGTTTGGCTGCATAGATTAAAAGATTTGAATCCAGATCTTTAGACTTTTTCCTGTCTCCATGCACCTTGGACGTAGGAGACGTTGTACAAGAAACCTTACTTTGCATTGGTGTGATAATAGTTGCTGTGATGCATGGTTAACCAAAGAGGGAAAGAGCTGTGGGCCTAAAACTGCAGGTATAACTGAGATCAGGTTTACAGACACATCCCAACTGCTTCAGTTCAGTGCGTCATGTAACAGACTTGAACCCCGTTTTCCGGGTGGAGAGCAGTTTCCTTCCTCTAAAGCTGTGGCGAGGGGTAAGAGGAAGGTCACTATTGCATGAGTCAAAGAGCGACAAAAAAAACTAAAAAGAGGGAAAATAAAGCTCAAATAAAACATTTTAAACATTTCTCTTCTGCAATCGAATTCTTTAATGTGATTCCTCCCTAGTGGGCTGAGTCCGTCTTGTGCAGTTCTGCCAGACTAAACACGGTTCATGTTGTCCTCATTAACTCTCACATCCAAACTGAACAGCTCGGCTTTCAGCGACTGTGGCAAAGCCAGCGGTGGAGTCAGCACCGGCCCGTGATCTATTTATGTTTTTGACCTGATGCATAATTTGCAGGCCAATTAAAATATGCATTACATCGACAGTTCACCTTTACTGCACCTCATCTTTCACTTTCTGCATAATAAAAACATATAGAGAACTGACATACATTTTTAAACCGATCTGTTTTACTGCTTTCCCCTCCCTCAGCACGCACAACTCAAGTACCTTTGAGCAAGGCACCGAAGCCTTCAGCTGCTCCCTGCCCACTGCTCCAGGTGTGTGTGCTCACTGCTCCTATTTGTGCGTATGGGTTAAATGCAGAGCTCTAATTTCCTGTGTATAAAAACATACTTAATAATAATAAAGGATTCTTCTTCTCTTCATTCTACCCGGACGGTGGACGGCAGCAGCAGCAGCAGCCTGTGCTCGCTGTCTGACAGCAGGGAGGAGGCAGCTGGTAAATCTATCAGAGCCACTCCTGAGCATCAGGATGATGTTGTGCATATTGCCTTTTCATCTACAACCAAAGAAACACTGTCCAGTGCTGTTGTGCGAGGTCGCCATGGTTATCACTTCTTTGTACTCATGTACGATTCAAATTATTTGGCCGTCGCTCTGATACTGCTGCCGTTATAACTCCTGCTTTATGCTGCAGGCTGGACCTGATAAGGTTTACACTGGCAGAGCATTTGAGTCGTCTGATGTCTGAGGTCATTGGTGGCGTGAAGCTGTTTTGTTGTTGGCCATCTTGACTAATTGAATCAGAACTCTCTTCAAACTCGTCAATAAAACACTCATCGCTTTGTGAAAACTTCTACAACACAAGAAAAATCTGTTTGTGAATTCTTCTATTCTTTAATACTTGTGCCAGAACTTTGTAACAGCACCGGTTTGAAAATGGTACATATACAAAACTGCTGCTCTTGAAGCCTTACGGATACAGTCCTGAAGTTTCTCTCTTCTGAGAAAATTCTTTATGGTGCCTCTTTACAATCAAAAAGTCAGAATTAGTCCAAGTGAAACTTTCACCAAATTTGCAGAGGCAGAAACATGGTGAAATAAGTATGGGGTTTTTTTCCCTAATAGTTTTAGGTGATGGAAACATCTGCTTGATCATTTGTGCTTGATCATCTTAGAAACACAACACAGCAGTGAACACACAGCTGCACACAACCTGTTTCAAATGTAAATAAAACTGAGCGTTGTACAAGGTTTTATCTGGACTAATGGGACACTCAGAACAATGAGTAATAATATTATGGAATATATGACATATATGTCCCTATATGAAGAGCGATGTTGTCATATATGTCACTTATATCATTATCACATATTTACATCCTCTGGACATATGAAGATATAGTTTTATAACATAAATGAAATACCCATAATAAAATTTGTATATGTACATGTATTGAAAATATCAATGGTGAATTTTTATATGGTGTAAGATGTTGCGACTATATGTTAATAATATTTATTAAATTTCTATATGCAAGTTTATTAAAACAACATACATATAAAATTTCTATATGCTTATATTTGTTTTCCTTATTAATTTCTCATGAATTTTAAACATGTCTATCTTCTCATACTGGGAAAGTGCGCTCAGACTTTTAGACTCTAATATAATATATAATAATAATATAATAATATCAACATATATTACCAAGGTCTGGGAAGGAGATATAGCTATGTAACACATGTCTATAAGAATACATAAACATACATAGATGTCAATATATGAAATTGTTGTAATCTATAATAGGTTTCATATATGATTTTAACATATGTTCTTTTATTTCATACACACATATAAGTCATTTATGGACATTCAATATATGTATTATACATATGTATATTACATTTGTTTATGGTGGGGCAGAGCTGCTCCATATTTCTAGATTTTAAAAAAAAGAAGGTGAAAAAACCCTAGACACTAACTGACAGACCTTCACAGATGAGTTGCTAAAGAAATTCTTACACAAAGAAACGAACCTCTCAGAGGAAACACGTCACACACTGTCAGAGAGTTCAAATGTCAAGTAGCTGTTTACAGACACCAGTGTGAGAGCTTGTTCATCACTTTCTGAACAAAGAGGCTGCATCCATACAGCAAAACAACCACAGACTGTCAGGAGAAGATGCTGTGGGTGCAGCAGTGTGAAGTCACAGTAACACACTGTGGAGATTATCCAAGCAAGAAGAAAGATTAGGGACTAACCTCCCACTGTAGGTGAGGTGGGATGTTCCTGATCTGCAGTTTCCTGGTCCTGAGGAGAGAAAGCAAACACCATGTTAGCAAGTTTAAAAAAATTAAAAAATGAAGACACACCAACACTGATGATGGTGGTTTGGGAATGAGAGAGTGAAAGGAAGACAATGAACAGAGCAGGTGGGAAGAGGAAAAGAGTGTTTGAAGTAACTTCCACAGATACAAAAAAAAAAGTAAATCAACCTGGTGAACCAGCACCACATCCATCAGCTGTGACTGTTTCACACTGAGAGCTTTACACCACATTTGACCTGCTTACCATTGACACAGTCAGCAGCTACAACCCTGCACCATCACTGCCCAACCACAGCACTGCACTGATCTAAAACTGCTGCTGTGTCAAACATGGTTTATTGTGTGTTGACGTACCCTGACGCTTCTTTGTCCAGACGTCAGTGGCTAAAAACTACAGTAAGGTCTATATGTTTGTCTGTTTAGGGTTGGGGACTCGGGCTGGTGGGGGAAGGATGGGGTGTGCCGGGAAACATATTTGATCTGTTTTTGTGCACAGGTTTGGGGATGCATTCTTGCTGTGAATGTTTTCTCAGCTGCTCAACCTGAACTGCTTCATTGCTGCAGATAAACCTCCCCAGTGATGACGCTCCTTCCCCTTAGGAACACAAAGAGCTCTTTTCTTGTGACCTCGGGTTCTGATCCATGTGATCGCTCGAGAACTCTCACACTCCAGGATCGTATCAGATCAGCTGTGGTTTCATCAGTTATGAGGAAGGTAAACACTGAAGAAAACTGATTGGAAATTATTATTTTTGACAAACCTCTGCACAGAAAAAAAAGAGTACATACACATTCATAGAAACAAAGTTGTCTAACTGAAAGTGATGAATAAACAGGAAACCACAATAATTTTCATCCCTGATACCAGCATTAAATGCAATATCCATTCAGGTTCTTTGTTTCACTGCACGTGCGAATGACTGTCTCTGGTCAGATCATAGGAAAAGAGACCGCTTGACTCTAAACTGTGTAAACTCAATATTCACCCAGATGGCTTTGTGACATCTAAAAATGCCAGGTGCTTAATCGACATCTGCTTCTCAGAAGCAAAACTACTCAAAAAGGAAACAAACAACCTGCACAATTTCACAACAGCTGAAGAGAAGGACCTTTTAATTTGTCTTAGAAAAGATAAGTTATATCACAAAGAACAACCTTGACAGGTTCTGGGACATGAGGAACATCTTCTGTACCCTCCTGAAATGTAATAATATAGAAGTAGAAGGATAGACTGATGAATTGATTGATTGATATATAGGGCTATATTACAGAAATGTAACATACATATATGTCCCTGTATCAATGATGTTGCCATATATTGCCTATAAGGGGACATTTTATTGTCACATATATACATCCTCTGATAGAAGATATAAGTTTATAACATATATGAAATACCCATAGTAAAACTTGTATAAATATATATTTTTAAATGTTTTATATAGTATAACATGTTGCAACCATATATGTTAACAATATATATTTAATTTAAGCCTATATATACACTATGTTTATTAAAACAACATACATATTAAGATTCTTTATACTCATGTATGTTTTTCTTATTCATTTCTCATTACTTTTAAACATGGACTGGATATATATTGATGTAACATATGTCTACAATATAAACATACATACATAAACACACATATTTGTATGGGCTCGACATACATGTCAATATATGAAATTGTTGAAATTTTGTAAATAATTTTTACATATATGTTTTTATTTTATGTGTATGTATATTCATACATGGAAATTCAATATATGTACATATGTTATGTTTATGTATGGGCACCCTTTTGTTTTCCATAATTATTATTATAATTATTATTACATTTTACACATTGTTTATTCATTACGATATCTGTTGTATCTATGTAATTATGAGCCTTATTGTTCTGTGATTTTCCTTTGCTGAAACAAATAATTAAACAATGTTTTGCTTCTGTCTTGAGCTTTAGATGCTCTGTAGCTCTGGTTTTTGAACCGATCCCTCCATATGACTGTTTCCACATCTGTTGTATTAGTGCTGAACCTTTGACCCTTGACCTCCTTACAGAAGCTGCTCACATTAAAGAGCCATGAAATATTCTGACTCACTGGAAACCACTCGAGATTATACGAATGTAGTGATGGGGAACAATGCAGTGTCCCGTCTTTAACAACCTTTATTCTCTTTACTATCTTGACCGCTCCTTATCCAACCCACCCAAATGAGTATCAGTGGCCCTCAACCCGAACAACAACCAACCCCCCATCTCCAACTCCCCAACTAAACCCCACCCAAATCCCCAGGAGGCTCCAGCACAGATGAATAGTCTTTTGTGCATCCAGAATACCTGACACCCCCCCATACCAAAAAAAATGGAAAAGCTCTTTGATCCTCAATCAATGCTGAGCTATATCACTAACTCCACCCCCCAACCTGCCAAACACACATAAAAACAGCACCCTTCCTCACACCTCCACACGCACAACTCACACCATACACGCCAAAAAATCTCCATGACCCCACCACACACACGCAGCTCTACCTTATCAACACATCAACTCCCCATTATCCTCTCCAACGCCATTCCTAACCACCACCCCACACATACATCCCAACCCCCATCAAGCCAACATCGGCGAACTTGTTTGACCCCTATCATCAGCTCCACGGACTACCCCCCATTGGCTGAAACCATGGCAACAGGTTAGGAATGGGTGGAGAAAGACGGTGGATTGGCGGGTGGACGGACAACAAAACAACATGCTTCACATTTACTTACACGCCCGTTCACTCATCTGTTCTCTGGTTTCATTTTGAATATCTTTGACTTTTACCTGCATGGGGGTGGTCTGCATTGTGAGGGTCCCATCCTCTTTCAACTTGAGCTGAACATCAAATAAGCCCTGAACATTATGACTGTATGCTTTTGGTTTCCACGAGCTGCGACATGGTCTTTTATTATCATTCCGACACAACCTCATGAGTATTAGTTTATGAGGCCTCATTGAATTCCACATTTTGTTGTTAATCACACATATACATGAAATACGACAGCTTAAGTTGAATAGAATTGGAAGTGAGTGACATAATTATCAAAATGTTTCATTCAAAATTAATTTTCACCACTGAAAGGAGAAAACACTTTGCTGGGACCCTCATCTGTTGACTCCTTGTTGATATGCAAAGATGGAAACACGCTGTCAATGAAGCTTGAAAATGTCTGAGGCTTGTGGATGTAAAAAGTGGAGCTGTTGAGGTTCCCTCAGCTGTGAAGGCATTAAATCCATGCTCAGCTCCGGCCTCCAGCGGGACAAAGGGCCGGAGAGAAAGGAGGAGGAGAAAGAAAAGGAGCCGAGAGAATGAAAAGAGTGTGGTACTCAAGGAGGAGGTGAAGAAGAGGAGCAAGGGGAGGGAAAGGTTTTGCTTCTAGGAGGGGTCAAAGGCCAAGGGTCAGAGGTCTTCAGACCAGACAGAGGTGGCCCTAGGAGCACAATGGGGTGTGTCTGTGGGTATGAGGGTGTTGCCCCACCCCTTCATGAACCAAAAAAACCAGAGGACAGACGAATATCCCCATCAGTACGATCATTGCTTTGCTTTGCTTTCCATTCTTTGTTCTTTAAAGGCAGCCAATGTGGTCTCCTGCCTCCCCACCCCCTCCTCACTGTCAGGGCAGCCACATGAGCAGGCTCCTTTTCAGAAAGTTCGGCTATGTCCACGCTGAAATTTTTTCATAAATGTTGTTTTAAAACAAAAACGATCTCTGTCCAGATGACTTTCCATACTAACACACCTGAAGAGGCATACAAACATATTCACACACACTGGGCACGTGCGAGCTGGTGTAAACAGGAAGCAGATGGTCTACTCGGCAGTTGATTAGCTGCAGAAAATACTACAAAAACAAGGAACAGCAAAGGCAGTTGAATTGTTAAAAAGCAGAATTTGTCTGTGAGCAAAGACAACAAGGTCAGTAACACTCGTATTTTGTTATCCATGTTGCTTTCACTACTGGGAGTCGAGGCTGATAAGACCCAACCAGGGAGCAACCATGCGTATATAGGTCATCCTTCCAAAGGTCTCTGTTTTTAACCGTCAAGACTACGACAGAATCCGAGTTTTCAAAGTAAAACATGACCAGTAGCGTTTCCAGAAGTCCCTGTTTCAGGTGCTCGATAACTCTGTGGATGGCAGGCGTAAACGTAGCAAAAGTGACTTTAAACTAAAACGTATTAGTGTGGACATAGCCTTACTTTTCTGCCTAATGATCCACAGAGTGATACATGTTCATTGCTACAGTGTGGGGCTGGGAGATTAACTGAAAAAGTATCAAAACCGACCATTAAACCCTCACTGAATTAATCCAGTTCGGTTAATACCAATTCCCTATGTGTGCGCTCATAAATTGTCCCCTTATAAAAATGCTACCTTGTGTTCAGTCACATGCCTGCGCCCTGTCCAACTAAAGTTCATCTACGTACACTGTAAATTGAAGCCGGCAATGTAGACGACACGAGCACAAACTCTGAGCTTCAACCAGAGCAGCTTCTACCTAAGAGGAAACCACGTTCGTTGTTCAGGCTCATTTTAGCTTCGGTGAAGACGACACTGAACAAACAGAAGTCAAATGCAAACACTGCAGAAATAATTTGATAGGAATTTGAATTTTGTCGACCCACATGTGAAAACAACTGAAGAGTCAACATGTTGTAGAGCAACTGGGAAGCCCACAGTCAACATCGCTGAAGCTCCACCTAGAGTTGTGAAAACTAATTCTTGAGTATTTCTACTCGCTCAGCACTGAATGGACCTCTGGTGACTTTATTGATCATGTCGTCCACTATGAATCCACAGTGAAGCAATGGAAACTTCCTATGAACATCTACATTCACTGTTCCCAGTGATATACACATTCATACAATAACATAGACATGATGCCACTCACAGCCACACAGTCATGTAAAGTCTCAGATGAATGACGACTATGAAATCGAGGGTTCGTGTATTTGAGTATGTGTGTGTTGGCAGTGCCTCATGGCTCCCAGTGGGAATTTCTGGAAAGACGCATGTTTGACGGGTTTGACTTTTTCAGACGAGCGTATACAACCCAGCTGGCAGGTGATGACGACTATTTTCACACGGTAACTGAGGTAAATATGCATTCATACTGATGAGATGAGATATTTGGAGTCTTTAGTGCACTTGGAAAAGAGGAAGTGTGGCTTGGCTTAGGTTTGGGAGATTAAAAGTATCTGTGATGTACAGTGTTCATTATTTCCACTTTCTTCAATCATCCATAATTGTTGAGCTTAAGGAATCTGCTACATCAAATCAAACACAAGAAAGGAGGGCAACAGGAACCCACAGTGAAGTCAAGATGATGCAAATGGACCTGATTCCTAAATATCCTTTTCCGTCCCAAATTATGGGGTATAAGCATGTTTTTAAAATGCAGGTAAACCCACTAATAAAAGCCAATTAACCCCTTTTCCACTTTAAAAACTTGTTTTGGGGCTGTGCTCACTCTTCCATACCTGGGAGCAGTGCAGCTACAGTGTTTCTGGTGTAACAACACCGTGCTGGGCAGGTGACAGGTGTGTTTACAGTGAGGGTTCACCTGTATGTTGTGTCATCAACAATCAATGCTGACTGGAGCAGGAGCCAATAAATACCCATGTACACTGCAGAGTCACTTGACCCGGGTGTGAACGCCAGCTGTACCCTTTTGCTATGCTGACAAAAGCCCAATGTCACCGGTGGAAAAGGGGCTTTACACTGAGACAAACTCTCACAGCATAAAAAAAATAGGGCATATGGTTCCAGCTGACTGCTACACAAGTGCTCATCAATATATCGCAAAGCCTTTTATCCACAGTTTCACTGCACTGAGAATTAGCGCCAATCTGCAGGGGTCCCCAGTGACTTCACCAACAAACAATGTGGGAATCCACAGTGCCTCCAGACCACACTCAACAAATCAGCATAACAGACTCAGTAAACACAGTGACAGAATGCTGCATGGTTGAAGGCCTGGCTCTGGCCAGTCTTACACAAACCTGACTCTGTCAACGATCACAGTTTTCCCTCTCAGTCACAGTTTCAAGCTGACGCATGTTTATGACCAGGTCACTGATCACTCAGCTCACATTTGGAGGTGGTCAGTGATGACCATATTGATGCTGGCGTCACAAGAAACTTCCTAAACACTGTTGATTCAAAGCCAAACAACCCTGACCACGTTTACAAGTCTGTATCCAAGATTAAAAATGGCCGCCACAATCCTCTCTAGAATGAACTGGCACAATTACACAATGTATGTGTTTTGTTTCTGTAGGAGCAGCCGCAGTTTCCCTACAGACAATCAAATGTGAGAAATGAATCAAAAACTCAACAAAAACAATGAACAAACTACTAGTTGGTGACAGTGAAACAAAATTTTTTTATATGATTCAAAAAAATGTATTATTTCAATTTCAAACAGAAAGACCTCATACAAGAGGTTCCCTTTAAAGGAGCTGTTTTTGCGAGTTTTGCTATTGCTGCATAACCAGCATTATCATTAGTGTTAGTTGTTTACTTACCAGTCTAGAAGACATGTTGAAAGTTAAGTATCAAACTTTATTCCTTTACTCACCAAGTCTCCAGTGGTGGAAAGTAACACCAACTTTAACTCTTGTTTTGCTTCTATTTCTGTCACTTACTTTCTTCGACTGAAGTTAGCATGCTAACCAGCTAGCCCCGGTCTGACGGTCGCTTTCCAATAGTTTACTCACTCTCTTGCCGAGAGTTAAACAATAAGATTAATACCACTGTGTCCATTAAATGTGTAGCTGGAGCCAAGGTTAGCATGGGTTAGCACAAAGAGCGCAAACTGGGAAAAACAACATCTGGTCGGGGCCATTACCATTAAGGCTTAGTCCTAACAGCAGCGGCCCAGGGTCGAATCCAACCCGCAGCCCTTTGCTGCATGTCATCCTCTCTCACTCTCTCTCCCCAACGTTCCTGTCACTTTCTCACTGTCCCATCTAATAAAGGCATTAAAAAGCCCACAGAAATTACCTCTAAAGCTCACTGAGTGACATGTTGTATTAATGCACACAGAATTTTGTATGAATTAAACAAACAAGAGATACCATGTTAATTAGAGAGCTTCAGAGGTGCTGGGAAGTGGACTTTGTTACCTTAGGACACAGACAGGCTAACTGTTCCCCCCTGTGCTAGGCTAAGCTAATAACTCTCAGCAGGAAATGAATAATCTAAAATGACAAACTATTCCTTCTAAAGAAGCAGTTAAGAGATCATCATGTGACTGGATTTTTTTTTTTTTTTTTTACTGCTGTGGTCTCAACAACAGTTTAGCATGAAACACATTTAGAGGCTGTGGTGTCCAGCATATCCATTACCTGCAACCATTACGAAAACCTTACTTCGCATGCAATGCTCTCGAATGTCCCCACGTACGAAGCAAATGCTGGCTGCAAGCTGGAGGAGCATGGAAGTGCAGGGGGTTAATATTTTATAAGCGCTATCTGGCCAGCATAAAATCTCAGGATGAATTTTTTATTTCTAATGGTGTGGAGCAACCAAACACCATCATGAAGCATTCATATTAACCTCGTTACCGGCCAAAAATCTTATCATCTGACCTCATGTCCTCCCATCAGCTAAATACTATTTATTGTTCCACCCTTAAACCCTCCCAGTAAGCAAAACCATCACTGCTGTTTGAGGACCGCTAAGACGGCCATTTCAGCCGGTAAATTACATACTGTATGAATGAATATTGGTGTAGAGAAGAGTTGAGGTCACGTTGAGAAAAGTGTAAGCAAATGCTTCTGTTTGATTCAATAGTTATTCATGCCAATGGCCAATGGCAGTCAGAGGAGGCTAACTCCGTGGTAGGATACACAAGTTCAGGTTTTAAAGCAGACATCAAGAAAGCCGGAAAGGAAGTGGTATTTGCTTAGCCTTTATATAACATATAAAAAAACCTATTCTTAATCATCAATAGAGAAAAATAAGAGCAACCACAGGTTTCTGCTCAGCATTGTAGCTTGACGAACAGAGGGTCATAGCTCTACTGATCCTTTTACTCTCAGTAATGATGACTTGATGAGCTTCTTTACAAATAACAAAAAGCTGCTACAAACCAACTGTCTAATTAATTGCTTAGGAATAGTATGTCTGAAGATTTTCAGTCAGGATTTAGAGTCTGTTGTGGCACAGAGGCAGCTCTGGTAAAAGTTATCAAGGATCTTCTCGCTTCTCTCTATACTTGTCCTCCGAGGTCTTAGCACTGCATTTGACACCATCATCATTATTCCAGGGACTGGAACATGTCAGTGGGCTTAAAGAAACTGCACTAGACTGGTTCAAGTCCTATTTACTGGGTAGATTCCAGTTTGTTCGTGTTAACAATGACTCTTCTGTGCACACAGAAGTCGGTCATGGAGTTCTGTGCTAGAACCCATACTTTTCATCCTATAAATGCTTCCTTCAGGAAATATTATCAGGAAGCACCAGATACATTTCCTTTGCTATGCAGATGACACCCAGCTGTATTATGAAGCCAGATGAAATTCATCAGGAGGTCAAACTTCAGGTACATCTGAAAGACATGAACCTGTAAACCACAACCTGTAATTTTTTTACTTCTAAAAATCCAGGTTAAACTGAAGTTATTGTACTTGGTCCTAAAGACCTCAGAAATACATTATCTGGTCATATATAGTCAATTATGTAAGGAGAATCTCCTTACGTAGCTCCGTTGTATCTTCAAGACCTATAATACCCTGTCATCCCAACATGGATGACCAGGTATGCCCTGAACCATCCAGGTATGTCCTGCTGCTATTGGCTGAGGCTGCTGGTGGAACTCCCATGATGCACTCAGCACTTTTTCTTTCTTCTTCTCTCTCTCCCTGTCTGTCTCTCTCCACACGTCTAGATCACGCAACTGCAGGATCTACTACCATTCAACGATTATTATCATTATTAGTATTATTGATTAGTTCTGCCATCATTGCTGTTGTTATTATTAATAACATTATTACACCTATAAGTATAACTATAATGTATTATATTATTAATATTATAACAATCAGTATGATAGTGCCTGAATACAACAATATATAGAACAATTTATAAACTGGTCTCTCTCACTCTTTTCTCTCCTTTCAACCCAGCTAATTGAAGCTGACGGTCGCCCGCCCTGAGTCCGGGAGTTTTTCCTCTGCGTTGCCGCCAGGTGCTGCTCCTTGTAGGAACTGTCTCTTTATAATATAGTGAGGTCTCAGTCTCAGTCTGTGAGGTGCCTTGAGGTAATATATGTTATGATTTGCTGCCATATAAATAAAACTGAATTTAAAGTCCAAAATCATCAAAATGTCACTGTCTAATCCACCGTTAGTCAGAAACCTGGATGCAATTACCCAGGAAACATAATGATACACTGCAATACAATACAAGGTCATGAATACTCTTTTTACTAGGTGATCTTGTTGCGCCCCCTCCTGAGTAATAATAGTATTTAAAAAGAAAGCGCAAATTAATTTGTATTTTTTGTTGACTGAACTTGGCGCAGCATTTATATGGAAGCATAAAGTGACGGTGTCTGTGCGCTGCCAAGAATCTTATCCTCCTCATATCCAGGCGGCCGGCTCTCTCCTCTCTGCAACTTCAACTCTCTTTTCTCTGTTGCCTCCTCCTATTGTCTGTCTTCCTTCCACCTTTCTTCTCTGCCATCCCTTCCCTCCACTCCCTCTCCCGGGACCAGATGCATAAATGATGCGCGCGAACAAAAACCATGCATGCACCATTTTCTGCACATAGAATGGTATCTATAGAGGAGAAATGTGCAGTGAGAGCGTCAGCGTCTCACGTATTCTCGAGGGCGAGTTGCACACAGTTTCCTAACGGAGACTGAATAAAGGACACAAGCTTGTTGTAAAACATTGTTTAGGTGTTTTGTCAGTTTTCTTGATTGTGTTAGAATTTTTTAAATCTACACAACAATAAAACTTCAATCCAAGGCTCATTTATGAGCTTTATTTTAATACATATTCATGAGTGATGCCGTTTTCCTTTTATTTCCATATGAGCCATTATTTCCTCATCAGTGATCCTTTCATTTTATCAACTGTGAAGCAGCGTGTTTGTAAAGTCTGCATCAATATAAGCTAAACAAATCAAAGTTCACATCACGGCAGGAGAGTTTTAAATAGACGGCACAGACAGGAGGAGACAGGAGGGAGAAACATGTCAGAGGAGGTGGAGAGAGGGAAGAGTAAGGAAGGAGGAGGAGGTAATGGTGCTAGAAGAAAGATTGAATTCTGGGTAACCTGAGCGGAGCACATCAGTGAGTGGAGGAGAGTGTGGCAGCCGTCAGCTGTAAATATGTGTAAATGCACAAGTGTGAAAAAAAAAAAAAAGAACCATGATGGAAAAGAGCAAGTGTGTTTTTTACACGGTAAATGAGGAGGAGCACTCATTTCACACCTCTGCACAGCCCTTATGGGTGGCACCATTTCCTGCCATTTGGGACGTCTCCTCTCAAACAGAGAGAGCGCCGCCCCGTCCCAGCTGTCATTACTCTCTGATTGACCCAGATTTATAGGGGAAAGATCAGCTCACGAACTTGACACAGACCCACTGGTCCACTGAAGCAGGGCCACAGCACAAACATCTGGGCCCCACACAAGTGCAGTCTCAGCCGCAGGCAGGGCCGGTTTAATAATCCACTGCCACGCCTCTCCAAATAACTACATCAGCAAGTGTAAGTCCATGTGTTTGTAGTGGTTATCATGGTAATAAAGTGTTTTAAACTAATTGAAGAAAGTCTGTGAAATCTAAAAAACCTCAGTATATCTTCTCAACAGACTGTTGAAGCTGTCAGTCTCAGGTCTTCATTAAAGCCTGAGCCTAAGACAGAGTAGATCTTACTTGGGTCCCTGCGTTCACAGAGGATGATTCTTTTATTGTGTTTCATAATTCAAAAAATATTAAATAAAATCAAACATTACTTCACAGGAAGAAGTTTTATTTGCAGAGTTAATGTGAATTTCTTCAGTGAAACTTTAGTGCCTGCATAATAAAGCTTCAGAAATACACAGATATACAATCTAAGAAGCGGCCTGATCTGGACTGTCATGTTGAATAATCATAAATGTAATCATAAATGTAATTTAACCAAGTTTCAAAAGTTATGACTTGAAAAACATTGTTTACTACAAGCTTGTTACAATTAAATTTAAAGAACATTGTACAATATTTATGATGTACAAAAACAAATAATAGTGATGATGTTGCAAATCTCCTCTTCGTGTAAACTGCTGAATATGACTGAAATGACTTTGAATGTGCACTTTATGATCTGACTGTGACGCCTCCTCTGTGACATGAGTAGATGGCGACAATGGTCCTGCAGCTGCTTCTCTAACTGGACGCAACACTGCTTCATGTGACAGCAGCTACCTGTTATGAAATTAGTTAACTAGCCACATAAACATGCAACCAGCCTGACACGCTGCTACCACGCTGCGTCCACAAGGACTATGCCTCCTCTGTGGCCTACTTTTACTTTTGTAATGACATGATTACCTCAAAGTTCACCTCAAGACCAATTACTGCTTCTCTCCATCTGACTGCAAGACTGGACTCTTACAGCTCTGGAGCTCTGATATTGTTTTAGATACAGTAAATAATCGTTCAAACTATTGATTCACCAACAGTAATCATTTACTTTTTGTGCAAATAATGTCAAATTAATTTGTAAAGGCCCTGGTAACTTATCCACACTGCAATGGCCCCTGCACTAAACCATGTTTAAAGGTGATTGTTGCACAATCAGAACTTAATAATGATGCAGCCATGAGCCTTGTAGAGCAGGCTGACAGCTCTGCTATCTGCAAAGGCACTCGTGTAAAGTGTGTGTGTGTGTGTGTGTGTGTGTGTGCTCTGTACTTGTACATTATTGCATTTTCTTCCCTTTATAGCTCTTAATTTCATATGCCTTGGTTTTATAAAAGAAGAAAACAAACGAGATAATAGAAAAGTAAAGCTGCAAATATTCATATCCTAAGTAGCAGAAGAAAAAACAAATTTCTCTTCAAACAATACATATTAAGTTTTACCTTTTTTTCTATTGATCGTTTTCAGTATTATTTTATGCTTATTCCTTATAATGATCATCATCAGTGGTTCTCCCACAGTCACGTCAGGAGACCGGGCTACATAACATATGAACGCCGTGTCTTCCATGCCGTGATATGACTGACACGGGTGACCGTGTCACCGTCGGTGTGTGTGCAGACTTTTAGCAGAATAAACACGCGGGTATAACGCAGAATATAACTGAATAGAAAAGCCGACATCTGCATATACGGAAGAAATTTTCAATTCGACGGCATTAGAAAAAAAAATATTTACAAAGGAAAAAGGCGGAATGACGGAAGTTACAATTAGACACAGAGAGGGCGACATGTTGCAGAGAGAGGGAGGCCTCAGTTCTGGAATTCATTTAGGGGAAAAAAGAGGAGGGGGGTGCAACAGCATGGGTCAAAGTTCAGGCTGTGTTCTCCTCTCTGACCCCGCCTGCAGCTGGTGCGACAGCCCTCCATTTTGGAGGCGAGGGTCTCCATTTTGAGAAGGTGGAACTGACTCAACCGGCGGTTATGTAATTAGGGCGACTGTTTTTTTGTTTTGTTTTTTAATTATCATTTTATAAAATATCGAAATATCTTATGGACATCCACCTCGAGATTGAGTTTGTTACGTAACTATCGCGAGAAGAGCCGCGGGAGAAGAGCGGAGCAGCGGGAGCAGCTCCCGCAGGCCTGAGCTGATCATCAGACCCTGTGTGGTAGGGAGCTGATTAAATACCCAACACGGAAAATCACACTATGATTGTTGAAATTCATGGGAAAGTCAAATTCCAAATGAAACCTATAAACCGAGAGGAGCTGCCGATGAGAGACTCAACACCTTCAGCAGCTCTTCCCTCAGCCTCCTCTCCTGGCTCCCTCCCTATTCGCCATTTTGTGACGCCTATAGCCACCAATTCATGTTATGGACACACTGCAGGAGGGGGTGGGGGCCCACAGGAAGGCGGTGTAATGAATCCATGGTTCTCATTTATAAACGGAACTAGGGTGAAGTCGGAGTTAAATGCTATGTCCCTGTTGTATAACTTAACGACTCCTGTTTCAGTTGTTGGCTTTTTTTTTTTTTTTTTTTTTTAAATAGAGGAGCCCAGACAGTGGAGGGGGCCTCGATACTCCTTTAAATAAAGCCAGGACATTACCAGGGTTGGTTCTAACGTTGTTTAAATTACATTTAACTGCATTAAGACATAATTCTTCTAAAGGGGTCAAGAACATGGGTGCTGTAGGCGTAAGGTCAGAGGCCGAGGCCGTCAGTTAGCCTACTTTACGAGCCTTTTTTGGTCTGAAATGGTGTGAACTTCTTCATGGTTCGTATTTTCTTCTGCAGTGACTGTTTAACTTCAGTCTGAGAGGCGGAGGGAGGCTACACGCGTCTCAGGATTTCCTATAGGTTATTTCCATATGTGCTGTTTCCATACTGCTCCGCGCATAAACCGCATAGTGCGGACAAAGCCAGATTTCCTGGTTCAGTAAAACACCACCTCTCTCCCCCCCCTCTCTCTGTCTCACACAAATACGTAGATACATGTGTGAGCCAGTACGCGGCCATCTTGACCAGGCAACGCCCATTTACTACAATGAGTATGCGGTCACATGACAGCAGAGAACTCACCAGAACGGAGCACATGCAGCACATACATAGGTGGAGGAGGGGTGGGGGTGGAGGTTGGGGGGGGGGGCACCACCAGTCCACATGCGCCATTACATGAAGATGGGATCATGCAGGCGGTGTGTTGGGCCGTGGGCCGCCTCAGCCAGGGACACAGCACAATGATGCCTCCACCCGAACCATCACTCTTATCTCACAGCTGCCTCCATGAGCGGTAGATGGATGGATAATTGTCGTTGAGGGTTATACAACAGAGCACTAGATGCTCCCCCCTCCCCGTAGTTCTGCTGTAGTAGAACGCACGCGGGGACACACCTCCCTCTGTGAGCGCGCACAGCCACGCGCGTCCTCCTCAGTGTGTAAACACATCCGGAGAAGCTGAACCTCTGCGCCACAGCCCCCCACTGCCCCGCACAGCCCCGCACAGCCCCGCACAGCCTCTTCAACAATAAAATTATTCTTCTCTTCATATTTAACACGGACACGGTCTGCTAGCGCGCGCTGCCAGGAGCGCGCTCCCCTCCATTCATGAAGCGCGTAAAAAAAACTACGCGAGAGTTACTACAGCGCGAGGGGGGGTCCGCACCGCGCAGAGGGAGGGAGGGGGGTACTATAGAATGTGTGCCATGAGTGCTCAGGCCTGAGACTCATCGGGGGGTCTCGGTGTTGCAGCGGAGAGGGAAGAAACTAGGTCTGTGTACTGGTTCGGCTCTCGGAGCTTTCCGTTGGCTCTCAGCGGCGGGAACACCGGTTAAACCCCCGCTCCACTCTCCACACAGGTGAAGGCTGTGGAATAAAGCAGGTTAATACACGACGACAAGCAGCCGCTGAAGTCAAGCCGAAGCCGTTCCAGGGGCAGGCTGCATTGTTTCTAATCTGATGTGGCAGGAAACTGAGACGAGTTGGCTGTGGGTTAATGAGAGATTAATACAACTTACTGCAACGTTCCCAAGTCAAAGTGAAAGGCTAATTATCAGTGCTGGTGTCTTACAGACCAAATGTAATAATAAAAGAAGCCTGCAGCTATGTAAAGCCGAATGAAGTAGCACCAGGAGATACCGCAGTATGGCGGCTGAGGTTTCAACCAGTCAGAGCCGTCCATACTCCTCTGTCATAACTTACTGTCAGACAGAGGAGCTTCCTCCCTCTTCTTCTTGTAGCCAACATTTTCAATCGTTTGTCCTTGAACATGAGTCAAAGCTTCTCCACGACTTTTATTCAAAGATGAACATTGAGGACAAACGGTGTAATTGAGACAGGCCACTCCCTGCTGCAAGATTTACAGAATCATCAAGGACAACGTTACCTTCTACAGAAAAAACAAGCTGGTTTCCACATTATTCATTTTACCAGTTGATCAACACATTTTAGAAAAACTTTATTTACTGAAGGATCTTAGAGTCCTGAGATTGAATAAACAGCATTTTGCAATCAACTAGAAATTTCTAGTCCTATTATTTGATATATTTACAATATATGGGCCTTATATCTTTCGATATGATAAAAAAAATGTAAATTTCTCCTGTCTTGCAGTTGAAACTTTTTTTTCAAAACAAAGTACTAGTACAGTCCAGAAAAAGCAAACTAAAGCTCAGCCAAAGACAAAACTCTCAAGACAAAACACAAATTTTATGAAGATGAAGAGTGTAAAAAATCATGCTTCAGTTCTAACAGAATTATAATTTCCATATTACCCCACATGTTTAAAATGACCTTCACTGCTGCCAAGATCCCAACTATTTATTTCAAACTTCATTCTAAAGAATTTTTGACAACTTTTGATGGTTTGATTACATCAACATTTTTAAAACAATAATAAGGAAAAAAAGTTTGATTAAAACTTAAAGAAAATATGACAGGTATAGAGGACTGAAAGGAAATTACATTCAGTCAGCTGCTGAGGTGTAAAAATGATTTGATTTGATTTTTTATATTTTTATTTTAACTTTAACTTTTCAAATGTGAAGGATGGGTCTGCTGTAAGTGTTTTTTATATTTCTAAGTTACACTAATGTTTTTTGGGGACATTTATAAGTCACATGTAAAACTGTAAATGAAACATTCGAAAATATTCACAAATATTTTCATCTTCATGAAAAATTGTATGAATAACAAAAATACCATTTACCATAGTTTTAAGTTTTGAGACATTAGAAACAATGTAATTAAATGTTTTTTTGATGTATTAAAGTAACAGACTGTTTTTAATGGAAATACATCATTATTCCTAAAAGAAAAAAATCTTTTAATGCTTATCCCATAAAAATTAGTCTTATCATTTTTGATATTTCAATGATACCAGGACAGAAAGGAAAAGGGTGGAAAAAGCTAATTTATGTGTGGAATCTATTTCCAACGCAGAGTCAGAACAGAAAGTCTTCCACTCAAGAGGAAAAATATTCTGTCGTTTGGTACCAAGTGACATGTGATGATGTTTTATATTATTTTAAAGCTCATCAGCACAGGTTAAAGACAGGCCCAGTTAGTTGAGCCTTTACATGTACAGTTTACTACTGGTCTTTTGGGGGGGGGGGGTTACCTTTCTGCAATATAAAGTAGGCCCACCCATATAAAATGTACTGATGTTTGTGTCATCAAGCTGATTGAAATAAACTTCAGTCATAAAAACAGAACTTTAATAATCCTCCCAGTTCTAAGATTCTACTCAGTGAAAATGTATAAATTTGTAATAATGAAATTAACACTTCTTCTGTCTTTAAAGATTTCCTGTTGGTTGAAAAATATTACTCTTATGTTTTTGTCAGCATGTGGGCAGTTTTTCTATGAATGGGATGGAAAATATTAATTAAAGGCAACTGATTGATTATTCAGAAGTCTGATCACTAAACAGGCCATTCTATCCTTAAAGGCAACACATGTCATTTCTCAACAAACAAGAAATAGCTGCTTGTGGCAAAACAATAAAAAACATGGGGGTGGAACTTTTTTTTTAGATTTCTGAAGGTTTACTTCTTGGACTGAGTGAAAATCAATTGAGCGGGGCCCAGCCTCCATGCTCCCCTTTTCAAAAACAAAATGGGGGAGAGGAGGAAGATAGGAGGGAAGGAGGGAGTTCCTGCTCCGTCGAAATGACGCAAGTGTGCGTGTGTCTGTGTGTGTGTGTGTGTGTGTCTGTGTGTAAGTGATGTCAGCCTTCACTTTGTTTTGAATCAGCACAGAGCAGGGCGGGACCAACGGCAGCCTATAGGAGAAGCAGCAAGAGAAGGAGCGTCTCCACACCACACACACACACACACACACACACACACACACACACACACACACACACACACACACACACACACACACACACACACACACACACACACACACACACACACACACACACACACACACACACACACACACACAGCCTCGCCTCCTTGGATTTCATTTCCTTGTTTGCAGCTTTGAACAGCAGAGGGCCAACTGAGTCACTCTGCTCCTCTAACTCCAGCAAAACAAGCCACTGAGAAAAAACTGATCTGCAGGGGACGTGAAAAAAGACATGGACGTTTTCATCTGAAGGAAAACCGTTCATTCACCTGAACAGACCAGTGAACACACGATGAAATACACCAAAGTATGAATCTAAATGCTACTACACCACCACTACTATACTACTACTGCTAGTAGTACATAAGATATGGAGTACAATAATAATAATAATAATAACATAACAATGCATAACTGCATATAACAATAATAATAATAATAGTTTGACCAGAATAAAATTCCTCTTTTCACATTGTTAAAATCACACCATGGGGCAGGGCCCACCCAAACCTTTTTGGGGCCCCAAATAGATCTGAGTGGTCCCCCTTCCCAGTGTCCCTCTAAACACATCGTTTAGCAGTCTCTTACAAACCTCCGAGGAAACTACAAATTATGTTGAACTATATTTACCATCTGTAAACTCTTTGTATTTCCACATTTTCTTTTAGCAACTCAAACTCAGATTATTTGTCTTATTCAGTTTTTTTTTTGTTGTGTTGTTTTTTTTCCCGTCAGGGCACATGCCTGTGACTTTCCTGGTAAATTCAGAGTCTTATTAATCAAACTATACTGTGTGTAAAACTAAAGATCCCCTCAGACATGTTTCATTCATGAAGACACTGCTGTGAATAATTATTTACATCTGATACAAGACATGTTTTAATGGAGCAGTTAAAAATTCTTAAAATCAAATCTGCTCTTTCTCCCCATGTGAAACAAAAAATACAAATACACAAATTTTGTTTCTTTCAAAGCTAAACAACAAGTAGTACAGTGAGTCTGTGGCTGGGTTAAAGCAACAAAAGCACCATGGTTCAGGTTGGGAAAAGATTGTGCCTTGGTTCAGTGGAAATAAAAAAGTGGAACATATTCTGTCAGAAAACAAACATGTTTGTTGTCTGAGATCATTTTTACTGACATGTTGCCAAACTGACAAAATATGTAAATTAACAATATCTGTTCATTATATTAATAGAATCAATTACATTTCCTGCTGAACTAATATCTGCTGTTGTAGTTGAGTTGTATATAAACATAAGGGTTCCTGCAAACTGGACAATGACTGTCCTCTAAGCTCGCTGTGATGTCACCGTGTCCTGTTTGTACATCCATGCGTTAAATTAAAGTCATGTGTTAAGTTAAAGTTGCAAAGTGACGCTCAAACATCTAAACCAAGGGACAATAAGCAGAATGTGTTTCTGAATGGTGGGGGCCTTTAAATCGTTCTAAACTGAATTTAAAACATGTTTCTGTGTGTGACATTTTATGCACAAGCCTGATTTGGCTTTCAGATGTCAGAGATAATCACTGTCTGTGTGTCAGCTGGAAACAGTTATTCATGACACTGACTTCAATGTTCAAATGTGCATGGAGCAGCTTTTCTTTCTTTATTCATTTCTGGCTAAGAAAGTTTGGTTAGAAACTGGTGAGTAAAGGATCCTGAGGGACCAGCAAACATCTTCTTATGTTTAGTTAATAACTTAACAGCTATATGGCAGATCTGAATTAAAAATAATTCAATTAAAATAGATAGAAAATAAACTTCACATGTGCAATTTATTTGTCAATTTATTTGCAGTTTTCAATAGATTCTCTCTCAAACTTCTGAGCACTGATACTGGGCCTTTCTTTAGCTCCCTCATGATTCACTTCTGTTCAAACACTGATGATTTAGTCAGTGAATGTTGTTGCTGTGTCGGTCAGGGCCTAAAAATACAGCTGTGGTATGTGTCCATCATCTCGTCAGAGTCGGTGGCATTTGTTTTCTGTCCCTCCCACAAGAATCATTTCTGCTGTTGGAGCCGCTCCTTTCATTTTCAGCTGTGCTAACTTCACCCATCAAACTGACACACACTGCCGCCGCCGCCGCCGCCGCCGCCGCCCCCCCCCCCCCCCCCCACACACACACACACACACACACACACACACACACACACACACCCACACCCACACCCAACATCACAATGTACAGCTCCTGTGACGCCTCCCTTCTCACACACACACTCGTTCCTCCAGACCACGTGAGCCAGGGCAGTGGATGTGATACGGCACACCCACTGCTTGCACACACCCACTTCGGGTGGTGGTGGGGGTGGAACATATTACTGCACTGGGGGGAGGGGACTCCGCTCTTTCTCTTCGTCTCTCACCACTTCTTCTTCTCCTCCTCCTCCGCTCTCTATCCCTCTGCTTCCTTCCTCTGCAGTTCATATGTGCCTGCATGCATGCATGCGTGCACGAGCATGTGTGTGTGTGTGTGTGTGTGTGTGCATGTGCCATAGCACATGCCAGTGTGTCAGACATGTGACCAGCAGGCAGAGCCTCCATTTTAACTCTTTGAGAATCTCAGTGCAGGAGGAGGACGAGAGGAGAGAGGCTAATTGGGGGTGGGGTAGGCGGGTGGGTGGGGGGGTTGACAGAAAGCAAACAATGAGCTAAAGAGTAAAGTGGCTAACACTGTGTTTCACTGTTAAAGCAGCTATTTACACTGTGGAGAAAAAAAAAACCCCAAAACAAACATGGCTGCCCACGTCAACCATTTTCAACAACCAGCTTTAAGCTTCTCTCTCTTTGACTCCATCCACGCTAACGCCTGCAACATGCTACGTGTGGCAACCCACGCACACGCTCCTCTGTGGGGGTGCACACTGTCATGCACATACTGTGTAGATATGTCCCTCCAACAGTGCAGATGAAGCTGTGGAGCCGTCTGCAGCGACCACACAGGAAAAAGGATATTTGTTCAAACTTAATGACATGCAGGTCACCACTGTGCAGCATGCGTCCTGCAGTTCATCTGATCATCAGTGTGTTTAGGATTGAGACAGACTGGGTAGTGACTCCCACAGACCAACATGCCAATCATCAACAAGTAGCTGCGTGTAGGCCGCGCCGCTGCAAACCTTGATGCTTCATATTTTGAGAGACACAGCTGAAGCCACAATTACATAATTGTGGAGGTTGATGGGTGTGCACAGGTGCATGTAGCCCAATCAAAGGCCTATTCTTCAAACACGTTGCCCGTCAGCACGGCCGCAACAATCTCCCTCTAAGTTTCCGAAACAACAACACCTGCGTCACACAGCAGCTGGCCAGATGTTGGCGTCAGCAGGGTTCAGGCTGCTCTGTTGAAGCCAGACTGGAACGTTTTGCGCTAAACCGCTGTGCGGCTAAAGCTAAGCTACATGGAGAAGAGTTAGAAAGTCAGAAAACTGAATCAGTGAGGTGTCTCCACCACAAGCTGCTGGTCACACTGGACCAGCTCAGGCAGCAGGGGCCGTACACTGATTCCAGCAGTGGTGTGTTCACTGCAACATGAAGAAAACGACTTCTCTGTCAGCGTTTTTTCACAAACACTCTTCAGTGTGACTGAAAGGAAGGATCAGGAAAAATGAGGCTTTAGATCATTTAGATAAAGTTACATGTCACGTGGAGATGGACGCAGACGTGGAAGTCGGCTCTGGAGGAAGCTTCCCAAAGTAATCCTGATGATGTCATCGAGGTTATCTCTGGGGCTTGAGAACATAGTCTTTTTTTAAGTGTCTCCTGTTTTCCCACAGCTTTGATAAAGTTCTAGCACAAAATCACTGCAGGGAACATTTCACTTGAGTTTATGTAGATTTTGTTAGATCAGACAAACGTGTGGTCACTCGTCATTATTGATATGAATCTCTGCTTTAACCTGAGGTCGCGATCAAATCACTCTCTTACACTCGCTCAGTTGTGTAACAGAAAAAGATAAATATGTAAATGAGAAGAACAGAGTCCGACAGTATTTAGGTGACGACGGAGCAGCTGTGAAGCATAAATACATTGTCTGGCAAATGAAGCAGGAGGAAGAGGAGGTTCTCCTATTGTTCAGAGATGCAGATCCATGCATCATATCATTTCACACATACACTGCATTACAGAATCAGTCAGCTGATCGCTGCACTGTAACCTGATCTACTTCCTGCACCTGTGGATGGTGAATTGATCTGTCGTGTTCAGCCCCCTCCTGCTCTGCTCTTCCTCTGTCTGTTGAATGTTGTGTCTGAACAGTGGCTCTTTGATTCAGGAGTGTGACACTGTGACTCCACACATTTCAAGTTTCATTCACCTTCATGCACCAGGATTTTTTTTTTTTTTTTTTTTTTTACACCTCAAAAATTCTACGCAAACATCCTGCACGAGCAAGTATAAACTTGCAGGTAAACTATGTTTTTCTCAGGCTTTACCGATGAACCTCGCAGTTGAACCCGTCTTCACTCACACAACTAGATCAAATCATTTTCTCTCAGCCGACAGCAGGTTTCCCTCCTCTTCCTTCATGGAAATCTAAAGCTGGTCAACCTCGTGCTCATGCTGACTCTGAGCCATGGAAACATGTAGAGTCTCAGTGAGTCATCTGAAAGCAGCGTCCTCCACGCTGGAGACTGAGACGCTTTCACCATTACTCCACTTTGGGTTAAAAACATCTCATTCTGTATCTAAATATAGAGCCAGCAGTCTGTCAAAGCCTTTATCAGACGCCTCTGTCAAAAGACATTCACATGGGCACATGCTGAGAGAAATCTGGAGTTCAGCGCCTGACCGAAGAGAAGCTTCAACGTGTGGATCCGACCACAGACACTGCGATTAAAGAACAAAAAAACCAAGAAGAAACAACCAGCTATGATTTGTGGGGATCTGTGGGCAGTGGATTGTTCGTCTGCATGTTGCTATAATAAAAATAAAATAGTTAATACTTAATAATAGTTAATAAAGATACAATAAATACACTGTGAAACAAAATATAGTAAAAAAAAAAAAAAAGTGTCTATTTGCACCTGGGTGAAAATAGTCACACAGTTCTAAACGTCTGCTGCCATCATGCACTTATTAAACGGCACTACAGCAGAAAGGTTTCCGAAGTCACGTGAGATAGTGCACAGAGCGACGCAGGGAGGTGGTGGTGGTGGACGAATGGGTCCGGGATCAGGACCCTCACTCAGGAGACTGAGGTTTGACTACTGTGATTTCCTCTTTAGATTTAGTTGACTTATTATCTTTTTTTTTTTAATTGTTATTTTATTCAGTGTTCAATATTTGATTTGGTTCAGTTTAGGACTCAAAATTAACCAGTTTAGGAAAGGATCATGGTTTGGGTTAAAATAGACTTTTCCCAGCATTGTTAGAAAGCTGTTCTGCCAGAACTTGAGGAGGGACTAAAACCCAGGTGTAAACAGCCACAGAGGCTACCCATCTCTGGGTGTAAATAGCACTGTTGGCTACACACTCCTGGGTGCAAATAGCATTATGATGAAGTGGTATCTTGACAGTATGTTGATTCTGACAGTGACTGGAGTTGGGACTGAACAGAGAGCCACGAGGGAACAGTTGAAACGCGGTAAGAAGATAACACTCTGAGCCTGTTTATTTGTAGATGACGTTCTCAGCAGGGTGAGATGTTAAAACATATGTAGAAGCAGTTATTGGCAGTTGTATTTTTAAACACATGTAATCCTGTGGTGGGATCTGAACAAAGCAGGCATTTGCAGCGTTTGAGCTATCAGGCAGAAAGAAGATCGCTGCAACATGTGACAAAGAAAAAAAAAATGGAGGGGAACATAAGACGCTGCATATCTTTATTAAAAATGAATAGATGTCTTTATGTCCTGCAGAATCTCTGTAATCACAATCATCACTCCAAATGGATTTTTTCAGGCTTCAAAGCAACAAAATAGACTGTCTCTCTCTCTGTGTGTGTGTGTGTGTGTGTGTGTGTGTGTGTGTGTGTGTGTGTGTGTGTGTGTGTGTGTGTGTGTGTGTGTGGGGGGACAGTGACGTCAAGTCTCCCTCATTTTTTTTTGTCTTTTAGCATCATTTACATTTACATTTGAATTTACTCATTTGGCGCTTTAATCCAAAGGAAGTGAAGGACAACAGTCATTTGAATCAGAGAAGAACTGAGACCTTTTACTGACCATGTGCTGTTTATCTCATTCCTGTGCTCCACAGTAATCTTACACCTACATGCTGAGTGATTACTGGACCTTCAGGTTAAACAGAGGCTGTTCTGGCTCAAAACACTTTCACTTTCCTCTGCATGCTGGTAGAGAAATAATAATAATAATAATAATAACAGTAATAATAGTAAACACGCCACTGATTTTACACAAGTTCACTTGTAAGTATGAGTCTTAGTAATCCTGTGAAAATTTCTGGCTGTGAGGGGAGCTTTCTAAAGATAGAAAAAAAAAAACCTTGAAGATGTCACCTCAACAGAGAGTGTGTGTGTGTTTTTATGTACGTTGACTCAGCAGGGTCTAAAGAAAGACGCCACTGGGTCACATGATGGATCAGGATCATTAACAAGAACAAGAGGAGGAATATTTTTGGAGTTTGACCAACATTACTGCTTGTGTGTGTAAAAGTCAGATTCTCTGCCTCTGACCGATCTTTTGTTAATCTATGGCTTTAAATCCCCCAGTGTCCCTTTTATCTTATATTTTGATTTACAGGTAACAAAGGAGAATTTTATTACTCTGATACAAAGATACTGCAGTTGAGCCTCGCAGCAATCCTGCTTTTTAGTGTATAAAACTACGAGTCTTAAAGTTTTTGCGAGCTTTATCATTCTTTATTTTTATTTTACGGTGTGTGGTTTGAAATGTAATTACCGACCTACAGCTCTCAACCAAATATAGTTTTCACAATAAGAGCATAAATAACACAGAAATGGAAGCCATCTTATTTATTCAGTTTGTTGAGTTGTTTTTGTTTATTCTGATTCTGATCAATGAACGCATCTCTTCTGAAACCAAATCTTTGCCAATGATCATAACAAATAATGATTTTTTCTTTTACTGCTATCAAAAAAAAAAAAATCATTATTAAAAAAACAATAATAGTCCTCAGTTCATGTTAAACAACTTTTACTGAAATGAGGCTAAAATACATCCTCCTTTAGTCATGGCAGTTGTTGTTTGAAACCTACATGTAGGTTTAGAGGTGTGTTAATACAAGACGGGGAACAGTGAAATGTGTTTGAGACCAACAACAGAGCAGCCTTCACACCGGTCTTAATATAACAGAGTTTAAGTGTCTTTGTTGAAATGAAAGAAAATTGGATTTGATTTTTTTTTTTTTTTCAAAATTGTGTTTTATTTTGATTTCATTTGTGTGTAGACTGAAGGAGAGCACTTTGTGTTGGGCTGAAGTTTTCATCAGGGTGATGAGATCATGTGACGGAATTAACCTAAATGTCTTCAGGAAACTAAAGAGATGGAGACCAGAGGAGGAAAAATAAACAAAGACAAAGTGGGTCAAACACACAGACTGGTTCACAGTTTAGACAGACGCACACACACACACACACGCACGCGCACGCACACACACACACACACACACACACACACAAGCAGAGGAACCAGGAAGAGGGCGACACAGGAAGTTCTATATGTGAAAGAGCAGCTATAGAAATTCCTCTCAGCCAATCAAAGCCCAGCGTTAGATGCCTCCCGTTCAATCACAAGCTGGATGCCCTATAGGCTCCTTAATCTCCAGTTTCTTTCTCATTACTGTTGAAAAAATGTCAAGAATTTAGCCCCCCCCCCCACACACACACACACACACACACACACACACACACACATCTATCCCTCATAGGCCCATGGGAGAAGTGTTGTGAGGGAGGTCCCATGGAGGTAAGGGTCTAAAAAAAAAAAAAAAAAAAGAAGGAGGAAGACTAAAAAGAACGAAAGACAAGGAAAACAGAGGAAGAAAAACTGGGAGAGAAAAACAACAAACTGCCCAACAGTTTGCCCAAAGGCCTGTTCATGAAGAACAGAAGCAGAGGTGGAGGAGCTGATGGATGGATGTCTGATAATTTCAGTTCGACTCCATCACCAGAGAGAAACGCTTCCGTTTCTGAGACATAAATAAAACTGTGGCTGTAAACCAACAGTCAACACCTCCAGCTCTGAAGGAGAACACATGAATAATGTCATTCAGAGATTCATGGAAAAAGTACAAGTGTTTTCATCTGTGTTGTTACTTTTTTGATCCCTGACGATGAAACATATTCCTGGTTTCCGTCCTTTCAAATGAATAGTGAATCTAAATGTTAAAGCACCAATCAACACATTTGTTTCTACAGTTCAGATTCATACGTAAATCCTGATTCTACTGTAAAAACCACCCACTGACAAAAAAAAAAAATTCTGTCATCCTTTAGCAGTTACATGTTGTCAAACTTTACCTACGTTGTTCTTTTTAAGATTTAATTAATTACATTTCAGCCAATTAACAGCTTTGAGTCAAACTTCTTCCTGTCATCATAATTAAAAAAGAATCAATTTAATCAGCCTCTCTCCCAAAGCTTCTACACATTACTGTTTGTCCTTTTTTACTTGAATTAACTGTTCCTGCTGTGTTGAATGAGATGACCAGGACTCAGTCTTGATTTGTCTCAAACCTGGTTCTCTGAGTCTGCTGTCTGCCTCATCACATTCACACTAGATAAAAAAATTTTAAAAACCCTCTTTGTTTGCACGTTACTACTATGTGTTCTTAACAGACCAAATTTATGCTGCTCTTCAATGATTTAAAGATTCCATTTCATCTTTTCTCTGAAACATGTTCCAATAAAGACACGATCCATGACTGGAGTCTGACAGCTGCCAGAAAACCTACATTTACATTTCCTTTGTTCTTTTTCATTTACACAGTTAATCCTCACACGCAGTTTTGATGAAAGATCATTTCCTTCGCTACCTGAAAACATACGGCTCCCACATTTTTGAGAAAGAGCCACCAGCCAATCACAGCAGCAGATTTTACAACAACCCTTCCCTCCACCCGACCAACCAAACAGCTCCTTCTCCCCCGACTGATCCCTCCCCTGCTCATTCTCAACCAAACCCTTTCTCCTGGATTATAATTATGCACAGAAACAATTTACATTTATGAGGGAAGAAAAGAAAGTAATATGGCTTTCATAGAAAGGGAGAAAAGAACCTGTATGTGCAGATGTCTGTGGCTGAAATGCTTTGCAAACCGAAACTGAATTTCATTTAAAATTTCATTTTAAATATTTAAAAACTTCAATATGTGCACAGGTGGGAAGCCAGTGAGGGATCATACTGTCTCAACCCATCTCCTGACACACACAGTAACTATACATGTAGCACTTTACTTTTACTGAAAACTTTTAGAGCTAAAATTTCAGTAACTTTTATTACAGTTTTATTAAATGTTATTCCGGCACGTTCGTGAGTGGGAAGCCTGTGAGGAATCCCCTCTTTGTTGCTGCATTAGTGACTGACCAACAACAAACGGAGGAAATTTTTTTTTTAATAATAATAATGGCAGTTTGCAGATAGATACACATAGTGGCCACTTTATTAGGTACAACTACACAGTCTGATAAAATGCAGTACAACAGCTCTGCTCTATTATCCACCTGTACAATTCTGTCACCTTCAGTTTTTGTTGACTTTGTCTGTAATATCTAAATGAAATCACATGTGTGTTACTGGGGTCAAAGCTGAAGTGTTTTGCACTGTACTTTATTTGTGGGTGTGAGAGGTGCAGAATAGTAGAAACACCTGAGTGTAATGCAGACCAGCACAACACAACACAACACTGTGACCAGTGTCAGAGAATTAACATTACAGGCATCACAAAAGCAGAATTTATGGCAGAATGGTTGCATTGGATTACATGAAATTGTGCAGGTGTCCGTGACTGAGAAAAGAGTGATCGCTACCTTTTCATCAGGAAATACACACAGTGGCTCTGTGATTTTTTTAATGCTACAAGCAAAAAAAAAAAAAAAAAGCTTTTTTTGTGTTTTCTCTTTAAAAATTTCTCAAGAGGAGTCAATATAGTCCCGATAATAAAAACACCTGCAGGTCAATCCTCACAAGCTGACTGGCAAAGTGTGCGCACGATACAGTCCTTGAAGCTGAACCTCTTCAAACATAAACTGTTTTCACTTCAGTGCTTGTGTGCGACCGTGATAAATTCACGCTTAATTCTTTATCTAGACATGTTTCACATTAAGAGTTTCCCTCAGCAACTTTCTCAGCCAAGGACTCCATTAAAAGCTCATTTTTATATCCCAACATATGAAAACCAGCACAAAAGTCCATTTCATCAACTGACAAAAATTGTTCCCTGATATTTGTTGAAGCGTTTTAACTTTAGATCTGATTATTACGCTTTAAGTTGGTTATGGTTTTGTTTAATTTAATAAAAACTCTCAAGCTACCAAACTAAAACATGTTTTGTACAATTAAGTGGAGTTTTTTTAAAAGATCAGGTACGTGTGTGGAGTAACTGTTACAGAAATAAACTGTGGCATAAAACTCATTCTGACATAATAAGTTCAATATTAAAAAAAAACAATTGTGAGTGTTTTCAGAGGAAAGGGAACATTTTCATGCTTAAAACATCATGGAGTCAATTAGAAATGGCAGATTAGTCCAAGAACTCAAAGACCAAGTGTAAGATAATAATATAAAAAAAGAAAAAGTCACATTTGACCATTTTTAAATGATCACTGGTTGGAAACAAAACACATGGACGAATGTAGTTTTGTAAATGCTGTAGATGTGGAGTGATCTCATTCACACCATGGTCTTATAGTAAAGCTGCAGCTGTTTTACCTCAAATCAAAAAATAAAAAATCCTGCAGATAAAAACGAATGATTTAAGAGAGAAAATTTTCTATGAAATATTCTGGTGTTGAGACGATCACAAAGTGGAACAGCTGCTCAGCTTTCACCTGGAAACCACACCAGACAAGACACTGTTTAACTTCAGCCTAACTGCTGCAGGGATACAGGACATGAGGGTGCTCCCTGTTACTGGTCGCTTTTTATTCTCTCAGTCAACAGAAACAGTAGATTCTTGTCTACCGATCTCTGTGTCTGTGTTTCTGTCTGTCTGGCCTCAAACTGACGCTCAGACAGAGAATCAGCATCAGAGTCATGTGACTCCTGCAAACTGCAACACACTCCGGTGGTTTAGAAAAGGAGGTCCAGGGTCAACTGGACGAGTAGCATTAAAGGCTGGCTCCATTTTACAGGTGTGAAGAACACACACACACACACACACACACACACACACACACACACACAAACACACACACATTCCCCTCCGAGTCTCACACACTGGACGACATGACTGTGGATGATGACCGGGGCAAGGCTGCAGGGAGGTTCTCTCCCCCATGTACATGCAGACAATCTCTCTACAACACACACACACATATGCATAGGAGGCCCCAGCAGACCCAACCCCAGGGCCCCAACCCCCACCTCTCCAACAACCCTCCCTTCCCCCTGCTCCTTTCTTTCTATTTTTATTTCTTGATCTTCACACCCCCCACCCCCTCCCTCACTGGTCATCGCTTCTCATGTATGTGATGGTGTGGCATGTATGTACTCAAATGATGTGTGTGTGTGTGTGTGTGTGTGTGTCCAATGTATTTTTAGTGAGAGAAAGCACAGGAGACGGCCGGAGTGAGGGAGGAAGAAAAAAAGAGCAAGAGACACAGAGGGAGAGTTAGAGATGGAGAGAGAGAGAGAGAGAGAGAGAGAGAGAGAGAGAGAGAGAGAGAGAGAGAGAGAGAGAGAGAGAGAGAGAGAGAGAGAGGACAGATGGTTTGAACCAGGGAGAAGAAACAATCAGAAAGATGGGGCGGAGGAGGAGGAGGAGAGAGGGGGTGGGGGTGGCTCTTTCTTAAAGAGACAGGACTCATTTACCCCTTCACCTACATAAGGCCTCCATGTATCTCCTCCCTACAATGAGACCTCCGTAATGTTCTCCCTTCAAACTCTTCTTTCTTGAAGGTGAGTTTAAGCTTGTTCTCTTTTCTTAAACTAATAAGCAGTTCTTCAATAAAGATTATTCAAAAATAAATACAAATACAAATAAAACAGTTTATCAGCTTATACTAAACACTTCTGCCTGTTCACTGCCGTTCCTCACACAATTCTCTCTAAACTTTGCAAATTACAGAGCTACTCCAGTCACTTAGTTTTGCAGACACAGAGTCAGATTAAAAACAACCAGTCTGAGCAGCAGAGGCTGAGACATCCTCACTTCTACAGCTTTTTCCCTCCACATGTTGTACCATGTTCAACACGACTCCACTCAACTCGCTTTTTGGTACCAAGTATTTCTCTTTCCACAGTTCCCCCTCGGTTGCATGAAACTGCCGTGACACCACCATCACCGAGACACGCCCGTGAACAATGGAAGATTTCGAAGGCAAACACACAAACATCTGCGCCTCCTCAGGTGACCGCTGCAGGTTTCACCAGCTGCCATACCAGAGGTACGAAGCAGGAACTGACAGAGATGTAACAGGCGCTGCACAGTCGGGTTTTGTTCACAGCGTCTTGTCTCGCACAGTGATTATGCAGTAGAGACAATTCTCTCTGACCAATCAGAAGCCTGCAGTGTTTTCACGTCACCTGCTTCAACTTGCTTGAAACCTCAGCAGAGGGGACACTAATGAAGAACCAGGAACCAGGTCCAATCCACAACTTTTGCCCGAGGAAAAAAATTGAAAAGTGAGTCGAGCTGAGCTGAGCCGAGCCGAGCCAGTACCCTCCAGTGGAAAAGGCCTTTTAGGCCCAATCCCAATGTCCCCCCGGACACCTAAGACCTGAACCCTCACAGACTTGACTGACGTCAGCTGGTATAAAGAGGAGTGGGACAGCACTTTGTGACAAATCACTTTACCATGAAGATGGCAAAACATGTTTCACACAGTTGTGGGTTTGGGACTTTTGAATTTACATTTATTATTTCCTCCCTTCACTTCCTGTTTGTAAACAAAACAATGATGAATATCTGGAATTCATCATGGGGCCATCGCAGGACAAATAACTGAGCTGTGTTTATACTGACATGCAAACTTCTTTTGTCCTGTAACGTTAATGTCAGAGTTGGTTCCTTCCATGCTTGTTTGTCTTCTTCCATTTTCTTTTTTTTCCTGTTTTATGATGGTTGAGTAACGTCTCAACGCTATGAACTGTGGGTAATTCCCCCTGCAGGAAGGCAGGGCCTCGATGCACCTGAATCTGAGGGTGGACGATGTTGTTTGAATGAGCCAAGCTCCAAAAAAAAAAAAAAAAAAAAAAAAAAAAACCACTGCATCCTACACTACCCACAATGCAACATGATAGCATCTTTTCAGTTGGCTCTCCCTCCCTGGTAGACGCCCATGTTTTTCTGCAACGCTTGTTTGAAAGTTGTAAACAAAGATTTCTGTTAAAAATATGTCGGCCTATATCTAAAGCCATGACAACTCTGATGACATCACTATGACATCATTAGGGTAATTCCCCCCCCGACCACACAAACCTCAGTCACATCCACAGAATATATGATACAATTATTTTCAGACTGAGTGTCGACGAGTAAATTCATCTCTGTGTGAAATTTAGGAAGTGGCTTTTATAAGTTACAGAATTTCAATTCAATTTTATTTGTATAGCGCCAAATCATAATATACATTATCTCAAGGCACTTTACAGGGCAAGGTCAAGACCTTACTTTGTTACAGAGAAAAACCCAACAGTTCCCACAAAGAGCAAGCAACAAGAGAACCCTTGTTTTCATGTGTTTAAAGGGGAAAAATGTCAATACTGACTTTTTTAATTTCATATACGTCTAACTGATGAGAAACATGGTTAGCACTGGGAACATTACAGCAGAAAACAGGCATTTGTTTATTAAAAAAATAATTAAAGTAGAGTTTCTAGGGAGGAAGGTTTGGTTTCCCCAGACACTGTGAGAAATAACAAAAGAGAAACTTCACACACACCAGCACATATTCCAACACAACATTAAATGTAGCCTCTACCCTAGTCACATATATTCAATTAATTAATAAAACTCCAGTCAACAAGACCAGTAACTTATACATGTGAAATGAAACCTTGGAAATGATTAACAGCAACAGATACAAAACAAAACTGTTCACAAGCTCATTTTAACACAACACTCGTTCCATTATGTTCTTTTACAGAGATACTGGCTGTGAATGAATCTCATCTTTAAAAGGTCCACACAGGGCTGCAGCTAACAATTAGTCCCATAACTGATTAATCTTTTCTCTTAGACAACTGATTAGTTATTAAAAAAACAGTGATAAATGTCTGTTATAATTTCCCACTGGCTGATAAAACCTATAATATTCATACAATTGTGAGAAATGTCAGAGAGAAGCGTCACTCTACAGAAGTCGGGGTCTGGGGATTATTCTGCATTTTTGCCTGAACAAAGAGCAAAACAATTAACCAACTATCAGGGAAACTTCCCGATCATGTTTCAGCAGGTATCTTCCCCAGTCTCTGTGTTTCCTAACAACCTATGTAATAAATGCTCTAGGTTACAGCTCGGCAGGCCGTCCAATCAAATCACAGCCCAGCTACATCCAAAATCTTTCTGTGTCCATGACGATGGAGAAATGCAGCTCGAGCTCAAGTCAAATTTAAAACACATGCATCTTCTATCTTTGAGTCACTGTGTGTGTCTGTCTGCCTTTAATTCTGCAGCTCACTCTCTTCTCGCTCACAAAAAGGCTGGAACAGTGCAGAGAAAATGGCAACGTGCCGAGAGAGAGAGAGAGAGAGAGAGAGAGAGAGAGAGAGAACACAACGGAGAGGGACAGCGAGCGAGGAATGAACATACTGTACCAGAGAGAGGGAGAGAAGAAAACAAAAAAAGACAGTGAAGGCATGAACACAGAGAGAGCGAGAGAGAGAGGGAGGGTAAAGTCAGAGCATGCGTGTGGGCGAGGGAAGTGGGGAGGGAGGGAGGACCTATTGACTTTTTTTTTTTTTGCTGCTTGCAGGTGCCGCTGCCAGACGATTGGTCGCACCCCCCTTGCTCCCTCCGCCCACCGTCCCCTCCTCCTCTTCCTCCTCCTCACCAGCCATGAGAGGAGGGGAGGGGAGGGCAAACCATGGTGTGCCTCTCCTTCTCTGAGCCTCTCTCTCTCCCTCTCTCTCTATGTGAAAGCTCCACACACACACACACACACACACACACACACACACACACACACACACACACACACACACACACACACACAGCTCCTCAGATGCATGATGTATTTTGAGTGCACTTAAAGTTGCAACAGTTTACATAATGCAAGGAAATAAGGGACACTGCTGCAGCTCCACAAGGAATAGAATAGAATAGAATAGACATCCTTGTTACAAAATCTTGCAAAATCTACAAAATACAAACTGAAACATGAAGAAAAAAATAAACAACACAAAATCTAAGCTCTGCAAAGTAAAGAGTGAAATTGGACTGAAACTGGAAAGAGGAATTCAAAACATAAAGCACCAGAATGTGATTCTTACAACATGCCTGCTGAGCAGTGAGAGGACACTTAATTTTTTTCTGAAACTGCTGACTTGCTCATTTCAGTCAGATCTGAACTTTAGCCAAAAAATAAAAATAAAAAACTATTATTCTTTTGCTAAAGACTGAAAGTTAGAGAAACACTTCCTGCACAGATGGTGATGTGTGAGCAGAAGCTTCACTGTGTCACAGTGTGTGCAGTTAAAATGTACATCAGATACCATGATGTTATGAAACCATGCAGATGGAGGATATGGACTATTCAGGGTGTTTCTTCTATTTAAATTTTCAGTCTCCGATAACAACTATTAAACCCTCTGAGGTTGCAGAGGTTTGGTCGGGTTCTGCTGGACGTCCGCCCTGCTGAAGTGTCCCTGAGCAACACACTGTCCTCAGTGAACGATGAGCTTCCTGCTTGAAGCTCCATCCAACACGAGGACTGAGTGAGAGGCAGTGAGGAATCAGGGTGAATGTAAAGGACTAAAGCAGCCTGGCTCTGCCCTGGTTCACACTGTGTTCACTTGTTGCTCTTACAGATGATTAATTGTCTCTAACTACAGACGGTCAAACCACACAACACATTTTCACATGATTGAATAACTGACAATAATGTGTGTTTAAATTGAGGCTGCAGGTGAGTGAATTTTTGAATTCACAGAGACACTGGACGTACGTGTGTGTGTGTGTGTGTGTGTGTGTGTGTGTGTGTGTGTGTGTGTGTGTGTGTGTGTGTGTGTGTGTGTGTGTGTGTGTGTGTGTGTGTGTGTATACACAAGAAATCTGACTGCGTTACACAAACAAAACCGTTTCCTGCAACATTTCCTGGGGTCAAAAATATTTCAGGATATTTCTCGATGTTAATTAGACCCACTGTGCACGTACACGCACGTTAAGAATATGTGTGGTGTATTAAATAGTGGTGCAATGAAAAATGGATATGTGTCTACATCACAAAAACATGTCTGTATTTCAGTTTACACCAGGAGTGGGCGTGGCCTGTTCAGTCGGCTCCAGGGAATCATCTAAAACTATTTCATTATGGTTCATTAAATGTTACATTCTCCCGCCGGTTTACAACCCTCCTGTATGAACTCTGATGCCAGCAAAATTTTATAATATTTTAAAAATACATAAATCAATCAAATCAAATAATAAAAGTACTGGTTCATAAAAAGAAAAAAAGTCTAAATAAATAAAGAACTGTTAAAGATCCAGGTGGAGATTTGTGTTTCACATTTCAAGTTTGTGTCAGTCATATAAACTGACAGAACAAGTCAACATAACAGCTCTCTGTTACACACAAAGCGTCACAAATTAACCACAACATCTGAACAACAGTCAGATTTATCGTCACTCCCTGCACAACTGACCGGACAAACCGTTTGTGTGTTTAAGGTCAGAGATGTTTCTCCACCACAGAAGAAGTGGTTGTCAGGGTGTGGAGCCTGGCAGAGATATTTACCTTCAGTGTAAAACTGACATGTTCAACAGAATCACTCCGGACCATTTTCAGCAACTATTTACCAACTGTCCCAGTCCCAGTCCAGTCCTGCATTTTTACATCTGCTGCTGCACTGAACGTTGAAATTAAATAAATCAGAGCCTGATTAACTGACCATAGACCTTAGTTACAGAGAGATTCCCCCTGTTTCTCTGTAATGTTATAATTTCATTTTAGGATTCATGTGTGTTGTAATGGTCGAGGGATGGAAATTAATATATTTATCTTAAATTAATTTGTTTTTCTCCTGACTTTTCTTTCATTCCTGCTTTTTTCTCTGGTTGAGCTGATCACAGTTCAGATCTACACCACGTCCTGTGAGGAGGTTTCATCCCAACTTCACTGCTCGAGTTCATGTCGTGTCAATTAGCTTTGAAAGCTTTTCAGTTCACTTGAAGAGAATAAACGTCTCAGGGTCAGAAGAACAGAAAAGCATGAACCTTTATCCTGGAACTTGAAAACAACAGTTTGACCAAGAAACACTCAGGGTTTATATCTGAGCTCCCTCCACCCACTGATGCAGCCTGAGTGACTGACAGCTGGAGAAGAGCTGGTTCATCAGTGGACGGAGGTTTTACAGTTTCTACAGAAACTGAAAGTGAAATCAAACTGTGTTAGTGGAACTTTACTGTAAAATGACACCTGAAATATCAAGAATGAGCCATTTGTTGTGACGGTGCCGACGAGACTGGAGCTGTTTGAACGTTCCACTCACTTCAGCTTCACTGAGCTGCTGCAGATACAAGATATTTAACAACATTTTACACTGCAAGAAAAATAGATTGTGAATTTTGAGGCTAATTAAAAAATGTGAGAATACTAAGACAATATTAAAGACACTCCCATTTCGTTAAACTATTACAATGTAGAGTTATTTCACAGTGTGTCAGTGAATGACGGGAAAACAGTCAGAAGCTGTTTCATGGAGCCGTGAAGGACAAAGGAAAATATCCCTCAGCCTCATTTTAAAACTATTATTTGAACAATTTGCCAACGAGAATGTGACAGAAGACTCACTAAACAAGTGGTCATGACAATATCTGATTGAAAATGCAGGGAACATCACAGGTTCCCTGCATTTTCTATAAGGTGGTTTAGGGAACTTAGAAGGGAACATAGGGAACACAAATGGGACACACACACACACGCAGTGATATTCAGATAGGGTTAGGATTGCTGCCTTAGATTTACTTTTTTTTTTAAATTCAGATTAAAAAACTGTTTTAGTCTGAGGGTGGAGGTGACGACCAGAACAGAGTATTAACACCAGAGAACTGGTTGCACAGGAAAACTAAACCAAACACCAATGGAAAATATTTTTCTTTTTTCAGTTTTGACTTGAGAAAAAAAAAAATTCAACTGCATATTCATTTTGTTTTTTGTTTCTTACAGTCTCTAAGAAAATGTGTGTTTCTCATCAGGCTCTGCAACAAAAACCTACATTTGATTTATTTGGATTTTTGTCATTTTGCAGGAACTTTCTGAGTAAAGTCAGTCGCAGAGCTGTGGGCGGCTCCTCTGTCCATCCTCACCTACAGGCAGAGCCACGATTAAGAAAATAATGCAACCTGAAGACGACATTGTCTTCACCCGCAGCCAAACTTACAACCAGTGAAGTGTGAGGAAGAGAATTCGTTGAACATGTTGGTGTCTGTTAATGCATCAGTGACACACACTCTGATCAGCTGTGTGAATGAAGGAGGAGCTCAGCCATCTCCAGATGGAGCAGGTACGGCCATGGTGAATCAGGTCACATGATGATGTTGATAATGGAATGAGAACAGGTTCTTATTGAGCTGAAGCTGTGATTACTAATTATTGAACAGTGTAGAAAACAGCAGCAGGGGATCCTCGGGTCGTGGATTTAGTCTCATCAAGTTCAATCTTTTTCTTATTTTATTTTATTGCATTAAATCTGGTGTAAAACCTGTTGAATTTTTATTGTAATAAGTGTAATTTTCTGTAAATGTTTTTTTTTGTTACATTAAAATTTAAAAACTATTATTATTGTTAGACCAGCTGTAATGAATCTGCTTGGCTGCATTTTTTTAAAACATTTTTCATGGAATTAAAAATTGAACTGAAATGCTTTTTGCTGTTGTGGGTGAGTCCCACCCTCACACTCTCTCCCTATAGGCAGTCTGTACATTTTTCTCTCTGGACAGGATGGCTCGCTCTCTCTTACAGCCCCCCAGCCCTGCCCCTGCCCCTGCCCCCTCTCCCCAACCCTTCCATCTTTTCCCACTCCTGCTGACCTCCCACAAACCTGTGCAGCCTGACACACATTTCACTCAGCCTGATGATGAATATTACAGCCGTCTCTGAAATTCAAAAGCCCTCCATCTCCATCTTACAGCAGCCATTTCTGACACGCATTCACTCACACACAGAGACACACACACAGCTACGGCGTACATGTCCATAGCATGGTCAGGGGTCACGGGTGGGTCCAGGACAGCGCCCCCTGCAGCCTCCAAGGGGTTAACCACAGACACTTATAGAGCAGAAAGAAGGTATGGAACCCTAGAACTGCCCCCCAACCTCCCCCCACATCCCGTCCCTTAAATAAAGGGTTCAGTTCCTTCTGAACACCCGCCCCCTCCCACACAAACACACACCTCCTCCTATGTCAGAATAAACTGCACACACCAGCTACTACACGCTCAGCAGCATTAACGGACCTGCTAACTTCAACATACAAGCCTGGAGTCAGATCAGAGAGGAAAAGATCAGCATGAAGCCAAGCAGCAGCTTCCTGGTCTTCAGAGGGAGCTCATGATTTCACTTATTTGTTTTTTTTTTGTGTTAAAGCAAAAAAAACAAAAAAGTTGCCCATTTGGTCAAATTAATGTTTATTAATAAATACACCGCTGCTGTTGTGTCACAGCTGGGCTGTTTTAAACATTTACTTAGCAGTGCAGTACATTTGTGTTCACTCAGGCATCGCCCTGACATGTATGGGTACAGTAGTAGAGCAGATGTTTGACATAAATATTTAAACTATAATTTTTGGGACATAATTTGGATAATTTGGTTCTCGTTAGCTGAGCATAAGAACGGCCATTTTAAAAATGGGGCTTGCAAAAATTGTTTTCCATGGCATTAATCCTCTCCACACTGCAGTCATTTTTAAACTGGAACACTATTTAACATTAACAGCTTTTGAAGTATCCTAGCTGTGCTGCTACAGGGTGAGAGCTGGGCGCAGAGGAGACCCAGTGAGGAGGAGAAAAAAAAAAAAACAGCTGCCTGTCTGTGCAGTGTTCCTGCTTCATTCATAGCTTCGCCATTTTACCCTCACTGCCTGACGTGGAGTGACTCCTCTTTGCGTGGAGGCACCACGTGTTGTGGAGCCACTGAAGGCCTTGACTCACCCATGGTGGCCCCACATCTCACAGATCACCTTTATCATTATGGCTCGTCAAGGTTATCACAGGGAAAACAGAAAAAAAAAAAAAAAGGGTCTGGGACACTGCACACAACATACAGCACCACCAGAACCATTTACTGACCCGCTGAGAGATTTTAAGAAATTACAGCCTGCTGCCATGTTGGTTCCCTAAGCATGACGAGTGACCTGTTTCTGCAGTTTGATGATAATTGTGAGATCCAGCCTCACTGCCAAAACGCCATTCAACCCCAGAAAGACCACAATGCTGGTATTTTGCGCCACAGCCATGTTGCAACATTTCTGGTGCAAAGCATGTGCCCCAAACCAGCTCCAATTCACACATTCAACCACAGTCACACAAAACACACAGAAATCCTGATTACACATTAAATTAAAATTCATTTGAAGCCAACAGTGAACCAACAGCATGAAATCTATGTCCACTGGCCATTTTGATAATGCGACACACACATGTGGCCAAACAGCAGAACATGGAGAGCTGAGCTCACTGCTCACCTCGTATCTGTGCCAAAGGTTACAGTCATGAAAGATGGTCTATAGGCGAATTCCATGATACTGTTAAAAGCAGGTCAAGTCTGGCTTTTAACACAGAGCAGCTGATTTACAATGGAGCCCAGTTTATCCCCTGCACCAAGGGAATTTCATTAAAAAAAAACACAGCTCTGAGCTACAGGTATATTTATTTCCATTAAAATGTTTCACAATCATGATGTTTTAATAGGCAAACATTTGTTCTATTTTAATTTCACAGCTGCTTAGAAAACAGGTCAAAACATTTAAAAGAAATATTACAATTATTGCCTGCAAAAATTAAAAATACACAGCTGTGTTTTTTCATGAAATTAGTCAGATCTAAGTGAAGCTTTGTGTTGAATTTATTCAACATTTTTTGAAATAATTAAGGCTCCATTACGTCACACAAAATTCAACTTTACATTCCAGCTAGAAATATTTTTTACCAAGCAAAATAAATCAATACATAAATGGATATATTAATAACTATCAGAGTGAATTTAACGTAAATACGTCATAATGAACAGAATCAGTTTTTTAAAATAATTTGCAGCCACATATGAAGGAAATCCAAACACGTAGATGAGTACATACGAAAATCTGTCAAAAGCTACAAGTATGGGGGAAAAATGCGTTTACACAAATACTTTTGGGTCATTCATTTAAAACTCAGTTTAATGAGTTTCCAAACTAAACCATGAAACAGCCACAGAACGCAAACATTTGCCAAATGTAAATTTCCCAGTGCATTTTCCAAATCCTGCCGGTGTGGCTGTGGGTGGAATGGGTGGACCTGCAGGACGAGGGTGAAGCTTCATCTGATGAGTTTGCAAAGAATATGAATGTGTACGTGCTTCACCCTGCACCACTCCACCACAAGCAGCGGTCCAGGTGGAGGCAAGCTCCAGCTACCCTGGGCTACACAGCACGGCAGGCAGCTAGCTAAAGCTGTCACAGTTCACTTCCACAGCAATGGCCGACAAAGTTGAGGCTCCGCACAGTCACACCAACAAAAACACAAGCAAACCCGGCCGCCACGGCGCCGAGCTCGGCCTCCACGTTTCAAAGCGGAGGGAAAACACATGAGCACGTCTCAACGTTCGCTCTTATTGCAAATTAATGAGTGAAACCGGGGTGTTCAGTCATAGTCCATGAAAAGAAAGGCCTGGACAAGGTGATGCAACACATGAAAGGGGGGTTTAGAGAGAAGGGGGAGGGGTGACATAGTGCTGAGCACTGTTTAGTACCTTTGCTTCTTGGGGACGGAGTGCTCGACCTCAATGCGTTTCCCTTGAAGCTCCACTTTACCTGGAAAAAAAGACGGGTTCTGATCAGACCGTGGCTACATGCTAACTGTTTACTAGCTATTGCAGGCCTATGAGGGGGAAATGAGCTGTATTCAGGGCATGTAGCTAAAGTGAAGGACCCCTTACAGCTAACTTTTTAGAACCTGCTATTTATTAAAACACAAAGGAGGCGTTAAAGCGAAGCTGAGAGGCAGCGCAGAGGAGGACAGGTTCAAAGGGCCCAAACCAGGACTCCAGAGTCATGGCACAAGTGAATGGTTCAAGCTCGTCACTTTGAGTCACACAATGGGCTACATAAATACACACAGATACAAGACAACTGCAACATCACAAATATTAAGTGTACCCTGTGGCCGGTGGTGTGTGTTTTAAAAGAATTACACTCCATGTGCCTTGGGGAGGGAGGGGGGGGTTGGGTGTTCATGTTCGTGAGGTTTCATGTAGAAGAAGCGGAGGGAGCTGACTGGCATGGCGACCTTGCCTCTTCACGTTACATATGTAGGAAATAAAGAGGAGTAAGCTACAAAAGCGCAGAGGAGAATCAAGCTTTTGCGCTGAATGTGCTGCTCGTCGGCTCGGTTCGGATTCTCAGCGGTGTGAGGCCTGTTTCTGATGAGTGCACCGGGTAAGATATTTTTCTATCTTTGTCATAGTGGACTGTCGGCTTAAAGGGGGAGGAGAGCCAACGAGGCTTCATTCTATATCACAAGAGAGTAGTGAACCCAGTGCAAGGCTGCAAGAAACCTGAATGCCACTCACATGCACGTTTTAGGAGAAATCGCAGAAGCCTGAGTTGTGCTATAAATAAATAAAATAATATGTCATTCGTTAAACAGCAATATAGTGAAGGAGTGCTCCGCGTTTCCACGGACTTAGTGTATAGCTTTACGTTTACACTACGTGTGTCCCTCCCCCCTTGCAAAAGTTGAATGGCTCCCCTGGGTGTGTAGCCCTCCACACACCACGATTCATTAGGCTAGCATCAATAAAAATAATTGTGTGAATTTATTTTTAACCGAAGTGTTTCATGCCGTAGCCTAGAAGCGTCGGAGGTGGACGGGGAATGAAACTGGGGCACGCCGCCGAAGGTGTGCATGCAGCCGGGGCTGTAACCGGCATCTACCGCTGTGGAATGAATGAAACTAAAGGTGTATGGGGGTCTTTGGCGGTCAGTAGTCCACGGTAACTCACCAGAAAACGTCTCGATTGCCTTCATGGCCCACTGATCGTCCGGACAATCCACAAACGCATAGCCGGTTTTCATTAGAAACTGTCCGGAGTATGGGATCTTGTGGTCGTCAAAGGTTTTTCCTAAGTCCTCGGCAGTCACGCTGTCGCCTAGATTCCCAATGTAAAGCTTGTGCATGGTGGAAATTGTTTTTCCAAGTCCAAAACCGAAAAAGACAAACCCTGGAGTAACTCAAATCGAAGCCACCAAAAAAAGTTTCTCTCCTGAATCTGCTAATAGCGCAACAAGATATTGTCACACTTGCCCCACTACCTGAAAGTGGAAATCACGCTAGATCGCAAGACTATTTAAAAAGAAAAGGAGTGGGTACCAAACGCGACAAATAGGCTATTTATTCTCGGCCGCAGAGTAAAAATGAGATTTCAAAAGTGTAAAAACAGATGATATTGAATTTAGCTGTAAATCCAGTTGAATAAGTGGAGCAGGAGAAGAAATGAAATCCCTTGACTTGCAGCCGGCCCCAACAGACGAATAAAGCAGCAGCCTATAGCCTTTCTACCGCACTGTGGAGGAGGTGGGTTGTACTGGGTGGATTTGATGATGGGTCTATGGTGGAAGAGTGGGAAAAACTATGGCGGGATCAAGTCGGGAGAAATGTTTTCCTCTCTCTCCGCCTCTCTCTCTAGTTTTCTACCCTTCCCTCTTTCAGCGATCCGCCTGCTGCCGGCGGAGGGGTGACGCCGCCCCTCCACCGACTCCAATTCACGTTTTTTTTTTTTTTTTTTTTTGTTTGCAAAGAGGAAACCACGTGGTCTATTTGGAGTAGGTTAGAGACAGGAGGGAGGGGGGGGATGGGTGGGGGGGGGGGGGGGGGTCCCCATCTTATCCTAGGGTTTTCACCAGATGAGCGCGTGTGCAAATGTGCGCGCGCATGGGCACACGAGCCAGAACCCCGGACCGTGCACGCTCCCGGCTCTACTGTATCGTGCACGGCGCAGTTCGCTGTGCCGCGGCTTTTATGCAACATGACGCACCGCGCACACGCCTGATCCGTTTCTGCTCGCACGGGCGGAGATTGGGTCGTATAGAGAGACAGACTTCCTTCGCTGCACTGTAATGTAAGCAAAATAAGCTGAGAGCGGACGGCCTCTGGGCGTACAACTGTGTCTGTTGCCGTAACTCACTTCGCCCTGTGCTGAGCAGCTCTGAAGGCCCAGGCGGCCAGAAACGCTTCATATTTAAATAACAAGGCACCGCCTGCTAATTCTGTAGACGAGCACCCACACCTCTCAACTGTTCCCGCCCTCTGGATGAATATGATAAGTGGTGGAAGAAGTTAGTTGTCATGAGTGTTACATAAATGACCTATGGTGAACCTCTGGCTGTGTGAGGCGGCGGAACAAAGGGCTCAGAGCCCCCATTTTCGCTTCAGGGGCCGCAGTGGTTCTGCCACTGCGACCAGGAAACCTTCCACTAACTTTGATACATTGTCGCCCACGCCCCGAGCCCCATTAAGAGCAACAATGCTCCCGATATGGCGGCGCTACAGTGTAACTACAGCACCCAGCCCAGGCTGGAGTAGCAAGGCGGGTGGGGATTTCTGTAGCTGATACTTGGCGCTAAACTGCACCGCCCCTCTGCGTTTAAGACACTTTATAAAATTACCGTGGTAACACTCGCCCCCTGAGGTCACGGCTTCCAACAGGCGGCAGCCAGCGTGGAAATACAACTTCAACACAGAGCCCGAGCAGTCGTGCTAGCTTCTGCGCCTCGTCCATTTGATCACGTGTGTGTGTGTGGGGCGCAGAGGAAATAACAGTGTGGCGCAGTCGCTGGGATACAGCCCCTCTGCGTGGAAGAAGACTTCTCAAAATGGAGGCAGTGACTGGTGCACAGGGCCTGCCTCTCCCCCACACACATCCACAGAGTTTGGCTGTGGTTCACGTTGGCGCTCAATGCGTCCAGTGTGTGCATATCTCACACTCTGCTGTTTTACATTTCGCAAGTGTGGATATGGGTTTTAAACGACTCTTTCCTCTCCGTGAGAGGCCACAGAGACTTTGTACAGGGCCCGGAGACAACGTGCGCGCCAGCTTTGTTAGAAAATGGCTCCTGTACACAAAATGGATCCAAACCCTGGAAGAGGTTGAGCTGTAACTGTTACCTCAACATGGTTGACGTTTACAAACGAGAGCTTCGACTGTAAAAACACTATTTCCCAGTAGCATACAGGAAGAAATCCGCTGTTGTGCCCATATTTGGTTGCGAGTGCAGTATATGAAATTAAAAGCTCTTATTTTGAATATATTCGGCTTGTTTCTATTTTGCGAAGTGGCCATTTGTTTTAGTATCTAAATTTCTTCAAAATAATTTCAAGCTATGATTAAATGTATCTGTTTTATTGTTTTATATCAGTTCTGGAAGCATATAGACTATAGCCTGTTTAGGATAGAGTGAAATACATTTATCATATTATTCTTAAATTAATCTAATTATCATATCCAACATTAAAGCCATAAACATGACACATCTCAGGCACAGTAATATCTTTATTGGCTTAAAGAGCCTGAAGTGCTGCATGGAGCAGAATAATAACACAGATTAATACTGTAATTATGCAGTAATTACAGACTATTTAATATAGCATGATTGTTTAATGCTAAAGCTGCTATACAGTCACCTAGAAACTCCCCTTTAGACTGGTGTGAGTTTTGATTCTGTATTAAATTTCTGTGAAGCTGCACTAAATTAATTTTACCCTTTCCACCCTTTCTTCCTACCTCTTCCACCCCGGCTCTGTGAGAACATTCAAGTGAAGTTTCTCATTGTCCTGAGATGGCTTGAACTCCTCTCCCCCTCCCATTTGAAACACACACAGGCTGGTCACAGGGGAGCTGGTGGGGTCACAGGCTGGGGCTTCCAGGGGTCAAATAACCACAGAGGATGCAACATATTTTGAGGCTCTTGAATGAAATGAGTGTGGGTGAGCAAAGATAAAAGATTAAATATTTTCCACTAAAACTTAAGACTACAACAAAAAACAGTAATTTTATAACTAGCTGTTTATCTCAGGTGACATTTTCTCAGTGTTTGTATATCCCATGAAAACCATTTGTTACACAGTGTTGCAGTGATCTATATGTATACATTTGTGTGTTTTTGGTCCACAGTTTGTGTATATACATTATGAATAATGAACAAATGGACATTATTCTTCTATACAAATTTCAAGCTTTTCACAAGCAAATCAAATTATTCCAATGAATAATAAAAAATATTAATGTTCCTCAGTATCCCATGACCACACAGCTGTCACTGCCCTGCACCAGACCTCAGAGAAAGTTTGAATGTGAATTCAGTGAATGCTGCTTTTCTTAATGAACTTTATTTATCACAGCCAGTAAGACTTGAAGAAGTTACGGTGTACGTCAGAAGTAAAGCTTGTTTTTCATCCTGATATCAGAAAAAATGGTTTAAAGATAAAAAGATTTATAAAAAGAAAAATAGTCCATTGATCCCTATAGGGAAATTGTGTCCCATTCCTCTGTTGGTACCAGGGAATTCTCCCCTTATCTTACCTTTAACCCCTAACAACAGAACCTCTCCTGGTAAAACATGTCTGTGGTCTTTTCTTATTTTTTCTTTTATTTGTTTCCAACATCCCAGTCGTCTACAGTCGGTCTCTCTCAGGTGGTGTGGTTTAACATCAGGGTCAGTAAATCCAAAATGCAACAGGTGCATCAGGCTTTCATGACTAAAATAATCACCACTGGTGTAGAGTTTAGCCTCTTTGGCTTCATTATCGTTGACGGGCGGAGTGTGACATTGTAGCTGGTTGAGGTGGAGCTAATTTTTAGAGATGCAACTAAAGATTATTCCACAAATTATTTATTCTCTGAACTATCAGAAAAATGTTCATCACAATGCCAAATGTGCTGTCATCAGATGTCTGATGTTTTGTCCAGCAAACAGCCCAAATCCCAGAGGTTCAGTTTATTTCACATACTTATATATTTTATATTATGTTGGCTAATTTAATCTGTCACAGTGCATCATAGTCTGTAAAAACCATAATTGGTCTTAACAGGGAAATCTTAATCTGTCAAAGAAACAAATGTAAATGTGAGTATAATGTAGCAAAAAGTAGCAATAGTCAATAAAGTGCAAGTGCCTCAAGATTCTACTTAAGCACAATACTTGAGGAAATGACCATAAATTCCTCCTTTTCACACCTTAGAGGAAGAAAAATAAGGAAATTAGTTTTTTATTTTTCTACTCATGCGCTTCCTAAACACTGCCATCAAAGGCATCACAAGACCCTGTCAACAGACTTCCCTTGTGTGTGTTGGGGGAGGGGTGGATAGGCGGAGGTCAAAGGCTGTGGAGAAACAGGGTGAATTGGGCGGGAATGCAGAAGGAGGAGACAAACTGCCTCGGGTGATGCAGAAGGGGTAACGCTGAGCTTTTCTGCTGCTGTGTCTTGTTTTGTTTTTGTCCTTCTCACTCATCACGTTAGCTTTGTGCAGTCTCGTGCTTCTTCAAATGTTGTGTGAGGAGGTGAGAGAGGCAGAAAAAAGTGACGGTGGAAGAATTACTCAGATCTTCGATTTAAGTAAATGTGAAAATACTCTGTTACATGTAAAAGTCCTGAACTCTGAACTTTACTAAAGTAAAACTACAAAAGTATCAGCATCAAAATGTATATGAAAAAAATGAAGGTGGTGGCCATGCAGAATGGCCCATTTCAGAATAATGTGTATTATATGACTGGATTATAATTATTGATGCATTAGTAGTTTTAATGCTGGTGCTAAAAGCCAATATTCAACTATTTCATATAGTGCTGGCTTGCTTTAATTTATATAGCCAATAATAACATATCATAATTTGATCATTGATCATCATCATGATCAAATTTTATATTAATAATTATAGACGAGTCCTCCAACCTAAACAACCACATACGCTGTTTGTCCCTGATCCGTCCTGTTGCAGCACCTCCGGAAACAGCCGCAGATAAAAATAAAAATAAATGACTGACTCTTTTATGATGACACAGTGATATGGTAAAAGTCTGGTCAGGTTAAGCTACAAAAACAACTTGGTTAGGTTCAGGGAAAAGACTTTGTGAGGGCTAGAGGACCTCCGTCGTCACGGTTACACTGATAAACATGTGGTTAAGGATACAGCGTGATCAGTGGCTGTGTTAAAGTCCAGTGTTTTGTGGACCCATCCGTCTATCCCCACCTCCCTACACAAACCCTGTCACCATATAACAACACCACCTGACTCCCTCCTTTGTTCTCATCATAATTACCATGGCAACAGGACGCCTTTGTCACTGCAACGGGAAGGTGACATTTTTGGGCATTTCTTAAAAAGACTGATGCTTCCTCACACAACTCTACATGTCGCACAATAATAAAAAGTAGCTATGGTTAACTGTGGGTAACTACAGGTTGCTATGGGTAACTAACTGTAGGTTAACTATGGGTGCGCTGTTGCACAAACGCAAAAAACCTAACAACCTGTAGAGTTCTTTTTTAGGGAGGACAGTCCAGACAGTGCAGTATTTGCCTGTGAAATGTAGTGGTGAAGTATAATGGAAATATTCAAGTGAAGTACAAATACTTTACATACTGTACTCAAGTACATGTACTTCGTTATTTTGCACTGATGTTTCAATCAAACTTTATGTGACGCTGCAGATCAACAGAGCTGCCTCAAAATAATGACATAATTAATGCTGTCACTCATTACACTGCAGCTTCTCCTGTAGTGATGCAGAGGAGAGCGAGGGTTAGGACAACGATCAATCCAGCCAGATGTTTCAGACGGAGTCACACTCCAAAGTAACAGCTGTCTCCCTGGCAGACACACAGTATGGATATCTGCATGTTTGTTGATGGTCACTTCTCTGCCCGTTCAGCAGCAAAATCAAGTCACATGTTCATTTCACCCGGAGCCGAGCCCTCGGGGAAATGTAGTGTAAGCTCAGGAGACATTTGAAGCATTCCAGTTATGTGCAGCTTATAACTGAAAGATTAGAGGAATCACATTTTATTAGAAAACCTACAGAAGAATTACATCTGTCTCTGAGGTCAGCAGTGAACCTGACACTGATTTCACCTTTTACCTGCATATTTAAGTCTGGTAATATTCTGTCTCTTTATTATTGTCAACAAGTCCCATGAAAAGACCCAAACGTGTGTGTGTGCATTGATATATCTTATTACCTTGTGCCTAGAGCTCCACTGTTGTCTAGAAACTATTAAAAACATCAGTGAATAACACTGGGCGACATGTTTCTTCTTCATGAACACACAGATTGTTTATTTTTGACTCTCTCTCACACACACACACACACACACACATACACACACACACACACACACACACCACACCGTCCCGCTGCCCCATATACTCACTAGAGCATCAAATGTGGATTAATCCGCTGCTTAAAATAGTCCCCAGCAAATATACTATTTGCTCCTGTTTGTTTGTAGAAAAGTACAATGAGCAGCTGTTAAAGGACATTTTTGAACCTTTAAAAAAATTAGTTTGGATTTTTTCAAAGATTTGTCATCAGTATGAATCAGTGGAATTTGAGCTCAGAGCCAAAGACGCTGCAGTGAAATCAGAGTGACACCTCGTTGTTTGTGGTTTTCTTTATGGGATTTGTTGACAGTAAGAAAATCATAGCAGCATTACATGGGAAAGTTGTAAGTTTCAGAGGTCACAGCAGCCCATCAGTAGAATATCTTTAGTATGATCGTGTTCGGTGACTGGACAGCAAAGGCAAACAAAAATAATATTTGTCATATTTCCAATAGAAACAGACGTCTCAGGACCAGCTGATGCTCAGTGGAGGATTTGCAGGTAAAACTAAAGCTAGAATCACCTGGTCACCTGGTCTCAACAGTCTCTCCATGCTTTAACTGCATGATAAATCCCAAACTGTGATTTTTTTCAGGAGGTACCAACATCTTGTGTCCATCAGTGTCTTCCTGCAGAAACAAACAGGACAAGAGGAGAGGAGCGGTCCTCATTAAAACGGCCTGTACTGTAATGATGAGGCCACTCAGGCTGGAAAAGTCACTTAGGCCCTGGTTCAAAACCACATAATGAGATCTGTGCATCGTAGCTCCGTCAGTGAACGGGAGAACAGTTTATTGTTGTCTGTACATAATTTGTTTCATGATTTATGGCTCAACACATAAAGACACTTGGCATCTCTGATATTTAATGGACAGAACGTATAAATATTGTGTTTCAGACACCTGTATGGAAACTCTACATCCATCCACATCTGTATTTTCTGATTGTTCCTTTAATGAGTGTTTTCATTTGTACATCCAGACTCCACACACACTCATGCACTTCCTCCCTCTGCTGTCTCCTCTCCTCAGATCCTCTCTTCACGCTGTGTCAGATGTTGAAAGAGAGTGAGCTGCGTGTCAGTCACGTGCGAACCTCCTTCCTGTCAGTAGTTCACTCCTGTTGATTGCATGTATTCAAATGCTCTCCATGCATATTTACCTCAGCGAGAGTGGGAACAGGATGTCTGCCGCGGGACTAATGAGCTCCACCACCACTGTGCACAGACACATTGTTAGTGCCTGTATGTTGTTCCTGTCCATTTTACCTTTTCTCCCCATTATTCCCTCCCCCTGGCATCCCTCTATAACATGACTGCAGGCTGACGCTCCAGCTGCTTTCACCTCTGGCTCCCTTGTTGGCTGCTTATGTTTATAGCCCAGAAAATGAAGTTGTCCGAACTGTTGGTCCAGCAACGGTCTGAAAATGTAAATGCAGATATGTACAGACAGTGTTTGCCACAGTTATTGTTTTTGAGTGTGTGCTCATGACGGTGTCTGCTGCACATGCTCATTAGAAAGACAAAAGAACACCTGTGACAGAGTTCTTCCCTCAAGTGGACGCTTGGCAGGAATCAGTGGGTTTCATCACACACGTGCTCCTGCCATCACCTGACATCCTCGAAACCAACCTTCAATAAATGAGGTGTTACAGAACTAATCAGTTTCATCAAAAAAGGCTTAAAAAGACTTTTGATCTCATTATCTCACATCAACTTTCAAGAATGCAACACAGAATTTGAGCTGATCTCACCTCAGGCTCTGTTCAGTAGCTGTTCTGGAGCTTTTGATCATATGACACAGTCTTCATCAGCAGAGGGAGAGAGGGAGTAACTGAAGAAACACTGGAGATTTCAGCATCTCCATTTTAATGACAACTGGGTATCTGCTGATGAAGATCATGTGATACAATCGAAAACTCCATGACGGCTGCTAAAGGGACCATGAGGTGAGATTATTTCATCAGCTGATGATTTCAAAATCAAGAATTAAGTGATTTCAAAATATTGCATCAATCTGTACTCAGACACATCTCAGTTAAAACACATCACTACACAACACGCTCATGAAAAAGTTAGTCAGTGGAATTAAGATGTTTTTGTTTGTTTTTGAACAGTGGAGCTGTATCACTGATGGTGAAGTCAAACTAAGTTCATCTTTGTTCCCAAATGTGTAGATCAGCATCTACACAGGGAGAAATAAGACTATGAAATATGAATATTAAAATATAAACATGCTTCATTTACTGCTGCAAAATGTGTGATTCTTATCAATTGAAAAATGGAAAAACAAAAGAGAAAAAACTGACTGTAGTTTCAGTTTCATTCAGTCAGAGGTCAGTCAGTCATTAAACCTGAAATGAACCAGAATCAAACTGATCTGGAAAATAGTAAAATTGGTTTGATAGCAACAGATGTACATAAATTATTTTAAACATCTAAAATCACGGTATAACAACCACTGAAACAGTGTCATGATTTATGAGGAATAATTTCTCAGTGGACTGAACAATAACAGTGGAGATGATTTTTCATTTCAAATTCTGTTAAAAGAGAAATGAGTCAAAAGACGCATCACCTCATTGGTTCAGGTGGTAAAAACACCAAACGGTGGTTCATCTACATTTCATTTTGTTGAAATGATGATGAACCAGACTCCTCCTCATTCTTCACACTCACACTGTTACAAATAGATCAGTATGAAATTAAGATCAGTGTGAAATATCTTTCTTTAAACACCTGTACATTGACAAAACAGAGATAATTAAAAACAATTTATTTCTTTACAGGAGGAAACATGAACAAAAGTTTCAGGATTAACTTACGTGGTCTGTGGTTCTGCTCATTTTATCACAGTTTGTCACCTTTTGGATATGAAATAAAATTATTGTTTTTTGTGTTTAAACAATTGATCTACATTATTAAACTGTTTACTTTGGTTAAACACACTGGATACTATCGGATCCTGGAGTCAACAGCACAAACCTTTTTCATGTTGTTTATTTTGAAATAAAAAGCATCATTATCAGGTCATTTCTCCAAACTGCTGGACCTGTAAGTCTCTTCTGATGTTTGCATGTCAGAGCATTCAGTTACTTCCACTGCATTCACTGGATTTGGTGTAAAGCACTTTTTAAAGGTCCACTTCAGAGTTGTTTTAAGATCAATTAAAAAATAAAAAAAAACACACACCCGTGACTGAAATGTTTTTTAACAACAAAAGTTAAATTAACTTTGTTAAAATTCTTAATATTTCAAGGTTCAATTGTTCTAATTGATCTGTAAGATTCAACTTTCCACATCACACTTTCTAAGTTGTGTACTAGGCCGTGATTGGCTACCCAACCTGTGATGTCACCAAATCATTTTGTACATAAAAGTGTACAACAGTGATTTAAGATGAGCACAGAGAAACTTAATGGTGAATGTGAAAACAAGCTGTACAGACAGTTAGCGATCTAATGATCAGAACTGTGTTAAATGTTGTATAATTAATTTATTTACACATTTATTTACAAAAAAAATAAATAAAATGAAGACAGTTTGGCTCAACCTGGTGTTTGTTTGTACAGACCAGAGAGTAAAGTCATAAAATCAAGGTTAACTGATTTAACTGATTATCCAAAAAAAAAAAAACAGACTAAAAAGTTCAACAAAACATCCTCTGCTCAAGATCCACTTACCAGCTTGTTCCTGAGCTTTCAACCAGCTCCAGAAAAAAATAGCAAGTGAAGTAAAGTATAGTTCTGTCAAACTGCTATTTCCTAAAATGACCTTTAATGCTTAAAAATTACACAAAAAACAAATTCATATTCATGGTAAAGAAATTGGACCTTTGCATTTCATTTTCTTATTTTCACTGCAGGCCTCTAAACTGGAGTCACACTGGTTTAAACTGGGATGAATGTGAACTGAATTTTTTGAACTTTTTGGTCCTGAACATTTTGTTTTCACAAAGATTTGACTTTCTGTCACCTCTAGTCCCCCTAACAACATCTAGATTTGTCGTACAGATTCCTCTGTGATTTGAAATCATCGCTGTCAACTCAAAAACAACTGACACTGCTCTTTCTTTGGAAGATCAGAAACACTGGGTCTCTCGGTACAAATGTCATATTTATAGACTTTCATTTGGTTTAAATTCATACTTCTGTTTTCAGAGACACTAAACATGTCAGGCTGAACTGCAGCGACATTTCCATCTGATGAAACTGTACAAAAAACATAAACACTTCGTCTAATATAACACAGCAGAGTGAACCGTGCAGAATAACAGTGTTTTCAAATGCGGAAGCTGCTTTAGAAAAGGTCACATTTACTAGAAACATTTAAGTTCAGGTGCCTCATTAACAAAATGAACAGGTTTCACTTCCTGTGCTGACATCACAGAAGCAGGATGTGCCCTCACTTCACACATAAAGAAGTCATGTGAACAACAAGTCCTTCATGTTGGTGACTGCAGAGCTGCTGACAAAGTTCCTCATGAGCAGTTTATCTGGACTTCAAAGCTTTTTTCAGTCGAGTCACAACTGAAATATTTCACACCAGGTAGAGGAAGTGTGATGGAGACACACAACACATGAAACACAATTTTGCAAAGGAAATAAAGAAGAAGAACTGTATCAATCAAACCAATTTGTAGCCACAATTAGTCCACAGGAACAACAGTGAAGTCAAAAGCCAAATGAATTCGTTATTTCAAGGAGATTTTATTGAAGTGTTTTCACTGCGGGACAAAAACGGAACTGTTTGTCAGTAAAGAATAGTTTAAACAACATGAAACGTGGCTTTGTGACGCTTCACCCAGTCTGCAGGTAAATCACAAGGATCAAATCGATCTTTCTTTTCTCATGAAAAAACACTCGAGTTTTGTGAAATGACAAAAACAAGCGAACTGAAAAGAAAAAATAACAATCCGACATTTTTTTTTACAGTGAATACATTTTCTATTTGAGAAGGAAGGAAATTGAACTGATTGATTCTGATCAGTAAAATATGAAGGAAGCCTCTAACAAGAGATAAAAAGACGCTTATTTCTGCGTCAGGCTGCGGTTCTGATGATGTTTCCAACAGGCTCTGGAGCCTGAGGTGCAGCCCGGCTTTAAAAACCTGCAGGTTTTCTTTATGGCCGCTTTCGATTGGACGAACGAATTAAAAAAAAAAAAAGAAAAAGAAAAAGAAAAAACATGAGTTCTGGGAATTTAACCATTTGTGAATCGGACTCACCGATCACGAACTCCATCCAACCAGCAGCTCCTCTGAAATCCCTCAAGTGGCGGACAGCGACGGGACCCGGAGCCGCTTTCACACGGCTCACAAAATGGAGAGCGGGGCGGGGAGGAGGGTCCTCCCAGGACCCGCTGGGTGGGAGAAACACAAACACCAAGTCCACGATGACCAGAAGTGATCTGCTAACTGTGCGTGGCTCAAGACGACTCTTCACATCTGCACCGAGGACGAGTCGGACACATGAGCCACAGATCAAACTCCCCCCGTTTCCACGACAGATTCATAACAACTTCACGAGCAAAAAAAAGAAAGAAAGGTTTTTGTTTCGTTGCAAACGAGATGTGTTTGTTTCAGTCGCTCTTGAGTTTTCTAGAAAATGTTTTAAATCGTTCAGGATGAGCAACAACATTTAGTTTCAGAAAAGAAGTAGAAAGAAAGAAAGAACGAAAGAATCTGAGGGAGAACAAATGGAGAGAAAAGGAACAAGCGTTTAATATTGTTTTCAATGAAGGCTGGGATCAACTCTGCTTCCAGCCGACTGCTGCAGTGACTCGACCATATCTCCCATCGATCGTTTCCGTCAGGAGGCCAACTCCCAGTTCATTTTCATGAGTTAATTTATTGTTTGAATCTCAATTTTTGAAACTGGTTTTAAGTTTTTTTTTGTGCCTAAAATGATTTCCCACGCTGTTTATTGTGGCTGAGGGTGGAGGTCGTGAAGCAGGACACAGTTAATTAAAGTGGGGGCGCTCCTCCGCCTCCTCTCTCCGAGCCGCTACCGCCACCCAGCGGCCCTCACGGAGCCCTGCAGCCGGGCCTGCGGAGGGGAAGCGCGGCCTTCAGCGGGAGGCCTGCTGAGGCGCAACAGCCTGAGGCGGAGAAACATGATTATTCTGCTGTAGCAAAATATTCAAACATTAACTCATTTTTAAGCAAATCTTGAAAAATAAATTATATTTAGGTTTTTATTTTTAACTTATTACGACAGGAATTTAAATAAATTAAACTATCATCCTCGACTTCCACTTTTCTCGTTATTATTATTTTTTTAATCAAAATAAAAAAAAAAATAAATAAAAAATAAAAACATTTGTTCCAATAATTTTCTAATAATTGAATTCGCGGCCTTCATCGAGAGGCAGTCTGTTCTCAGTTGGACAGAAGCAGGTCCGGAGACACAGCTGCTGCTAATGAACCCGCCCGGCGCGGACATCGCTTGTGTCGGTGCCGGTGTATCGGTGTGTGTGTGTGTGTGTGTGTGTGTGTGTGTGTGTGTGCGGCTCCGAGCCGCTCTCACACCGGGCCCGGATCCGCCGAGGCCCTCACACTCCCGGAGCGAGCCCGGTCATCGAATAGACAAACGATTTCCCCCCGGTAGCCAGCGCCGGTACCGGGCCGCCGCCGCCGCCTCCGGTTGGTCGATTTTAATTCACCGTGATCCGCACCGGAGCGGCGCGCGGGGCCGCACTTCAAAGCCTGTAATCGCGCCGGGAAGAGCGCGCGACTCGGCCCGTTCATTTCTATTGACGTCGAATTAAAATGCGCGCTCCCGCCGCACGCGCACGGTCCGAGGAGACCTGTCAATCACGTCACGAGCGGGAGCACACCTGCTGACCTCGGGGACACCGGAAACGGCGGCAGCTGTGTTCAGCGGTGAGCAGCAGGAGGAGAAGGAGAAGAAGGAGAAGAAGAAGAAGAAGAAGAAGAGGAAGAAGAAGAGGAAGAGTGAACCAGTGCGAACAGTAAACACAGGAGACACAACACGACAGGAGTCTGGGGTTGAAAGTGCTTTGATCTTCCCTCCTGCAGCCACACACCGAGGACTTCGTGTTCTGTGTGTGTGTGTGTGTGTGTGTGTGTGTGTGTGTGTGTGTGTGTCAGTCATCAGTTCGTCGGAAGTCACACAAACTAAAGTCTGTTAACAACAGTGGCATCGATGTGATCATTTTACAGCCGGAGGCCCGCAGCCAGTGCTGCACCACGACCCCCTGACTCAGGGGCTGTCACGTCATTAAAACACCTTCTTTTAGGAAGAGTCACCGTGTCAGCACAACACCAAACTAAACTTTGACACGGGCCCATTTTTGACCCGTGATGCATAGTTGATTCTACCTTCCTGTGGTGTTGCAAATTCCTGCAATTACATTATTTACAACTAATTGACACACCACAACCTGGGGCTTTTGGGACCCCCAGTGGTTTGGACCCCCAGGACTTCTGCCTGCTTCACTATGTTGGTAATCCAACCTTGTCTGACATCTGACTGTCTCCCAGTTTGGGGGGGTAAGTTTCCCTTTAATGGGTCAGAAAATTAGGAGTTACCAGATGATCAACAGGACCGAGATCACAAAACAAAGTCCTGCTACACAAACCTCACCTCTTCTTCTCTCATATAGAACACATAAGCAGGTGAGGCTCTCCAGGACTCGCCCTTGTTTTGTTTTCTCTGTGTGACGTTTGTGCACAGTAACATTCATCTGTGTCTCTGAGCTCAACCTTAAATCTAACCTTCACATCTGGAAGTAGCGTCAGGATTTTGTGACATCGCTGGTTTGGTGGTCCAGTATTTACACACACACCTGAGTGATAGGGAAACGTGAAACCTTGAGTGGACTTAATGGTGAAGCAGGACACATTTTTGTGGTGTGAACAATATTTGTTTATTGATTTATAGATTTATCCAGAATTTGGGAAAAAGCAAATCAAGTGATTATCCACAGCAGACTATTTCATGTCTTGAAACATGTCTGGAGGGAACCTGGAGAGAAAATGTACATTAAATACACTTAAATGTGACATTTACATGTTGTGTTCAACAGTAACTGAATGAGCAGGCAGTGTCTCACATGTCATCAATGACCCAGTTCACAGAGGGCGGATGAGGCGTCATCAGGAACTCACCTGTAAACTCACCTGAACCTGAGGAACAGCTTCGTCACGGCCACTTATTAATAACAGTGCATCTAAACTTAGACTCAGCTCAGAGGAAACAAAGTATATTTCAAAAGTCTTTGTTTATTTCTGACTAAAGTCTGAAGGTTAAACTTAGAAGTCATCACCCTGTGGTGTCTGCTGAGTCACTCAAGGTCCACTTACCTGCTTGTTCTGGAGCTTTTGACCTGTTACACAATGTTCATCAGTAGGTGAAGCTGGCAGATGTAGATGTTCAAACCTTGTTATTCTGAGACTGGCTGTCAAAATAAATGTAATTACCATATAAAATATCTACATGCACCTTTTTAGCTTTAGGTTGTACCAGCCTCCTATTCCCTCTTCTTCCCATAATTAATGAACTAATTAGAGCTGCAACAACTGACAAAATTAATCAGCAACTTTTTTGATGATTGGTTAAGAATTTGTCATTTCCCTGGTTCCAGCTTGTAAAATGAGATGGTTGACTTCTTTTATGATATAAAACTGAATATTTGGGCTTTTGTACATTTGTTCTGATAATGAAACTGTATAAAAACATGACCTCAGACTGAGAAATTAAAACTGATTCTTCACCGTTTTGTGACATTGTGGAGACAAAACCAGAAATGTAGAAAGTAACGGTTGCAGCCCTGATTCTGCTGTGAGCTGAGGAACTGCAGCACTGATGGTGATAATGATAAAACATTTTATTTGTATAGCACTTTTCTAAATACTCAAAGACACTTTACAAGGAGAGAGAAAGCAACGATGAAAACATGAATAAAAATAGAAACAACTTTTAAAAGAGAAAATACAATGTCAGTAGAATTGTGGGTATTTCAATGAGCACCATGTTAGCAAGATAACCTAACGAAACTACCTACAGGATCCATGATTTAACTGTTATTCATCAAATTGACTGTTTACAAAACACTTGGATTTATCCGGCCAACTGTGATTGGCTGCTTATTGAAACACCCTGCAGGTAGGTGTTAACTAAATCCATCCTGGGAGCAGTGAGATGCAGGCTTGATGTTTTTTTTGTTTTTTTTTCTAGGAAAAAAAAAACACTGGAGGGTGTGTTGGAGCTGGGTGGGGGCGGAGTTGGGTGGAGCTGCAGACATACTAGTTTTTTTGGCCACCGCAGCTTCCAGATGCAGCCATGTTGTTGACCCAGACTGGGCCCAGTTCTGCTGCTAAGTCACTGGTGATGATGTGAGTGAGTTGTGATTGGGTGGGTGGGGGGTGTGATGTAAGGCAATGTTACATCTTTATCTTTACAGCCGACACAGCTCTAGATAGAGGGTGGGGGGTGGGTGGCAGAAACAGTAATAGTATTACAGCACTTGTCTTAAAGTGCTTTAAAGTGAGAGGAACAAACATGTTAATGGTGAGTTTGGAACAAAAGGAGGGTGGAGACTCGAGCTGTGTCCCAGTTCAGGGGCCACATCCGTCAGGGGCTGCATTTAAAGACTAGGCCATCCCATTTCAAAGGCTCCATCAAGTGTGACCACCTTTTCCTGGGCAACGAAGGCTCCGACAGGTGGATCCGTCGTGGCCCAACCTATCCCAAGATTCATTGCACCGATAATAAAAACAAACACCAATGACAGAGAGCCTGAGGATTACACTTCTACATGTAAGTACTAGGTTTCCGCTCAGTTCAACAGCTAACGGCACGTTCTTTGTGAAAAATGGTACTTGGTGTCTAGGTTGCTAGGCGACAGGAGCTGCGCTTTGCAACCCGAAAAGTAAGGGCAGGCACAGCTGCTGGCGCAAAGCAAGAATCCTCCATCTCTTTTGGGTTCGGCCGTCCTCTGAAAGGTGTGGCCCCTGAAATGGGACACAGCTTTGTACAGTTATCGTCTGGATCTGATTCCCAGGCTGCAGATTATGAAAACTACAGCGCCAACGCGCCACCAGGAAGAGTGAGCTTTCAGTGTGTATTAACAGGAGGAGACCGCCCCAAACTGTCCTCATGTCCGTGGCTGTGGCTGGTGGGCGAGGAGGTCCTCACAAACTGGCGCGTGCACTGTCAAAAATGTTTGTTTGCTGAACAACAGTTGTCAGTCGTGGTCCTTGCTGTTGGTGCTCAGAGACGAGAGGTGTGGGTGCTGCAATGTCAAATAGAACGGAAACAACTTTCTGAAATAGTCATGACACCTCCTATAACGTACAATATACACAATGTTCATTCTGGAGCATGTTAAAGGGGTACGTAAAAAATAAAATAAAATAAAAGTTCATGTTTCCCCCTTTCCCTTTACTTTCCAGAAGCCTCATTTAACAAAATAAAAGTTGGGTTTTATGTTCAAAAACATATTGAACTGAAGGGAGAGTTTTGTCACATTTACTTTGACAACTTCAGGGTTTGGAACACACTCTTGATAAAAAATAGCCATTTGTTTCATTTAACATATGGATAAAGGGGCGGGGGGGGGGGGGGGGGGGGGGGGGGGGGGTGAGGAGAGACACTATTCATAATGGGAAGGATAGATATTTTCATAACTAGAGTGGGAGAGAGGGAGGGGGAGATAAATTCTTGGTGAGGGGACATTTTAACTTATATCAAGTACATGGCATAGATCATACATGAGGGTCAAGGCAACACATTTTTTAACCTAACTACTCAGTAATCAATCTCAACTAGTCAATAGTGCCCTTCCCTGATCCCAAACACAATGTTCCGAAGGAGGGGTGAGGTGTGGGAGGGCCCTCCAAAGTCCTCCGTCCTTGATGCTGGATCCAAAAAGGGGTGGTGGGGAGGAGGAGGAGGGTGTGTAGGGGTGGTGGTGGTGGATGTGACGTGAAGGCGGGGCAACTGATTCCTGGGGGGGGGTTGGGTCTCATTGATTGTAGAGGGAGCGCTGTTCCCAGGGCATGGCCTGGATGGTGCGTGGCACAGGGGAAGGCTTGAGCGTGGGCGCCCCGTTCGGATGAAGGGAGTGGCCAATGGGGTTGATGGTGGTGAGGGGTCGCTGGGGGGCCAGAGAGAAAGTGTCCTGGTGCTTCGGCTGAGAGGAGGCAGGGAGGAGAGAGGAGGGAGAAAGAAAGAAAATCACTGTCAGTGGAGTGAACCTCTCAAATGAAAAAACACCAGCTGATGCCTATGGATGAGGAAAAGATAAGTTGAGACAAAACAAAACACTGCTGCCTGCTGATCATGAGGACTCAGATCCTGCTCTGTGTGTCTGCACGTTTCCTCAGGAGGAATAAAGGAAGGAATAAAAGTAGTGCCAACAGAGAGGGCTGTTTGACAACAAAAACATGCAAATAAAGTAGTGAAAATATTCAAAATATAGAGTACACTAGGGCTGAAAAAGATCAATTCTGTTTCAAATCGATCTTTGTTTCAATAATCCAAAAGTTTTAAAATCCCGATCTTTAAATATTTGCCTTTTACAGTCTCCAGTGGATGTGTGAAGCTGTAACACCCCCCCCCCCCCCCGCGAGAGACAAAAACATGGCAGACTCGGCTCGACTGAAGGCAGATGCGTGGATTTAAAAAAGCCAAACGCAAGATGTCGACAGAAGGAGCTGTGTGCACCTGTCTGTTCACGGTATAGCCGGTTAGCAACACACATCACTTACCCACCTTTGATTTCTTGTGTCTAAGCTGTTGGTCACGTTAAATATAAAGTGCATTAATGTAACAGCTTCAGGCTCCATTCTCACTGTAAACATTTACATTTTAATAATGCACCAGGTTAGAGGAACAATTTACAGCTTTATTTCTCTGAGAATCTTTCATATCCGAACTAACCTGCTGTTGGACCTGAAATATCTCAACATCCAATCAAACTGAATCAGGACCTTGTGAATCAGGAATCAGTAGGGACGTTCAGCTGATATTAGCTTTTTCACTGTGAGCATTTTTAAAGTGGATAAAACACATTTTTGCGACTGACCCTGTCCACATCGCTCAGCTGCTGCTGCTTCTCTAAACTGGGCAGGTGCTGATCTACATCCAAATACTAATACACCCACTATGTGTCACTACTTCACAACCACACATCAAATAACCTCAACTGTCACTTTAACATGACTGATCCCCGCAGAGAAAACGCCACAAAAAACAGCAGAGCCGTGCGTCGACTGTGTGATTGCTCAATCTCTATTTTCAGCGTGTAGGTTGCTGCTCTGAGGTTGTTGTTGTTGTTCCGTGTGGTGAAGGGGATTTTTTAAAGGGTCACAGGCAGGGGAAGCAGAAATGAAGGATGCCGTCCAGTGATTGGCTTACTCAGACTACACCAGCCACAACGCCCGTCACCATGCTGATGTTATGACCCGAGTCCTCAGTAGTTATTACTACACTATTAGATGTGTACTCAGTACTCATGGGTCAGACCACACCCATCTTCAAACTCTAATATTGATCTCGACTACACACGTGTTTTGTGACTGTATCGTGCAGTTGTGACACTGTTGTTGCAACAAAATCTGTCCACAAACATATCAACACGCATCAACTCAAAACAGACACACACAGACTCAAAGGGTGAAAACCAGCCACGGCTCATAATTAAAACTTGATGCATCCTGAATGTTGAATTTTGCCCACAGAAGGAATTGTAAATGAAAGTAGTAAAATGTTGTAATGAAGAACAAATCTTGTGCAGCCCCAAACTACAACATGGTGATGTGCAACACAAGCTGAGTGAATGAAAGAGTGAAAGTTAACAGCACAGCCCCCAGTTAGTAGTGTTAGAGAGCTTCTACCGCCAGAGCCAATCAACGTTTAGAGCCCGAGTGAAGGAGTTTACCTCATTGGCTCAATTTTAGTCTGTTGTTTTTTTTTCCTGGGCACTGGGAGAGTTGTTGGAGAGAAATGTCAGCTGTTCTCCTCAGACTCCTCTTCTTTACTGTCACACTACCCTCCAGATGTGGTGACAGCTGTGTAACTGTCCTTGAACTGTAATGATGATGAACTGTTGGTGTCACGTCTGTAGAGCTGGGCCAATCTCATTTTATGTTCAATTCATATTTTGGCTTCCAGTGATTATGAAAACAAGATAATAAAGATAAAACGATTATTGTGCCACATTGTGCCTGCTCTGTATTGTATTGTATTATTGTATGCCTGTATTGCTATATATTTAGATATTATATATTATTATGTCATATTATATTATTTATCATTTTATTTATCTCATTTTTTAAATTTAGTTTTTTTATTTCTTTTTCCCTTGAATTATTTTTAAAGTTCAAGAAAGTCCACTGTGAACAAAAGCCACAATAAATGTATGGGCTTTCCAAAGTCGCTGAGTAATTGTGTTAAATTGTGATCTCAATATCGATCTAAAGTATCGTGGTAATGACTTCTGCATAATTGAGACACGTCTGATGGTTAAAGTGGGAGGAGTCAGTTCCCTTTCTTGCTCCAGACTCTACAGAGAGTGTGAAAAGCTACAACTCTAATTATCACCAGCAAAGATCAGAGTGCACGACATTCAGGCAGCAGCTTCTCATTTTTACCTAGTACAGTTAAAGGACTCACACAGGCGTCTTTCAAACCTGCAGCTGTGGTTTTTCACAGTGACAGGACAAGCGGCTCCTCAGCTCTGAGATAATACTGATGTGACGTGTTTAACAGAATCACAGTGTAACACTTCAACACTGGCTGAGTGTAAACAGTGACAGAGGAGGTCATTTTGCTCTGGATCAAACCCTGAAGTCAAACTGCAGAAACACGTTTCCATCAGTGCCCGGGAACATTTTGAAGGAAACCAGCAGACTAAAGCCCAAGAGATTTAAGAAGAGGACTGTGTCCACCAGGCCTCTCTACAGACAGCAGACATCTATCTTACTACTGAGACAGTGATCTGTGAGCAGAGAGTCCCAGAGGACACATGAAGCGTTCAGACATTAGTCCCTCTCTTCTGATGTTAGTAGGCAGACAGGGAGAAGGCAGCTAGCCAGCAGACAGTGGACGGCGGGTGTGTGGCGGTTCTCTCTCCTACCATGGGGTTGGCGCTCAGCCTAGTGTATCCCGAGCTCATCTCCTTTACCTCAGGCACCAGGGGCTGGAGCAGGGAGTAGGAGGAGGATGGGGTGGCGCTGGAGGAGGAGACGTGTTTGTTGGAGGACGAGCTCCTCATGCTCTGCTGGCTGCTCTGGGAGGACACTGAGCTGGGACGGCCCTGCAGGAACACACACAGCAACAAATCCTCTCATAGCAAACAACAACATGATGAACCAGTAATGACTCCTCTGGCGTTTGTCCTGCCCCCGTGACCTGATCTCCCCTCCCTACCTGGTGGGGGTCAGGCACAGACTGGCTGCCGCCCTGCCCTCCCTGAGACATTGGCGACACGCAGTGGGAGGGCAGAGGATCCTGCTGGCCGTGTCCTCCATGCTGCGGTTGCATCATGGAGTTAGCGCTGTTCTGCTGTTGCTGCTGCTGCTGGCGGCGAGGAGCGGTGGAGAAATTGGAACGACGACTGCCAGACTGGATTAGAGGAGGGGTGAAGAGAGAAAGACAGGGGGAAGAGGGACGGTTTAAAATCATTTCAGTCTTTACACAGTTTGTGTCACATTCATGCACAAGAAAGAAAGAAAGAGAAAGAAAGAAAGAAAGAAAGAGAAAGAAAGAAAGAAAGAAAGAAAGAAAGAAAGAAAGAGAGAGAGAGAGAGAGAGAGAGAGAGGTGACGAAGGTGATGAATGTGATGAACTGTTGTTTCCGCAATAAATAAAAAAAAAAGATTCTTCAAGCTTCTTCTACTGTTCAGTGTAAATGTCTGAAGTTGATGCATCTCGTGACTCGGAACATTTCACTGGCCTGACATGAGGGGATGGAGTGATCGAGTTGTACACACATACACACACAGATACACTCACAGAGATTTGCCAAATTACCAAATCTAGAGATCGTAGCTGCAGAGAATGTCGACTTCCGACATTAACCTGTGTGCATCTTCTGTAACCATGACAACACCAGAAGATACCTGCCTTGTCAACCTGTCCTCTGACCCTGAGCAGAACAGTAACTTTGCTGACAGTGTTAAACCTGACCCTCGACGCTTTAACTTTGCCTCATCATACTTGTAGGAAAATTCAGTCTTTGCTTTACAACTCAGGTCTTTTCACAATTCAGACCATCATTCATATCAGGGATGTTTACATTTTACAGACCAGATGTTCTGCTGAGACAGTGGGATTTTTTTTTTTTTTTTTTTAAACTGAATCACAACTTGATTTACTTTTGACACAAAGTTGAAGCAGGAAGTGCTTTTACAGTGCATTTAAAGGACTGGAAGTTCCACACTAAACACACTAATTGAAAATAACCATGTTGTCTCACTCAGACTGATGAACCCTCATATTACATTCAGCTAATAAGAGATCTGTTCACTGACTGCAGCTGTTTCAGTATTAAAGGTCCCATATTTCACTTTTCCAGTGTTTTATCTGAAGTGTTGATCTCCATCAGAATACATATTTGTGGTTTTAAGAACCAAAAACCATCTCAGTGTAGTTTTACATCTCCTCTCTGGAGCCCTGGTAACAACAAAACAGTCAGAGAGACTGAGCTTCTCTTCTGATTGGCTGACTGTTTTCTGAGCGCTAAAATAAAGCTATAGCAGATTTCAGGTAAACACTCAGAGAAACCAAAGGTTGGATGGTGGGTCCAGGTGGGCGTGGCTTGGGGCCTGGCTGAGGGCAGTGACTGCTTTGTTGTGACATCACAAAGTTCCAGAAGTCCTGACGGCTGGTTTTAAGGCTCAGTTTCTGAATACAGACTGTGTGCATTTGTCTGTGGACCGAGGCTTTGATACTTTCACATCATTTATATAGAACCTAGACCTGCTTTATAATCAAAAAAAAAAAAAACACACGGACATCTTCCTTTATACTGTATGGGACCTTTAAAGTCAGACTTGAAAAAAAATGTGAAGTTGTCCTTTAATGTGTACTTTCATTTTCACTTCCAACATAAGTAGTTTTAATTAAACAGATGTGTCCAAAACCCATCCACGGCCTGTGGACACCCTACTGGTCAGGGGTGGATTAACCCACCACCAGGCCCCTGGGCTGAAATTGGCCACTTTGTGGTGGGTAAATTTGAGAGAATTGCACCATTTAATTACAATAAAGATACTAAAACAAGAAACGAGACAGGATTTTAGCTCAGAACCCCTCTACAAGATGGGGCCTCGGGATTAGATATGACTGTTAACAGCTTGGGGCCCAGTTGGTCTTGTAGCTTCAATACTTGTGGAAAAAATGAGACCCAAGTTGTAGGGAAATAGAATTTTCCTCATTCTGATAAAATTGAATTATTTCAAAATGAAGACTTTAAGATGTGATGGTCAGACAGTCTGACATTAGTCAGCATCATCTGTATTTAACTGGATGTTCACACGCTGCCTGTAGTAACAGCAGCACCACACTGTGACGGAGGATTAACACTGGTGCAGGTAGCAGTGAACCAGTTGATGGGATTTTGATGGTGACCATCACATCCAACACTCCTGCACAGGTCGGCCCTTCCTCACAGCTAAACTTCAGTCTGCTGACTCCGCCTCACACACAACACACACAGACACACACAGACACACACACACGCTCACTCATGCTCACACCAACCTGGTTTTTGGCCGCGGCGCTGCAGCGGTGCTGGGCCAGGTCCAGCATGGTTCGGTAGCTCTTAAAGCAGGACGGGCAGTTGAACCGGTTCTTATGAACCAACCCCACACGCACACACAGACACACACGTACACACACACACAAACACACATATAATTGGATTACTATACTTGTGAGGACAATCAACTGAATTGCATCCATTCCCTAATATCTGAGCCCTGACCCTTTGCCTAAACTGAGCCTAACCCTGGTCTAGTCCTGGTCTAACCCTGACTCACAGCCCTCTTTCAGTACAGGAGGGTGGGCCCAGTAAAAACTAGAGCTGAAGAGAGGACAGAGGGTCAAGAGAAGCATGCAAACATTTCATCAAAGCAAATAATACAAAATATATACATGCATATCAACACTCACAGCCCAGTGTTTCCCCTGTACTGGGCCAATTAATTCACCACAGAACATGAAATCACATCAGTTCTATTTTCAAATGTTGACATTGTTAGAAAGTTGGACCTATTAAGGCACAAGTGGACAAACAACATTGCTGTCACTGACCATTTGTGAAGAACTTTCATAAGGATAAACTTTTTTCACCACAGAAGCCATGATGTAAACGGGGGGTGTGTGTGCATACATAAACACACAGACACAGACACACACACACACACGTTTTTCTTCACACAGGTAGTTTTACGTGTTTCAGTACACATGGTTTCCTGTGTACATGTTCATGATGGTTTTTAATTACCAGTTTACATGTCATTAATTAATTGCATTTACATGAACTATTATTATTAATTCACAATAAATTGAATTTCCCTCTGGATTAATAAAGTATATTTTATCTTCTAGTGTCAAGCAGCATGAGTGAAGATGCTGCAGGATCAGAGCAGTCTAATATTAACCTAAACATTAAAGTTTAAAAAGCTGCAGCTCTCACTCAAGAAGTCAGTGCACGGCACAGGTCTCCTGCCTCCTACAGCCCGCCCCCCTCTATTAAAGCAACAGTATGTCACTGCTGGAGACACATGATGTGCTGCACAATGAGAGAGAAGAGTTCCTGAGCATCGTGCTAGAGCTTGACAGTGGAGGTGACAGTGGGATTATGCTGAGAGTTTTCCAAAGAAACATCTTCCTGTTGCAGAGAAGATGACGTCATGATAGTTTCATGAGACTATCTGCAGTGGACAAAGACGAACCTGGTACCAAAGCCAGTACAAGAGTAGAGTACAGTTGAGTTGAGTTGAGATCATGTGAAGGAAAATCAGCTCTAACTAACGATCAGACTAAAAGTACTCTGGTCCTTTTGCACCAGTGACACCCAGTGGCGTGTTAGGCTGCCTTCATGAAGGCAGGTGTGTCATATATTCCACCCTCCTGCTGAAGCTCCTTGCTGGTGACACTGTGCTGAGGCCAACAGCAGAGTTAGCAGTGACAACACCCACAGAGCAGAGGGAAGGGGAGGTTCATCACTGAAGTGGAAAAAATGTGATGATGTTGAAGATATTTGTTGTTAATTTGCATGTGAGGGGAGTGACAACACAAGTAACATTAACAGTACTAAAGTAATATTGTTTTCACTTCAAAATGTATTAAATGTTTTTTTGCATTTATAAAGGAAAAGAAAAAGTTATTTCACACATCCTTTAAAAACTCTGGTGATGTTCTGTATTTTTCTCACTGTGCATTAAAATTATAATATGTAGCTTTTCCAAATTAAAATTACGAGACCTGTGTTACAGATTTTTGTATTTGTGTTCTTACATTATGCGAAACGAAGCTCTCACATGTTCTGCTGAATAATTACTTGCAGATTTTGGGGCAGTATCAACATTAACGCAGCCCAACACACATCATACACTCCTCACAGCACCGTCTCTCACACACCCACCTGGTTGGACACGGCGGCGGTGCAGCGGTGCTGGGCCAGCTCCAGCATGGTCCTGTAGCTCTTGCAGCAGGAGGGACAGTCGAAGCGATTGGGACCGTCGTCGTGGATCCTCTGGTGGTTACGGAGGTACCGGGCCAGGCGGAAGGCCTTCCCACACAAGTCACACATGTAGCGCTTCTGACCATGGATTCGCATGTGGTTGCGCAGGGACATGTAGTTGGTGTAGGGCTTGCTGCAGAAGTCGCACCTGAGTTTCGCAGGTGAAAACAGTGCAAAGGTCGGAAGTGAGGAAATACGGTAAAAACAACACAACATTTCACATCATGGGACAAAGCCTGGTGTTTGTGTTTGGACAGAACTTGATTCAGAGTTTATTCAGCAGAGGTGTTGAGGTGAGCTGGGGTGGGTGAGCTGGTTGTCTCGCTGTGTTAAAGTTAACTACAGTGATCAGCTACATGGGAGTCACTCAGATGATCCACTGACCAGTCGTTTAGGCCTTTAGCTTTAATCAAAAAGCGAAGCCTTGACAGACAATTTCCTGCTTCTTCTCTGCAGTTCCACTCAGTGTCAGTCTAGAGTTTGCACTGAATAGGCCCTCTGCACCTCATGGCCTTATCCCCCCCCCGTACAAGAATGAATGTATCGTCCACATCGTGGGAAAAAATTTCAGTCCCTTAAAAATTTTTGTGATTCTTGTGGAAGCAGGCACTGACCTTATTAAAAGAAAAGTGGCATGGGGAGTGCAAAGACACTGCTGAGAGCAGAACTCTATAGAAAATAGGGAATGACATTGAACTTGGGTTCTGTCCAATCACAGACCCGGGCTGTGGTCTAAAAGTCAAAACCATCTCTTTTCTCCTTTTCCACGACCTCAATGGAAAACATCATGAGGTCAAGGACAGATGTGAAGGAGATTTAATGAGGAAAACACAGCTGCTCTGTCAGAGGAATCCAACTGTGCCTACACTAGGCTCTTTTTTTAAAACCAACTTTATTTATAACACATGGAGGATAATGCTCCTTTCCTAACAAAGGAAAACAAACAGCACTGAAATGCTGAAATAAGATAAAATGAAAGGAAAACACAAGTAGAAAGAGTTGAGCCATTAAAGTAATAACTCAAAAAAATAAAATAAAAAATAAGGAACTGAGTAGGAGCAAGAGTAAATTCTTTTTAGACGTGAGTGGGTTATGGAGTTTTCTTTTTTTTTTTTTTAACATTTGTTAAATAGGGAAAAATATTTTTTAGTGTTGCAGTGGTTTTGAAACATCATTTATGTAAAGACTGTTATGATGATGATAAAGATGATATGTTTGATGTTTGACTTCTAACTGGATCTGAAGGAGAAGAATTCTTCATATGTAAATTTGGAGCTCAGTCGATTAAATAAGGACTTCCTTAAGTTCCTGATCGGGTCACAAACATGAACAGCTGCTCTGATGTTACTATATTTATGTGGGTGTGCCCTAGTGAAACTACAATAGTGCGTCACTTCACATGTTGCTGCAGCAAGGATTTGGGAATGGCATTTTCTCCTTTCCTTTCTTGAAGGAAGGTCCAGTGTTTCCTATGTTAAAGGAGATAACATAGGAAGCATCGGAGCTAACTCCCTGTTATTTAGAGATTTGACCAGCTCTCATCATGGCTGCTGCTGAGATCCTTCCAGGTCATTTCACTCAGTCAGGAACTTTCAAAGCAAAAAAGAGCACAGCCAAGAAGTGTTGTCCCCTCTTTTCAATGATCTCAAATGTTGTATTATTGACCCTCAGGGCCACCATAGAAAAAGGGTTCAGATACTCCGGGCATTTAACTGATGCTCTACGTTTACAGTGACCACACCGAGGTGGTCGGAGTTCTGTGTCTTGCTAATCGACATCTTTGTTGACATTAACTGAAGGACAGAATATTCTTACTCATCTATCTAAGGCTCTCTACCTGAAGTCTCCAGTTTTGTGGGTGAGCTTATGGTTGAGCAGGGAGCTGGCGTGCTTGTAGGCGCAGCTGCACAGGTCGCAGACGTACGGCCTCTCGTCTGACTCCATGTCGTCTGACGCCGTTGTCGCTGGTGCTGGCGCTCCGGACTCCATGGAGAGACTGGAGCTGGACAGTGACGCTGAGGAGAGACTGGAGCTGGAGAGGGCTGCTGCGGACGCGGGGAGCTGATCGCACCAGCTGATGGTCGAACTTGGCTGTGAGAGAGGAGAGGAACACGTTACAGCTGAGCGCAACATGCACACATCAACCAGTCACTGATGTGTGCAAACATGCAACTAACACTTCAATTACTGATTAATTTATTATCAATTGATATTTCTGATTTACAATATTTTGTCCAACCTCACTTCTATATAAACCTAAATATTTATAATGTAGTCCAGTGTGGCCATTTGTCATCTGATGGCTGCTGCTAACAGGGAGGACACACTGTGTGGCAACAGTTGTAGACGGGAGACAAATCCGTCGAATGTGATGCGACTTCAAATGCAAACATGACTGAAACAACCAAGCATCTCATCAGATTATGTTACATAAATGACGGGGACACGTCGGTCTACGTGTTGTTGACCTGCGCATGATAAAAGTCCAACCAAAGCATGAAACGACTGAGTGTTAGCAGAGCCTCTTACTGCAGCCTGTCTTCTGTCCCTGTCTTTCTGAGCCGATGCAACACACACACTGTTTATATTCTGTCTCTTCTGCTTCTTTCACTGGGCATCAAGTACATACATGCAGAGCGTGATGCACATGGATCCAGTTGACCAGCCCAGTCTGTAAATTACATCTGAGAAGAACTAAACCAAAACAGCCAATGCTTTACACAACATTACCAACAGCAGAGCAGCACAGCACATCCTTTTACTGTGCCTTTTTCAAATACACGTCTTTGCACAAGTTTACTAAGTTTGAGGACAGTGTGCTTAATGACACCTATGCAAACAAATGCAACACTACAAGAAAATAAAGAAAGCATCTTCATGACTGTGTCAATGCTCGGAGAGAAACTGCTGCAAACTGAGAAACACACTGAGCAGTTTGACAGCACACACACCACCAGGCAAATGTTTCACAACACCTCAGTTTTTCTATGCTGCCGTTATTCAAATTTACAAAATTCAATGCCTCAGTGTTTTTGAAATCAAAGAACAGGACAAATACACAATTGGATATTTTCAAAACAAGGAATCATGAAATCTTTTTGTTGGACTAAAATTAAACCTCATCCACAACACTGCTGCAGAAGTTCCCACAAATGTGTTGCACTTGCAGGTTGCTTTGCTCTCACCATCTGTCCAGTTCATCCCAAACCAGCTCCATAGGGATTCAGATTTCTTTCTATTCTAATGTTTGGCTCATTATATTGCTGTCGGACGAAGCCCTGACCATTCGGTCTGTCTTCATTTGTTACTTTTCCTCACCATTCTGACAGTAACATACAGACCTACTTCCTGCAGTACAGTATAGTCCTAATACTGCACCAGAGGATGTAGTGACTCAACACTGACTTTCTACAGACAGAGGGTTAGTAAGCCATCAACAAAAGTTGGGGCACCTGTTTGCATCAACTTTCACAGCTTCTTTTACTTCCGTTGGCACAGAAAAACCGTGAGTTAACAAGTTTCTTAATCCCTGAAAAAGGCCTGTTTTTTACCTTTTGAGGTCAGTCACTTAACTTTAACTGCTTCAATTTCAATTGAAAAAAACTAGAAAAATGGGGTGTTGTGAGACTTTTGACTGGCAGTGAAGATGGCTCACAGAATCACCTTGCTATGAAGAAAATGCAGACAAGCAAACAGACACCGCAAATGATACACAACATTCTCTCTGATCACTAAAAACTGATGGACACTGGATGTACAGCCTCCTGTAACACTGGAGCTGTGCAATCATGACAGCTAAAACAAACAGGGTTGGCTAATACTCTGTAAGAGCATGTGATTTCAGTGCCCTCCAAAAAAACTTCTGCTGCTCTCAACAATTTGCAGCATTTCTGCATTTGCAGCCGAGCTCTTAATGCTGTGTACACCTGTAGTCAAAGTTAGTTTTCTTAGGCTGCAATGCACCGGACTCCCTCAGCCACAGGGGTTTGGATATCATACAACTGAAATAATAAAAAGCAATTAAAAAGACACAGTAAAAATAAAAGTTATGCTTGAATATATAGTTCTACACCTTGAAGAAGTTAAACAACCTGACAAATTGGTTGTTTACAAATAAGAATACACCAAACCTCTCTGAGAGGAGTCTGTTTGTCTTTTCCCTCCAATTTCCCTACTATTCATAAAGTGCGCCAAAGTGTCCAGCTGTGTCCAGCTGGGTCACACAAAGACATAATGAAAAGCATTGATGTTAAATAATTTGGGGGAAATTCAGCAACTCAGTGGAATTAGCTGACATCCCCGTTCACAGTGTAATCAGGTGCTGATTGACTCGCATGTGTCCGAGGAGGGAAGATCACAGAAAAGGAGTCTGTGAGGTCGCTCACGGTCATATATAAAAAAAAATGTTAGCACATATAAATTAATGTGTGGGTGTCTGTGTGCGCTGTGCAGATAATCCCTCGGCAGAGAGCGACCATGAATGAACCGCACAGTCTGGCATCACAAAGAGGTCTTTCAAAGTCCTCCGCGGGGCGTCTTCCGCCACCGCTTCCTGTGGGACAGCCCGGTCGTGTTTACTTTGCGCTGTTCGCTAACAATATTGCAGGCCGCATGCATGCACTTCTGCTTTCACTGCTCAAATAAATCCGGTGTGGCTCACCATGTTAGAGCTGACCTCTTCAAAATAACTGTTTTATACACGGCTGTGTCCAGAGGAAAAACGGTGCTTTCCAGCGCTGCCTTGTTTTGCACAGGCTCCGGTGTTAGCTAACCGTACTCGCTTTAGCCGAGGCAGCCAGTGTTGTCTAATGTTAGCATTAGCTCGCTAATGTTTGGCTACGTTAATGCACATTTTCCTAAACCTCTGGTGTATTTTACGAACCCCAAAATGATAGAACAGCAATAGCAATTTCATCAAACCATTAACGGGGTGTAATAAATATAATATGCAGAAGCTCATAATTACTAGCCACTTAGCTCGGCAGCTAGGAGTCAAACTAGGCCATGAGCCGCTCAGCATGACGGTGGCTGTGTTTGCAGGAAGCGAACGAAGCTGTTCTGTGACACAACTTGTAGCTTATCATCACCCGGTGCCGCTAAACTCAACCAACAAGCATGTGTAAAACAGATCATTGACTCAATGCTCAGTTGTTAAGATGCTGCTCCATTAGCCGTCTGATACAGCTAATTGATACAGCTGGGCTCGCTAGCTAACGGTGGTGGCAGCTGGCTTTCTTACTCCGGAGTCGTTGGGATCCTTTTTCCAGAACAATTGAGAGCAGTGACCGAAGGACTCTGTCGATGTCACATAATTTACTCCGTTTCTATCTTGAAAGTCTCCGTGTGTGCTGCCCGTGTTTGTTCTGGCGTACATCGTTGGTTTTCAGATTCTTCGACTTTTTTCTAGCTGAAAAGAAATAGGGCCGCTTTGTCGGGATCTTCTTCCGAAAAGAAAAATATTTCTTCTGTGAAATGAGCATTTTGGTGGCGGACATATCGAAGCACACAGGGCATTACTGCCGCCTGCCGGACCGGAGTGTAACAACACACAGACTCCTCATATGGATAGATCGGTCTTTTCTTCTTGGAGAAGCCAAACTTGATGTATGTATGAAATGAAAATAAATATAAATATACAGCAGGCTTGTTTTTTTGTTTTTTTTAAACATCACCTGGACAAGTTCAGCAGTATTGGAGTCTACTGTACAAGTATTTTCCTTTCATGTTGTTTTCTTGCCTCCACTGCATTTCAGAGGGAAGTAATTTAAGTAATGGGCTTAATAGATATGATGCACTGTTATAAATTAAACTCCCATCAATGTATGAAGGAGATAAAATTGGCTTCACTTTCACCAGCTACAACAGTGAACTGCTACTTCCACATTATTGCATCAGTGATGATAATCCAGTACTGTAACACATGACAATGAAACGCTTACATGGGCCATTTTTCCTGATTTTGCATACTTTTACTTTTATTTTTAGTACATTTTTCTAATAATACTTCAGTAAAAGTATGCAAGGAGTATTTTTCAATTGCAAATTTTACTTATGTCCTCTATCTCTGCTGTAAGGCATGATTAATTAATCTAAGATCATGACAGGTATCTTTATAAACATTAATCTATAGCAACAACAATAGAATGATTTAGTTTTAGAGGTTTTATAACTTAGATGCATCTTCTCTTTCTTCTTTAGAATACATTTAATTATTTATTTATTTATTCCAACTCCAGCCCAGGTAGTAAAGGCATGTCTTTAAATGTTATTGATGCTGGACTCATTAAGATGTTTACTACTCTTTATTGCTGTGATAATTAAATGTCACCGCGATAAACCTGCATCACCTGATCTGTTGTCTCTAGATGACAACATTGATTTACAGGTTTATACTTTGACACAAATTATTATTAAGTCCAGCCTAGAACATAGGACACACTTTCACTTAGAGAGCTTCAGTAAGGCTGCAAGTGATCTGGTGCTGCTGTGGATATTCATGGAGAAAACCTGAGTAAGCGCAATTCTATGAGTCTTTCATGGTAATTTCGGTTGGATTCTCTTTTATGAGCAAGTGTTAATGATTTTCTTTTCTAAAACAAGTTCACTGAGTCAACATGCTATTTTTCCATATTGCTGCTCTTTGGATGCACAGTCAGTCCCTCAGAATTCGTATGAATGAACAGATATCAGTAGTTTTACTCACCTCACACTCTGATGATCTTTATGATCATCACCCAGCTGAAACCGAGGACAGAACAAACAACAGGACCAACGTCATCATGCCAAAGCGAATGAGTTTTATTTACACAACTAGTTTGCACAACATCGTCACCTATGTTCCATGTGCAGCACACAAGTAAAAGAAATCTAAGTGAACACGTGAGTTGTGACAGACTGTTTGATTATTATTAATCATTATTCCAAGTAAATATGTTGAATATGACACTTTAAGTGCACTATATATTATGATTATTATAATCTACAGCACATAGTTTGTTTTTTGTGTCAAATCTCTCAAGAGACTTTGTAATAAGCCCAATAACTTGCACATAAATAGTAACTACATTCTGTACAACATTTACAATCTATGACATCACAAATACTGTGTCAAAATAAAAGTGTCAATATCAAAAAGCTCACTTACAGTGGCAACAAAATCATAGCTGGACTGCTTAAATAATACTTGTTCATACCTCGTGTGCAAATACACAAAAACTGTGCAAGTAAACAAGCAAATAAACAATGAAAAAAAATCACTAAGTGAACAGTTTGTGACTGGAGCAAAATTAGTTTCATTTATCACATAATAAAACGCTCACTGTAGCAGCTCAATTCTCACTGTGACGCATGTGGAGCAAGTTTTCTGTGTGTTTGGCTTCGCTAGGTCACACCGGGGTGAAAAAATGTTCAAGTTCAATATTTAGGCTAACTCAGTCAAAGTGAGACTAGTTTACAACACTGGTAGTTCCCCGTTTTAAGTAAGTGGGTTACTTACAGTAAGTTCGTGCTTTTTTTTCTGAAGAACAGAGTTTAATACATATTTCTATTTTTTCTAAAACTATTTGGAAATAATTCTAATGAACATACCTGCAAAATCTGATTTCAGTGTTTTTGATAGGCTACGAAACAGTGAGTTAACAGTTTCACATAAACACACCCTGTGGAGATTTTCAACACAAAAACTTATATTTATATTCAGTGTTTTTCAACACAACACACTGCGTGTATCCGAGGTCTAAACAACATGCTGAATGCATTTCCTTGGCCGTAACACATATGCAAAGCTGATTTTATTATATATTAGGCCCTACATTGTTAATGTTCACATTTGCCTCTTCTCCACTGCCTTTGTTTCCTGTGTTAGTTGGTGCATTAATGCCACCAACAGTTAATCAGTGCAACAGCGTGAAACCAACAGCAGGAGCTGAACTGCGTCATGATACAAACTGAACGAGGTCTCACTCATACAAACTTTGCTCCACCTCTAAGGTGATTTGTGAATGGCCAAAAAAACAAACAGAACTGTCGACCCTGAACACAACAGAACCTTTGTTTCCATCTCTGCAGCTCCAGCTGTTGATATTTCATAGTGGCACATACACATTTACATTTACTAACAACAGTGAGTATCACGTCCTTTAACTATCACCGGTCAATATTTTCACTGCATGAAAACAGTGAAAGGTTGAGATATGGCACATGATGTTGGCTTTTGGCACCTTCTACATACCTCTATTATGAGCAGCATATACTGGCACTGAACTGTCTCGCAGGCTCAGTCACAGAGTTATGACATTAACATTTTGAATACTACTAAAAATTGATGTGATGTAGAAAACATCATGTAGTCATGTACATCATTTGAGTTCAGACGGTCAAAGTGTTAGAAACATGGCAACAAGACATTCAGAATGATACTGCTTCAACAGCTTATAAACTGTTTTGGCAAATGGTTTGTAGTAAACATGCAAGACGCTGGTATGGTCCTTTGCACCACTCATTGCTCTATGTTCGACACTCCTTATATCTGGCTTCTGTGTCAGTCTGGATCGCCAGTGACTGAGCCCTGCTATAATCAATAACTACAGAGCTCTGTATTGAACAGTTAGTACTGTGTCTACAGCAAAATAATTCGTATGTATAGTGAATAGTGGCTTCAAACATACAATGATAAAACATTGATGGCACATGTAGTTCTGCAGTGATTAACAGATTTCCTCATAAATAGTGATAGTGGACAGAAAGAACAGCTGCTGTGGTGATGTAGATCAGTGGTTCCCAACCAAGGGTTCACGTGCCCCTGGGAGTACATGAGCAGCAAGCAGAGGGTACATGGAAAGATTGGCAATTACAATCTGTTTCCAAAATATCCCAAGTCATTTCATAGGCCCATTGCTAAAATGGTACGTGTGCACCACAAACAGTCAGCGGTGACTAAGGAAAAAAGAGGACAAACACCTGCAGTTCAGTGAAAAATATACTTAGTGTTGATTTACTTGCTCATCTGCAGATACATACATCACAGCCACAGTGAGTAATTCAATCAAGCCAGCCCATCTCAAGAAGTGACAATAAAACCGAGGAGTCAAGTCAGACTCAACTGAAGAGATCGACAAGTGTGTTGAGCAAAGGACTGGAGGGGGCTTACTCTGTGGCACTGCAGCTGGATGAAATTACAGATGTTAGTGGGGAGGCTCAGCTTATGGCTTATGTGCATTATGAGGATGTGCTGAACATAAATGAGAATATTTTGTTTTGCAAGAAGCTCAGATGAGAGACAACTGGCAAGGACATGATTCAGGTTATAGTCAGCTTTCAATCTGGTGAGGGAATCCTGAAGTCACGTCTGTACAGATGGCGCAGCAGCAACGACAGGGAGAGTGCCTGGGCTACTTGGGCGTGCGAAAAAAGGACACCCTGACATAAGATGGATCCACCGTATTGTATTGTAAATTGTAGTGTTTACCAATAGTCTCCATGTGAGGCGTTAAGGGGATATCTGTAATTTATAGCGTCTATGGATAGTCTGCATATGAATGTGGAGAAGAACCAGATAACTGCTACCCCCAGAACTATCAAAGACAAACAAGTGTCTCATTAAAGCTCGGTGATGAAAAGGAGTTAAAAACTGCGACTGGCTGAATCTGAAGATTATTTTATCACTCAAAATAAGTGTTAATGTCTTTGTATTAAGGCGGATTTGATTTTCATTTAGTAATTAGTTGTGTTCGATCCTAAAAGTGAGTGATGGTACTACTGGCACAGAGAAACAGCTCAAAGGGATTATAGACAAAAAGGGTTGGAAACCACTGATGTAGATATACTCTTTGTGTGTGTGTGTGTGTGTGTGTGTGTGTGTGTGTGTGTGTGTGTGTGTGTGTGTGTGTGTGAAGAGCATTTAACTCTTGATCTCCAGAATAGATGGGTTGTGGTCGAGAATGGCCAGAATGATTTTGTCCATGTACTGCCTCAGACGCAGGTTGATCTCCTCCTGCTCCTTCAAAGCATCGACCAGCTGACAGAGACACAGACAGACAGAAGCACATTAAAACACATCAAAAATCAACATTACATCCAGCCACCAGCAGTAGACCGACCTCGTCTCTGGATGCGTTGTCAATCTCGGCTGCCAGGCACTGGGCCTTGGTTTGACAGGCAAACAGGTTCTTAGCCTCGTACAAACTCAGACTGAGAATCTGAGCGTTCAGGTCATCGTTCTGATCCCGCAGCTTATGGTTCTCCTGCAGAAGCAAAGAGAGAACATTTCCTCTGAGTTGTGGTGGGGTTAACATGCTCTGTACAGTACAGTATAAAAAGACTGTTAACAGTCTAATCTGAAAACAAGGAAATCTGTTTTTACACCTCTATCACCTTCTCACAAAACTCTGAGTAAATTTGTGTGATATAAAATGTCTCCATCTGAAATTACCCAAATTACTGTTGACAGATAGTGGTGATAAGGGCTATTGAATGCACAGCTGCATAAATACAACACATTTCATTCTTTGTCCACCTTTGTCCGTGAAACAAGAAACTGCATCAATGTGCAACCTGCAATATATGATTTAAGGTGCACTGATGACCCCTGTGGATGGGCTGAGGAGCTGACAGGAAGAACCACTGCTGACATGAATTCCAGATAAATCACATTATCCATGCTGATATACAGTGGGTGTCTGAAAGTCACTGTTATTTCACACTATACACACAGTTTAAGATTAGAGTACAATAATGAAAAGAGTAGGTTGGTCTGTTTTTATGTTTTGGCCCAGAACATGTCACTGAAGCTAAGCTGTCACTGAACACTGCGGGACATTTTTCATATGTCACATCTGTGGTAAATGTCTCGTCATATGACACATACTACACCCCTAATGGACAATGAATCTATGAGTATCAGGATCAATATTACAGAATATAAAAATATATATATTCATTTTCAACATAAACACAAGGATCACTTTAATTAAAGAATTGAGACTAAAATATGTACTGAGCATTTTACAGTGTAAAAATAAACTTGTCAGTGTTAGTGTCAGTGGTAACTATCTAATGGTAACCCTGCTTTTAAATGACATCAAACACACAGTTGATATCCATGGAGGAAGAGGAATTTAAGAAACCAACACAGTATTACAAATCCCTGGAAACTAAGTTAAAAGTTAAAAGTGTGTGTGTGTGTGTGTGTGTGTGTGTGCGTGTGTGTGTGTGTATCAACCTGTTTGAGTCTCTTCACTTCATGCTCCATTTCAATCTCTCTGGTCTTGGCGTTGTACTCAGACAGCCCCTTGCCCTTCCCAGGATGCTCCATCTCCAGCTTAAACAGCTGCAGATACTCCAGCTCGCGGCGCAGATCATCGATCAGCTGCAGGGACAACACCAGATTAAATCACACTCCTGAACATCGTCCATGAAGCTTAGCTGTTATCTGGAGTCATCTGTTATCTACCTCCTGCATGGCCTCTTTCTCCTTCTGAAACTCGTGGCGGTTTTGCCAGAGCTTGTCCATAATCTTCCTGTAGAGGTCCATCTCATCTTTCAGCCTCAGACTAGTGTCCTCCAGCTTGTCTGTCATCCTCTGCTTCTCCTGCAGAAAAATTTGACAAGCAACTTAACAACTCTCTCTCCTCTCACATCAGGTTTCTGAAACAAATATGTTTGGATAACCTTTGTTTAACATGTCTGATTGCCTCTGTTTTGTCTTATTATTCGCAACTCTCAGAAATTAACTTTACAATTCATTACGATATTATTATTATGACTGATAAGAATTAAGGCGAAAAGTACAAAAAAGCTCAGACCCAAATTATTATAAACTGTAATTATCCTTTCATTGAGCCACACTCACCTGATCCAGTTTCTCTGTCTGGGACTTGAGTCTGCACACGTTTGACTTCATCTCTCCATTTTCTTCTTCTAACTGCTGTACCCTGTGTATGCGCACGCGCGCGCACGCACACACACACACACACACACACACACACACACACACACACACGCGCGCACACACGCGCGCACACACACACACGCGCACACACAAACACATGCACAAGTAAAGGCCTTCATTAGTTTGACTGGAACCACTTTGGGCTCACTGTAGCAACATCTGCATGGAACTGCAGGCTTCACGCTCTCAAAATACTACGAGATGAGATGAAATTAAAATTGAATATCATGATTATAGTGACTGATTATAGTGAAATGTTCATGGTTATCAGTAGAATCACAGTGTTGTTGAAATGTGCTGAAAATGTTCAAAAGTGACACATGACCTGAAGTCATTTCACCAAGTGAATGTTTGCATTTAAACACAGAAATAATAAAATCTGTGTCACAGATGAGGACCAGGGTATTAGTATTAGTACTGGGTTTGTCTGCTACATGCCCACTCTGTGTAAACAAGGGAAAAGCAAATGTAGTATTATTTATTTATTTATTTTCTTTTGTTCTGTGCTTTAACATCTTCCAGAGCACAGTAGAAACACATGTCACCTGCCCAGCACAGTGCTGTTAAGCCAGAGACACTGCAGCTACACTATGCTTAGGCAGCTCTGACATAAGTGTTAAAAATCACACAATCACCGATATAAGGCTCAGCTGATGGCAGCTCACTCTGTCTCTCCTCGCCTGGCAGTGTAAAGGAGACAACTGCCTTTTTAATATAATAATAATAATAATAATAATAATAATAATAATAATAATAATAATAATAATAATAAACTTCATTTATAGAGCACTTTTCATACAAGAGATGTAGCTCAAAGTGCTTTAAATATACAATAAGAAATGGAAGTGGGCTTACTTAAAAACTTACTTTAAAAACTCCACTTATAATTGCTAACTTTGGTGTAAAAAGGTATTAGAAAGCTGAAAAATCTCTGCAGTCACTGCCTTCTCTATGTTTTCACTGACACATAACAAACCCATGTTGCCTGCCGCACATGTGTCTGGGGGACACACGCTGGTTGATGCTGTACAGAACCTACAGTAATTAACCATGGTAATACAGAATTATATTGATAATTAACCCTTAAATGCTAATACTGACATTTCTACTGCGATATAGTGTGAAACCGTTTCATCTCTAAATATCACAAAAGATGCATTAATAGTCTCCTAACATAGTGCAGATTAAATTTTACCAGGCAAACTGCTCTCCTTTTTCACACAGTCCAGCAAACCATTTAGCTAACTGGGGTTTGAGAGGAAAAAAAAAACATGTTCATTGCCACAACAATCCACGACGAGAAAGGAAGGAATCTGTTGTGTAGCACTGTCACAATAAAAGTTATGAGGAATGTTTACAGCTCTTGAAAATCCTTTGTTGGCTTCTGAGGAATAAGTTACTTGTGGTTATGGCTGGTAGATATGGACTATAAATCATTTTAGGCTACATCATGATATATTCTATATATCGATATATTGTAGTTAAATTAAAACACTTGTGTTTACTGTTTATTCATTAGTGGTTTCTATTATGCCTGCAAAAAGGGGGAAGTGGCAAAAGAGTAGATTCAACCAGAATCCCTGAGAAAGACATTTAACCTTAACTCAGTACTGTTAATGTTCTTAACCAAGTCATCCACCTCCATCTTCAATGACCTCTTCTGAACACGTGTACAGACATAGGAGAGAGTGAGAGAGGATAAACACCAAGGCAAATTTCATGCATGCAGCTTAAAACTCGTCCCAATTTGTACTTAATGTTTGGGATGTAGTTATTTACTACATCCCAAACAGAAGAAGCCGCAATGCATCAAGTCTATTCGTTATATCACCCACCCCTACTTGTGGTCATTTGACAGAGCACAAAACTTTTAGAGGTGCAGCCAAGCACTGAGTGACTCTCGACCCCGTGGCAGCAGTGCACAGTTTGGACAGTTAAAATCTTGACAGTGGGAATAATCACTAAGTCACTGATGTGTTTTGTTTTTGACCTAGAGTCAGAAGCAAAGCCAGCAGCAGGAGGGTTCAGATGATGGTGGGGGCTAATGAGGTCACCTGTTACAGAGCAGGTCCAGCTCTGTGTTTCTGTCTCTCTCCATCTTAGTGTAAACCTCCCGGTGCCTCTTGGTCTCCTCCTCCAGACTCTGATCTGCCCTCGCCTCTGCATCCTTCACCTGCTCCTCCAGCTCATGGACCCTGGGACACACACACACACACACACACACACACACACACACACACACACACACACACACACACACACACACACACACACACACACACACACACACACACACACACACACACACACACACACACACACACACACACACACACACACACACACACACACGCTTCAGATTGGGTTTGATGGAACTGGAGGTGGTACAGACCTACAGAGGAGTTAGACTGAATATTTTATCTTCAATCTTATGTGAATTTGTCACATGTGGAAGATACTTCACATATTTATCCCATGTGGAACACCATTTGTGTTTCTGACATTTCATATGTGATAAATTTACATGATGAAGTCACATTGGATTTTCAAGTAATTCACAAGTGAAATGTAAGAAACTGCATGTGAAAACATCAGAGTCACACATGTGCAACACTAATCCAGTGTTTCCCATACATAGACCATTCTGTGGCACACCGCCACAGAATGCAGACCGACCGCCACAGAATGATTCTGTTTTTTATTTCTTTTTTTCCCGTTGTTGTTTTCCCTCTAGTCTATGCTCTCAACGTAATATCGTTCCGTTCATTCATCTCCGCATAGCGCTCTTTCTCTGTTATTCTCGGACAAACACAGACACACACAGACACGCACACACACACACAGACAAGCGCGCATATGCCAGCGGTGCGCGGGAAAATCAACCAGCGCATCACTGGTGCATGCACACACACTCGTCTGCATACACTTTGCATACAATGACTGACTCCACCGACCGCCACGACACTGTGACACTCGATTCCCCCAATGGTGTCAGTGGAGCACCACAAATTGCTACCTGGTCTGTGGGAAACACTGCTAATCTATGTGATGAATGAATTCAGGTAGAGGTATAATGTGGTTTTTGACATTTCACGTGTAAAATCTAATATTTCGATGACAAAAACAAAAATAAAGAGCAAATAAACCAAGGATTCAGTGTGTGTGTTTTCCTACCTGTGGACCAGTTGTGTGTTTTCCTGTTTGAGTTTCGACTTGAGGTCGCCGTTGGCCAGACTGTCGCTCTCCAGCTCTGTCACCTTCTTCTCCAGATAACTGACCTGAGGGCGACAACCAGGCCTTTACCTCGTTCTACGAGACTTGCAGTGGCTGGTGGCTATCAGCCCCTGAACTGTCTCCTTCTCAGGAAACTATGTCTGTGATAATGTAAATTAGGTCGAGGTTCAATTAGCTTCCAGTCTCTTGCTTTTACTCTACTGGCTTAAACACAATAGTACATGTGTCTTGTGCAGCATATCAGCATTTCACATTCAGAAGATCATCAGTTTACAGCTTCTTATAACCATAGCACTGCTCTTCGTGTCACAGCTCTCATTGATAACTGTGACTCTATCCTCCCTGGTCTGCCTCACAAACTCCTCCATAAACTCCATAAACTGGTTCAGGATGCAGCAGCCTGTATCTTTAATTTAACGTATCACTCATTATCACATCATTATCATAAAAACCAAGATGGCGCGGCATGAATGGCAGCCTGTTGCGGCAGCTCCTGCTCACTGTTGAGCTTTTTCCGTCCTTTCTCTGTTTTCTTTTTAATAGTGTTTGTAATGAGCAGTCTGCTTCTCTTATTCGTGCACTATGGACATGCATAATCCTGTGGTGCTCACACTGGCCACTGTACTCTTTTCTTCTTTGCAAATTTCCCCACTGTGGGACTAATTAAAGCTGTAATATCACTCCTGTCCTCCAGCAGCTCCCTGTTAAACACTGCATTGATTTCAAGATTCTGCTTCTCACTTTCAAGTCACTTCACAACCCAGCACCTCCATACCTCCCTCTGATCTACTCTGTATCTGCATGCCTGCCCTGCTCTTAGATCTTCCTCTTCCATTAATATCACTGTACCTCCTGCCTGTCTGACCACTGTGGGGTCTAAAGCCTCTTCTTACCACAAAACACACCTCCTCAAACTTGCCTGTTGCCTTGCCTAATTCCTATCTTATGCCTTGAACTTGTTATTTTATCTTTTACTGTGCTGTAAGGTGTCCTTGAGTGCCTTGAAAGGCTCTTGTATTATTATTATTTATTTTCCCTTGGTATATTTCAGTTTATGCAGAGCCATTACAAGGCTGACAACACAGACAGCCTCAAAGCAAAATGAAAAATATAAAATTTCTTTTTCCTTTCTTTTTTGTTGCAGCTCAAACATTTTTAAGATCAAGAACAAAGACGCCTGTCAGCACAAAACTGTAGAGAAGACAACATGTTGAGAGTGGAGCTTCATGACTACATCCTACTGAGCATCAGCTGAACACTAAACAATGTTACAGACCCGGAACACGGCTTCATGGCCACACTGCTTTTCCAAATGGACACCTCCAACATCATGCACAATGCACACAAAGAAAACACTGTTGAGACAAATATGACTCAAGCAACATCACGACACTGACGTCAGCTAGACATGATAGTGATCATCTCATCTAACTCTATACTGTACAGCAACTGTGATGATGCAGGTGGTGTTTGTGCGTGTTTGTACTTTCTCTGTGATGTCGAGGTCACAGGAGTCGATGCTGTCTGTGAACAGATCTTCAGTGCTGCTGCCCTGACTGGACCCAAACACGCTGTGGTTGGCCTGGAACAACTGACTGCAGGGGGGAGAGGACACGCAGGAAACCCATGAACACGATGATGATAAACAGGATGTGACAGGAGCTGCTCCATTAAAGAACTCTGTCTGTCACACGGCTAAAAGCTGAATACATCAGTATGGTCTGCTACAAGTGATTAGCTGTTCCTCCCTCACCATGCAGATGCAGATTCACTGCAGTAATTTCATTTTAATGGTCATTAGAAGGTCGGGTCACTCACCGTCCAAACGCTGTGCTGGAAATCTTTCTGTTGGGGCTGAAACAAGAGAGGACTGAGTCACACACACAGAGCTTTTCATTATCTGTGTTTAAAAGTCCACCTACTGTTACTACTAGTACTACTACTACAAGTACTACCAAGTACTACTGCTACTGCTAGTACCACCACTTACTTACTGTACTTCTACTGTCTCTGCTTAAACGTTTTGGCTCTGAGCCTTTCATTACTACGAGTGACGTCCTAAACACATATGATCTGCTAAGTTTTTGACCAAAAATAATCCTCTTTGTTGCTGCAACCTGTCACCCCACCAGATTGGGATGTGGTTGCTACCCCCCCCCTTTGATATGGGTGCAGTGTGTGGTGCTAAGAATGAATAAGGGGGTATGATATGGGTGGATGGCCTGTGTGTGTGTGTGTGTGTGTGTGTGTGTGTGTGTGTGTGTGTGTGTGTGTGTGTGTGTGTGTGTGCGCTCCACCTGTTGGCCTTAAGGTTTCGGAGTCGAGCCTCCAGGTCATTCAGCAGATTCACTTTCTTGCAGCACTGAGAACAGTAGATGTCCAGGAGCTCGCTGTTGTACAGCTGCCGCATCTTCTGAGGCGTCTGCCCTGCACTGCGACCACAAAAATATAACAACATACATAACTCAAGAATGGAGCTATGATCAAATATCAACAGGTGTCACTAAGAGAGAAGTGTTTGGTGTGCTGCAGTGAAAAAAGCCTTTAGTTTCCTCCTCACTTGCTGCAGTGAGTTCAGTGTTTCATTCCTACATGACTACATGAGAAGCCAGTGTTCAGAGGTCAGACCACACCCATCTTCCAACTCGGCCCTCCTTTTGATCTCAACTACACACCTGGAAAGTAAAGTAAGGATCGTTCCTCATGTCTTCTCAATATAATAATATAATAACTACTTGTTCTTTTATTGTTTCAAGGAAAATAACAAAGGTAATAAGTAATAATTACATAACAGCAGCTTTTGAAAAAATATAAGTGCTTCATTTTACAAAATGAAATAAAAAGTGTAGCTTGATTTTCTTCTTTATGGTTAATTAATTAATCTAAATCATTTTTTATAATAAACAACCTCAACACATCTTAACAGCTGAACGGCTTTAACTCTTCCTTTTCTCTTTCCTTCCCTCTTCTATCCCACTTTCCCCACTTACTTCTCCGATCTCATCTCTCCCCTGTGTATAGGTCACTGACTGACACTGAGCTAAGTAGCATCATATGACCTGTACTGTAAAGGCTAGAAAAGCTGCATCAGTTAAAATAGAAACAATCTCAACCATTTATAGGTTATACCTTCAGATCTGGATAGGACAGCGTCTGGGTCCAGGTCCAGACCGCAGTCTGCTTATTAGTGCCTCTGGCCTGGCCACTTCCCCTAACCTCAACCCTTACCCTGACCCTAAATGAACCCTAATTCTAAGATGAACACTTAAACTAAGTCTTAACCTTCAAACAGTCCCTTATAGTTGTGAGGATGGGCCAAAATGTCCCAAAGTTTAAAACTCAAACTGGTCCTCACAAAGATGGAACTAGTACAGCCATGCTGCCGTGGCTGGTAATTTTTTGCACTTCACTTAGATTTGTGACTTTCATGAGTAAAAGATATCACCAACCCAAAGTCTGCTTAGAGTTATTATTATAGAGTTACCACCAACCTAGAGGGAAGCGAGGATCCCAGGTCTGAGAAGCCATTTGTTCGGTTGTCATCCTCAGGGCAAGGGCTGCTGGGAATGAACTCCACATCCTCCCCTTCACCATAGTCCTCAAACTGCTCCTCCCTGGAGATGATGGAAGCAGACGCTGAGCCAATGAGGTGGCTGGTGCTCATTGGTAATACAATAACAAAGTTTTTAAAAGGGCCCCCAAAGAACAATGAACCCTGAGTGTGTTTTAATGTCACTTAAAGTGAAACACCACAGTGACCATGGTCCCTGATCACGTCCTCTCACCTACAGAGGCACTGGCAGAGGCTCCTCCTCAGACACTGATGTGACTGACCTGTCTTTCCGTGCTGGGTCCAAGGACTCAGAGCTGTTGGTGTTTTCAGTGCTGCTGTCCATGTCACACTCCCCATCGGCACCACAACCCTCACTGTACACAGTGCATTCTGGGTAGGACCGGGTACACATGATGATCGGAGCGCGCAGCCTAGCCTCACCGTTCTACACAAAGAAAATTAAACAGCAGTCTGTCATCAAATGTGCACATACTGCCTGGATTAGTAGAGTTTCCATAACATACCACTCTCCCCACTGTCAGTGTTGTTCTGTGTGTAAGGTAATGTGTGCATTTCAAATGAACTTTAACTGCTGCATGCCTGCCAGAGAAACCTGAGATATCTCAGGGTACTCAACTATGAGTTGTGGGCGACCGACAGGCTGCCACGATGGTGTCTGTGTATCTAGGCTCTTTGAACAATATTCAATAATAAAATTCAGTCAGTTATTTGTACTGGAGCCTTTTCCCTCCGAGTAGCTCAAAAGCAGAGACATTGTGTCTGTTAATCTGGTTCATCCTGTGATATCCCGCCCTCTACAAGGACCGCTTCCACCACTTATCTCAAGTGATCATTCACTGTTAATCAGCTGATGAGGGTCAGCGTCATATTAGCCACCTCATGTGCCGCCTGCGCTCCACTGAAGAGGGTTTCCCTCCCCTTGCCTCTATGTAACAAGCAGCTCATCAGCATGATCAGCTAGCCTCTCTCGCTCACTCTTGTTGCTAGGAAACTGTCCAGCTGGGCTGATCACTAGCAGACATGAATAGTCATCCACTGTAGCAAACACACACTAAATATGATATGTTGCATATTCCTATTAACTGTGTGTAAAATCACACATTATACGTGTAAATAATGTGAAGATGGCAGTTTGTGTCCACATGGATATAAACAGTCATCTTCTTATACCCATAAATCCTTGGGGCTCTTTTGTGTCATCAAGCTTAACTGAGGTTTAGCTAGATGAACAGGAACAGAACAGGTTCAGCTATCAGCAGTCACTTTAACTAAAACTGAGGAGCCCCAAATATTGCGTTACTTTTGTTACTGTGGAAACAGTGAAAGTCAGCAGAGTCAACAGTTTGGTGACTGTATCACTAACTGCTGTGGAAAGTATTTCGAAGAAGGATTTGAACAATATTCTGTTTGATCATTTATTATCAACACACCAGCATGGTCGAACAGAGTATGGCTATTCTGTTGCTTGCTCTCTCTTGTTGCTAAGCAACTGTTCAGCTGGGCTGATCACTAGCAGATATGAACAGTCGCACACTGCAACAAACACACACTACATGATATATTGCATAGTCATATTTTAATATTCTTGTCATTGACGCGACTGGAATCCAAACATGTTGCCTAAACCTGAGTTGTATGGAAGATCACTTGTGCCAGGAAAATAAAATAATATAAGTAATGTTAGGAATGATAAACACAGTGATTTTACTGAGGTGGAAATCCCCTGTACCACCCTCTCATTCTGATGGATCAAGGACAATTTATATTTGTTACAATGGAAAAAATTAGATGTACTATGAACAATTCACTTGCTAAATTAAATAAAAACATGGGGACTTTTTTTTGCACATGCTGAGAGGTTGGTGTTTGCTGCTATTCAGAGTAACAGCTTTAATCAAATGTTGCCAAATTTAAATTTGTGTTGTAGAAATCCAATAAACAAATTTGGGGGGAAAATAATAAACAGAACGAACGGCAACATTTTGGTATTCAAAAATAATGAGATGATTAAATATGTCAAACTCAAAGTGATTCTCAGTTTTACTTACTATCTATGACGTGACTGGTGCTTGCTCTAAGGTCTTTTTATGCTAATGAACTTCACAACCAAACAAAACAAAGCAAAACAAATGTATCTGAATTTTTTTGACTGTGAATTCAACTTGTGAATTTTTCAAGAACTCATTTTTCAGTGTTCACAACATAATTTTAAATTATGTTATTAAAAATTCAAACATTAAAAAATTCAAACCATCTATTTTGAAGTTGCTCAAATTGAAAAATTCACAAGTTGAATAAACAGTAAAAAAAAATTCAGATACACAATTTCAAATGAAAAAAAAAAAAATCAGTGCTAGAAATTCACAGGCTTTACAATTTCAAGATCTGGTGAGACAGATTTGCTTCCATAAAGGCCATTATTGATGTATTGTCTTATAATGGCAATATTATATTGAAATGCTATCACCATCTTGAGCCTACATCATTCTTAAAGTCAGAATTTAGACTCTCAGGTTCACAGCTGGAGCAGGAGGGGGACTGTACCTGGTAAATGTAACCATTGTCTGTGACAGATGGCGAGTTGGGTGTCGCACTGCGAGGACCCACAGCCATCTTCAGTATCTCCTCACAACCTAGAAAGTAAGAAAGAAAGAAAGAGAGATTTATGGGATATTAAACCCATATGAACATTCTCATATAGTCGCCCAAATGTCTGTTGTCATGTTGGCTGGAAGGAGGGTGGTGGTATCAGCTTGAATTCATGCTTCACTTTGTCAAAGACTCCTTTTGTTGTGCTTCAAGGTGATAAAGGCTGTGTACCTGTAGATAAGTGCTGGAGGAAGATTATCTGCAGTTTCAGGAATAGTTCATCATTTAAGGAAAAAAAAACGTTTTGCTCTATTGCGAAGAGTTAGAGAAATGAGAGAATACTACTCTCGTGTTTGTAATGTAAATATGAAAGAACAGCCAACAACTAGTAATTTAGTTTCATACAAACACAGGAAAGAGATGGAAATAGCTCGACTGTCTCTGTCCAGAGGTACCAAGAGTCACTTCCCGCTAAAGCTCAATACACACATGGATAAAGTCTAGTAATTAGCACACATCTACTTCTCTTACCTTTGATAGCAAACACTCCGTGACAAAAATCTTTGAAGTTGATTTTCCCATGAGCGTTAGGATCCAGGTACCTGGTCAGTGCCTTCACCTGCAAGAGGACAAAGTCAAGTTCACTGCTCATATAGCAAAAAAAAATCACAAATCCCTTTGCTTCACAGGTCTTGACAATATGGACACAATATGGACACTTTATCAGGTATCATACAGGTATCAGTATCAGTACTATGAGCACAGCCAGCTTTTTTACTGCTCTGCATTAAATAGGCTTATCATTCTAAAATGTATTATTCATTCCTTATTCTGTCTTTCCTTATTCTCTCAGTACATGTAGCTGTGTCCACAGCTTGTATGAGGAAGAAAATCAGGGACATAGGTATTCAGACCCCTTCAATTTTAGTTTGCATAATAGATTACATTTTAAATGAATAAAATTTACATTTTTATCCATTAGTCGATACTCAATCAAAAACCAAAATAATGCACAGTTCTTTGTAGAAGCCCCTTTGGGAGCAATTACAGCTTTGAGTCTTGTTGGGTAAATCTCCTTCAGCTTTGCACACCTGGATTTGGGTGGTTTATTCCCACTTCTTGGGAAGTGTCTGTTCATATACCATCTTCAGGTCTCTCCACACTCCACTGCTCCATCACAGCGCGGTGATGTTTGGTGGTTAACTCTCATATCTCAGATTTAACATATATGACTACATTATACACCAGCAGTAGAATTTCAGAAGCTTTAACTATATTCAACGCAATGATAATGTTTCCCGTCTGGAAAATGTTGTTAGGTGATATATGTGAGAGGAACTGGTGAATATAAGAAAACACAAATTAAGTTTTACGGCTAAGATGAGCACAACAACACAAGTTGGTCCTTTGAGGAAAACAAGAAGTAAATTATGCTTGATACACAAAAAGCAATGCTTTCTCAGAACAGATAGAGAGAGTACAAGCATATGTATGAAATGCATTATATGTGCTCATATAAATATTGCATTTGTACTGTTATAATCCCTAGTGTGTGTGTGTGTGTGTGTGTGTGTATGTGTGTGTGTATAGACAGTATAGGAGTAGCAGTGTGGCTCACTGCAGTCGACTAATCACCATAGAAACTGATGTGTCTGAATGTGTCACTGAGGGGGAACAATGTTTTCCAAATGAAACAAATGTAAACACAGCACCAGCTCATAGGCAGTTTTCAGCAGAGGGGCGGATCATTTCATTACTTAATAACCAACCAATCCACTCCCAGACTCCTTGTGAAGCTCTCATCACCATGGTGACAAAGAACACAGAGATAAGAGGGGAGGAGGAAGATGAAGCAGCAGCTTCCTCCTAGTACGGCTGAGTTATTTTTAGTGATGTTGCGCTGGGTGCTCAGCCGCCATGACAGCTTCAAAGAAAATCCAGTCCCACTGTTAGATGTCATTTATGTGGAATGATCAGTGCAGCCAGGACTTAACCTGCCTCATCTACTGCTGCCTGCCGTTTCGGTGGCAGGGAGCTACCGTACATGGTGCTGGTCTGACCACCAGATGCTGTTTGGGGTTCAGTGTCTTGTCCAAGGGCACTTTGACAGGAGGAGCTGGGGACTGAACCACCAACCCTTTTCCTACAGAGTGGTTTTAGATTTCGCTGCCAAACAGCCACTCATTATTAAAACTTCAGTGTTGGCCAAACCAGCATCCTCTGAAACCTTAGCTGTCGCAGCTAATGCAGCGTGTTGTTTACTGTAATAGAGAGTGTATTTTAACAAAGTCTCTGCTGGTTAGATTTCATAGCACACTGAAAGTAATACCATCTGGATATACTGTTGGCATACACGCAGTCACAGTTACAACACACACAGTAAATCTCACCTAGTCCAAACATGTTCAGACACCACTGACAATTTATTGGCCCATATGCATCTACATGCCACTAACAAAGAAACTCTAATCTGTAAAAGAATCCATGGACTGGAACAACCTGATAAACTGGGCAGAGGAACTGAGGCACTGAACCTGTTAGTCCCAGGTTCAGTATCTCGGAAAGCACTCTGGCACCACTGGTGATGAACACGGACTGACATCAGCTCCTGCGCCCCTCCCAGTTCTGTTACCCCCACAATGGGAGATCAGATTCAACACTTAGATATCCCTTTGGAGCCAGTCTGGGACAATCTGCTCCTACCTCAATGCACCTACAGTCACAGACCCTCAGCACACTGACATCTCTCATTTTTCTGAGCTTTAATTCAGTACTTCGTAGAAGCCCTTTTGGCAGCAATTCCAGCTTCAGGTCATCTTGGTTAAGTCTCTACAAGCCTTGCAAACCTGGATTTGGGCATTTTATCCCATTCCTCCTGGCAGAGCCACATATTAGTTAGGAGGCATCTGTGATGAAAATAATTAATTATGGGTTTTATAATGTAGAGTGATGAGAAAAAAAATTGCAATTTTATCAATTTAATACTAGAAGTTTCGGTGGTTGCTGCTTGACCGGCTTATGGAGACAGTCACATAGTAGAATACACAGACAGAAAGTTAAGTCATTTCACTTCACTGCATTTGGTCTGATTTAACTCTGACGAGACAATGAGTGCTCGTCCTGAGATATCTTCCAAAACTGATTAATTCCAATTGTAAGGCTTCACTCTAAACCTTTTGTCTGCTAAAAAAGTCAAATCCTCAGAGGCTGCTGAGGAGACCAAACTTCCAAACATCATGCAATTGACCAGGAAAGGCATTGAATTCTGGTCTATGGAGACGTTAGAGTGGTAGAGGATGATACATATATATATATATATATATATATATATATATATGTATCATGATGGAATACATTTTATGGAAAATCACTGTGAAACAGTTCATTTGCAAAATAATACCTGACAAATCAATGTGTTTCATCATATTGATACAAAATCATAAAAACAATGCCTATAGTGAAAAGTTTTTGTGATAAACACCACTGTAAATGTCCTTGAAGCATGATTGTTGACTATTAGGTTCATTTTATGACTTGTTGTTGAAATGAAGGGGAAGACTTTGTATAAGCTCTCTGAACTCTCCTGAACAATTAATTTGTCTTTTTTACTGTGGAATATTTTTGTATCCTCTGTGCAAATAAATGAAATATACATAAACTAAACTAAAAATGGCGAATCCAGTGTTTTAAGACTCTGAGGACCAAGGACTAAAGTTTTATTTACCACTAGGTCACTGATATTATCGTTTATAGTTTGATGTCAAAAGATAGATTTTGCCAGCTATGGGTAAAAGAAAATTCACCAGCAAATGGGTGCAGACTTGCAAACATCATGAATACAAACACCATGTTTATGTGAAGGTGTGTTAGCATTTAAACTTAACCTTTAACACAGAAAAATACAAACCAGTGACGTAGACTTGATTTTTAAAAATGCCTTTAAAGCATTTTATTTCAAAAACCACAGTTTTATTCCAGGTTCAATCAACAAATGATTTTCTACAGCTGTGAAATTGATCTGTTCAAACCCCACTTTCTCTGGCTTTTCAAGCTGGGGCCTTTTAAATAACACCGAAAACACACAACACAGACATGCTACTAGCTAATGTCTGAGAAATGAGCCACTCAGTGTTAGCATCTGTAGCACACCTGACATTTCACACGTCGCACAGGTTGTCTGCTGTCGTCGCGACCGTCTACCAGTCGCCACTAATTAACCGTACAAAATGTCAGTTAACCGACCACGGTTTGTAAAATCCAGGACACACATGTAAAGGAGCCGCCTACAGTTATCCAGCCCTTCACCGCCTCTCACCTCGTCTCCTTGACCGAACTGAAGCCCGAGGTCCACCAAGTGCTCCACCCGGATGAAGCCGTCAGCATCCTCATCACACACGTCGAAGACCTCTTTGAGCCTCCTCAGAAACTGCAGCAGCTGCTCCTGGTCTGGAAAAACATGTCCTTCCATTGCAGAACCGGCTTCGTCTCCAGAGACCTGTGTTTTGTTTTTTTATCAGATGAACTGTGAGAGAATCGGAAGGACGGGCAGCACCTTCATCCTCGTCCTCGGCTCCGCCGGACTGACTGAGACACCGACCGCTGCTGCCGCTGTGACATAAGCAGCACCGGCGGCTCTGGAGACGCGAGAAGTAACGGAAAAGGACGATGATTTGGAGACGAGGCGCTGCGTCACAGACGAATTAATAAAACAGGTCTGTTGCCACCCGCCATCAAAATCAAATGGTACATCAAGCTGCTGCCTCCATGACCTCAGTCTAATGTCATGAACTAAAACAGAATGCGAGCCAATGCCCCGCAAAATTAAAGTAATAACAAAAAAAACAAACAAAAAAAGTGAAACTATTCAAAAGTTAATCTCTTCAAAGCATAATTATGGCTTTTTTGACTGACATTAAAAGCTGTACATAATATTTCTTGTTAGTATAAAACAGTAAAGTTTGACATGTTATATTCTCACTGAATAAACAATACACCTACCATGGGGTACAATTATAGCTTTAGGACCCAGTAATTGACCTTAATATTTTAATAATTTGATAGAGTAAGTCAAAATTTTGTCTGCATAATTTCTCAAAGTTATGACTTACTCACATAATTTAGTCTAAAAACGCAAAAAATGTTACTCACCATCTCACAACCATATATTTGGAATTTTATCTAATAATTCTACTATGGTCAAAATTATGAATATTTTATTTAGTCAAAGGAGATAATGAGTTTTGTTGTTGTTGTTTTTTTTTTTTTTAATTAGAAAACAGTTTATTACAAGATTTATTTCCACAGTCACATCACTGTACAAAATGTAAAACCATTATGTCCCAGTCCTGGAAACAATCACTCATTTCACCTACATATTAAAATAACAAAATAACTTATCTAAGCCCAGTTTAAATTCAGTTTCAGTACTTACACCGTACCTTGCTAAGAAGTAGGTCTTCTATGCAAAGTGATGACTTATGTAAAAGCACTGAGAAGAGAATATAAACTATTATCATATCCTTTAGCTGTCCAATTTAACTTGGGCACTGGAGCAGGCTATCAGATGAAGGATCCTGAAATAAAGTTACTTAGAGAAAAGGGCAAATCCATCTTGCCAAACCAGGTGGATGTTACAAATTGTCAGATTTATATGACCAGTCTTGGCTCCAGCAGGGAATCCCACCGCTCTGACACCTGGAGGGGGGGGGAAGTAAAAAACGGTAAATAAGCTATGATTACACTAAGATTAAAACAAGTGTGGATATTACAGAACACGGTACAACAACCAAATGCCAACAACTGAAACTGCATATCTGCACTCAAATGCACTGCTACATCAAATGGGAAACAATGTGGCCAGTAAAAATGTGGTGAGACAGTCAGCTATGTTGGCTAACCTTTAGCTAAGTTGGTTTGTTTTGGTGTATTAAACACATCATCCATGTTAAAGCATGCAGAACCTAACTCCCAGACACATGCGGTTATTAGCTCTTGTTGATTTTGAATGGGTGTGTCAAAGCTAAATGTAGTGTATTTGTGACACCTACTGGTTGAAATGCACAACATACAGTATAATGTAGTTGGTTGTTTAGGGCTTGGATGAAATCTGCTGGCCAGTAGTTATCTGTCTGGTACTCACATTGCTTTGCGGTTCCAAATATTTTCTTTACAGATGTATTTAAATGGTTGTGTGCACCCTATTAGAAACACTTACTGGTGTATAACATAATCTGGTACAACACTACAAAATAAAATCAACACCTTTCTAACACAGTCCTGACAAATCTGAACATTATCAGTTTGGGATTTACTGCAGGACTGCAGTCTTTCCAGACTTTATTGTTTGTCCTATTTCAGAGATTTTAGTTGAATAAAAATAGTTTTATTTGAACAAAAATTGTCTAAAAATAAAGTCAGCATGACTAAAACTAACAAATAGACTTTTCATCTCAGGACCAAGAATAAATCTGAAAAAGCTGTGCTGTCGCTCTCCCCCTCACACTGGACACAATCAGTCCAGAGAGCCACAGCCACACATAAGCACCTTCACTGAGGAATATTGGCAACTCTGCTAAGGTTATTAATTAAGTAGTAGCTATAGCATGCTAAGACTCACCCAAGCACCTCTGGACACAGCGTACTCCACTCTCTCGGAGCCATCAGGGTTCTGATAAACCAGGTCAAACTTCCCAGGCTCTGCAGGAGCTGAGAGAGATGCAGAAGCGTTACACAAATGTGTCTCACCCAACATTGTTCAATCTGTTTTCTTTCTGCAAAGTGAATTACATTTAAAGTTCCAGGATTTCTGCTCAGAAAGTGTCCAATTCCCTGACTTTTTGTTTGAGTAATTCCTCTAAAACATCACGACACTGTAGGAAGTCCATGAGCAATGAGAAAGTTTTACCTTATAAACTATGATTATCACAATACTGTATATCTATTATGGGCTCACAGTATTATTACCAGCTGCAACAGCGTTGCTGGTATTGTTTTCACCTTGTGAGTCTGTGTATATGTGTCATCATGGCAATATGTGGTCCTGGGGCCGTATTACAGAATCTTCCAATCCTAAATCTTAAGAGATAGGATTTTTCCCAAGTCTTGAGTACCATTAGGAATCCTGTCTTATCTCAGGCCAGGAAATCCTAAACACTCAATCCAACACTGATTATCCACTTGTCAATACTGTCTGTTACCTAGCAACCGACGCCACTTCTCTCATCTCATCTCGTGTTGTTGAGGTATTTTTGTAACCCCGAGTTTTCACATTGAAACTTACCAAAAAAAAAAAAAAAGAAGAAAAACCAACGACGGGGACTTAACTTCAAGACAGCAGTGTTGGTAACAGCTGTAGAAAAATCCAAAGATAGAGATAAAAGAGAGAGAGTGGGCTGAAATAGCCTGTATCTACTAACGAAGGCTTTGTCAACAACAAACCGCAGCACATTGTTAGGGTCTGCTATGAGATTCTTAATGAGTAAGTTCCACCTGTTCACATTTTGTTGGTTGTGTAAAGACAATAAAAGAGCATTGACTTAGGAACTACACAGCTGTACTAGCTTTAACTTAACGAAATACATGAATAAGCTACTGGACAATTTTAATTTCCTGAGGGATTAATGAAGTATTTTATATCTTTTTTTTTTTTTTTTTAATAATTTTTTTGGGCTTTTTGTGCCTTTATTAGATCAGTGGAGACTGACAGGAAAGGGGGTAGAGAGAGGGGAATGACATGCAGGAAAGAGTCAGACTGATCGGGAGTCGAACCGGTGACTGCCTGCTAAGAGCGTCTTGCGCTCACACATGGTACGCGCCCTAATCACTCGACTACCGGGCCGCCCCAAGTATTTCATATCTTTATCTTTATTCTTAAATCAGGTCCTAACCCTTATTACCATGTTCAGCTTTTCCCATAAAGTTTTGGAAAGAAAATCAGTCTTTCACATGTTGACTTATTATCTTTGAACTAGGCATTTTAAAATGTGATTAATGTTGTTTGTGTTGATGATGAAATGATCCCCACCTTGAGAGACGTGAAGTAGTTCCAGCTCAATCTGTTTGGTTGTTGGGTCAAAGCTTACAATCTTTCCCTCCTAAAATGGACAGTAACATGGTTGTCGTTGTTATTCCAGTGTGGATGAACAGTGAAGACTTCCTGAAGATGATCTGTCCAAGGTGCTTCTCAACAACTTGAGGTCATTTTAGAGAACTGCAGCAGAAATGATTACTCTCACCTTATACTCCGAGACCTCTGGTGTGTAGTTCTCACCGAGCTCCAGCAGCTGTGAACACACACACAAAGACATTATGTTAGGAAAGGAAGCTCACAACTACACACAAAGTTCAGTCTCTAACCTTGACAAAAGATTGTGCACTGAATGAATTAATAACACTGCTTTTCCTTTATTGACGGCAGGTCTGCGATCTGTGTCGTGATGAACGATACATCATGAACATCATCATTACTGCCTGCTTTTATGTGAGATGCGAAATGAACAAGAAAAAAAAAAACAACTAGTGAGTTAATTTTAGTGTTCATGAAGAGCAGTGACACAGCAAAATTCATCCAGATATTGTGGTACAGAAGCTTGGTGGTGTAGCTACTTACACTCACAGGGTTTGTTGGTGAACAGTTGTAGCTGGTGAACTATCTGCTAGCATGCTAGCCAGTTAGTAACATACTAGCTCTATATTATCCTCCAGTAAAGAGCTGAATTGATGAAAGAAAAATGCTCTCGGAACAGGCTAGCCTGATAACAGTTAGCTCGGTCACTAAGGCAACAACAAGTTCATACAGTTATTCAAAGTGCATGTTGTACCATCAGCTCCTGTCTGAAAACTGTCTGTGAACCACTCATCTTTTGTGGAGCAGTTTATATTCCAACAGAGGAGGTTACATAAAATTGGATGGTGCTAATAAGCTAGCTAATGGTAAATATGTAGCAAAATGTGAGAGCTTGTAGAACAAAAATCTGAGCTTGTTTGTTTAAATGTTTTACTTGTTTAAACTTCACTTTCAGTTTTGTTACAATCCATTCACACATTGGCAACAATAAAAAAAATTTTATATATACAGATGCTTCACATTCTTAAATATAGAACCTTTAAGGTAAGATAGGTCACACTGTCACTTTGTCTTGAAGTAATATAGCTAACATCAGGCTGTGTTTGACATATGTTTAGAAAGCAGTGACAGATGACAGGAGCAGGTGGATTGCTGTAGATGGAAAATGTGTCAGGTTGTTATGTTTATAATTTTCCAGAGAAATAAATGACTGAGGCATGCAGTGTCTCTTCTCGTGAGCCTGTCTAGCTGATCAATAATAGCTATTAAATCTTGTATCGACACAGTTTGTCAGAACTGCCTGTTTACAATGCAGTCATCTCCACTATAAGTTTTACTTGGTTTGCTCTCAAGGAAATAACAGGATCATTCATACATGCTACTGTTACAAATATAATAACTAGAATGAGTGTGTCTTTGCTCTTAGCTGGATGCACAAACAACATGCTAATGTTGTTTTTTTTATGCTAACACTAATTGTGTGAGGACACTTGTTCATTGATGTTTTTAGACACAGATCATTTCTTTCTCTGGAGCTGACTTTATATAAAACCTTGTTTTGCAAACGTGTGTTTGTTATGTGTTTGTAATTTTCCTTGTTTCCATTAAAGCCTTTTTATTTTACAATAAGGAAAATGTCTATATATAAGTTAATATGACATGTGGACAGGTGTTTTCTATCCAACACATGAACGTGCACCTTGATTGTTTGAGAAACCCATTGATAAAGATCAGTATGTGATGTTGCTCTGGTGGTATATTTTTTTCATATTCCTCTTTATGGTTGAAAGCAGCTTCTCTCTGTGATTCAGTGGCTCAGTGAGAGGATTTGTTCAAAACAGAAGACAGCAGCTATAAAGCTAAAGGTTAGCACAGAGGCACAGTGTCGAAAACAGAGCAGACACACTGAAGTTATTAAGACCAGGGTAGGCTTACCTTGAAGGCAATCTTCTGCCCCACCTGTGGGGGGGCGGCTAGCAGGGGCATCAAGCTGTAGTCCTGCTTGGGGACACTTTCTGCTCCATTCTACATTCAGAGACACAAGCAAGAGACCAAGAGATTATTAATCCCGATCCCTTTTCATACACGGAATTTCATAATGGAGAGGTACAACGGTGACCGTGTTTACATGCACACAACTGATGTAACTGTGCAGCCAATAACAAATAATGTGAATGCGATATCACAGTAATGCCTTGAGGGAACTCTTTCAAATTTGGCACAAACATTTGTTTGGATTCAAGGATGAACTGATTCGATTTTGGTGGTCAAAGGTCACTGTGACCTCACAAAACACAGCTTTGGCCTCTTGAATGTGGTATCTCAAGACCACCTTGAGGGAATTAGTTTAGATTTGGCAAAAACATTTACTTGGACTCAAGCATGGACTGATTAGAGTTTTGTGGTCAAAGGTCAAAGGGCACTATGACCTCACAAAACACGTTATTGGCCAAAACTAACCAATTCATACACTAATTATGACACCATTTAACTCAAATGTCTATAAGGATAAAATTAAGTGATGATGATATTTTATATTGAGGGTCAAAGGTCAACCTAACTGTGACATATTATGATAATACCATATTTGCTGCAAGGTGGCTGGTTGATAAAGGCAAACAACCACGAGGTGATAATTCTAGTTCATACTTATAATGAAGTTTGAAGTACTTATACTTATCTGACTAATTATTCTGCTGGTATAAAACCTAATGCTGTAAAAATGCTATTTCTTTATTTGCATGTGAGAATACTCACACAGTGCATGTAGCTTTAGCCTATCTTAGCACAAAATCCTGTAAATTGCCACCAAGTGCATATTTAAGGTCCCTCCTTCAGGTTCTCCTTTAGAACGAGTCAGCTTGAAACATTAAGAAGTGAGAACAGAAAGCTTGACTCTCTCTCAAGACTAGCATTGATTTAACCTTATTCCTTTAATCCAATGAGGCATTTATTTTCTTTTATGGGAGACAATGAGAGAATCTTGGCCTTGAGTTTAAAGTTAAGACAGTTAAATACTGAACTAATACCAATCCTTCAGTCAAAGTTATGGTGTCCTACAGCAGCTACACTACTCTCTCCTCGTGACATCACAGACACACAGATGTATGTGCAGGTGCAGACACACGCAGACAGACCTGGACGACCATTGATGTGTTGGTCAGTGAATCAGTCTGGTAGCTCGGTTCCTTGGCTCCATTATTGTTGAACTCAAAGCTGTTGGTTTGCCCTCTGAAGAACCCTCTACCTCCCCCCCTTCCCCGATCTCCAGGACCACCACGCCTGGTTCCTCTCGGGCTGCAGCCCCTCAAAGATGGCTGCCTGCCCACGCCGCGTCCCTGTGGCTGCAGCGGTTTATGGATAACAAACTCGATCTCTTCACTGTCTGAGTCACGAGGCTCCACTGATGTGTTGTCAGGAGGCGTGGCTGTGCTGCTCGCCTGTTTCTGGACACCGTTTGTTGGCTGCAGAGCAGGAGCAGCCTGCTGAGATTTGGAGCTGTCATTTATTCTACTTTTTTGAGACGTGGAGGTTGAAGGTTTGTTTTTCGGCGGGGCTTTTACGCTGGGGGCCTCATCAGAGGAGGAGTCAGTTTCTGAGGAGGATGAGGAGGGAGGGCGTGATTTAGTCTGGGTGGGTTTGGTGTTTGGAGGTGCCTTGGAGGCAGCAGAGGTGGATGACAGTGTTTTGGGTGCTGGTTTTAGGGCAGGTGGCTTTTTGGGAGCTTCATCTTCCTCACAACTGCTGCTGCTGGAATCTGAAGAGGAGGCACTGTTTTTTTTTGCTCGTGGGGCCGGGGGCTTCTTGGTGCTTTTAATTGGCTGCTCAACAGTAGTTGTGGGTTTTTTGGTAGACGCAGCTGGTTTGGGGGGGGCAGCAGGGCTACTTTCCTCCACCTTCTTCCTCTTCTTCTTTGTGTGCTTTCCTAGTGACTTCTTGTTCCTCTCATCGCCTGAAGACGGCTTTGGGTCCCCATCCAGGCTCCCCTTGCTTTGTTTTTTCCTCTTCTTTTCCTTCCATTCCTCGCTCACTCCATTTCCTCCTGGCCCATCCTCCTCTGTGGCTCTCTGTCTCTTTCGGCAGTTTTTACTTGATGTGTCTGAGCAGCTGCTGTGCCCATTCACCTGAGCCACAGAGTCCACCTCCACCCTGGAAAACAGGAACACATCTTTTAAAGACAAATGTGACGTCAAGCACAGCGGCTACGCTGAAGAGCAGTTCTGATGTTCAGTGGGCTGCTCTGCTGTCACCATCTTGGCAGTGCCTGACTTCGCCTAAATCCTCGCTAATCCAAAAATAGGCAAAGAAGTGGGGTGTGTGTGGAGCTGAGACTTCAATGCATTAAGCGTAGATAAAATGTAAAGCAGCCACCACATCTACCAATCAGTCTTGAGGGGGAAACACTGAGCCTTAGATAAGTACGCCCATACAGTCTAAACTATATAAAATAAATAATAAAAGGTGTTGATGTATTATTCCTCTATAAGGTGCAGAAGTGCAGTCAACACTGTGTTTTAGTGATGTTTCCTCACAGTATTTATAACTGATTATATAATGGGAAAATAACTGTGGACCCAGAGGGTCTGGGGCCCCAGGCAGAAATCCAGCTTTGTCCTCCAACAATATATTTAAGTTATTATCTCTTGTTTCCACCAGCCACAGGACTGAGAATTATAAAGCTCCAGGCTTGTCTTTGCCTGGGGGGGCCCATACACCTCCAGGAGCCCGTTAGAGTCGCTTTGAGACCCCAAGCACTCATCAGTGTGGCCCAGAAAAGGTCGCAGGGCAGATTATGACTGTCTATACAAGAAGCGGTCACAGCAGGCTCACCGGACGCTGTCGTTGTCCCGCACCACGAAGATGCTCTCCGTGTGCGGCAGGTAGCAGTCCTCTATGAAGAGGCTGAGGACGCTCCTGCGGCTGAACTCGAACTTTTCTCTGATGACACTCTCCAGGTCCGCCACCACGCGGCACCGGCTCACGTCCACGAGCAGCCAGCACATGCGGCAGTGGACGACGGCGGGGGGGGGGTAGTCGAAGTGCAGGCGCACACGGATGGAGCTGTTACTGTGGGCGGCCATGACACCGAGGACATTAAACCCTGCGCCAAACCACACTGCCGGTGTTCCGCCAGCAAAACCAAGGATTTTTCAGAATAAGACTGTTAAAAGCCACTGGGCTTAAAATTATTCTTTCAATTCTGCTCGTCACTCCATTTAACACACACCTCAAGACTTGAGACACCACAGTTACATACACAATTATTTAAATCAGGCTTTCAAAAAAATTAAACTATTTGTAACGATTTATCAACATCAATAAAGAAATTAGTTACAACATTTACATTTGTATATTTCATTCATGAAAGTTGAATGAAGTGCCTTCTTTTGAGTATTTCAGTGCTGCTTCATTTACTGCAATGGTACACATTAAGATCCCAGTCTTCGGAAGATTGCACAAATACATTTTTTTAAAGCAACTATAGAATGTTGGACTTTTGGCCTTTTATTTTGAAGGACAAGTGCTTTCCCGGAAGTCTTCGTGTCACCTCTTTAAAGTCAACTCATTCACAACACTGCCCCCTGCTGTAGTGGAGGCGGGACCTCTTGTTCATTCATCACAGTATAAGCGAGTTTAGTACAATCTGGCTCCCCCCATCATGACGAAGCAAGGACGAACAGGGAACCCCCAAACCTGTATTAATCTATTAATTCATTATTAATAATTATTATTAAACTTGTTTAAAATGCCCTGTTGATGTGTGTTTTTTCATTTGTTTTGCTTAAAATGACTTTTTGTATTATATGTTTCGCCATTTTTCCCTTTTTATCAGGTTGATGGTAACTGACCGGCACAATAACACTTTGCAAAGTTAATTTTAAAACAGTGAAGAGGAAAAAAACAAAACAAAACAAAACAACCAAAAAAAAAAAAAAAAAAAAGACGTGGTCAGCTGACTCTGGATGTGGTCATGTGATTACTCGTAGCAATAAAGCTGTGCAGAACAGCGCCTTCCACAAATCTGCACTTCAACGATGGGCCTGGCAGAAACAAGCACTTTGTTTCTTTTACTCGGTGTTATCCTCGGTAAAGGTAAGACATATGACCTGTGTATGTGCCGTTACAGGCGTTTAGAGTGAATATTTTCGTGCCAGACAAAATCACACATAACAAGTAAACAAATGTTATTTCACGCTTTGATTCAGCTGCAAAACGAAACTAACGTTGTGTTGATGCTTTTCTTTTAACTGCAGCTGTGTGTTTTAGAGACAGTCGCTGTTAGCACACCACTCCGGTTTAGTGAAAACCCTGAGCTTGCTGACACAGGGTTTAGGGAAATGCTGAGTTTTCAGTTCCAGATACACAGATCACTTTAACCCAGAGCTTTTCTTTGTGTCCTCTGTCTGGCACAACGTTTTATTTCCTCATTCATACAGTCGATATGAAAGCGCTTATTGCAGAAGTTTATATGAGGAGGCGATCAAAATCTCGGTGGGTTATTTGTTTGTTAACCAACTATCTTAACTAGCGTTACCGCTTTTATGATCAATCAGTTATCATCCTCCATCATCATCCTCAGCTGAGAATAAAATGTCAGGCTTTATGACTGTGTGAGTCTCTGTCACTCCCCCGGCACTGAGACGTTTACCGCACATTACTGTAGAGATCACTATAAATAAAACAAGTCAATGCGGAGATGCACAAGATACCGATCAATGATGAGGCCTGAACATTTCTTTCTATGCCGCAGAGTGAGCACTGTATCTAAACATAGAATATAACAGAGTGCGATTTCAGATGTATCATCCATTAAGGAAATTCAAGTCTGAAATAATAAGTAATGAATGAGTGAATAAAATGCAATAAAGTTAACTTAATGACTGTTTTTATCATTGCTTCCACACATTAATTTTTCTAGCTGTACTGAATGAAAATATCAGCTATCCTCCAGTGAGCAAAATAAATCCCGCCCACATGCTTTCTTCTGGACCAGTATATGTGCCTGGTTGCACAGCCCAAATCTGGCCCATATACAGCATTATTATCAGTACTTCCACATCTGGATCAACTCTGGACCAGATGGTCCTCGGCCTGACTCTGGGCCAGCTGAGGACCGCAGCATATGTTTGGCCAAAAGTATAATTTTGCTTTTGGAGATGGTGAATCACAGAGTCAACGCTTCATTGGTGACGGCTTTTTTTTCATTCACCACACATGCACTTAACTCAGAGTGGCTAACTGGAACTGAAAACTTCCCCTCTCAGCTTCAGGCAACTCAGAGTTTGTTAAACCTGCTTCCTGGGATAGGGCTGTATATTGGTTTGTTACTCAGCAGAATTGTTATATAAATAACACTGTAACTTAATACCAGGTTAAAACAGAAAATTGAATTTGAATCCTACGCAGGGCTCCCGAGTCCCCTGGCAGGCAAAGAAGCCTGGAACTATGTGGAGGTGAGAGACGGGGCCCACATGTTCTGGTGGCTGTATTATGCTGACAGCCAGGCTCCTGGATACATGGACCTGCCTCTGGTCATGTGGCTGCAGGTAGGACACGATAAGGACCACACCATGTTTCTGCATCTTTTGAGAATGAGTAACAACCTTGTTGCTTATTTTATTAACTACAGAAGAGGAACTAACCAAGTGGTCTGAGGTCAGCAATCCTAAAGTTTAAAAACATAACTGGCCATCTTGGAAAAGACAGCTATAATATTTCTGAAATAATTTCTGCAATAAATACAGATAATCTGTGAACAGCTCATTAAACACATGCAGTTTTATGCAGCCCAGTTCTCCTGGGCAGGTTGTATATTTAGTTGAAGTGAAAAGATGTAAATACAATCCCCGCATCAAAATGGACATTAAAAAATTAGCCTTTCTTGTGTTGTTTATGCAGTTACTTTAAACTTTAAAATAGAAAAAAATACAGTAATTGTGACAAAAAAAATCATTAACTTATTACATCAAATGACAGATAATAGATTTTAATGGTGAGTGACTATCTAAGATTTTAAATAAGTTTTTTAATTTTGTTAGACAACACATATTTATCCATTTATTTTAATTTGTTTTTATGATATCACAACAACACATCACACTAATGGATTTAGACTCACAGACGCCTCCATCATTTTTCCAACCCATGTTAGATGAAACCACACCTCGACAGAGCGGCTGGAGAACAACCCCAAACACTAAACAAACCAGGTCCAGATTTAGCCTGCTACATGCATGTCTTGGAAGTTCACAAATAGCCATCCACTGTGCAGCGTTGATTGCACAAACAGGAAGTACATGGATGACTCGTCACCTGACCTGTGACTTCATCACATAAGTCAGTGTCTGTAGTATGTAAAGCAATATCTGGATGTGTCATTTTGGAAACAGACAGTTACAGCTGCAGACATTTAAAATTAAAATTGAGCCGTTTGGTCACAATCAATAAAGGTGTGTGTAGAGAAAAAGAAAGAAAAGTAAACTTTCAGGCTCAATTTTTCAAACGTCTGTTTGCTGCAGGTGTATTTTCCTCTTTTCACCTCAAAAATCAGTGAAATGTGTAATTTTCCCAGGAACAGCCAAACTGCAAACAACTAAATATATGTATTAAACATGTGTGTCCATGTGTCTTCAGGGTGGACCAGGAGGATCAGGAAGTGGCTTTGGGAACTTTGAGGAGATTGGTCCTTTGAACAGGGACCTGAAGCCCAGAAACACGAGCTGGGTAAGATGATGTGTTTAAGGCTGTAGAGAAACTGGCCGTTTGTTCAACCAGCTGTTCAGTGATCTGACAGTTTCTGGAGCAGAGCTCAGGAGATTACAGTAAACTGGGACTTACTGCCTAAAATTGGCCTAAACTTCCCCAGAGTATGGAAGACAATCCAACCATAACGAACAGTTTGTCATGCTTCATTAAACCCTTTCACACATCTCTATCAGATTATTCAGTTTGTGACCTGAAGACGGAGTTTGTCGTATAACAGCCTGTTAAAATGTTCAAATGAAGGAAATGCAGGTTAACATGCTGCTGGTTTGTGTGTGTGTGTGTGTGTGTGTGTGTGTTCCCTCAGGTTCAGGCAGCCAGTGTGTTATTTGTAGACAACCCTGTGGGCACCGGCTTCAGCTACACCGACAGGCCTGATGCCTACGCGACCGACGTGGCCACGGTGGCCTCGGACATGATTGTGCTGCTCAAACACTTCTTCACAGAGAAGGCTGAGTTCCAGGTGTGACATGATATCATTGTTGTTGTTACAAGCAGCAGGTTGGACTAAAAGTTGGACCCACATGTATAAAATAATAAACAACAACATGTATTTTAAGTGAAAGCTTCATTAAAAAAACATCTGATCTGAAAACAGAAAGATTCAGGTCTACATAACGTTAGCCAGCTAGCCTCAGCCTGATAGCCTTTGTTTGCTAAATGAATGAAGCTCTGAGTTCGCCACGGAGGCATAATAATACACAGCCTTGTTTTTTTTTTTTTCATTTGTAGTAAGAAACAGTGAGTCGGTCATGTGAAAAAACACACGCCGTACTGTACCCATAATCCCCTCTAAATCACTGTAATACAGTAAAAAAATACCATTTGGACAGAGCATTCCACCTGTCACTATAGGATTGTGTGTCTTTGTATGAGTATGTTCTCAGTGTTGATGAAGCTCTTTGTACAAATTCTTGAATTGGCTGCAGATGATAAATGAATTATAACAATGTAAAGAATGATGGCTTGAAAACAGTCGCTCACAGTAATGAACCTACAGAGAATCTGCAGCTCAGCTTTAAGGAACTTCACAGTGAGTTTCAGCTCATCGTTTAGCTTTAATATATTCTGTATATTGGTATCTTGGTTCATTCCCACCAGTCCCAGAGCACCGTGTTCAGCCACAGCAGCTGTTTTTAGAGAAGAAGCAGCTCAGTACAGGAGACAGACACAGTGAGAGAGCAGCTGCTGAACACAGTGGAGCATTTAGCAGTGGAAGAGACAGATATTTTCCTTGTGGAGACCAAAAACAGTAAATATTGGATTTAGATTTGCTGGGTGGCTCAAAATGAATAATAATGTTACTTCACAACTGTCAACTGTTTGTTAACAAGTTCAACATATAAACTTCTGATGATGATGATGATGATGATGTCACCATTTCTGCTACCTCATACATATGCATCACACCGTACTGCAGTCACCACTGATTTGAGTCACTGACGGCCATTGTCTCTGCAGAACGTCCCCTTCTACATCTTCTCTGAGTCGTATGGAGGGAAGATGGCGGCTGCAATCTCACTGGAGCTGACCAAGGTGAGTTCACTGCTCCTTGAGTCTGACAGCAGAGTGTTAACTTCTCTTTACAACGTCCCTTCAGCTTCACGTGAGCTCACTGACACTGGAAAGTCCCGACTGTCAAAGAGCTGTCATATGACGGGTGAGCAGGCAGGAAAACAAGCAGACATTTAACTGTTTTTTTTTTTTGTTTTTTTTTTTTTTTCTAGAGAGGTAATAACAGCACTGTTATTGTAGCTCAGGTTACAAACAGTAATACAACAAATAAAAGTAATGTTTCTCTAAACAAAAAAAAACAAAACACTTTGTTTTATGTGAATTTTAAGTGGAAGTTTAAAAAAATAAAAGTACCATAACACCTTTTATTTGAACTTTATCTTTCCTGTGTTATTTTCATTTTAATTTAAAAAAAATGGTGTAACTGTAAAAAAAATGTGTGTGTGTGTGTGTGTGTGTGTGTGTGTTTGTTAGTGAACTGCTGCCTTTTTAATTTAAAGGTTCTTATCTCTGATCTGCTGTTTTGCTAACGGCTGCTTCAAACCTGGTCCAGGAGCTTAACCTTCAGTTACAGTGACACAGCTGCTACACCATGGTTTATATAAGTCAATAAATGTTTCATCTGTCTGAAAATAAAATGAATTACTTGTATTTCCTTGAGTATAAATTCAGTCAGCAGAGGTCGACTGTTTGGACACCAAGCTTCAGAGGCTCGCCACACAGTAACTACACTGGAGCTCTGGGTGTTTTTGTGTTTATATCTGTGTCTCTTGTTCTTCCAGGCCATAGAGCAAGGAGCAGTGAAATGCAGATTTGCTGGTGTGGCACTTGGAGACTCATGGATTTCCCCACTGGGTCAGTATCATTCATACTTTTCACCTTTTAAGTAGATGTTTGTTATTGAACAACCTACTGGTATGTTGCACATCTGGATTTTGGATCACAGTCACAATGTTTGAGTGTTAAAATCTATGTATTAAGACGTAGATCTTCTGCAGTTACATACATTTACAAAGCATCATCACAATTTAAATTTACTGTAGATCTCCACTGTCTTCAGACCAGCCCTGACTTGTCTTAATAAACCATTCTAACCTTTAACTTCACTAAGTGGACTTGTTATCAGAGGAGAATTTTGGCAGCTGTGGAGCAGACAATAAACTGGGTGGAGTTCACAACAGATTTCTGTCTGTCTGTGAAATAGCAGGAATACCGCTTAGCTTGATGTACTTAATTTCTGCCTGATCTCCCAGAAAACACTAATAATAATGAGTGTGGGTCATTCTTACCCCAAAAAAATGAAAATGCCAGATTCAGGGAGGAGGTTTAGTGACTTTCTGCTCATACTACAGCAGGAGTGAATCAGGGGTCGTATACAACAAAACTAAGTGTAAAACTCGTCAAAACTGTGTCATTGTTCTATAGTTTTTATAGGTAAGGTTTTATGGACAAAACAGTTTTTTTTTCTTTATATCAGACACTGATAGACTCATGATACACTGATCGAACTTCTTTAAAGAGACAGCAGGGTTTAAATGATCCAGCTTCTCACTGTGCTTCATCCACAGACTCTGTCATGACGTGGGGGCCGTATCTCTACACCACTGTGAGTAACAATGGGCAGGATCTTCTGTGTAGAAATGTCTCATCAGATTTTTGGGACTGAGCAGGTCTAGGTTTTACCTCATTGTGGTCTTTCTGCTGTGCAGTCGCTGTTGGATGATTATGGCCTGGAAGACGTCAACAGAGCAGCGGAGGATGTAAAACGAGCCGTGGAGCAGCAGCAGTTTAAGAAAGCCACTGAGCTGTGGTCTGTGGCTGAGACTGTGGTGGAGCAGGTTGGTACACGGAGGACTCGCAGCAAACTTGACGCTCCTGGCACTAGACTTAGTGACTTTTCAGAAACCTGTAGTGACTGGGCCCCGGCTGTCGCCAGTGCAGAGGCAAATTGTTTCAGATTTCCCATCCGTCCCATTCTCCTGGACATAACATCTCAGTAACACCTTAAAGGAACTTCTTCAAATTTGGCACAAACGTTAACTTGAACTCAAGGGTGAAATGATAAGCCTTTGGTGGTCAAAGGTCAAAGGTCACAGTGATCTCTCAAAATGCGGCTTTGGCCATGCTTCTGCAATATCTCCATAACACTTTGAGGGAACTTAAAATTTAGCACATATGTCCACTTGGACTCAAGGACAAAGTGATTGATGGTGGTCAAGGTCAAAGGTCAAAGTCACGATGACTTCACAAAACACTTTTTAGCCAACACTTAAGACTTCACACAGCAATTATGACAAACTGACTCTGGATAAACAGAGATGTAATATGAAACTAGTCTCAGTCTTATACAACAGCAAGGCAGTGATTCAATTTTTTTTTTTTTTTTTTTTTTTTTTAAAAACAAAAAACAAACACAGCACCAAGTGAGAAATCTAGCAACTTTAAGAAGCTTCTCTGGTTTCTATAGAAGAGACAGTTCTGCCCTGTGAGCGTGAGATCGTGCCGTCAGTGCAGAGCAGATGGAAACGTCTTGGAAGTGACCGCTGGTTAACATGTAGTTTAAATGAGCCACGTTAAGTCACTGTGTCACACTTGGTCCATTGTCTGACAACAAACAGAAAAACGTGAATGAGCTGTACTAAAATACTGAATATGTGATATCATGATGTGGCTCTAAAGTGAGGGAACCGCAGGATGAAGGCAAATAATAAGTGATTTATTTCAAATAAAATACTACAGTTAAACATAAAATGAACTGAGGATACCATCGGATGTGGTCATCAGTGCACGAGTGCATTGTGAAAAGATGTTTGCTGGACGAACACAAAACCACAAATGCTGCAGGGAGCTGGGAGAGAGAGTCCCAGCAGGAAAAGGCAACGTTTGATAGTGCAAGACGAGAGGAGCTCAAAAGGAGCTGCCCAGATACAGATCACAGAAGCTAAAGATGGACAGACAGACTAAACCTGTGTACATGGCTGAAACTGGCTGAATGAAAATACAGTGCAATGGTGTAATGAATATGCTAATTAGAGTCCTAGCGCCTTGTTAAACCATGAGCTCATAAAGGCACCACATGCAGTGAAACTGTGTCCTCCAGCAGTTGCACCCAAATATCCAGCTGAGCCTGCATTAGTAAACCATTGTCACTTTTTCATGAGATCCTTCACAACAGTGATGACACTTTTTATTGCTGTTCTGTTCTCGGTGAGGGCGACTGTTGGTGACTAACAATTTACAACTGAACCAGCCTTTAGTCCACTCACAGTGACGCTCAGCAGTAGTGTGTGCACACAATAAAACTTCAAACAGAACCACAGCAGCCGAACAAACATCTGGATTAATTACCCACATCCAGCCTCAGCTCTTTGTTTATAAACTATAACTGTAAATCCACCTCATCTCCACACAGGAACCCAAAAGCAATTAATGCAACGATCAGTAACTCACCGCGTCCTCAATACACAGAGGTCACCACATGCAAACTGTGTCTGAGCAGGAACTAAACACACAGCACTGACTCTCACATACAGGAGCTCTCTGTGCATTCCTCCTGCGTGTTCACTCAGCCTGCGTCCACAGTGGTGAAGTGAGCGACGCATCAAAAGATGATCTCCATTAGCGACTGAGTGACAGGGACATCCCCTTTGCTTCTACAAGATACTACATTTTAATTAATGAGCTTTTGAGGAGCTGGTAGGTGGAGCCAGGCTCGCTGTGTCTCTATAAAGTTCACCATCATATCTACTGTACAGAGGCGACAGTGGCATCAAGCCTCTCATCTCAGTAGTGTCAAACTACATTCATTACATAAGTGTGTTAAACTACATATATCATTCTGATGTTGACAGATTGATCAGCAGGCTTGGGTCAATATTAAATAACATCAAATATCACAATATTTCCCACCAGATGCAATATTTATCATAATATCAGAAAATATTTTTTTGCAGTTTTGCACAGGCTGATCATTGTACCTTTGTATGTGACAAGTAAAACTGGTCATAATATATCTCAATATTTGAGCTGGACTGTATCGAGATATTACATATTATATTACAGTCTCAAACCAGTTAGCGTGCAGGGATCTTGAGGTTTGATGTCTGTTTGTTTTGGTTGTCTTCTCAGAACACCAACAGAGTCAACTTCTACAACATCCTCACCCAGGACCCGGATGAGAGGGTCCGCTCTTCAGCAGGAGAGGACTTCATCGGTGAGACATTGTCCCACTTGTGGGTTTGGTGACACGGAGGGAATGTGGTGGGTAGCGGTTTGTGTTTTATTTAAAGTCTAAATGTAACCGATTGTCCTGTGTTTTCTCCTCTTCCCTCCAGCTCTGCAGACGCGTCGTCACATTCGTCCCCTCCACAGCCAATCCCTCAGCGCGCTGATGAATGGACCAATCAGGAAGAAGCTGGGCATCATTCCCCAGAACGTCACCTGGGGAGGTAAGTTTTTGAGCCGTTGACTCAGAATTTCCTGACGTTTCCATCTTGCCTTTGCTGCACCTTCATACATGGTCTCCCCTCTCGTGTCCAGGCCAGGCAGAGGAGGTGTTCAGCTACATGGCAGGGGACTTCATGAGGCCGGTGGTGGACATAGTCGACCAGCTGCTGAGCGCTGGAGTCAACGTCACTGTCTACAACGGACAGCTGGACCTCATCGTGGACACCATGGGTAGGAATCAGTCCCACCTTGGTGCAAACCATCCAGATGTTAAATTCCAGCTGTGCCACATGAGTCAGTGCTTCTTGTCACAGGTCAGGAGCAGTGGGTGAAGCAGCTGAAGTGGGAGGGGCTACCTGGATTTAACAAGTTGAGGTGGACCGCCCTGAATGACCCCGCCTCCCCAGGCCTCACCGGAGCTTTCTACAAAACTCATAAGAACTTTGCCTTTTATTGGATCCTCAGAGCTGGTCACATGGTAAGACGCCGGCTGCGGTGGTGTAGTTTATAAAATATCTGCAATGTGGGAAAAAAGAAACCAAACCTTTACTTCGTCTTTAATATAGCGCTACCCAATGGACAGGGATCTGCATTCAGCATTAGACTTTCAAGATGGTGGGAATTATGTGATGTGACATATGTTAAGGGTTATAATGATGCAATAAATGAATGGAAATTAATATGGAATAATCTAGAAAGTACAAATTGAGTCTGATGACATTATGTAGTAACTGATCAGCAGATTGAGGACTTTTAATTAAAATTAGTTCAAGAATTAAAAAGTGTGTTTTCAACATAAAATGTCGTCTTATTTTTTTTTCTGTTGTGACAGATTCCCTCAGACCAGGGACCTATGGCTTTACAGATGCTGAAGATGATCACCAGGCAGGCCTGATCCCACCTGCTCTGACGCCAGCTGGAATGGCTCTGACAATCACAATGATCACATGACCTTATTTTTTTTTATTTTTTTTTTTTAACTTTCTTCTAAACCAAATCAAAACTCTCAGTCCTCCTTGATAACAGTGACGATCTGTGTAAATTTCAACCATAACACAACAATAAAGACTCTCTCTTTTTTGTACACACTTGCTTCTTCTCTGGTGCAGAAATAAACTTTTCAAAGATTTTTTTTTTTTTTTTTATTCTGAAAATGTAAATGAGAAACCTGGAAAACTGCATGTACAGTCTGGACCTTTAATTTTTGGGTAGTTTGACATTTTTAGCCTCTGAGCTTCAGCAATCACAAAATAATGGATTCTACATTAAAATTGTAAAATCTCTGCTTGAATTTGAGCAGGTTTACACCAAAACAGAAGAAAACTGTGTGGGAGATAAAACAGAGTATGAGGTTAGAGTGCATATTTTAGTTTGTGCACAGTGCCTATAAAAAGGATCTCACCTGCATGTTTCCATTGCTTTCTTTAAAGTCAAAACAAGTGATGCTTTTTTTTTTTTTTAAACCAAACTAAAGAAAGATTGTTTAATATCAAACTGAAGTGTTAACTCCCTTTCCCATGATCCACCTGGAGTGGCCGACTGTTATGAGATGACCTGGAATGTCGACGTGTGAGTACAGAATGACTGAAGTGAAATAAACTGATGATCACATGTTGCAGTGTGGTTTGTTGTGATGATGTGACAGTGGCAGAGGGGCCTGTGGTTTCAGGCAGCAAACGGCAGCGCTGACATCAAACCTGAGTCTAAAAGTCAGGGAGTACTATTTGACAACACATCAGTATTGTAGTCTGTTTAGCTGATGCCTGATTGCTGCCATTTTCTTACTTGTTTTGTTGCAGTTTGTTTTTAATCTGTCTGTCTTTTGATGGATTTATTTGGTTGCTTATGTTAAAGCACTTTGTAATCATGTGATTTTGAAAAGGGCTACACAAATAAAGTTATTATGATAAAGTTACAATGAACATTGTGGAAAATGTTACTTTGTAAAATGGATTATTTGACTTCATCCAATATGTTTTATATTATGTACATGTAAATGTTTACACCTAACTAGACCATAATGTCTTAATCAGCCATCAGAAGAACAACGTCAGCATCGGTGCTGTGGCTCTGAATTGACTAATCTCTTATCTGTCAATCAGGTCCTTTTCTGTAACACTTGGAGATGCCTCCACCTCTTGTGCTCTTATATTCTGTGGGGTCCCACAGGGGCCTACTTTTGGGTCCCTTGTTATTTACCATATACATGCTAATATTGTGTAGCTATAACATCGTTTTCCACCTGGTGCTATGGATGCATCCCGTATTAGTCTGGTTACGTATCCAGTTATGTACGAAAAGAGCCCCACAACCTGGGTGTTACTTTACCCTGAATCGTTCTTTGATGCACAGGTGACTGACTTGGTACAGTCCTGCTGTGTGCACCTGAGACAGCGAACCTAACCCAGATCAGGTCATTTCTTTACTCTGCAGACTTAGAAAAGCTCACCCATTCTTTTATCTCTTCCAGACGCGACTATTGTAACACACTCTGTTCTGGTATCAGCAGGAGAATCATCCACAGATACAAAACGCTGCTGCCAGGCTGTTAACAAAGGTGATCGGGCCCTTGCTCTGTGGGCCCCCCAGCTGTGGAACTCCCTGTCAGGAGAGCTGCAGCACACAAACTCAATAGGTGCATTTCCATTAACCTGCTTAATGCGCAGTTTGAAATTGAGAACTTAAAGACAAGTGACGGAAACCTGCGACTGCATAATGTATATGCTTAATAGTAATTAAATTATTTTATAATGTTTATATCTTAAATTCTGGTTGTTTTTGCAGTAAAGCAGTTTTTGAACTTTGTTGAAAGACGCTATATAAATAAAGTTTATTATTGTTATTATCAATTTGCTTAATCAGACAAGATATGGCAATAAAGGTATACATTTATCTCGATATTTCATCTTTAAAAAACATAACTGCATAATTTTATAACATTATAATGAGCAGAGAGGTGTATTTGTTTGCTTAAGCACATACAAGTAAAATGAGGCAATGCATGGTAGAGTTAAATGAGCGGATGGATACCACTCATGTCAGCCAAACATGAATATAGAGCCAGCAGCCAGCTAGCTTAGCTTAGGACAAACACTGGACACAGAGGGACACAGTTAGCCTGACTCTCTAACAATTATCTCATTCGTAAGCTGGAAGCTGAAAAACTACAAGTCCTGAAGTCTTGTCATCATTGTGAGGTTGCCAGGCAACCAGCAAAGACTCCAGTAAGATACTGCACCCAGGCAAGAAAAAGTAAAACCACAACTTGTCATCAAACTTTGGTTTTTGTACAAACCACATGTAACTTGTTCATTTGAGCTTTGGAGGAGGTGGTAGGTGGATTCTGTCACCTCTGGACAGAGCCAAGCTGTTTCCCTGTTTCCAGTGTTTCCTTAGCTTAGCCTATCTATGATCATTTAGCTTAGTTTATCTGTGATGAGCTAAGCTAACCAGTTGCTGGCTGTAGTTTCATATTTGCTGTATACACATGTGTAGCATCAATTTTCTCATTTAACTTGACAAGAAATTTAATGGACGGATATTTCCCAAAATGTCACCTGTTCCTTTAAGATCCACTTACTGATCTGGAGCTTTCAGCCATATTACAAGGTCTTCACCCTTGAATCTTTGCCCAGTTCATACAGTGCAAAAGCAAGACTGAATAATTTAGGCACATTAGCATCAGGTTCATCCTGTTGTTTGGGCTTTGCCTTCTCCCAAAGCCAAAATTTAGTGACTTTCACAAATGACCAGGGGGTGCCATCACAGGGGGCCTCTCACACTGTCTGATGACTTTTTGAGCCGATGGTAAATAAGAGCGTGTGTCCATATCGTGTTTCTTCTTGAGCACCAGCGTCTTTTTACAAGTGAACATTTCTGAACTTTTCAGAAAGGCATTTCTGTCATCACTACAGCTTCTTTTCAGACAACCAATCAGATGAGCTGGGACTCGTCACCCTGGTGACCAAGACTAGTATTACCTCCTCATGGGTGTATGTCACAGGTTAGGTTGATGGGAGATTCTAAAATTGCCCGCAGGTGTGAATGTGGGTGTGTGTGGTTGTGCGTGTCAGCACTGTGATAGACTGGCGACCTGTCCAGGGTGTACCCCGCCCTCACCCACTGTCAGCTGGGATTGGCTCCAGCCCCACGACCCTGCCTCCACCAACCAGCCAGGGTACAGGAAGTATTCCTGAGTTACAGTGTTGAACAATGATCATTAGTGTTTCTGCAGAACATTACAATGTCACAGTGAAGTTGACCTTTGACATAAAGTGTCATCACTAGTGCCATCATCAATTGTGTAATAACTCAAGTATGACTTTGTGAGTTATAGCCAAAAACATGTTTTGTGAGGTCACAGTGACCTTTGACCACCAAAATCGAATCAGTTCATCTTTGAGTCCAAGTGAATGTCTGTGCAAAATTTGAAGGCGTTGGTGAGATTGTGAGACTGGGACAGGCGGATGAACAACTGGAAAACATAAAGCTTTAATAAAAAGCCCATGTGTTGTTGCAGATGTGTGGACACTGAATGTTGCTGGTTCGTGAAGTGTTTTCATTCCTGTATGTAAGCTGTAGGTGTCGTCAACCCTCTGTTAACGCTAATGTCAGTCTGCTGCCATTTACATATTGTCACTAATCTGATTTTTAAAAAACAATGTAAAACGCATAGTAATAAAAACCAAGGGAGTGATGCTAGGCTGCCATACAGTGGCTCTGGTGATATGTTGACAAATTATTGTTGTCATAGAAACCAAACCCACACACAGCAGGGATGAAGCAGAGAAAAACTCTATATGGACACACGCCCTGACAGGGGAAGAGGAGGTGTCAGCCTCTGAAGCGCTCCAGCTTGGACATGTTGAGTTTTACGTCAGTCAATCTTTCAGCACCGTTTAAAGAGGGAAGCAGCAGCAGCCTGATGATGTGATAACATGAGTCTACAGTTACTGTGTGACGTCCTCTGTGTAGCTGAGGCTTCTTCTCCCCCAGTGGCTCTCTGGGACTGGGAACCCGCTCCTGATCACTGGCTCTACCACCAGCTCTACTAAGCTGGGGGGCTCTGGCACAACCAGCTCTGTTACCCTAAACAGATTAGAATATGACCGTCCCACCAGAACCAGCTGACCCGGGGGGGTTCGGGGATCAGGTCCTCTCAGCCGTCGCCAGTACACCCTGAAGTGGCGTACGAGCTTGGTCTGGTAGTCCCAGCGCAGAGTGGCGTTGAGGCGCAGGCAGGGAGAGGTGGACTCTGGTGAGGTACCAGCACCACGCAGCCACACCACGTCATAAATACACAAGCCCTGAAGTGGCTCAGGGGGGGCCTGCAGACTGGCTACATCCAGGAGCTTGTGGAGAAAGACAGAGGGAGACAGACAAGAATGATTAGAGAGAGAGGAACCATCAGGAACCAGCATTCACCAGGGGGGGCTGAAGTTCATGAGTAAAATGCTCAGGAAGTGCTGCAAGAAGGATCAATTCAGGTGAAGCAGTGACTGCTACTATGCATTGAACAGCACTGAGTGTTACATATCAGCTGATTCAAAAACTGCTTAAACTGTTCCCTCTAATTAATTTAACAGTAAGTAACACTGAGCTGTAAAGTAAACCTCTGCAGCCCTGAGATCCCACCCGTCAATCAGCCAGTCAATACCTATGATAACAGCATAAAAATGTTTTTATTATTTCTAGAAAATGACAAATGCAATTTTTGGGGAATTTGTGACCATGTCCTGAAGTTTCATGTTTCTAAATCACATGGTTTTAGTGGAGAAGAAGAATAAGAACAATGAGAACAAAGACAACATGGTTCCAGGAGCGTCACTGCTCGGACCCCTGATAATGAATACAAAAATTTGACCCACACTGCAGCCCATTCAGGAGGTTTACTAGGGCTGAATGATACGCAGTTAAAAAAATTATATTTCTATTTCCACCGAAAAAATGATGATGTGATTTTTGCGGTTTGTACCAAACAAACACATTTTACCTTCATAAAAAAACACTGCAGCTCCTGTGATTTGGATATTGCACATATTATGATTTCAATAATATTTGAATTGCTCAGCCCTAAGTTTTTTGCTTTCATCTGCATCTCTAATATCGTGCATTCTAGAAAACACATTGAACACAACAGGCTCCATCGTCTCACCATGATCTCTCCCAGCCTGCAGCTGAACGCTGTGTCCTGAGGGTCTCCACTCCGCTGGATGCTGACACAGACTTCTCTAAGAGCACAGCCACTGCGCTCCAGCTGCAAACATCTGCACACAGAGACATGAAGAGGACACAAAGACCAGGAATTTAGACTCTGTAATGAGATCTGATTTCAGCCCTGTAGCTTGAGAAAACCTGTTAGATGGGCAGAGGAACCGAGGCAGTAAAAATATTATTTTTCTGATGATATTTTCAGCTCTGTGCTTTGGACACTTGGCTGTGTGAACAGTGAAACTTTACGAGGTTTAGACATGTGACAGAAGTTTGAGCTTTAACCCTGAAATCAGTTCCTTCCTTTCTCCTGCTCTCGTGGCCATAAATGCTTTTTACTGTTGTGTCTTGACTACTGTAATTCAGAGGTGAGCCGGAGAACAGCCCTCTCTTCACTGGTTACTCGTCAGTTTTACAGTTGATTGTTGGATTTTACAGTTCACTTTTAAAACACTTCATTGCTGGGCTCTTAGTTATGTGGCTGACGTGCTGCAGTGGTCCTCAGGCTCTCCAGGCCTCTCCTGGTTGTCCCTCAGTCTCAGAGTAAAGGTGATCAGGCTTTTGCTGTGGGGGCCCCTCAGTAACATCTTTTAAACCACTTCTTAAAGTTTCTTTTTTTCCATTAAAAAAAAGCCTTTTTTAAGGGTGGTGTGGTTTTGTTTTAATCCTCAGTAAAGACTGTAACATTGTTTCAAAATGTGCTACTGTGTATATAAATAAAGTGTATTATCATTATTATTATTATTATTATTATTATTATTATTATTATTTTCCTCATCATCATCGCTGTCATTGTTGTTATTATATCAGGGACGGCCTGATTGATATGTGATCAGTTGATCAGAATTGATCACCTGTGATTAATACGCGGCTGAGAGAAGCACTGTGTGCTGTGTAGTGTAGCTCCGCCTCCAGTGCAACAGGCCTGGACAGGTGGAACTTTTACAAAGTGTGTGAGACTGATGTAACGTACGATCAAAGACACACAGGGCTCTGAGCCATGTTTGTTTTATTTGTTACATTTGTTTGAATTCAGCCTGTGTCTGACTGGAAATCCTGTTATCCTTCAGTTTGCATGATGCAGCTGAGCTAATGTTCTGAGACATGTTGCCTTTTATTTATTAGACTATTTGCACTGTTCAGCCTATTGAATGGGGTTAATAATTTACATACATTCACATACATTAACACATGCAATTAATTAACTATTACACTGTGTAATTCAGTTGCTCTTCCTGTAGGATAGCTGTTGGGAGTTTTTTGTGCTGCTCTGTTGAGCACGTTGTTGACTGAATAAGGACGACTTCTCCTGGTCCTATTATCAGGCTACACTGCCGCCTGTTGGAGGACCCAGTGCGCTGCAAAGCTAAGCAGACTGACCTACTGCTGAACCAGCTGCTATAACCAAACACAAACATCTTATCCGATATTGTGGATCAGCCGATATCGATCATGGATGATTGGTATTTGTATCAGGGCATAACTAGTTATTATTATAATCATTATTATTATTATTATTATTATTATTATGATACAACAGATCAATTGGCCGATCTGTAAGAAATTACTACAGGACAGTGTAGAGAGTATAGGAAAGCACCAGATAAACAGCATCACTTGCAACAATATAAAAGCACAGGCTTACTGTGGGTGACAGGGACTCAGACAGGGTGTGTCATGTCGTGACCAACAACCAGCTGTCAGTGAGATTCATTAGTCCCAGTGGTTTTTCCAGCAGGCACATTAACTGATAATCAGTCTCAGATTTTAACTTGTAAGAATCGCTCTGGATTAAAGCGACGGCCACATGAGTAAATGTAAACGTGATGTACTTGAAGGATTCAGGGCAAGGTGCCTAATGAGGGGGTCAGCTGAATCAGCTTAGCTGTTGTTGTTGGTGTGTCTTACCCGACAGTCCAACCGTCTGGACTCAAGTCTCCACAAAGCTGAGAGAACTGCCTCACCAACGGGTGCCCCTCGTATAATACCTCAGGACTCACACTGGTAACTGCAGACACACAAAAACATGTCCAGTTAGTACCCGGCAGTAACTGACTGCACACTGAGCCCATGGAGGTTTGTGTGGCAGCCTGTGGAACGTACCAAGTGTCAACAAATCAGGGAGGCTAATATCCCAGAGTCTGATGCACCTGAGGCTGAAAAGAGGCTGGATTAAGACTGTTGATGACCTCGTCTGGACCATTTTCATATTCTTATGCTTAACTTCTCTGAATATTGTTATGCCTGTTTTTACAGTGTGCAAACCATCTGAACTGCACAAACCTGTTGTAAATGTCGATGAAGGACAAACTGAAGTGTGAGGCAACATGTTCCATTTACAAAGATGTCATCCAAGAAAAATCCCAAAGAAGAGACTTAGAAGGACATGAAAACGTCTTGCTAAAGTTAGAGGGTGAAGGGGACGTGAAAGACAGGAGAATATGCTCCATCACAGCTGATGTTACACGTGTTAGGTGTCAGGTGTTATAACGGAGGATGCTCCTTTCAACAACCTGCACTGTCATGCTAAAATAGTAAAAGTAATCTAATTCTTTCATCAAAGATGTTGGCCATACACATTTCTATTACCTGAAAGAAAAAAAGCAAATAATAGCAAATTTGTGAATGTGACAAATTCTCTTCAATCATTCGATGTGTCACTTCAGAATTAATCTGTTTGTATGAGACCGAATGATCTGAAACAACTTCCAGATCAATCATCAACTGCTTATAAAAAAATAAAATCAAAAATCAAAAACAAATGCTTTGCAACAACCTTCATCGTCCCCTGGATTAAATCTTACTCCAGTGGTTCTTGTAACATTTCAGTTCCAGTAATATTTCTGAAATAGAAACTTGGACACTTGTAAGGATGAGTGGAAGACGTGTGGACATGGAGCCAGACTGTTTGTGCTTCATTTCATTTCACTTCACTGACTGACTGTTGACTGATATAAGAATAAAACTCTTTAATCCTGTTTTCATTTAAATTATCTGTATATTTTGCATCTTTTTCTACCTTAAAAGTTTTTCTTGATTAGTTAGTTCTGATTTTATTTCTAAAGTTTTCATTGTAAAGCAAGTTTTTTTGCTTTACATTATTGATTTTCTATTGTTTTACTATTTCATCCCCCCATTTCAAACACAAACACATTGACAACAGACCTGTCTCTCAAAATGATTTCAGCTGAAATAGGGTCCACCCCCTCCAGTATAGAGTAGAGAGTAAGACACTCACGTCTGTCATCCTCCGTGTCCGTGTGTGTGCAAACATCCGATGTCTTCAGCTCCAGGGAGACTGTGATCCCAGCAGACGGCTTATAGATGAGGATCACCAGGGTCTTGGATGCCAAGGCCACATGGAGGGAGAAGATCCTGAGAGAAACAACAAGGTCGTCAGTGCATGAGCTGCTGCACTTGTGTGTTTGCGGAGGGGAAGATTTTTTGCAAGGCAGACAGAAAACACACGCGCGCGCGCGCGCGCGCGCGCACACACACACACACACACACACACACACACACACACACACACTTGGCACAAACTGGAGACGTGTGAGAGGCAGGGATGAGGCCGTCTAGCAGCAGCGAGCAGCCTCCGTTCCAGGCGTCCTCCGGGCAGCCGCCACTCCTCAGCCAGCCGTGGCCCCCCAGCTCGGTGTGGTAGTACATAGGCTGGATCTCCTGGGCGGCCAGGTTGAACCAGCTCCTCTTTGTCTCTTGCTGCAAACACATGAAACAAGAGAGCATCACCCCTGATGTACGTCCTCCGTATAGAAATTAAACTTCACAATCAGCTCTGAAATGAAAGCTGAAGCAGAGATGTGAGGACGAGCTAAACTCTGAAGCTCTGAATGAACTGCAGCTGCTCGTACAGCAGACACAGAGTACAGCTGAACAATTAATCACAATATTATCCAAATCACAGGAGCTGCAGTTTTTTGATAAAGGTAAAATGTGTCACATCAGACCATTAAAAATGAAGCATCGTGGTGCCAACAAATCAGATTCTCCAGACATAAGGGAACGTGTTTGTTTTGTACAACCCCCAACAAAAATCACATCATTATTTTTATATATTTTTCAATAAAAATGAAATGCAAAACCTCCACTAAAATCGTGACTCATATTGCAATCCCAATATCTGTCAGAATAATCACAATACTTTGACTTGACTACTGTAATGCTCTCCTATCCAGTCTACCCAAAGATGTTATAAACCAGGTTCAGCTGATTCAGGACTGACAGTGGTTACCTGTCAGCTTCCATACTCATTTTAAAATTCTGTTTTTAAAGCACTTCATGGTCTCGCACCGGCATATATGTCACTTACTACATGAGGACACTGTACAAACAGGTAGGGCTCCTCAGGTCCTCTGGCACTAGTCTGTTAACTGTTCCCAAGTGCAGGACTAAAACCATTAGCTTTTATGATCCAAGCTGATGGAATAGTCTCCCTGAGGGCCTTAGAACTTATTCTATTGTATCTATATTGTAAAATGTATTTTATTGTATTTTATCTGTTCTTTTCTTTTATTTTTCATTTTCTTATGTTTCTTTTGTTTGCCAATGTTATTATAACTTTTTCAATCGATTTTATTGCATTATTGTCAGCGTTCTTATTTGATTCGTCCTTTTTTCTTGATCAGTCGTCTGTGAAGCACTTTGAACTGCACTAACATGTACGAATAGTGCTATACAAATAAAGTTTGATTGATTAATTGAATTTTTGCATATATTTGAGCTGTACCATCAAGCAGCTGTAAGTAGACTGACAACTGGAGTACAGATTATGGACAGAGCAGACTCCCGGTGGTTTCCTGGTGGTTCAACAACCCGTGTGAACAGTGCTCCTATAGCTTGATATTTTCCTCACCTTTAAATAATTTTTTTCTCTCTGTGAGATATTTTGGTGCCCATTTCCCGCTTCAGTAGGTCTGCAGCTTGAAGCAGGAAATGTTCTTTTTAGAAAATGTCATTTTTAGTCTCACAGTCCTTTCACTAAAAATATCTAACGATGAGCCTGCTAATAAAAAACACTCAATGCAAATATTTAAAAAGGATGAATACGTTCATCGTGACATGGCATTAACCAGCAGTAATGGTGATGCCATCCATTTCCCCCCTCTGCCTGCAGTTACCTTTCCTCTCCAGTAGACGGCCTTCCCAAAGCCCTGGCAGAAGGAGGAGGTGAAGGGGAGAGGTGATGCCGGCTGGTGGATGTACAGGTAGTCCGACAGAAGAGCCCAAAACCTGCAGGTGGTTTAGGAACATCTCAGTCTCCATCTCCTCTGCTTTCTAAATCAACAGGTGATTAATGAGTGTATTGACATCAGTGTAAATATTGTGTAGCTCTCACTTGTCCTGGTTCTTGCGGAACTCAGTCTTATCATCGTGGGTCTCGTAGACCCAGCCTGGTGCAAAGATGGCTGCAGAGAAGTTGTGGCTCCGAATGACTTCCAGAGCCTGAAAACAAACAAAACAAAAAAGATGCATCCTGTCAATGATCTGCTCTTATTCATAAAAAGACACATCTTATCCACAGTGCATACCTTATTTGTTTCGAACATCCCTCCCACCACCTTGCCTCGGGCGAACACGTCCACACCGACGTAGACGTCAGCTGTGCGGCCTTGGATCTCACTGTAGTCCTTCATCCACTCCAGGTTCTGCTCCGTCCAGTTGTAGTTGGTGAAGAAACCATCACAGGCATCGAAAAACACCCTAATACAGGGAGATTGAGATTATATGTTTGATTAGTATGTTACTAATGAACTGACAAACTGTCATAATACTTTTCTGGAAATGACAAACTGACACATTTAAAGGTCCCATATTTAACACTTCTCCAGTATTCTATCTGAAGTGTTGATATCCATAGGAAGATATATTTCAGTGTAGTTTTACATCTCCTCTCTCAGGCTTCTCTCTGGAGCTCTAGTAACAACAGGTCACTCAGCCAATCAGAAGAGAGGCTCAGAGTCTCTCTTCTGATTGGCTGACTGTTTTCTGAGTGATTAAATAAAAATATAGCAGATTTCAGGTGAACACTCAGAGAACCCAAATCCTGCAAGGTTGGATGGTGGGTCCAGGTGGGCGGGGCTTGGGGCATGGCTGAGAGCATTGACTATTTTGTTGTGACATCACAAAGTCCCAGAAGTCCTGATGGCAGGTTTTAAGGCTCAGTTTCTGAATACAGACTGTGTGCATTTCTCTGTGGACTGAGGCTTTGATACTTTCACAGTATTAATATAGAACCTAGACCTGCTTTATAATCACAAACACATGGACATCTACCTTTAGACTATTTGGGACCTTTAAATGGTTGAACTGTGACTTCACATGGCATGAAGTTAAAGTTTTGTACCTGTTGGTCTGGTTGAGCTCATTCTGCCAGTTTAGTTGTCCGTTCTCAGTCACGCTGTCGTACCACAGGACCAGGCTGCCAGAGACGCGCTCGTGCATCTGGTCTGTCAGGTAACGCAGGAACAACGGTGTGTTCTTCACTGCAACCTCCTGTGGGCAGAGGACAACACACACACACACTCTGTTTGTACTCAGGACATTACATACAACAGTCAGCATGGTAAAAGACAAGAGGTTGAAGAGAAGACCGACACAAAAACGTCAGCTCGAGTGAACTGTGAAACACTGAGTTTACATCCATCTGCTGTTGATGAGTTCATTTTTTTGAGGATTACTATTGGTTGAATTGGAAAATGAAACGGGACTAAGTGTCTACAGACATGTTTGTGGCTCTGTGAGGCCGAACGTGGACCTGAACGGCATGCTGACACTGGCTATTCACAAGACACATCTGCTGAAGTGAACCATGATCTGATCATCATCAAGATCTGATTCGTTTAAAGCTGAGAGGGTTACAGAGTCATCTCAGAGAGTTCAGATCTTCATCAGTCCACAGGAGAGGATTCAGTTCTGTTGGCTCCTTTCCATAGAAGTGGCTGTCCAACTAACTAATGATCAATGGAGTAAAACAAAGAACCTGAGAGTGACAGCTAAAGGCTGAAAAGATTCATTGCAGCTGGTTTACATCTCTGTTCTTGTGCTGGGTTGTATGATGTATAGTGTCCACGGTAGGACACCACAGAGGAAGCTGCTGCTCTCCAACAAACATCACTGTGTTCCTGACGCTTATCAGAGAGAGAATACCTTCCCTAATGCGTCTCCTTATAGAAATACTACCTCGTGTTCAGTCACGTGCCTAAATCCCGTCCAACTAGCGCTAGCGTGCGTTCGCTCAAAGTGAAGCTGGCGACACAAGCACAAACTCTGAGCTTCAACCTGAGCAGCTTCAACCTAAGAAGAAGCTGCTTCAGAAGTAGCTTCAGTGAAGACCACAGCAAACAAACAGAAATCAAATATATAAACCACAGAAAAAAATCTATTTCAGGGCCAAAGGTATCACCATCAGTTTGTTTCATCGCTTGGAACTCAGTCATATTGTCGAATATGAAGTGTGCATGGGCTCAATAAAAGAGAAAGACTGATAAATGCCAAAGTGATCGTTCATTAATCATAATCGAGATGAAAGTTTGAAATAATCGTGATATTGATTTAAAGTCATATCACTCAGCCGTATCCAGAAGGTGAAGTATGATGGAGGGAACATCTTGATTTAGGGTTTTGCTGCATCTGGGTCTGGAAATGAACTACTAAGTTTTTCCAGGTCTCTTCCAGGATAATGTCAGGGAGGCTGTTCACCTGCTGAAGCTCAGGAGATGCTGATGATGCAGCAGAACAATAACACAAAACATCAAAGTAAATCTACTACAGAATGAGTTCAAATGAAGAAAGTCCACCTTCTGGAGTAGTCCAGTCAGATCCCAGATCCCAGATCCCTTAACCCAATTGAGATGCTATAGACTAACCAGAAGAGAGCTTTTCACACCAGACACCTAAAGAATCTGTCTGAGCTGAAGCAGAGTAAGGGAAGGTCCAAACTTCCTCCTGAACATTGTGCGGCTCTGACCAGCAGCTACTGTTAAAGAGCCGGTTCGAGGTTCAGTTATTAAATCCACTGATGTGGTGAGCAGCAGTGCAGACGTCTTTTACTTACACTGAGGATGTTCTCTATGTTAATGAGCCAGCCATCGAAGCCGTAATAGTGGCTGATCTGGACTAGTTTATCAGCGACTGCCCGGTACGACTCCTCCTCTTTCAGGAAGGCCTCACACGCCGCGGCGCCATCGCTCCACTCTGTGATGAACGTCCCTGGAAAGCAGGACAGTCACATGTTAAACCTCGGAGCAGACAGGAAGACAGGAAGTCAGATTCAGACAGAAGTGATCTGTCCTCTCACATTCTCACCACGTCTCAATACTGATGATTTAAGACATAATATCACTTCACTGGACCTGGTTCTGTTATTTTGAGCCTCACCGATGACGAGGACTCCATGTTTATGTGCAGCGTTGGTCCACACAGCAGGAGGAATGGTCACAAGCTTGTGCGTGAAGTAGTTGAAAATATCAATGTACTGCCAGTGGTAGAAGGCATATGGAGTTTCTGCACTTGTTCCCTGGACGAACCTCAACAGAAGAAGAAAGCATGAGATGTAGTTATGGTACACAGATGTGATGGCAGCAGGAGTTAACCTGGGCCAGAGCTGAGCTCCGCCTCCTTCACAATCATATCATCATATCACACTGGTATTTTTGAAAACTTCCCGGTAAACCTAACAGCATATGTGTCTTGATGAGTATCAGAATCAGAATCAATTTATCTGGCACTGCCATAATACATATTTCAGCATACATGGAGGCAAAATACCGTACTCCACAGATCAGGGAGCAGGTCACATTTAAACACAACAAAAGACACGTTATATTTGTGACATAAAAAAAATAAAAACATGAAGAGACAGCAGTGTTACAAACTTTGTGAGAACAGCTTAATAATTAAAAAAGTGCCACTGCACACTACAAAGAGAGAGATTGGACGTGATTTCTACACCTAACCAATGTTAACAACGAGCTTTATAGGTTATTGGTATCAGTTATCAGATGCCATCAGATGCACACGTCATCAAAGGTGACGGCTGTTACATGGTTTTGTAATGACTCACAGTAGTTAAATGTGAGTATTTTGCTCAGGTGTCCACATACTTTAAGCCATGTGGTGTATGCTCCCTAACTTTGTTAGAGCAAGAAGAAGTGCCCCTAAATCCTGAAGTGTTGTTTCAGCTCACTATGACAGTGGTGCACCTATTACCAAGGTAAATCACCATGGTAACTGATGCTGAACTCCTAACCTGATCCAGGGCAGGTTAACTTCTGAGGATCAACAGCCAAACTACTGACGAATCACTTAGTTGGAAAAACTGAATCTTCATTTCTACAGGAGCCCAACAGGAACAAAAGAGTTTACAATTAAGTGATAAATAATAAAGATCAATGATATTTATATAATCAGTGGAATTTTTTTGCTGTTGGAGTCTTCCCATGTGTCCACTCTGGTTTACAAACAGAGCTTCTAACAAACAGAGGAGAGTTTATCACTAAATAACGACATGAAAGCTGTTATAGCTTCATTTGAACCGAACACAGAGCCTTTAAAGCGACAGGATTCCTGATGGTGATGATGCTTTTACTCTCCTCTTCATCACTGCAGCTCAGACTAACATGAGGAGACCCTGTGAGCAGAACTGGGAATAAAAACTAAACCCTCTGATATTTTTGATCAGATCAATGATCCACACACTGATCAATATTTCCATGGTTGTAAATGAACATTTCAGTCAGACTGACCTCATCAGACATGAACTACTTCTCTCTGCTTTGGCAGCAGAAACAGTCTGACATTACTTCAACTGTTTCATCTGCATGTTCATAATAGTTTGTTCATCATCGGACAGAAGAGCTGAAATTCTCAGGAAGACACTTAATCATAATTCATGCAGTTATTTACAGTCAGTCTATGTCCTTAATCTGACTTTAGTGATTGAAAATTATTTCCACTGTTTTTTTTCCAACCAGCCTAGAAAAGCTTTTTAGTCTTAAATATGGATCCATACTTGTCGTCTAGGTAACCGCCCATCATGTCATGAGACACCAAGGTCCGACGTGGACAGCTGGCCAGAGGAGGTTCCCGCGGTGCCAGAGGAACAACAGCCACATTAAAAGGGTTTGCCTCACTTCGTCTCCATGACAGCAGCTCATCTAAAGTCTGAAGACCACAGCTTATTGGTTCGGTGGTGTCGACTTCATAATGTTTGGCTGGGAGACAATAGGAAACGTGTATGTAAAAGAAGCACGAGAAGGTTCTGCGGTTTAACGTCTGCAGCTCAGATTATTTCAGACTGTCCTGCAGATGAACTGCAGGTGATATAGTCACCGAACCTGGCAGCAGTGAGGGTGTATACTTGATGACTTCATGGATGCTGCTTGAATCCACGGGTTGATCCAGGCAAGACTCCAACCTGGTGAAAGTGAAAGGCGGCATGTTAAATACCAAATGAGAATCCTGCATTTCGTCATCCTTTAGGCCACACACACAAAGGTCTTACACCCATTAGCTCAAACTACTCTCCCATCTGTCATGGTGATGTATATCCTTTGAATGTCCAATGCACTCTGATTTAGACTACTGTAAATTAGATGACAGCAAAAACTCTTTTAAAAAAGAGTTTTTTTTTTAGAATGTACAGAGGCAATCCACCAATTTCCACACATTATTTCAGTTAACTGGACACAGAGATACCGTTCAGTCTGTTGCTCTGGACGAGCTTTGTCAAATTTGAGAAAATGACCCTCTGATGTCATGGTGGTCTCCTCTTAGGCTCAGAGATATCACATTTATAACAGGGAGCTCGCATTAAACTGTAGGTGTGGAGTTTGACAAACATGACTGTTTACTTGGCAGTTAGGAGATGCTATAAAGTTGCATTATGGGAAATGTAGGATCCAATGTTGTCCAATGTGAAGAGCATAGCCTATACTAAAAACTAAAGGCCAGGTTATACTTCTGCATAAAATTAACACAGTTATTAAGTACTGTGCGGACTAGAATAGGTTTTGACCGTTTTTTTTGCAACAGATATTACTGGTGTCCACCACTATATTTCAACATATACAGTCCATTTAACATGGAATACACTGAATCACTATCACTGAATAAACTCAGATTGAATGGGCATGGTTTCACACGGGATTCTCTTTTTTTCCTGCAAATGCCAAACACATGCAGGACCATGACTCCAACTACATTCAACTATAGTACAGCACCAGTGCAAACTCGAGTCATGTCCAACTCACAAAAACACCACAAGAAAAGACTTGTTGGATCATTTTGGGTCCGTGTTAGTGCAGCAGACCGAGGTGAGGTAATGAAAGTAGGTGAAGAGTTTTCTCCTGAGCACAGTACCGGCTGGCATCAGTCCTGTCCTTCTTCACGACGACAGCTTCATCATCCTCTCCGTCCTCCCGTCTCCTCCGCAGAGGAGGTTTGTTTCCGTCCACAGTCAGAGCCATTCCAGTGCATCTAGCTGAAAACACACGGAAGTGACAAACGGTGAATGAACAAGGAAACAGAAAAGTGAACTGACGTTTTCTTCTTCTTCGTCGTTGTTTCATGTCCGTTGGCAGACAGCTTTCAAATGCATTACCGCCACCCTGTGGATCGGGGTGAGGATCTGAACAGCTAGTGGTGCAAGTGATGCAAACTTGCTAAAATAACACGTTACCATGCTTCTGTTGGGCCGTAATTTATTCTGTCATCATTATGATTTGAAACCTTACTGGTTCACGAAAACAACTTAAAGTATTCTGTCCCTTTAAATGAGCAGCCGCTTGAGATGCAGCTAAGTTTTGACCATGTTATATGTCATTTAACTCACAAGCTTGTGTTTATATATTTTTGTCGTTTATTTTTATTTAGTTTGTGCTGTCACCTGCACACGAGGCAATGGACTGAGGCCAGCTGGACAAAGGAACCAACCTTTTGTTATTGTGCAAAACCAGACACATTGGCTTGGAGGAGATGATCCCCTAGCAGCAAACCGTGGAACAGCAACATGAGAGAGGAGGCTAAAGATGGCGGCTGTCAATTATACGTCCATGGGCAGTAGTATGAAGTTAACTTTGTTCATTCAGTAAAACATCATGTATTCAGCTTTACCATCAGACGAACTGACACCAACACATGTTATATTACAAAATGATGAGTAAAGGATGGGAATACCCTTCAGTAGAAGTGCACAGATGTATAGGCTACTTGAAGAGCAGTACGTGAAAGGGAGCCCGTTAAAAGCCAGACTGAATGAATGATTCAATAAATCAAGGAGCAATAGAAAAATCAAGAAACACTCAATGATAGGCTTAAAACCTAAAGTCCATTGTTACTAATATTACTAGCTATTTTCATTTTCAGTTGTTTTCTTTCCACACAAATAGGACTTTTTGAAATCGTCCTATATCACAATTTTGTAACAGATGAGGATTTACATAATGTTTCAGGTTTTCTTGTGGCTTTTACCTATTATGAAAAACTGGCAACATAACAGGAATAAGGCGAAAACAGGGTGACGTCTTTTTGACACTTCAGGAGGAAACTATGCAATCAATAGGAGGAAACACCAAAGAAGACTGAGATTGGGACAAACATTTCATCTACATCTGGGTTAGAAATATGCCTCAGAAAGGGTTGTAACAGTTTGGTATTTTACTTAAGAGAAACTGGATTAATACGTTTTATTTATTTATTTATTTAAATGAGTAATTAAGTCTTCTGGTCCGGACTCCAGCATAACAACAACCGTAACATAAATTGCCATCCGCCATTAAAAAAAGCAAGAAAAAAAGATTGAGACGCGGCTGTTACCGATCGTGGTGTCTGTTGGTAGCTCTATTGTGAAAGGTTCTCTGGCGGCCAGCACGGAAGTGACGTGTGACAGAGGCAGCGGCTCGTTGAACTGGATCCTAACAGAGAGCAGAGAGACAGCGACTAGTGGGGGAACGAACCGGGCGAAATCCTCAATGATAGCTCCTCTAAATCCATCTTCATCCGTGGAGAATTAAAGTCAACTCCTATCAAAAACAGTGAGAGCATAAAGTACACACTTAAACCTTTTTAACAAGTATCGTATTACCACTGTATGCGATTAGCAGTATTTTAAAACAAGTGGCGAAAGATTGAGGTGACTTCATCCGGAGACAACAAACAGAAGACAGTTCATCGCTTGAAGAGATCCCCTGCGTTGGATGTTTTGCTTATTCCGCTCTTAAAGAGACTTGGCCTTGAAACCTGAACATTTTATTTTATTTTTTATATATTTTGGAGCTAGCGAGCGTGCTTGCTAGCAGACCACAGCTCGTTTATCATGGAGTTGAGAGTAGGAAACCGATACAGACTGGGCAGGAAAATTGGAAGTGGATCGTTTGGAGACATCTACCTAGGTAAGTTGTAGTTAAAGAAACTTGATATGGTGTTTCTCTTGATGTCCTTTTACAGCAACAACGCGAAGCTGGGAGAGTTTGTCAGCTAGTTTCCTTTCCGGGGTCTCTGAAACCAGCAGATAGTCAATCAGCTGTTCAGTGTTTGGTGTTCGCAGCATTAGCCACTAAGCTAGCAGTCTGTGTAGCTAAACAGCTAGCACTAACAAAACGCCTGTTATGTTGTAATAATAGTAAAAGGTTTGATGAATTTGTTCAATGTGCTCGACGTGGGGAACACTTTTTCTGTCACGATGTGAAATCAGCCTCTAAAATGAGCCGTGTTAACGACATGAAAGGAAACTGACGGCTGCTGTGTGGCTAAACCCTTTATCACATATCAACTAGCTCATATTTGAGTTTGCTCTTTGCCTTAAAGGGAAGAGTCAGTAGTCCGGGACAGGATAACTGACCAGGCCATAAGCTTTATTATTCAGTGGCTAAGGTGGTAAATTACGTGTAACTGCTAATGTCCGTCATCCACCTTTTAATACAACAGGCCGATTCAGTTTCCTCCTCTGTTATATCAGAAGTTTAGCCACATCACACATAAGCATTTCCTTCAGAGGTTTCATAAGGTTCATTCGAATTAATTCTCAACATTTTAGATTTATTCTGAGGGTAACAAGTTATTTAATTTGAGAGAAGATCTGGTGGTTAATAAATAGTGAGACAGTTCTGTGCAAAGATGGCTATTCTTTGTAATAATTGACTGGATGTGTTGCTTCTCATTGAAGGTAAAGATTTAAATGAAATGTATAGTAGCTGCACTAGCAGCAGTTAGCAGTTAATGGGTAGTGCATCATTACTGAGCTCAGTGCATTTCAGTGCCAAAGGTATGGAAAACATAAATCTGCAAAAATTCTTCAGCTAGCTAATGTATTAAACATTAGAGACTGTCATTGAGTTCTACCACCTTTGTTTAATCTATCCTCTGTTGGCCATACTAAAGGTCTACTGCTCTTTGCAACAGTGGTGGAGAACAGCTGATCACATTTCTTAGCTTAACACTTCCTCATCTGAACAACAGTAGAAAAGAGACATTGTTAATTCATGAGGCTCCTTTACAGGCTTTGAGGACTGATCACTTCATCACTGACACCTAATCAACTCGTAAAGAACAATACCCTGCTCTGGCTGCTGGGGCTCAGACTTCATATGACTTAAACATGATATGATGTAATATTTCAAATCATATTTTTACCATCACCAGTGACAGAAGAATCTAGTGACTGGAAACTGACTAATGTTTGGCATTTTGCCTGGTACATTGCTTACTTATAATTAATTCATGATAAAAAATGGTCGGAGATCATTTCCTGTTGATCAGCTAATCAGCGAATTGAGTCATTGTTTCACCTTTACACTATCTTATTATTGATTAGTAGATTATAACGGGATTATCTTTTGAATGCATGTTTTGTTTCCCTATTTATTTGTTAAATGACCATTCCAGTGGTTTTGTGCATTTTATATGTATATTTAAACTACATTTTAGCATTTTGAAAACAATGCTGCCCTATTTTAGAAATATGGATGTATTTAGTTTTACAGTTCCATGTATTCATTTGTTTCCATTTATTTCTGCAGTATTTGAAAATGTGTTGGCAGAAGTGTGAAACTTACTGACTGTATAATGAGGTAATGCAGTGCAGACTTTTCAAATCAGTCTGCAATTAAACTGCTTTTATTGCAGTGATGGAGTGTAACATTGACAAAAATGAATGCAGATATCACTTAGCTTTTAGAAAATGTTAAGCAGAGGAGATAAAACACCTATTTTGTGATGCATCTCTCGTGATCATTTCATTTAGTAGATGAAAGCCTCAAAGAAGTAAGAAGACACACTTTTCCTGGTGATTGCCGTTTTATTTAATAAATTAGTTGATTAAAATGCTTTTTTTGTGAGGTGTACTGTCTCCACAGCAACACGCTGTAGGAAAACCTAAGGCTACGTTCACACTATGTTTTAGTTTTAAAAGGCCTAGTTTAGTTTTTCGCCCTCCGTCCTCACTACTGTGGAGTTTTCAAGAACCTAAATCAGAGACTTGGAAACACTGCTGGTCCAGTTTTAGTTTGAAAACTCAGGGGTTGTGTTGTAGTCTGGACCAGCAGAGACAGAGACCTGTGGAAACAATGATGTATTGGGTCTTATCGGTCATTACTACCAGTAGTGAAAGCAACATGGATAACAAATAACAAGTGTTACTGACCTTGTTGAAGCCTGAGATTCACAGGTTAAGAAAGCTTGAAGGGTCGGCTCATTGACTTTCATAGCAACAACACAAACAGCCTCTTGGAATAATCAGAAATGTCGATCCAAAAACTTTAAAGTTAACATGTATTTGAAAGTGGGCAGAAAAAATGTGAAGCGTAGATGATTTGAAGTTAAATAGTTTATATGGTGAGGATTTGTTTTGCATACATATGACTTTAGTTTAAAACTTAGCTGCTACATTGATTAATGGTTTGGTCGAACTTTAGTTCCTCTTAAAAGATGGAAGTTGGGTCACTGATATTAGATAGTTCCCTGACGTATTTCTTTGCACATATGTGCATATACAAATTGTACATAACATATACATATACAAAATTATAAATCAGAAAAAAATAAAAATAATAATTTCAAATCAGTTTTTGCTGTGAAACGGGGGTTTTGAAGACTAGCACTTCTGACCTGTGCACCATAATGTTTATATTATGTTATATTCCTGCACAGATGTGTGGATTATAAGTGTTTAGGTGTGTTTATGTGAGCGATATGAGCATAGATTAATGGTTTGAAGTTCTTCTGAAAATCTTGTGGATAAGTTGGAAAACTAGTGAGCGTGTTAAGTGTTCAGGAGAGGGAAGGTTAATTAATGCATTAATTGGATCCCGTTTATCTTCCACATGGGCTGCTGCCGGGACTGACTGTGGGAGCTGCCAGCTGCTTACATAATCACTTTGTGTTTTTCTCTTTACTCATCACTCCCTCCTCTCCCCTCTGAGTGGCTGGTGACTAATGTGACGCAACACTGTTAACAAGCCAGAACAGTGTGTGTTTATTTAAAATCAAAGTGCCTCACCCACCCAGTGGTACGAGTTTGTGAAGTCTGCTGGCAGGATCATGTGCTCGTAGCTAAGGTTATTTCGCACACAATAAATTTGACTGAAGGTCAGTGTCCAGTAAGATGTAAGAAAAGTTGGACAGTGGATGTATGACCCCATCAGTACCTGATATTAAGAGTGATTGTGTTTCACAGTAAGTCCCACATGAATCCTCCCACACAGCGTGTTAGAATAACGCTGACAGTGTGTGAGCAGCGTGCCATGCTGGGGCTGTCTGAGTGGAGGATTGTGCTTGTATTGGTGTGAGAGGCTGTTTGTTATTGGCAGCAGGAGGAAGAGATGAGGTCAGCTCTTGGAACCAGTCCTTGTACTCTGTGTTCTGTGACTGGGTTCAAATGTGCACTGTCAAATATTCAAACCTGGTTTCTACAGGAGGTTTTTACATGACTGTGCAGCAGCGGCCGGTCAAGTGTATTTCCACAAAGTTGGCTGGTTTTATTTGGTGGGTGATGTGCACATTTGGTTGATGTTTGGGGGGGGGGGGGGGGGGGGGGGGGCTGCAGAATCCAGATGCTGTGTTTGTCATCACTAAACTCCCTCAAATGGATTTTTCTCAAGACTCATGGAAACCAAACACACTTAATTGATTTTCCCTCTCATGACCTTTGCACGGTTTTGGCTCAGTGTGTTTTTCTCTGAATTTTGATATTGGCTGCCTGTGAAACGATGCAGCCCCCTCGTCACTATAGCCCCCACTATACACACAAACTGCTTGTTCTTGTTCTGATCCAAAAACCGTCAAGTACCACTGAACATCTGGTCACGTTTGCAGTCTTGTTTACTTTGTCGCTGAATTAAATGATAATGTTTCGAAGTTCAAACTTTGTGTGCAGACAAAGTTCCTGTACATGTGTTTGTCTCTAGAAAACATTTAAGCAGTAACTCTTCATTTTGGGAAATCAGAAGATGTGATGGAACAGTTGCATATTTAAGATTTAAGACTGTTGCTTTTGGTGAGCCAGTGCAGAGGGACGTGTCTGAACATGTTTCACCAGCTGCACAACACAGGACAAAAACACAACACATGTACACACACAGTCCCCTCAGTAACACACTAGTGTTCATTTTGTAATTTAAATTTAGTCTAATATTTAGTCAGCGTCACCCTTTGTGTTCCTACTCGACGAAAACTCTGGACATTTGAATCTTGACAAAAACACTTTAGTTTTAGTCAAAAACCAAGAGCAATCATTTCCCTGGGTTCAGGTTCTGTCAGCGGCACATCAGACGTACCTGATGTCAAATTCAACTTTTGCCCGCTGGGGTTTGAAGTTTTTACGCACTATCTTTACACATCTTTGTGTTTGATCTGACCATAACATCTGTGCGATGTGCAGCATCACATCGATCTGACATATTGCTGCTTGTTTTGTTTTTGTGCTCTGAACTTCCCCACAACCTGTTCAGTATTCTTCCTGTTTACCTCTGCTATGGGGGGATGGGGTGGGGCGGGGGAGGGGGGGTTAACCAGATGTGTTATTTGTTTGTGTCACAACGGAAAAATTGCAAAACATAATGAAGAGATAAAAGAGAAAGGGAATGTTCCAGTTCCACTAAGTGTTTTCTGATAAGATTTCATCCAGTTATGTCTGGAAAGATGCAGCGTCGTTAACAAATGGATTTCTTTGTAACAGTCTGAGTCAATCAGGAAGGAAAAAGAGAGAAAACTCCTCACAGTCGAGAACAACCTTGTGTAACAGTAAATCCCACGCTGATCATGTTCACACTGTGTTGATTTTATTCTGTAATTTGGTCAGTCTTAGTGGTGGTGTTGTTCTAGATTGTCTTAGTGTTTCTAATAGGTTGTACACAAGCATTTAAAACAGAAAGAGGAGACAGACAGAGGGGGACCTTTAGATCGTGTGATTGTGTGCAAAATTGCTCTATTTGATTTCATCTCTTTTTTTTTTTTTTAATCAACAATGAAGAGAATCTGGTAAAGTTTTTATTTTTTAAATTGCATTTTGGTCTTGTTTTTCCATGAACAGTGGTGATTGTTGATCGAAATCATTGCTGGTATTTAATGACGTCGACGCCGCCTCATCATTGTCTTGTCTGAGTCATGGAAAAAAAGGTCGTTGGTGGAGCAAATTTAGTCATAGTTTTTCTTAATGGAATTAACAATGTAGCTTGCTCTCCCTCACACACACACACACACACACACACACACACACACACTTCCCCTCTGTGAGAAGATCAGTTGGGGCAGCGGGCGGGCAGGGGGGGTGTAACATTCCCAGGAAAAATCTGTTCAGACAAATCACATTCCTATTTTGCAAGACTACACAGAGCACAATGAGACATGGTGCTCAGTCTGTGACAAGCCTTTTCAGCATCGTTGCTAATGAATTGATTGATTGATTGATTGATTGATTGATTGGCCAAACACAAGCACAAACTAGAACAAGTCTTTGGGTGTGTTTCAAAGTGCTGTGCTTAAAAAATTAAATTGAGTTGCACTATTTAACTTGTCAGTTGATGGAAATGTAAGTTAACAGCAGATTTTAAATACAAATATAAACCTTTTACATCAGTGCACTATTAATGAATCTATCAATTATTATCTCAGTAATTTAGTCTATAAAATGATATTAGATATGACCTGTAATCAGAGCCAATATTAAGCCCTAAAATGCTTTACTGAATGCACTGACTGTTGCTTAGCATTAAGATTACAAGCAAATATATAAGCGCGAGCAGCAATGTCACCTTGATGGGTCACTGAAACAAAAGCAAACGAAACACAAAGATAAGTTAGTTGCAGTCATGGTCTTAATTGTGTGCCCCACCCTGGCCACCTCAATGACATCATATAGAGGAATCAGTGATGCTCCATCGTCGCTGCTCTGAGCCCCAGTGATCGAATAGCTGCTCATATGAGATCATTTGTGTGTGAAGTGCGATTATGTAACCTGGTGTCCAGTTGCTCTGTTTATGTGGAGGGAACTGGACCCATAACCATATTTAGGAAGAAACCAGCCGAAGCACTGATTCGTCAGATCACGCAGCAGTGAAGAGTGGTCCTGGGCAGACAATTCCCACAATCCTCTTGTCTGCTAGTCAGATGAAAATGTAATGATAGCTGTGAGGAATGTGGGCTGTGCATGCAAGTTGATACAAGAAAGAAGAGCGGGGTACGTACAGTGCACGCTGTTGAGCTGCTTTCACACGCAGGCACTGCAGCCCTGAACTTTTCCTACCTGGAGGAGCTGCACATGTGAAGGCAGCTGTCTGAATCAGACGGACTTCACCCTACCAGCTCCCTGGTACAAAGTCTGTCATGTCAGATTGAGTGTAAATACAGCCGGTCATTGAAAACAGTATTTCCAGTGGGGGAGAGGGGGCCTGACAGTGACAGTAGTTCACATGTGGAAACAGCTTTGGTTTCTCTTCCATTTTGGCTTTGCTGTGTTAACCACCACATTTACTTATGCACCGAAGCAGCCTTCTCCACTTTCATCACCACCTAAGTGATTTGTATATTTTTCTGTGACTAGCAGCAGAATATAAACTGTTGACAACCCAAACTGTTAATTATCTTCATATCAAATTTACCAAATGAATGACCTGACAGCAACTGAACGTTCTTTCATATCAGTAGATGAAGCTTACAGACTGTATTTTTGAACCATGACCATCAGTATTTGTTCAGTGTCAACATTGTGATGAATGTCATCATTACATAATGATTAAGTGAGTGCAGGAAGATATGATTAAACACCTGGTGTACTCTTCAAAAGCACTAAACAGAATAAAGTGAGTGTATACCCTGGAAAGGTATTTGTGACATTTCCAGGGAGAGACGGGTCCCTGCTCAAGTGATGCTAATGGTAAATGGACTGCACTTGTATAGTCCTGTAATTTTATCAACCACTCAAAATGCTTCACAATGAAAGGAACGTTCACACATTTCAGCACTTTTCTCTACACATTAAGCGTACCAACATGTGTACCACATGTGGACTGGTGGAGCCGGGGGTCGAACCACCAACCAATGACCTGCTCTACCTCTGTGTTACCTTGCAGCTGACATCTGTGTCTGTCTGTGTCTCTGTCTAGGTACTGATATCTCAGTTGGAGAGGAGGTTGCCATCAAACTGGAATGTGTAAAGACCAAACACCCACAGCTCCACATAGAGAGCAAAATCTACAAGATGATGCAGGGTGGAGGTACAGTATACTGACACAGACCACACACCACACACACACCCTGCCACGTAGCACTGTTGTTGGTGCTTTTATGAACTAAGTACTCCACTCACTTACAAGCACTGAAAAGTATGAGCCAACATCCATCCATCACTGTAAATGACGAGAAAATGATCCTGTCTGGTGTCACTGAGTTCACTGAGGAACACACTGAAGGGAAGTATTGCTGTGTTCAGCTCATCTTAAAGAACAATTAGTTTGTTTTAGTGGCTGTTGTGTTACCTAAATCACATTGTATATTAACACCTCAGACTTGCTCAGAGAATACTTATAGAACTTCCTGACCCTGAGACACCGGCCGTTTGTTATGGTTCTCTCCTATCTCTGACGGTCTGAGCTACAACCTTGGTTACTATGACAACTGCCAATGGAGATTAGGCAGATGTGTCTTCACAGATATGACTGGAGAGTGACCTCTGTCCTAACACGGCATAAATAACTAATGAAAGAAAATTCCTCCACACTGGCATCAGCCGCTAGATGGTCTGTTGTCACCCTGCAGACTTCAGTGACAGTTAGCTGGTTGGAGTTTTATCAGTTATAAACGTTAACTATGGCAGGGCAAATTAGATTTAATAGTAATTTAATACTACAAATAATGATAATAAGTAAACACATTATTGGGAAAACAAGCCAAATATCGTCTTGACATCGGCAGAGGCACCAGCTATCATCGATCAGTGAGATCGTTGTCTGTCGCCACAACCCTACCAGCCACCGTAACTCAAGACTCCAGCAATGAGAAGTTTTGAAAAGTTTGCAAATGTCCTCTGTTAGGGGATAAACAGTTAACTGTGTGTGGAACTTAAATATCATACAATGCAGATTTAAAGCAGTTTCACATTTTGGGGGTGGGTGTGAAGAGGGTCGAATGCATTGATAGATGGTATGGATTATAGAAGGATTAACTTCATTGCATGAATAGTGCGTGTGATCCCTCATCCATGACACCAACTGTGCAGCCCTGAAGTCCCAACCCTGCATTTGGTTTACTCTTGGTCATTTTCTTGCCATGTGAATTTTGAGATTATTTCATGCAGTGTATTGAATGTAGACTTTAGGACACCTGTGGGGAACGTCTGAAATAGGCAGAGTAACCTCAGTAAAACTCTAGACACAGCCAGTTATAGAAAGAGGCAGCACCAATCAGTGACCCAAATCTTCATCTATACATCTTAGCACCTTCTTGTAGTTTTCATTGAGTAAGTTCTCTAAAGAGGAGGGAATAAAACTTATTTCTGAGACAGAGCAAGTGCTGTAGAGGAGCTGCTTCGTCTCTGTAAGGACACATGCGTCTGTATTTTTGCTCCAGCCTGGTAGGTCGGATATATTGAGGCCTGGTGGCTGACCCAGACTGTGGGATATATTTGAGTTTGTATGTATATAAATAGCTGATGGTGTGTGTGTGTGTGTGGGTGTGTGTGTGTGTGTGTGTGTGTGTGTGTGTGTGTGTGTGTGTGTGTGTGTGTGTGTGTGTGTGTGTGTTTGTGTGTGTGTTTGTGTGTGTGTGTGTGTGAGAGTGTGTGTGAGAGTGTGTGTGAGAGTGTGTGTGTGTGAGTGCAGTGCCAGGTGCTGAGCAGCAGCATTTTGTTGCGGTCTGCCTGTAGAAGGAAATGCCATGTGGCCTCTTTGCCTTGGCAACGTCAGCTAATTACCAACTACAACCAAAGCAGCTGGCCTCTGCTCTAACACCCCTCCTGGGTGTGGGGGGGATGGTAACTCCCTTTCTTTCATCCATTAAGATTTCTATGAAGAATATAAAACATCCAATAATTTCAACATAACAGTTCATCATGGGGAATTGTCTCCTGTAAGCTTCCTTCTGTGTTTTTTAATGGTGGGCACAATGAATGATGGGTAATCTTAATCATGATAAGTGTAGGAAATTGTGATGCTCAAATGCTCTTAGGATTTTGAAATATCACTACATAACTCACATCTGGAAATATTCACCCAGCTCGTAATGGAGAATGTATAATATCACAAACAAGTCACCTGGAATTATGACTTTTTAATCTTTGGAAGCAGCTCTCTTTAATAATCTTAATTGGTTGCGAGTTACTGATCTCTTTTCAGGTTCAAGTTCAGTTTTAGCTTCACACACATTTATGACTAATTGTACAGTGACAAACACTGAACACTGTAACTAATGCAAAACAATGGACTGCACTTACATAGTGCTTTTCTGGTCTAGTGACCACTCAGAGTGTTTTACAGTCGATGTCTCATTCACACACTGATGGTGCAGCATCAGCAGCAGTTAGGACTTCAGCATCATTCTCAAGGACACTGCACTGAGATTTAAACTGACAGAGTGACACCAAACATGATATTAGAACAAATTTTTCAACATTCTGATATGAAGAAGACATATTGTGGTATGGATACACCTACTGACGTAAGAGAATGGAATAAAAGTCTTCACTAAAACAGGCACATATCACACACAACACTACTACAAATACAGTGTTGAATCTCTTGAGTCAGCATCTACACAGTCTAAACTAAGGCTGCGTTTAAGAGTTTAGGTTTCAGTTCTTTGTCGTCCTTTTGGGAGGAGGGGGATTAGGCCACATGTTTGTTCTTGTCTGTGATGTGTAGTAAGTCCTGGTCCTCCTGCTTGGCGGTCGCTGCTTTTATGCTGAATCACCTGGTGACCTACTTCAACGCTCTGCTCTGTTGTTATTGTAAACACCAGAAATCAGACTCAGTCCACTGAAACAGGGAAAATCCTGCAGATTTACTGAGCTCACTGTTGCTACTGTGAGGAAAGAAGTACGGTCCCAGTATTTTATTTGAGGCTGTGAACACTAGTGATGGTGAGATGAAGCTTCATGAAGCACTTAGAAAAAAAACCCAACCTTTTACCTAAGTGCTGCACAAAGTAATACGGACAGGTGACAAAGAGGAAACCTGCATAATCGGAGTTTGGAAGGTGCTGCTTCTCCACGAGACATCAGATACATGTTGAACTCTTCCAAACATCAGGAAATTATTTGTAGTGGCAGTTTGACTACAGTAACTTCCTGTTCCAGTGGCAGCATTGTTAAGTGATCATGATCCAGGAGACGCAGGAAGATCCATTTACTGAAAATAACGAAACAAAGAAAGCAGCCATAGTTTCTCATTACTTTTTTTTAGTTATAGAAAAAAAAAGAAAAAGATATCAGCTCAGTGTCTGTTGGAAACTGTGAGTAAATTAGTACCAAGTGTAACCCCCTGCCCTCCTCCTCTCTCCTCTGCTCCCTCCTGTTCTCCAGTGGGTATTCCGACAATAAAGTGGTGCGGGGCCGAGGGCGACTACAACGTGATGGTGATGGAACTGCTGGGACCCAGTCTGGAGGACCTGTTCAACTTCTGCTCCCGCAAGTTCAGCCTCAAGACGGTCCTGCTGCTGGCCGACCAGATGGTGAGATGGGGGGGTAAATGTGTTGATTAATGTGAAGGCTGTAAACATGACTCATCACTGAGACAACTGGGTGTGTTTACTGTAAACCTCAACATCATGTCCTTGCAACTTGGTGCATGATATATGGGGCATAAAGGGAAGAGTTTATCGAAACCCACTTACTCACTTTCTTCCCAGTGGTTAGACGAGGAGGTTGATGCCACTGTCACAGTCAATATGAAGCTACCAGCAGCAGCTGATCAGCTTGACTGAGCATAAAGACTGGAAACTGTTCAGGCTAGTTCATGGTTCTCACCTGTCCTCGGACAGACGTGGGTCACAGACACACTACTATTCACACTACATTCAGGGTCTTGTGTACGCGGACATGTTCCACACATGCACACTAGAAAATGATGGCGACCTCCTGACACTGAGGAGAAACGCTCCTTTGTTTGTTGTATTTGGCTGAACAACATGAAAAAGTCAAAAAAGACCACAGTGTGTGCAGCTGCTGAACAAGAACAGGGCTGAGGATGAGAAATAAACGGCTCATACATCCAGTGCACAGAACAGGGGTCCAGCTGACTTGTCCGGCCCCATGTGCAGTTGGCTCAGCAGGGGCTGAATTTCCACCACACAGACCTGTTGCAGACGTGGTCACCAGCAGCTGGCCTTTGGTCTGCCTCTGCAGAGGTAACAGAACAGTTCTCGAGGTGAGATGTAAAACACTCAAGTTTGCTGATGTGACCTCCTGAGGGAGACGGCTCAATAATCTGAGAGCCAGGACAGCAAAAACTCAGACACAGTCCTGAACTTTAATCAGGACCCAACCAGCAGCCGGTGTTCTGAGATGAAGAGTAAGTTTAAGTGAGTTTAAGATTAAGATCAGTAATTGTGCAGCAGAATTTTGAACTAATTGTAGACTTGTTTTGGGCTTCTGGGCTCAACCAAACAGTGGTTAGAAAGATGGGAGTCGAGGTTTAGCTGTTTCCTTATTGAAATAACACAAAAGAATAACTGACATAAATTTTCAAGTTGGAATCAAAATGACCCTCAAGGTGTCTGCAAACCAACTCCAATTTCTAAGGTTTTTGAGAAGATTTTATTATCTTCGTTAACGCTGACTTCAAATCCTTTCCTGCTCCTCTTCCTTCCAGATCAGCCGCATCGAATACATCCACTCCAAGAACTTCATCCACAGAGACGTGAAGCCAGACAACTTTCTGATGGGGCTGGGTAAGAAAGGCAACCTGGTCTACATCATCGACTTTGGTCTGGCCAAGAAATACCGCGACGCCCGCACACACCAGCACATCCCCTACCGCGAGAACAAGAACCTGACCGGCACCGCCCGCTACGCCTCCATAAACACACATCTGGGCATCGGTAGGATATGCCGTGACTCACGCCGTGAATGGACGAATCATTCAGACTCTGATGAAACCATGAGCTGACCTTGTGTTCTCTCTCCTCTCTGTCCACAGAACAGTCCAGGAGGGACGACTTGGAGTCACTGGGATACGTTCTCATGTACTTCAACCTGGGTTCTCTGCCCTGGCAAGGCCTGAAAGCAGCCACCAAGAGGCAGAAATACGAACGCATCAGTGAGAAGAAAATGTCCACTCCCATCGAGGTCCTCTGCAAAGGCTACCCATGTATGTTTGACCGGTCCCTCCATCTTCCCTGAGTCCTGTGGAGGGTTGACCTCACTGCTCTCATGTTAATGGCTCCTCTGTGGAAGCGCTTCAGCGCCTCAGTGTTAGCACTGTTTTTGTATTAGTCAGTGAGGAGTTGTGTCTGTCTCTGAACGTTCTCATCCTCTTCCTCTCCACAGCCGAGTTCGCCACCTACTTGAACTTCTGCCGCTCTCTGCGCTTTGACGACAAACCCGACTACTCGTACCTCCGCCAGCTCTTCAGGAACCTCTTCCACAGACAGGGCTTCTCCTACGACTATGTCTTCGACTGGAATATGCTCAAGTTTGTAAGTTGTATTGCCACATTCAGGGGATTCATTTCCCTCTTTGTCATTTGCCACGTCAGTCACTTCACCTTTTGCAAATCCAAACACCAACACAGCTGTTCACTGCTGTGTGACAAAATAATCTCAGCTCAAAGGTCCACTTGTTATCTTTTCCTGAGCTTTCTGCTGCACACAGTGTGGTCAGCAGATACACTGCAGTTCCTGCACAGCAACCGTCAGGCGTCCAGCATTACCATTGTGTCAGATATTGAAAGACTGAGCTGGGAACGTTTTATTTTGATTTTTAGATTTAAAACTAGACACATGCTGGTTCTGGTTTTTCAGCTAAATTACAGGAGGCTGTTTTTTTTGTGGGACAACACATTCTCTGTCCTGGACAGCTGCTCCTCAAAATCTGGTCTTGGAAGGTTTTTAGTTTGGACTACTTTTCCTCATAAGTTTGTGCCGCAGTTAGGAAAAGAAAATTGCTCAGAGTTGATAATCCTCAATAAGAAGTCGTTCAGCCAGAAGGTTGCACCTCCTCATTTGTGGATCCACTGTGTGTGTCCTTCAGGGAGCCAACAGGGCCGTAGAGGACGCAGAGCGGGAGCGTCGGGAGCGGGAGGAAAGGCTGAGACACAGCAGGAACCCCGGAGCCAGGGGCATGGCCTCGGCGTCAGGAAGAGCCAGGGCAGCTCAGGACGTCGCAGCCCCCTCCCCACTGAACCCTGCCTCACACACAGGTCAGAACACACACACACACACAGTTTTCTAAGTGCTCGTATTGACTACATTTATCATGTTTTGTCTGTCACGAGATATTTTTTTTTAGATAACTTATTGGAGAAGTTTCTAGCTCTGATTTGATCTCCATGTTCTTCAGCAGTTTGTTTTTTTCTCTTCAGTTTCTTCAGCTGCTTGTGCAGTTCTCTTTTTCTGCAGCCAATGCAGTTATTTGACTTTTCTACAGCCACATCTCGATGCTCATTTGTAACTTCCTCTCTTCTAGCCAGGCCGTCACCTTCCACAAATGGCTGATTTTATTCTAGAGATAAAGACAAGATCACTAAAGCACCACACTCTCGGCTTTTCCATCCACTGGCTGTAACTTGTTGTTTGATTCGTGGTCCCTTCTTTGTGTTTCAGGTATGGAGAAAGAGAGGAAGGTGAGCATGCGTCTTCACCGTGGAGCACCTGTCAACATCTCCTCCTCAGACCTGACGGGGCGCCAGGACACATCCCGCATGTCCACCTCACAGGTAACACACACACACACACACACACACAGACAAAAACTGTGCGTAGTTGTGCAATGTATGAAAACCATGAGGTCTGACAAATCAGCAGGACTCATTGAGTAGGACATGTAGTAATGTAGTAAAGTAAATAATTTGATGCATCTTGAAAAAAGGAACCATGTGTTACAACAGAACATGCAGCGTGTATCAGCACCAACAGACAGTGTTTAAGGATAAAACACTTCCCCTTTTACTGGTACCAGATGTTCGTTCCTCTTTTTTTCTGTTTTACAGCCCAGAATGAATCAGTGACAGGAAGCAGCCAAATAACCGCAGCTTTATAATGTCTGAACTCTGAGAGACACACATTTAATAATCATCTCTTGAAGAGCATCTCATTCCATTGTGCTGGCAAAACAAAACAAATAATCCGAGCAGCACTCTGCAGTTTAATGATTTCATTAGGTCCTCACTCTTTTCCCTCTCACAGCCCCTTGGCTGATTGTTGGTATGTTTGAGAGTTCACTGTGGGCGTCCCAACGCCCCCTCTTACCAATGGGTCTGCATTCTTGTAGACCACATGTTCCCCCAAGAGGCGAAAAGTGGAACAACCAGTCAACACCAACTATGAAAAACTTCTGATGATGTCCACTGCAAACTCAACCATCACACTTTTGATCTTTCATTTAGAGAAATCAAAAACAGAGCAGGTGTTGTCTGTAATAGCCAGACAGGAAGTGGAGTCCTCACTAAACCAGAGTCCTCTTTGTTTTGTCTGTGTGCTCTCTCTGCTGCCCTTCTCTGCTGATCAGAACACAGCTCATGAATAACGCAAATCCTGCTGAATAATTAAAATCATTTGCATGAGTTAATATGCAGGACCATGAATATTTCTTGTATATACATGTAAGCCCAGACAGTCACTGGCACTGTTCTTGTCTGTATTAAAGCAGTGAGATCATTTCATTTTCACCCAATTTATAATAAATAAATATAATAAATTTATAATAAATATTTTTTTATAATAAACAGTTTGCATTGCTTAATTCTAATGGCAGCTTTCAATGCAGAAAATATGACAATGCACAGATTCTGTCAGTGTTCAAACAAAATGAGGTGAATTAGTTTTGTGGTGTTGACAGCACGTTTAAATGTTGCTGTTGGTAATCCACAGACCTCACCCTCAGTGGAAAGTGGCTTAAAATAAAAATATGTCCACAGCAACTGAAGACATCAACAAACAACAGATAACACACTCAGTGCACGTGTCTTTATTATTTTCATTTTTGGTCGTGCAGTTAAACAGGAAACACAGGGAGTGAACATCATGGTTTCCATTTATAACCACTCAACTGTATCACACACTTTTTTATATATTCAAATAATGTATTCAAATCAGACAATAGTACTTTGCCCCCGTGGTGACCTGTCACCACCTCATGAGCCAACAACATAGACATCTATATGTAGACTGGAACCAAAACCAGCTCACACTGTAATGAAGCGACTGTGTATATAATTTATTAACTCCATTCATTAACACATGATTTAATGTCAAAGGAACAGTTTTTCCCACTGCTTCCATCTGCTCCCATTCTTTGTGGTGAGCTAAACTAAGTAACAGACATGAGAGAGGTGTCAATCAAACCTCATCAAACTCTTGGTAAGAACAGGTATTCCTCAGCGGGCGCAGCCTCCTCAGTCCATCTGTGGTTGTACAGTGAAGTTACAGAGTGGAGCTTCTTCCCTCACAAACTATCTTTGACATGTGCTAATGGTGTGTAGAAAGCACACAGACCAACAACAGCCAAGTTTAATTGAGGCCTGAAATGAAGTTACTGACTGAATTAGCATTAATTAATGACAGCTGATGTGACGTATCATCAGTGATGTTCGTCTTTTTAACCCCGGAAAGCGACGCCCGGCAGCGGCGAAGAGGAAGAAGCTGCAGCGGATGTTTGCTACACTGCTTTGCTAACAATGATTAGCGTAAGAGCTCAGTGAACCTGTGTAGCACATAGACCATAGACATTTGACTTAAGGGGGTGCGTGTATGGATGCATGGAGGTGTCTCCACTTCCTATATCCATCACTTCAAATTAAAAGCCCTCTTCAAACTCATTTTATTTGGACTTCATGACATTTCATAAGATTCTGGAGCAGCTGTGGTGATAAGTTTGCAGTGACGGGCCACAGCTGCGAAATGTAAATAGCAGAAACACTGAGTGTATTGAACCGTTGCTTTAGGTCATGTGTCCATTACTGTTAGTTTGTATTGATTGTTGATGACATCATCATTAAAGTGCCACCATTTCTCATGTGTCCTCTTCAGGCTCTGTCCCGGGTCACACCCAGTGGCCTCCAGTCTGCAGCTCCACGGTGAAGTCCTCCCATCCACTCATGCACCATGGAGGCCTCAACATGCAGCACACACATACACACACATACACCGGACTCTTGAATGATGCGGAGGACAACCAACCAACGCGCAGGAGTCTGACTGCGCTCTTGTTAACTTGACGGAGGAAGAGTCGCACAACCAGGAGTGTGTTTGTGTGTGTGAGAGAGAGATGGGCGGGTGGAGCACAGTTTGGTTGCCTTAACAACCTTGGCAAAGTAGCAGCCACAGCCTTCCTCCTCCTCCTCCTCCCATGGAAGATGTGGACACACTCCCCCTCCTCCTCCTCACTGTTGATGAAGCCATGGATTCACTTTTCTCTCGCATCATGTTTGTTTTTTTTGTTTTTTAACTTTGGTTTTACTTATTTTTATTCTTTAGCATTAAACTTCCTCTTAAACCAGCTCCACTGGTCAGACTTCACAAGGGTTTGAAAATGGAGAATGACGAGTCTCTTAGTTATTGAAAATAGTGTGTGGGACTTTTTGAAGATTCTCAAATCAAGAAGACGCATGATCCATCACGGCAGTGTTAAAGGACAGTGCCTAAGCTCTATTTTCTGTCCTGAAAGACTGTTTAAATACCACAAGTCAACTTTTTTTTTTTTCTTTTTTAGGTGTTTGAGGTTTAATTTGAAAGGTGGGAAAAACCCCAGTGGTTTTAAAATGGGACAGAAAGCTCCCATTAATGTTCTATTTTCCGAGCTGATCCCATAGTATGAGTGTTTTTGTCCTCCTCAGGTGCATCGGAACCAGGATGTTGTAGTAGATCTTAAAAACATGCAGCACATTTTCTTTCTGTCTTCAGGTTGTGACTGCAGCGTGCTGCTGGGGAAAGCTGTGAATGGAGCAGTAAAATAGTCGGGATGTTGATCTGTCCACGCTTGAACGGATGAGATGTTTTTTTGTGCATAGTGATGTGGTTTTTGTGTGTGTTTGTGTGGTTCTGTCTTAGGCTTATACAGGCTCAAAGGGGTATGTGTGTTGTCTTTTCCAATGTAACGATAACTCGCTGCAGTTTACAGCTTTAAAACTGCAGGGCAGAGCGTAATATTTGTAATTGTCGATTTGCATGATTTTATTTTGGAGAAACGCATCTTGTTAAACACCACAAACTGCTTTTTAGTGAGTTTGGTCAGAATCAGGTCCGAAGGTCCTGATTCATTTCTTCTGGCCTCATCCCGAGCAAAGTAACTTCATACTGAGTCTGTGCCATTACACAATATTTTACTACATGGTTGCACAGCGCACAACTAAACTACAACATAGTCAGTTTAGGTGACATGTCAAAATTAAAGGCACACTCCTCCTGTATTACCACTCAGCCTGTGAAAGCAAATGTATAATGTATACTGGTGCTCTGGAAAAGCTTTCACAAAAAAAATGTATTGAGTTGCATCATGGTTAATGTAGGATCCAGTGTTTTAGCAGCTTGATGGCATTAGGAGGATTGTATTGTAGTCTCGGTTGCCTCTGTTTTGACCATTCTTCTTTGAATCTGTTGTTCCTAGCACCACAACTTTATGAAATGACAATACATAAATAGCTGGAGTGTTTAAAACTCCTTCCTAGAATTTGGTACATCGTCCCCAAATTCCCCAACGTTGAGCTTCAAAGCATCAGCAGTGAGTTTGGATATCATTAGGAGCTCTGTTGGGCACAATAACAAAAACTAGCCTGTTTCCCAGCTTTCCTTAACTATTTTTTAACAGAATAAACAGTGAGAATGTCATAAATAGCTGTAACCACCTTTTTAAAACAAAAAACGGAGTTCGAGCCAGTACCAGTGCTGTCATGTTTCAGTTTTTAATTCCAATCCACAGATATTTTATTGTGAATTTTAACAGCTGGAATAGACAGAGCACGAGGTGAGAGATACAAGGGACTGAAAAAAAGCATCACTTATATAATTGAATGAAATCACACCTGAATCAGCTCTGATACTGAATCTTCAGACCACGTCCACATTAGAAGATCCAAAACGCAATCTGAGAACCCAGGTAGAAAAGGTGTCGGTGCGCTTTAACATCAGGTTGAATGGGGTTAAGGTGAAGAGAGGTGGTTTTGGAGAGGTCACGGCCGAGTCCCAACGGCTTCACTTCATGGTGACTCGAGCGGTCGACCAACGTGACCAATGAATCCTGCAGATTTTGAAGTAGCTGGTAGACTGGTTCCAAAGTGTTGTAGGCCATTAACTGTAGTTGAAAGGGAAAGGGGTTGTAGTGCTAATTTGTACATGTTTGTTCTGTTGTTGTGTATAGGATGTGACTACTCTGTCCACCATGTCCGTATTAGGTTTGAGATGGTGACGACAGTGTATGGAGGGACTGGGGATGCTTCACTCCATTAGAGTTTCTGCCGAGGCAGCTTTTTTAAAAACTTCACCTGTGGGCTTGAAAAACAAACCAAAAAAAAAATAGATGAACATATTTGTCTCACTGATGATGGCTATGATAAATGCAAGTACACTTTACATGGGATAATAGTTTACTTTTTTCAGTCTGCTTTACTCAGTTATTTCTTATGTTTGTCACCACCTGTGCAATTTGCTTTTAACTGTGTAGTGGAGATGGTTGCTCATGTCCCACAATGCATCTCTTCATTGTGGATTCATGGGAAATCTTTGTCTTTCCACTCCCACCTTATGACTTTTGCTCCTCACTTGTAATACCACTGTATTTGTGTATTTTAAAATTGTGTAAATAAATTAATAAGTACTTGTATTTGTTGCTTTTATTGACTTGACTGAAAAGCTGTGACTGTAAACAAGATATTTTGAGTTTGGTTTGGCTTTTCTTTTTTTCTCTTTTTTTTTTTGGGGGGGGGGGGTATTTTCCTACCAGAGGAAATCTTCTAAAGCAGGGGAGTACAAATATATCAACATCATGTGGTTGTCGAAAATCAAAAGACAAACAGATTTCTCGGTTTATTTGTAGGACGAGTATCAAAGCCTCAGTCCACAGACAAATGCACACAGCCTGTATTCAGAAACTGAGCCTTAAAACCAGCCGTCAGGACTTCTGGAACTTTGTGATGTCACAACAAAACTCACTGCTCTCAGCCACGCCCCAAGCCCCGCCCATCCGGACCCACCATCCAACCTTGCAGGATTTGGGTTCTCTGAGTGTTCACCTGAAATCTGCTATATTTTTTTTGGATCAGTCAGAAAACACTCAGCCAATCAGATGAGAGACTCAGATCCTCTCTTCTGATTGGCTCACTGACCTGTTGTTACTAGAGCTCCAGAGAGAAGCCTGAGCGAGGAAATGTAAAACTACATTGAGATTGTTTTGGTTCTTAAAACCACAATATCATCTTATGGATATTGACACTTCAGATAACTCACTGGAGAAGTGTGAAATATGGAACCTTTAACAAACTCACAAAGCAACTTACAGTTTGCGTGACATCATTATCTATGGTTTGAAGTCGATTGGATGAGCGATTCTTTGAGATTTCTCCATTACATTACATTATACATCTCTATGTGGAACTTGCTCTCAAAGTTATTTCCATACATCAAATTACTTTCCTTGTTGTGAAGAACAGAGCTTTAGTTCTGAGGGTTGTCCACATCTGCAATTCATCAAGTCCACAAGGGGCCTCTGCAGTTTTCCAGTTACACAGACTTCACCACACTGCACTTAGAAAATTACCCATAGTCCATAGTTCATTTTTGTTGTATAAGTTTATTGACATAGTAAGGCTTCATATTGCACATACAGTAAATGAAGAGGCTGAATAATTTAGATTAATCTGTGATCTGCAAAACCAAATGAACAAAGGTTGATTTTTATCCATCTATGCAGATCCTCCGCTGAGGGTTTAATGTTGATATAACATCGTGTTTGGCAACTCGTGTAAAGAGAACATTTTGCTGCACAGTCTGGCCACATTTGCTGTGACTACTACGTAAAGCAACACACCTGCACATATCATGTATAAGTTGACGGTATCGATACTGTGAAGAACAGTTCAGAAAAATACTCTACAGGGACACAACTTTCAGTTCATCTCCAGGGAGACACGTAAGGTCTTTGAGTCCTGTCTCAGGACATTTCATTCCCTCGCATGACAAAAGTCTGCAAGTCTTTCCACAAGTTAGAAGGGTGCACATTCACACACTGCTAGACTGCAGTCAAAGGTGCCCCATGTCTGAAAAATACTACCACACAGTACACCCCAGCAAACAATTTGTGGATCTATTTGGCAAAACTGTGGATTCATGAGCTCAAATTAGAGTTGTAAATTGAAGTTCAGAAATGATTCCAAATTTTGCCGTAAATCAGCTTCTGTAAACCTGTGAAATAAATCTGCATGAGAAATTCAAGTTTGAACTTGTGTAGAAAGGATTAGTATTTGTAAAAAAAAAAAAAAAAAAAAGGATTTGTAATTGTAAAAAAATAATATTGTGCTCGTGTAGAAAAGATTTGTATTTGTAAAGTAAAAAAGAGGCTGAATAAAATTAGCAGTGACGTAACACAAAGACACTGAAAAAGGAAGTGCTTTTGTGAACATCTGTTTACAGATACAAAGCAGAAAGCTACGTGTAAAACTCAGCACTTCCTGTACTGGGGCCCCTGTGACAGAGAGCCCACTGTATTGCCGTTCCTCATTATGGCAGCTTTGGTTGTTTACGATGAACCACTTGGTTTGCCAGGGTGCATGGATGAGCTTAACTGTGCTCCTTAAATAAAATGATTGTTTCTTTATTCATTTATTTATTTCGCTTTTGTTGGTTATTTAATAAGGAAGATTTCTTGCACCAGATCTAGCTAACAACTAATTTCCATTTATAGCCTTTCCATGTGATTTGTTAACACTAATATACAATATTGCCAATCTTTTGCTGGTGGCTGTGATATAAACTGTACACACAAGGCAGTGCTGTAACTGACTTCTTGCATTGTCTCGTATTCACCACCACACTTTAAAATATCTAGTGATCAGGTGTTGATAACCTACAGTGACTCTTAATGTTCCCCATGGCAGTGATACTGATTACCCCCCTGCAAACAACAAACACTTGCACGTGAACTCACACTGTATGACAGCACAACTAACCAAGAGGGGACTCATGGGAACACTTCACAATACACTTCACACTTCACCCTGCTGCTGGATTATTTAAAAGAAAACGTGTGTAAAGATTGCAGGTGTAGTCCTGTCCAGCATCCTCCATCAGGTTTCAGCACCGGCAGCCATGTCACCGTTCTGCTGTGGCTCCTTCAACAACGTCTCCACTTCCTGTGAGTCTACTGTCTCCATCTCTGGTCTGACCTCCTCTACTTTCTCTTTGTCTCTCTCCTCATCCTCCTCTTTCAACCCATCTTTCTCCTCCCTCACAGTCTCCTTCTCTTGCTCCTCTCTGGGTCCTTTCTCCTCTTCATCGTTAACCTTTGCAGCTTTACTGGACACCTCTGTCTTGGCATCATCATCATCTGTCACTGTGACATTCTCGAGCTTGTCTGCCGGCGCTGGAGACTTCTTTCTGATGAAAAAGAAGTTACAAGTAGCAAGAACCACAGATGAGAGGACCACCTCGCTCCCTGCCAGCAGGAAGACGTACATGTAGTTCTTAGTGGCATCGAGCAGCCGACCTGAGTCAGAGGAAAGAGACACAGGGAAACAGATGAGAGAATAAAATCTGAGACAGATACAATCGCGAAAAAGTGCCCTTCTGTCCTAGTCAACAACCTTACTTACAGTAGATTAGTTACATGTCTGTCCACAATCCTGTCTCCTAGAAATTATGTTTATACATAACTGATTTACAAGAGCAAATAGGTTTTGAAGGAAACAGATGCTGAGTGGATTAGATTTTCTCTCACAACCCTGTCTCCTGGAAATTAAGTTTATATATTGTGAGATTGTTTTACCTTGTGGCGGTAAATGTAATCCTTGAGGTGGTCAGGGTGGATGGTGGACGTGCAGTGTGATGGAGTGTGACACCAGGGTCTGGGGTTTGCATCCACACTATCTATGGTTAAGGTTTTGGTAAGATAATGGTTTTGTTTAAATGTACTTTGTTCACATTGTGACTCAAGTCAGTTTCTATATTAAGCTAAACCAAGGTCTCTCTCTAACTTAACCAAGTGCTGCCAGTACCTAACCATCAACTTTATTAAAGCTGTTGTCAATGCAAGTTCATTTTGTTCTGCAAGATCAAACGTTCTGGTCAGACATTATTTAACGGTGCATTAACCAACATAATCCAGTTGTTTCTAAATGTTTCCTTCTAAACATATTTGCTGTTGCAAATTAGTCGTATGTAAACATAATTTCTTGGACACAGGGTTTACAGTGGTGCCCTAGCTGTGTCCATTAATTATCTGAATAATAAGGAAGAGAAAACCTGGGTCACACACAGCTGGTTGCATGGATGCATAGGTGTCAATCTGTCCCCTGTTCAGCAAAAGTTACATACGGTAAGCTGCTTTAAAGGGGCTATTCGTAAGTTTTCTCTGCCGCCAAACGTTGTTTCTTGTCAGGAGCAGGTGGTGGTGATGTTCACCTGACAAGAGTTTCAGCCATTGTTGTGTTAACAAGACAAGAGGTTATAATGTGTCCTCTGAGCAGTGCTCTGTCTTCAGGGGGAGTGGAGGCTGCAGTCAATTGCTAGAAAGGCTAGCTGGTTAGCATGCTAACTTCAGTAGAAGAAAAGACGTGATAGAGACAAGAGTTAACAGTAGTGTTGTTTTCCACCTCTGGAGACAGCTTGGGGTAAAACTTCAATGTCAGTTTCAAACCTTTCTCCCCAAAGGAACTTGTATCAAACCAATCTGTAAGCTCTGTGCTCAGGGCCGCACAACATGTTGAGATTTTAAGCATCAGCTCTTGTGTGTGCAGCGTATGTCTAACCACAAAACCCTTCCAGCCTGATTAAATCAAACCATTCTTTAACTTTCCCCTGAATCAGTTCAGCCCATTAGAGATGTCCGTTACCGCCACTCCACACTGAGCATGGAGACCAGAGGCACTCAGCATGGTGAAGGACTACATTAACCAACCCAAAGATAACACGAGATAAGAAAGACCTTGATGTTCATTGAATGATAACCCTCACCCCCTCAGTATTTTGCTGTAGTGTCTAAAGATTATGCACAAAACAGCTCACTGGAATCAGGTAGGCCATATTCCTGTCTTTGGCATTGGTAATGAATAGTACTGAGGATACGCTGTGTCAAGTTAGGTTCTAGTGTTAATTAATTTTGTACCAGTAAATAAATACCTGGGCCTTGACAGGCTCAATGCATAATTATACAACTGTCAACAAAACCCTGTCAAGTAGACAGTCCAGTGTGTGCATGTCTTGGTGCTTACTGACCTGCACCTGGTGGCCCCACCAGCACAGCAATGGCCTCCATGAGCAGGACCAGGCCAATGGCACTGGAGAACTTCTCAGTACCAACTATTGCCATGAGCACCTCAAACTGCAGGGCTCCCACCATGCCATAGGAGATGCCAAAGAAGATGCAGAAGACCACCAGAGATGTATAGTCCTTGGCCTGGGTACAAATATGAAATTACAAAGGAAGAGCAAACCAAACATGTTTAGGTTTTATATCAGTGGGCTAAACATTTTCTTTCCAGTTTATGAGGAGCAAGCATTCATATACCTGTGACCCAACCAGGTCAGTGATTCCATTGAAGATCAAAGCAAAGCTGAAGAAGTAGACGCAACGAGGCCTCACCCAGTTCAGTCCAGCAATCACACCACACGTGGGCCGTGCAAAAATGTCAATGAAGCCCAGGATAGTGAGCAGCAGAGCTGATTTGGTATCCTCATTCCCCAGCTCCTTAGCATAGCTCACAACAAACACTGGAGGCACAAACAGCCCGAGCACCATGATGGATGCTGCTACAGTGTAGATGACAAAACCGCGGTCTTTGAAGACGGAGAAGTCCAGCAGTTTGGCTTTGGGCTTCTTCTTCTTCCCTGCTCCCTCTATTTCCTCATCCTTGTCCTGTTCCATGTCTTTGGGTGGGTTGTTCTTGGGGGCAACCAGAGGCTTCATTAGGGCCCCACACACACAGCAGTTGAGTAGGATGCCACCCAAGATGAGGAAGCCCCCTCTCCATCCGTACTGGTATTGGAGGACCTGGCCCAGTGGTGAGAGGCAGCACAGGGCCACAGGGCTTCCTGCTGCTGACAGCCCATTGGCCAGAGGACGCTTCTTGCTGAAGTAGCGGTTTAGCATAATCAGAGATGGCTGGAAGTTCAGGGCTAACCCCAGACCTGCAGCACAGGAAACCAACTTTTATATTGTTTTACTGTCATGTAGTTAAACTTACATTTAACCCTTCAAGACCACTAGATCCACTGTTGGTTCAAACACAGATTTGTAAGTAACCCAAAGAGTTCGGTCTGTCTCTAATGGATTTACAGTACATACATCAGGGTTAAGCTAATGTAATATAATAAACGCCTGAGGTTGTAATGTTAGCGTTGTGCATTCATTAGAATAAGCTAATGTGAGGCTAGAGCTCTTTGAGTTTGCCAAATCAAGTGGAAACATCCAATCTATTAACATGGAGTTCACAATTTGTGGTTCTACTGACAACTGAGGCAACTGAACCTTCATACAAATGTTGGATGGACTTACCTGAATTTATGTATACATTAGTCCTAAAATATGGCCTGACCTTCATCCAAGCTACAATGAACCAACATAATCTGTTTGAACTAATATCACACATATCATTGTGTTGTTTTTGTCCATTCAAACATTGACAGTGTAGACAGGAAAAAGTATGTGAACCCCTCTGCTAATGGCATTAATAAAAGCTACCTGGAGTCAGGAGTTATCAAACCTGGAGTCCAGTCAATGAAACCAGATTGGAGGTTTGAGTTAGAGACACTTTCATTTGTTAAAAAAAACACTCAAACATTTTGCTGTTCACAAGAAACATCTGCTGATGTGAACTATACCTCACAAAAAAAGATCTTAAGATGAAGAATTGTTGATTTGCATGAAGCTGAAAGGGTTAGGGAGTCATCTCAAAGAGTTCAGATCTTCATCAGTCCACAGTCAAACTGTCTAAAAATGGAGATGATTTAGTTTTGTGGCTGCTCTCACTAGAAGTGGACGCCCAGTTAAGATAACTCCAAAGTGATGTAACAAAGACCAAAAAGCTCAGAGTAAGAGCTAAAGGCTTAAAGCAATCACTGGAGCCGGTTAACATCTCTGTTCATGAGTTTACCAGATGCCAATCATGTTGCATAGTTGTGTGGAGCGTGGTGTTGTGCCAGGGATACCACAGAAGAAGCTGCTGCTCTCCAAAAAAAACATCACAGTGTTCCTGAGGAAAGAGCAGCTTGACTCTCCATAATAATTCTGGGATAAAGTTTTGTGGACTGATGAAACTAAGGTTGAGTTGTTTGGGAAGAACATGCAGCACCATGTTTGGTGTAAAAAGGGAACAGCATACCAACAGGAAAACATCATCCCAAATGTGAAATATGGTGCAGGGAGCATCATGATCTGAGGCTTTGCTGCTTCTGGGCCTGAGCTCAACATCATCGGGGGGAAAACGGATTCCCAAGTTTATCAAGGTGCCAAAGGAGGTTCAACCTCACTGTGAATGTTTAATGTGTGTGTTCAACAAAGACACAAAAGATTACAATTGTTTGTTTGATATTAGCTTAGGACACTGTATTTGTCTACATGTGTGACTTTAATGAAGATTGGATCACATGTTATGACCAGTTAATACAGAAAACCAGGTCCTTTTAAAAGGTTCACATGCTTTTTCTTTCTCTCTTGCCAGGAGAGGTCAGAAACTGCAAGACTCTACTTTCAGCAGACCTGTGATGACCCCAACAGTGAGGTAGACGTGGATGATGCTGGTGGAGAAGGAGGCAAGGATCATTCCCAGAGAGGCGAAGAGGCCACCCACCATCATCACTGGACGGCAGCCAAAGCAGTTCACCAGCATGCTGCACAGAGGACCTGGACAAAGTGGGATGAACTGTGTGTCAGCTGTGTGTCTAGGTGTTCTGGTACCTAGTGTGAGATACAGCATGTAAATAAGATCGTTTTGGGGGTTTTAGAAGCTTAGAAGATGAAGGTGATACTGATTTTCTCATCTGACTCTGGGTAAGCAGATTTATTATTTATTTATTTATTTCCCCAAATTTCAGACTCTTCCTTTAAGGTATAAATATGCTGAAATTTTCAATAGACATTAAGAATAGTAGCATCAACAAATTACTTAAAGTTTTTACTGTTTTCACTTTCATTTTCAGAGGGACTGACCATTGCTTTCAATGTAGGTTTTTAAATTTTGTTAAACTTGTCTCTGTCACTTGCGTCCATGGCATTAAACAATAAACTCTTTGTGAAATCAAGCAGAATATTTTTGACCTAATAAAGAAAGGAAAGGAAAAAGCACGTCAATTTTTATTTTTTAACACTTACATACACAATAATAATATGAATAAATATAGAATAGTATAACAATCTTTGTGTTAAATATTCTATATTACAAATATAATAAGTGTGATAAGCAACTGATCTATGTCCAACAAGTGAGCAAACTTCATCTGCTGAAGAAAACGTAAAAAAAAAAGAGTAAATTATTATGTTATTTTATATATGTTATGTTAATATTTATCATTTGGATGAAGTACTAGTAATAACCATTAAAGTTAGTAGGTTTATTTTCTTTTTGCTATCAATAATTTAGATTTTAATATTATCTTTTTTTGTGTTGGTTTAGTTTGTTTTGGCTTTTTTTATTTTTATTTTTGAAAAGTTCATATCTGCACTTCTAAAACTGACTAATGAACATATTACATCCTGTTGATCTACTCTGTACAAAAACAAAAGTGTGAAAACAGCCAGTTGCAGTAAAATGTGCTGGAATCGTTCTTGGCTAGGAGCAGTTGCCAGGCAACCTAAGAGTTAAAGTTGAAATCAAATTGAGGAAAGTACAGTAATATAGTCAGGAGAATGTCCTTGGAAGTGTAATGAGACAGGCTAAATAAACACTGTGCTGCACTACGGGATAACTGGACTGCATAATACTGTAGGATGTTCATGTAGCTTAATCTCAACAAAAATTGATTGGACATTATCCTAACAAAAGAGTTGTTCATTACAGGGCTGCATTAAAACTATGCTGCACTTTCTCTGACTGTCTCCCCTTGTTGGATGTGTATGTGCGTGGCGGCAGCATACCTGTGCCATACAGCATGGCCAGCAGTATGGAAGAGATCCAGGCAGTGTCGCTGTATCCCACCCCAAACTCCAGGATCAACTCTTTGAAAAAGACACTGACAGCTTTTGGGAAAGCGTAGGAGAATCCTGTGATGACAAAACAGCCAGCCAGCACCGCCCAGCCCCACCCTCCATCAGGAGCCTTCACCCCGTCTGCACCCACGTCCACCGCCACGCCTCCCATGATGTCTTAGGGCTGTGTCTTAATGGAGGCAGACAGAGAAGCTGGAGAACAATGAAAATGACAACAAGCAATTAGATTGAGTTTTTCTGTAAATGCATGTAATCCAGTTCTGCCCCATGGTGCTCAAGACTCAGTGCATTTAATTTTACTGCCAACTTTAACTTAACTGTGAAACAACTATGAATTTCTGAAACTGCCAGAAACTCTTAAAGCCTGAGCTCCATCTGAGCTTAGCCGATCCCTCCAACCTGCCATTCTGTCACCTTACAGCCACTTATGTGGAGATCATAAAATGTCTAACAAAGGCACGCCCTAAATGAAGTATCAAAATACTATTGGTGATCCTGCACAAATGCACATTGCATGCACAATGCAGGGAAGTGATTGCTAACTGTGGGCTAAAGAGGCTCGCACAGATCCGGACGAGCACCTGAGGTTGGGCCAGTCCCCAGTAGCCACCAGAACAAAAATCTAAAGTAATAAAAAAAACCCAACATTTGGATTTCTATATTTCTATGTCTAACTTTATTTTAGATATAAACAATTTTCTAGTGCTGAAATTAGATTTCAGTTTCCAGGTTTCTTTTTTAATTCCTTTGCTTTAATTTCGTTATGCAAATAAACTTGTTTTTTTACTTTTTTTACTGGCTACTACTTGATTTTTTTTTCTTGAAACAACTGATCATTTAGTTGCTGTTGCTGTTTTGTTCTTACCCATCATTGTAAACTATATGCAGAGTTGACAGTATTTAGATCACTTCACTTTTTACACACTTTATTGTGTTGTCGGTATAACTTTAAATTGAGTCTACTCTCAACAATCATTAATGACAAAGTGAAAATATTTTTAGAAATATTGTTAAATTAATATTTTATTAATTATTATTATGTAAAAATTGTTTAAACCAAAAACTGAAATCTCTCATTTACAAAAGTATTCAGACCCTTAATTCAGTTCTTTGTAGAAGCCTCTTTGGCAGCAATTACAACCACACATTAGCACCTCAGCCAAGAGCACCATCCACAGGTTCATGTACTGCATGTTCTGTATGTGAGTGTGGTGCTCAGGGTGTTTTTTTGGTACATTTTTAACTTTGTTTGTACAATGAGGCTTGTGGCTCCATCAGCTAATTTACAGGGAGCTGAAGGAGCGAGCTGTATGGTAGAAAAGCAGGCTGGGCTCGGGCCAAAACAGCCGGCAATCCACTGTCTCCCGGTAGGATGGTCATTTCAAGCCTCACGCTGACGGGAATGTGACGTGACCAGCCTGAGTATGGATCAACAGACTCTGTGTGTTTCAGTCAGCACCACGGGCAACATACTGCATTATTACACATAAGAAGTGTGGCATAAGAAGCTTTGAAATATTATTGTTGGGAATATTGTTTGGACTGTAATATATTCTTTCAAAACAATGTCCTCTGAGGCTCCTTGGATGGCAGATAAAGCCCTGAAACAACTCAGATACTGATTTTGTTTTAGCAGACAGCAGTGATGCAAAGTCCTTAAATGTTTTCCCAGCAAAATGTTGATGATTCAAAATGTTTCACAAGCGAATTTTAAATCATTAAGAATGAGCTGGAAATTTAGGAACACTATACGATGCATTAATAAAAACGAGGGAATGTGCCTGTGGGCCTTGAGGTGGGACACAAAAAATGCAGAACATATAACACTATTTACTTACTATTAGGGGCGAAGTCAGGTATATTGGGACAATTGTTGTAACTGTTTTCTAATTGCGTTCCTGTCATGATTAAAAAACATAACCCAACATATGATACCTTTTTCAATTCCTCAAGGTGTCTACTTTCTTTATGTGAAGACATTAAGTTAGTGTGATATTTTAACAATGCATGGCTCACCATTTTGTTGTAGTTGACACAAAACAATTTTTCAGTGACTGATTTAATTTGGGACAGCATGTTTGGTAAACTGGGACACAGTTTCTTTAGTGTAGGCCCATGTTCTTAACCATAATGACATATTTTGAGGAACATTTCAAACTTGTTTTGTTTAATCTTAAACATATGTCTATGGTTATTTGATATGATGTATTAGGCTATTATGATCTGCTCTGATAGTTAAATGGATTATTATGTCAATAGGTTAGGCTATTGATGAAGGACAACAACATTCAAAAATGTTTATATAAAACATTTTGTAGAATTAGATCATCTTCTCATTATAAGATAATCAAACAAAATAAAATCATCAATATAAAAATAAAATATAAATTTAAAAAATATATATAAAAGACTAATATTGTTGCCTGATTAAACTGAATTACTTGTTATGCTACTACTTGCACACTAAACACACTGAACCACATTTAGAGTATGTTTTATTGTTCACCACTGTCAGGGAAAATCTTTGGGATAGGCTAAATTGACTAAATATAAGGCCTACTATTAGATACAATTTGGGGAATTAGCATAAATCTGAAGTATGTTCATAAATCATGAAAAAGTCTTATTCTGTCCACTTAAACATTGGCTGTAGGTTACATCTCTGTGGTTCTTTAATACATAGGAGGTACCTCTTATTATTAGGTTATATCAATACACTGGTGCTACACTTCATTTCAATAACCTTTTAGCATTGTCACAATTTACCAGAAACATGCTGTTTCTGGTAAAAAAAAAAAGTCCTAATTTAAAAAATGTAAACATAATTTCAAACAATATTTGTTTATTTGGGTACAATATTACATAATACATACATAAATCATTTATAGTTAAAGTATATTAGTAATTCAAATGTTATACCCTTATATTAAAACCAACCTGGAGCACATTTCTCTTACCTCTTGCATTTTGGGGTGCACTTCCTGTTTGATGCTGACCACACCCCCATGTGATGTCACAGGAATTATGTCAAGTGACTTTGGTCAAGTGCTTCGGCAGCAAGGCCTCAGCACCAATTGCTTTGACTTGACCCTTATCAAGGCACACATTTTCTGCTGTTTTCTTGTGCTGTCCCATATTACCCGATGTCCCAATATACCTGAGTTCACCGATAAGACGTTCCTGCATACCTTTTAAAAGCTGCTGTATTTAAAGCCAAGGCCCTTTATCATCAGCAGAGGGCTAATGTACGGTTTAATGAGATATATATAATGTTGTATGTTATGCAACTTTACATGCTGCATGAGGTCTGCTCTGACCTCATGATGTTGGTCAGTCCTATAAACAAAAGCACAGATGTAGAATTTCAAAAAGGCATGCAGCTCAGATTAGTCTGGCTTCGTCTTCACCGATGCACTAATAAGTATTTACACTTAACCGTCCTCTCATGGTCAAAAAAAAAAAAAAAAAAAAAAAAAAAATCAGTATTAGACTTTTCGGTAAGGAAAACAATTTAAAGCATTCAGACAATAATTCACCACAATTATATAAATTAAATAAAATGTCATGTAGTTTAGACTTGTTATAAAAATTATTAAAAATGTCAAGATAATGTGGCTAAATGACATTTTCTTCAAAAGAAAAGCTGACAAGCTAACAAGAGATGTTTACATCACTGTGACCTACATAATAGGTCTACAGGATCAAGGAAATTAATAGAAGAATACAAGGTAGTTTGAAAAAGTAATTATACTAAAAACAATTCAAGTCAAAATTGATTATTAACTTAAGAACAGGTTATTAATTATAGTATCGCCCAATACATCATTAAATGTCGTTATGCCCTTCACATGAAAATACTTTAATTTTTTTCACTTTTATTTTTCTCTTTAGGCTATTTTCAGAACACAGAGATGTATTTCAATCTTACATTTAAATTCAAATAAAAGGTTTCAGGTTTTAACACAAATACAAAAATATTAGCCTTCTTACTACGTAGTAAGTAAACTAACGTCACTCTACGTAGGCTACCATACCTGCATCATGGGGGTCTCTGTCTGGATGCCCCTGCGCTCCTTATATAACTGTGTCATGGCACGGACCATGCGAGAAACACTGATTATTACAATTTACATGACCGGGCGGACACGAACGGTCCCAGATATAAATAAATGTGGCTGTTGATATTAATGTCAGTTTCCTGTGACAGTCGCCTTCTGGCCTCACTCTCGCCAGTCCGCCACAGACCTGCATGTGTGTATCATGATCGCCTCGCAGAGATTTGATTTTGTCAGTCGTGATGTCCACACGGTGACAGCTGTTGAGTCTCTTACCGGGTGATGCTGCTGAGAGGTGTCCCTCCTTCAGTCTCCTCCCTCAGTGAAACCGCGTTTCTCCCCGCACGTCTGCCTGCAGACCCTCACAGAGGGCAAGCCTCGCGATGCTGGGTCCTAACGCCTCAAGTTCACGGTCCTCACCCGGCAGTGACAGGCGAGGACTGTTTTTGGCCCTTTCTTAAACCCTGTAGGGGAGGCTAGGCCTGGTTGGGATTATTTTATGTCTTATGGACTTGTCTAATAAAATACATCTAACAAGATTAATATCCGTCACCATATGGAGCTTAAATGTTGGGGTGCAGTATCTTAGATTTAACAAAAATAAAATAAAAAACTGAAGCTAATTACTTTCACTTTTATTGTCCATTGTATGGGTGAAGCTCTAAAAAAACACAATACAAAGCAGTTTTATACAGTTTAATAGAACCATTTAATATCATATAGATCTGCACTTTGGGGGATTCTTTTCTCTCACTTGTCAAAGCTTTACCATTGTGAGTAATAGTAATAGTACTAGTCATTACTAGTAAAATGACCTTAATGTATAAAGTCAGTCCAAGTGGCCCTTTGGAAGTCTTTTTTTCTATATTAAAGGTGTCCCAGAAAAACAAGCTCAAAATGGACATAATTAATTTCCTTTTTGACAAAAAAAAAGATGAAGAGGTGTTACACCTACTATGTTTAAAGCAGCTATAATTGATATATTAATGATAATAATTTATCAAGTGACAATGTGAAAACAATGTGACAATTGAAAAGAGTCATTGTTTACTTGTCTTGCCCACAACAGGAGTGTTTTGGCTCACTTACTCTCATTTAACCCTGCCTTACCTCAGCTACTCTGCCCCACAGATACAGTGAATATTTCAACTGTCAAACTTGCACCAATCACTACATACATGGTCTTTATCGATCTTTGTAATTGTGGGTATTTACATACATAAATCAAATTGCATTTTGTTTTTCACAGCTAATCAAAACCAAACTATATGATAGTTTTAATGCTGCATAATCCTTATTGATTACATTACAATCCCCTATACAAAGTGGACAGGTTTAACCTCGGAGACACGGAAGGTGGGATAGATACACATGGTTTGGGGAGGCGGGAATTGGGCACAACTCTAACAGTACGCTTTATATTATAGGAAAGCATCCAATAGGTCTTAATGATCAGCTGAGAGCTGAGACAGTTCAGTATATCCTTATATCAAGCAGAAAATGTACACATGGAGGACAAAAATGATGACACAATTACGGAAAATAAGGCGGGTAGAGGACAACATTAACAGTATATTAGGATGTGGAGACGGTCTTCAAGTGAGGGAACCGTTACTGAGTTTTTTGAATCTGATAAGACTGCATTAAAACGAGTGGACAGTGAGGACGAATACGAGCTGAGGGTGGCAGTAATGCCACATCGTGGATGTGATGTGCCGTTAAAAACTCAACGAAGAAGAAGAGGAGGCGGAAGTTCTCTCTCAGCGCTCATGGGCTTCCCGGGAGCGCGCCTGTAAAGTCTGCTAGTGTGCGAGTGTGCGAGCGCGGTGCAGTCCGGACATCTGGATCCAGCCACACTCTCCAAACCTCACACTCCTGCAGGTGAGACAACAGACCATCTAAGTGTAAATGTATGACTACAGTTGGTACATGACCGGAGCAGTGCATGATGGCGCCAGAGAAACAAAGCTGTGGTACATTTTCTGTCACATGCTACATGTCTTCGCTAGCTAGCTGACTGACTGCACAGCACAGAAACAGCTAACTAGTTAGATGCTAATAACAGTTGAGACAGACAGTAGAAAGTCAACAAGGAAACGTGGGAGGCAAACAGAGATTTTCAGCCGTCATCCTCAGTCTTAACGTTAGAAAGACAAGTGAAAATGTGGCTAAGCTACCACATGAAGTGTCATAGAAATGGCTCGTTACTTTCTGACGTTGTTATATTTTACTGCTCTGCTTTAAGTGGTCGACGTATAGGCTTTTGTTTTTACACAAACTACTTAAATTAGTTAAAATTGAAATATTCAAATGACTAAACTGTTAAGCTGGTGGCCACTTGTACACATGTTACAGCTGGTTTGAAACAAGCAAACGAACATTGGGGAAGAAAAGTTAGTTAGAAGAAATGGGTAACTAGAAAGTGTGTGTTGGGAAGGGAGCTGACACACCAGATCTCAGATAAAATTCCTGAAATTTTATTGCCAGTCAATCTCCATAGACTTAAAATCTATTGTGTTTCAAAAAGAAAAAAACAATACATTCTTGCATCTCCACATCTCTCAGGTCTTGAAATCTAACATGGTTCATAGCTGAATTTCAAAAACATTGGTACAAAGGCAGGAAGAAATTTGTGGATTAGGTGGAACATCTGAATGTTACAACAAAAATTTAATTTGACTTTTACTTATTGTGTTCAGTGTTTGCTGTGTTGCTGAGTAGGAAACCACATATTTTGCAGGCTCTTGAATGTATGGTTGAATGATACGCAAAAAAAAATCATCTGGCGATTATTTTGATAGATAGTGTGATTGTGACATGAGTCACAATTTAGTGGACATGTTCCTTTATGTGTGGAGAATATGGTTTGTAGGCCATAGCACACCAAAGCTTTATTTATATTTATAATTTTTGGAAAAATTGCAGCTCCTTGGATTTGGATATTGAACTTGGCTGTGTTGCAGTTTTGATAATATTTGTTTGTTATTGTTCAGCCCTAGGTCCTGTGGTCTCCTGTGAAAACAGCTGTAATGGCCAAGCTCCAGGGCTTTGAGTTCTGGAATAAGACCCTGAAAGCGGCACGGTTTGTGGTGGCACCCATGGTTGACCAGAGCGAGCTGGCTTGGCGCCTGCTGAGCCGCCGACATGGTGCCCAACTCTGCTACACCCCCATGCTGCATGCTCAGGTATTTGTCCGTGATGCCAACTACAGGAGAGAAAACCTCTACAACGAGGTTTGTGAGGAGGACAGACCCCTCGTCACGCAGGTGAGGATCTGCACCCACAATGTCTTTTACAGTTTGTTAATGATGGTAGATTCAAGTGCTGGTTGAAATCCCATAGTAGAAGTTTTTCATCTTTGATAATCCTGTGAAGTCACGGGTTTGTCAACAAGCCATGTTATGTGAAATTACACACACTTACATTAATATTGTTCCTCATGTAATGTTAGATATAAATCACAATGTTCCTTTCCCTTTTTGCCAGTTTTGTGCCAATGATCCAGAGGTGTTCCTTGAGGCAGCTCTGCTGGCCCAGGACTACTGCGACGCCATCGACCTCAACCTGGGCTGTCCGCAGATGATAGCTAAGAGAGGTAGGCACAGTTTCCACAGGAATGAACACTCAAATTCTTACCTAGTGAGTGGATCACTAAAGATACTGATGCTCACCTTGCATGTGACACAGTGAAAGGAAAACTAACCTGTTTTGATGCTTGTTTCTAAGGTCACTATGGAGTCTTTTTACAAGACGAATGGGAGCTTTTAGAGAAAATGAGTAAGTCTCGTCATCTTTGTGTTCAGTAAAAAATGAAGCATAAATTCAATAGTTTACTTTTCTAAAAACCTGCAAATTCCTCAGCGGTGTAGTGCCACTTTTCTCTCAACTGTTTTATGTTCTGTTTTACAAACCATCGCGGTTTTACTTTCTCAAACTAAAATGCCACTGTTGTTTTACAGTCAGGTTAGCCAATGAAAAGCTGTCGGTGCCCATCACATGTAAGATCCGTGTGTTCAAGGAGATTGAAAAGACAGTCTGCTATGCCCAGATGCTGGAGAAAGCTGGATGTCAGGTATGATCACTGTGATTATTTTATCCACTCGGGTCACTTTAGTTCTGTCATCCTGTCTACAACCTTTTTCTCCTATAGCACATCCTCCCTCCTTATTATCACTATTATTAATATTATTATTGTTGCTCCTGTTACCAGGAACCTGTTATCAGTTATTGTTTTTTTGCTATTGTTATGTTTACCCCTGGTTTCTATGACCTCAGCCATATCAATAAGGTTAACTACCGGAACTGAATATTAAAACAAATTATTGTATTTGTATTGTTTACTTACCTTTAATATTAGAAATATCGACCTTATCATACGCTTCACAATGTTTATTTGTATATATCTGGAAAATCAGCCCTAAATGCAGTATCAGGAAGATTTAGAAAGGTCTTAAAAATCCTACATTTGAGCTTTTTCCTCCTCCATTTCTTCCCCAGCTGCTGACAGTTCATGGCAGAACCAAAGACCAGAAAGGAGCCATGACAGGCATCGCTAGCTGGGAGCACATCAAGGCAGTACAGTGAGCTACCACCACTTTGTTTTAATTCTTCACTGTACTGATTGTGTTTCCTAAGGCCTCAATTTAATAATTTTCATTATCCAAGATTTTTGATATTAAAACAAAATCAGAATAACATTTCCCCTTTCCCTTGTCCTGTGATACAAATCATTATCATTAATTCATTGTCTGCTGTGCTTTTGCCACAGGAAGGCAGTTAATATCCCAGTGTTTGCCAATGGCAACATTCAGCACCTGAGTGATGTGGAGCGCTGTATTCAGGAGACCGGGGTGCAGGGAGTCATGAGTGCAGGTTAGAGATGTAGTGTTTCATTTTGTTCATTACACACATTTTTTCCTAACTCATTGGTGTTAGTAGATTCTATATAACATACTTTCATGGTTTGAAACTACTGTCTCTTTTTGTTTTATTTTTTAGAGGGGAACCTCCATAACCCTGCACTGTTTGAGGGCCGTAACCCCCCAGTGTGGGAGATGGCTGAGGAGTATCTAGAGGTGGTGAAGCAGTATCCTCCCTGCACTCTGTCCTATGTACGAGCCCACCTCTTCAAGCTCTGGCACCACACGTATGTCTGTCCACCCCAGTCTGTATGTCTGTCAGTGTACAAATGCATTTTCTATAATGGGTCGAATATAATATGACCCCTGACTTTACTGACGGCTGGTTTTGGGAGAGGATAAGAACACTTGGTCAGACTGGACCTCATGATACAGAATCCCTTCCATTTAAGATGTAATCCTTAAGGTTTCAGTCCTGTTTGATTTCGTGACATCCACGGTTACCATGGTAACACCAAGTGTGGTTTAATACTACAGGTCCCAGAATTCTGAGGGCAGCAAACACTCCCTGAACAGCTACCTCAGTTGTGCAGTTTACTCTGCAGCAAAACAAATCCACCCACACACCCGAAGTGTTCATACCTGATCTGAAAAGTAAAAAGCCGGTGTTCGTAGAGAGGTGGGAGACGTGGTATTTTTAAAGAACTGGGATGACGGTGCACACTCTGTCTCTCTCTCCAGGAGTGCATTCGGAGCGTTGCACTTTGTTGTTCACATGAAAGGTGCCACAAATGATTGAGAAACAGAAAGAGATGGAGAGAGAAGTTAAATCTGTGGCTCCTCTCTCAGCTCCAGCTGAACAATCACACTGTGAGGTGGAGGTGCATGTGCTGGTTTCAGAACATTACAGAAATGGTCAGACCAGATCAGCCCTCGCCTGACGACAAAAAGCAATATAAAGCCTGTTTAAAACCCATAATGCAACACACTTAATGTAATAGAACCATATATAATAATGCAGAGACCCATATTCACTGCATTCAAAGACAACATCGCTGTGTTGTGAGTGGGTGTCTAGCTCTTAAATATCGTATGACCTCCAGTTTTTCAATGTAAATATCCTGAAAAATATAGAAGATTGTCTTATATTGGGGCCAATACAATAATCACTCAGGACCAAAAGCCACCAGCCTCTGATGTAAGACTGTAGAGTGCAGCAACATGTCATGAATATAGTTAGAGTCTTCTCCCTCTTCTGATCATGTAATGATGTTTTTATTTTTGTCACCAGTGTGGTTAATACCATGGTAGCCATCTTTTAGGCAGGACTTTATGGTTTTATTGTATTTGTACATGAATTTTGTGTTGATTTGATGAAGTATGGAGACTTGTTGGTTATTTAATAAGCTGCATAGGCCCACATCAGATGGTCCTGTTTGGTTAATATATCTGTTGATATTCTGTGAATTTCCTTAAAAAAATCCTTTTTTATATTTATATAATAATGTGATTTTAGCCATTGCTGTGTAGTAGGTCTATAATAATATATAATATAATATAATATAATATCTCACATACATTTTAATTTTTTTAAACACAGAATTGGCAACTCGGATAATACACCTTGTCCAATTTCTACCTGACAAGTAGCTGAGCCTTTTCACCCTATCTGCATGTTTTGTGATACTGAGTTGTGTGTGTGTGTGTGTGTGTAGGCTACAGATCCACCACGACCTCAGGGAGGAGCTGGCCAAGGTGAAGAATCTTGAAGGTTTGGCCGATGTCAGCAAAAAGCTGAGGCTGCGGTGCCAGGTAACCAGAACTTACAACAAAATTTCAAAATAAAATTTCACTTGAAATCAAAAGCATCTCTCTTAACATCAGAAGAAACATCAGGGAAACAAGCAAACATGCTAATTCACACAGTAAAGGCCATGTGACTCCATCAGGATCTGTCTGTTTCAGTTGAGCAGGTGAAACTGACTGATCACATGGTACATTCGTAATTAATCACAGCATCACATTGGCTCAGTCAGACAGGGATGTAACAGTTGAAATCTGCCAGTTAGACATCATCGTAAAGTTAGTTTGATTGACACATAATATGAGTCACCACTGTCCTAACCCCATTGTTATTGCAGTGGGTGAGGGTTATGTGACAGATGGAGCCAAAGGCATCTGTGGGATGCTTTTCTTTATCTTTGCTAACTTGGTTAACATTACTCACCCTGTAAGAAGCCAATCAGAGCCAGTGGAGAAGCTTGGTAGCTCTAGTGCCAACCTCGCTATCTGTCACATACTTCATAGCAGTCCACTGAGAGATCTACCCATTGCTGCCCGAATCAAATTCATGTCACTAGTGCTGCCTTCAGAGTGACTTCTGGGTCTGCACCATCTACTTGAACTCAGTCATTCAGTCTTATCCTCCTTCTCGGCCACTTTGCTCCTTCGAGGAAAGTCGTCTGTCATCACTATCCTGACTGTTCTGTCCTAACACCTCTAACACCCTAACATGCCTAAGTAGCACTTAATATGGTGCACTTCTTTACTTGATCTCCTGCACTTATTGAATAGATGTAGTACTTAGCACTAATGCCAAGGTTTCCTACTGCTCTGACACTTTAATGATGTCCTTCACTGCTAAGTCCCTTTGGATAACAGCGTCTGCTAAATGAGCAAATGTAAATGTAGTTGTCCTTTCCCTTTAGATGCAGTGTGAGCCACATGTTGTCTGGCTGATCAGATCACTTCCTGATTCAAATTGGTTCAGCATTCATTTACAGTACATCTTGCATTACCATGCATTTTCTTTATCCAGATACAGATTGCAGATCGTGGCTTCAGACTACTCACCACATGGCAAATTGATTGGGTCTCATACTTATTGTACATGCAAGTGACCTCTGATCTCTGACAATGGCCAGTGTTGACTAAAATCTGTTAGTTCGAACTTCTCAGACTGACACAGCTGTTTACTGAGCCTCATGGAAGCAGACTGACACTAACTGGAAGGATGTTCTGTGTGTTGTGTTCCTACAGGAGGAGATAGCCAAAGGAAAGGATGTGGAAGAGAAGGAGGGCAGCCTGCCCTTCCCCCACTGGATCTGCCAGCCATACGTCAGACCAGTGTGAGTCACCACACTGTTTTTACTGGTCTATATTTAATCTTTTCACTGAGACACTTTCATATGTCAGTACGCCTTCTATCAAAGGACGTCCTGTCCTGACAGACGGTAAAAAAAAACAGACAGTGAAAATTTTTCTTTATCTTGCTGTCGACTGACTGCACCTTCCAGGCCAAAGGAGCCAGTTGCCAACGGTAACAGCAAGGGTTCAGAATTGAAGAAGACGGTGTGTCAGAAGAGGGCACTGGAGGACTCTGATGGTTCCACTGACACGCTCTCCAAAAACAAACAGAAGAAGAGATCCCGCAACCCCAACAAGAACTTCTGTCCTGATCAGAAACGTGAGTCGAAGCGATCACTTCCTGCTCAAAAAGCTGACTTCTCAAGTTGAAGTGTGTGAAGTCTGACAGTGACCCTCCTCTTTGTCTCCACAGCCAAGTACATCAAATGTGAACAGTGTGGGAACCCAAAGGTAAGCAGTCACTTTAATACACACACAGTGTATGTGCATTTCATTTGATTCATGGTGACAGAGGAGCCCAAACAGAGCTGAGGTCAGCTGTTGTCACAGGTGTGACAGATTTCCACCAGCTGAGGGAAATGTATAATGTCAATGTAAATGATAAGTTGTAATGATTAAGTTTGTTATAACAATAAGATAATATAGTAAATATCTGCATTAAACTGTGTGAGTTGCATTATGTATTTTAATTTTACCAAAGACTCAGTAACTCAGCTCTCTAGCCTGTTTGTTTGATGCTGTTTTATTTTTCTCTCCAGGGAAATAAGTGTGTGTTTAACCTGTGTCGTGGCTGCTGTAAGAAAAAGGCCTACAAGGAGGTGGCAGACTGCCCAAGTCAGTACACACACACACACACACACACACAGAGATAACAGTGTGAGCAAATTGTGCAGATGAGTGTTGTGCTGTTTTTGACCAAATTCTGATTGTTTTAAATCTAATATCATTGTATTCTCTTCAACTACAACAACTAGTGCTGAAATAACATGTTGGTGAGGGACTATAGTTATAATATTGAGGGGAAGTCAGATGGGGTCAGATGTTGAGTTGGGCTTTTGTAGCAGAGCAGGGGAGAGTTTATTCTTTTCATACCCTGTATTTATATTTTATTTCAGCTTTCCCTTGTCAGATTTATATTTTTTTTAAAAAAGATGAAATAGTTACATAAACAAGGTGGCTTTCATGTGTGCCACGGGACATGTCTCAGCAGCCTGTTCAGATGTGGTCCAGTCTTTGGCTCAGCAGTCTGGAGGAAATAACAAATTCTATAAAATCTCCATCTTCTGCTCCAAAACACACAGATGAACGTGCCTCGTTAGGTAACTAAGAAACATGTCATTTCCTTAATTATAACAGACAGACAGACAACTATGTTTGGATCCTGGTTGGGGTGAAAATATTTTGGTGCTCGATCCCCTCAGGAGCCACAGCTGATGTCTGTGCCCAGTTAACTGTTTCAGTGACAGTGAAATATCTGTTCATTTAGTAGTTGTTAGTGCTGAGACAGAGAGCTGCTGGAGTGTTTGGAAGCATAACAGGAAGCATTAACTGTTTGCCATAGATTTTTGTTTGTAAGTTTTGCTGTTGCTACATAACCAAGCATTAGCAGCTGTTTATTTACTAGTCTTGCATTTACAAGAGTTAAGGGAATACAAGGTTATAAAGCATCCTGTGAGCAGCTACTTCAGTGACTCAATATCAAAGGTGAGGAGACGGGCCAACTGGACCAGAGCTAGCTAGTTAGCATGCTAACTTCAATAGAAGAAAAGTGATAGAAATGGAAGCTAAAGAATAAGATTGCAGGGCAGGTGACAAGTCTCTTTACAGTGTGTGTAAAGAGGTGAAAATTAACGGGTTCACCTGGGTGTTGTGTTTATGCCGCTCAAAGCTGGAGCCAATAAATACCTTTTTTACCCTTTTCCATTCCCGACAAAAGCCTGATGTTAGTGGGTCTTAGAGGGTTTTTTTGACCAGTGGAAAAAGGGCTTAAGTAAACAGGTGTTAATGCTAACTATCGCTATGTAGCAATACTAAAACTTACAAATAGCTCCTTTTAATGGGTGGGTCCAAAGAAAATCCTTGCTTTAAAAAAAATAAATAAATAAAAAAGAAGAAATACAAGATTTCTCTCCTTCTTCCTTATCCCCACACCAATAATTTTCATACCGTCCCTTATTTGTTGATTAATGTAGAATTATTTAGAAACCACATTTTCTAATAATGTGCAAAAGTACCAAACATTTGCTGCTTCCAGTTTGTCACATGTGAAGACGTGCTGTTTCTCTCCGTCTCATGTTAGTGTGAAGTCACACTCTTTGTGCTTTTGGACAGTTTGTCAGACAAACTAATTTGAATACATTTCATGCAACTCACTCTGTTATTATTTGCAGAGTTAGGGAAAAAGCAGACTAAGCAGTAGTGAATTGAATCTTTATTACCTCTGATTGGCAGGTCATGGGCTGAGGTTCAAGACCAAGGCGGAGAAACAAAAAGCTGACGAGGACAGCAGGAAGGAGGACTCAGCAGCAGAGATGGAGAAGAGCAGCAGCTCCCCTCAGCCTGCCCCACATCCCAGTACAGAGCTGCAGGAGCAGGCACCAGCACATGTGCCGCTATGAGCAGGACTGTGGCTACCTCCACATGCACAAACCAGACTGCTGTTATTGTGGTTCTGAGCTGTCTCATTTCAACTCACACTAACCCAGATAGTGATTATCTTTGAGACCAGTTAGACGAATAGTTCAGTTCAGATGTTCATCACAGTGAAGATCAGTACAACCAGGCTGTTGTGTGGACCTACACTGATTTATTTTGCAGGTTGATGAACATATGATGGGTGAGCTTTCATGTTTATTCAGGTAACAGAGAGGGTAGAAACTTCAGGTGTGTGCATGTAGAGGTAACCAATGATTAGTCAGGACATTACATAGGACAACACAGCTGCTAAATAACCTCAATGACAGTTGATTTCCAGGAAGAGACTGTCTGTACTGGACTGATGGTGAAACACAGACATTGTTCCCCAGACCAAAACCATAAACTATAAAGGAATATTTTTAATTTGATGTGGATTTCCAGGATTTCAGCGGGAAAGTTGGGAAGTCTCCTCAAGAAAATGAATTGGTTCTCTACTAGTTCTGTCATTTTATTTTTTTAAGACACAGATTGTATGAGGATAAGTTTTATTTTTTATTATTTTGGCCAAAGTTGTTACTGAGTCACCAAAGTATGAAGATTCAGTGACTGAAAACACCTAGTCCTGACAGATTGTTTAAGTTCATGAATGTGGTTGCATTTTCATCTGATGAGTTAAACTATTTATTTTATGTTTGCCTGTAGTGCATTGACTCTATGTGCCTTCTGATGTAAAACACCACTGCCTATCCAGATGTGAACTGAAGGGAGAGGAAGATCAAAGTGGTGCTCCAGCTGTGTTGTCTAAGACTCAGTGACTCCACAGTTCAAAAGAAGTGTCTCTAAAGGTCTGGCTGCCTTTAACAATGAACAGTGACGTTTTAGGAAATATGTTTTTTCATCTTACAGCCAGACAAGCTCATTATACTCAGTGTTTAGCCGAGCTTAGCAGCTAGCAGAGCTCCATCTGAAGAGGAAAAAAGAAATCCAGCAACTCAGAAACTTTGTTTACACATTGTACTTGTGCATTTGACACAGAGAAATGGGAGAATACATATCGTGACACAAACAAGTTTTGGATGTGTTGGCGACCAACTTAGGGCATCAGCCTAACTGTCCAAATCCACTGGTGCTTCTATTTTCCCCTTGTTGCATTCTTTGTGCTGTGCTAAGCGTTATATTTTTTTACAGATATGAGACCGGTGCCAGTCTTCTTCATCATCTAACTCAGAGCGAGATGTTTATTAGAAAAAATCCATTCCTTACTTCAACTTTTCAAACTAAAAGCTCACTTATCCAAGAGGCAGCCATCAAATCACAAATCTACTTGTGAGAGTGGATGCAGATGAGTTAACTAGTTTATTAGAGCTGGTTAGCATTATATTAGGATTAACACGGACTGAGGTGGAGGTCTTTGTGTCAAAACTGAGAATAGAAGACAAACATAGAAATCAATCAATCCACTTCATCCAAAGACTCCAGTTGGCTAGCTGTTAGCTGCAGTGGTAATGTGACGTACAGACAGAATGGACCCCTCTTCATTACTGTGTGTCATCAGACACTGATGTTGGAGAAATAAAACATCAACAAAACTCTTCCCCCACATGATTATTGTCTTAATAAATACATGAGAAGATGATGGAAAATGAGTTCTTGATCGGCCCTGCTGTTACTGAGATAAAGAAAACCACCGTCTCCATTTTGATTGTAGCATTCTTAGACTCAGTATTTCATTCCAGGCTGCAGAGAGGATTTGAAACCATTTAGACTTTAAAGTTTGAAAATTAAACTGCACTGCTTTATTTTACAGGACCATAATTTCCTGATGATTCTGCAGGAGTATACATTAATTATATATTTACAGTGTATTCTTTGTGTGTGTGTGTCTATTACTCACTGTCCCTCAGGTTGTAGCTTGGTTAGATGGCAACATAAATCCTGCCCCCCCCACCTCAGCGGGTTTAATGAAGACATTTTTGTGAAAACTGAGAGCTTCTTAACCCTGAGAACCCTCCGGAAACTGAGATTACTTTAACTCAGAGTCAGTTACCATCGTAGCTTACTCTGAACCTAACCTGCTCATATAGACATGTAATCAATGACACACATAAATGAGCACACAGGATTTTTATATGTATGTTCATTTAACAAAACAAGCATATCTATGTATCGTTAACTATCTGCTCACATTTTTATACCATGTGAAAATTCATCATATAGATATTTTTAATATGTACATATACAAATTTCACTATGGGTATTTCATAAATGTTATAATCTTAATTCTTCATATATCCAGAGGGCATATGATAATAATATAATATATCCCCTTGTAGTTATATATCAACATCACTCTTGATATAGATAGATAGATAGATAGATAGATATAATACTTTCTTAATCCCTTGGGGAAATTCAGATTGTCCAGTAGCTCACTAATGTATTCAGTTAAGACTTAAGTCCATGTCATGATCCATCTGTGTCAGGAGTCCAGTCCCAGACTCAGCCTTTTTAACCAGCTTGTCCAGTTGTCTTGTGTTCTTGTCTGACCTGCTGCTGCCCCAGCAGACCGCAGCATATAAAAGGATACTGTCCACCGCTGGCTGATAAAATATGTAGCTCTTCACTGCAGACGTCAAAGGACCTGAGCTTCCTGAGGAAAAAGAGCCCCCTTCAGGTAGATGGTCTCTGTGTTCATATATATATATATATATATATATATATATATATATATATATATATATATATATATATATATATATATATATATATATATATGAAAGTGAAATATCATTTGTCATAAGAAGTCCTGATGCTGCGGTTCCTGCTGCAGGGAAGGTAGGAGCTGCACGACTTCTGATTTTTTTAGAATCAAAAGTTCTGCTATGAAAGTCAGGTCGATGGGAACCTGGATTCAGCAGGCTACAGCTGGTGCACAAAGCTTTCACAGAGAATGGACTCCAGGTTTCACAATAATAGTACAATAATTACTTGTCATCACTGGAGCCAGTTTTAGGAGTTGGGTGGATATTCTGTGTTAATGGTTGTTTTGCTAATATGCTTGAAGCAGGTGAACAGAAATTCTGCAACATATTCAGAGACACTAAGATCAATGCTTTAAAGCTTTAATGCAAAGAATTTAGTTGAACAAACCAAAGTATGAGTCAATCAGCATAAAAGACAAACAACAAAAGAGTGAGGCTTTAAATGGGCGAAATCATTCCTGCCCTAGATAGATAGATAGATAGATAGATAGATAGATAGATAGATAGATAGATAGATAGGTAGATAGACACTTTATTGATACCGAATAGAAAATTTAGGATGTTGCGTGTTGATTGTAGTCATCTAGCGTGGTGGATGTAATCACTGATGAAGTGCAGATACTTGGACACCTGGGTGAAGACGCCAGGGTGGCCTGAGAGAGCACAAGCGTTAGGACTCCCATAACTCATGATGCCAACCTGTACGAAACCACTGGCTGTGCGACACACCAGTGGGCCGCCATAATCCCCCTGGGGAGCCCAAAAAACACACACATACACACATACACAATCTTGGTTTTAGTACAGCTTGCATTATTCCTTTGCATTGTTCCTACCATAAATATGGTATTTTTGGAAGAACTGGTTACTGGGATATTAAGAGACTTTTGTGAATCAAATCAGTGGTGGAAGAAGATCATTAATTAAAAGAACCAACACAACAATGTAAAGATGCTTGATTAGATGTAAAAGTTCTACATTAAAAATCCTACTTTAGGAAAAGTACTATGACTAAACGTTTATTTGTTTCTTCTTGGTATCACAACCGAAATTGGCTAGAATGCAGCATTTAGTGTTTGCTATCGGCTGTTTAGCGCCAGTCTTTGTGAGTGTGGGCTTTCGTAACTGGAAAAACACTGTGGAGAGAGAGCGGGGACTTCATAAACAGGAATCTTCAAAGGAGCTTATCTCTTGCTGTACACTGTCACAGCTATATACATACACAGAGTCAGATCCAGCATCTCTTCTTGTTTGATTAGCTTAGAAAGTAACCATAAGTCAGATCTTTTTTCCAGATTTAATGAAACAAAAACAGCTAAAATGATAAATCTTGGCGCTGTATTTCTCAACCTCCTGTGTAGCTGAAATTTCAAATACAATTTCTATTGAAATGGCCGGAAGGAACCCATGAAATCACGGGGAGAACATGGGAAGTCTACAAAGAAAGGCCCCAGGCCAACCCAGAACCTTCTTGCTGTGAGGTGCCCTGCTAAGTGAGGAGAGATGGATCACAGATTCAGCGAGCATGTGAAGCCAACAGGTTTACATCTCACAAAAACAATCACAGCCAAGTGAAAGGGATTGGGCCACATACATCTGATCGCAATGCCCAGTGTACTGACTGCTCTTCAACATGCCTTAACATTTGGTGCCTCCACAGAAATGTGCAAGAATTCATTCTCGACTCAGATGCACAATGCTCTATAAAGGCAGGCCCAGTTTATTCATCTCACGTTTGAGACGGACTTAACCCCAAAAACGCACAACTGAGCAGTAGGACACTGATCTTAGGAGGTTCAGCACCAACATTCATCACCTGCAACTGCTCTAATGGTGAGTCAGATGAACCTTATGATGCCAGGCCAGCCCCAGTTTTCATGATTATTATGCAAAATGTTTAATGATTTTTGGGTCTATCTGAATTGATAGAATATGTAGTCTATTTCAGACAAGTGGCAACTAACCGCGACGTTACCCATCGAGTTTGTAATTTGACCGTCGCCACTGTGGGTTTTTGAAACAAGAAGAAACCATATTTGGATGAGAGGAGGCGTGAGGAGTGGATCTGACCTGCTCTGTTCTCTGAACATCCTTATTGTCAGGCAGGTCGCCATGTCTGTCAATCACACAGTAGTCCCGCCCTAATGCATACACTGCTTCATTGTCTATTTTCCTCTAAATGGACTATCGTTTAAAAAAAGAACATCATGTAGTGTTGTATTGAAGAGACTGAGACCATAAACTCATTAGGAAAACGTTTACTGCGGTAATAAATCAAGTGAGAATAGGATCATTTTCCCATTGGCAATCTGACTTCTTTTTACAACCAGTGGAGTCGCCCCCTGATGGTCATTAGATAGAATGCAGGTTTAAGGCTCTTCAGCATTGGCTTCGCTTTTCAGCCCCGAGGTCTATGTCCATTTTTATAAACAGTCAATGATTTCAAATGATGTTCCAATGATGTGCACAATGCAGCATGAGTGTGTGAGAGAGAGATGGAGAGTGCGTGTGAAAGAGAGACTTTGCAGCATGTTTGAAGTAGAGCTGGGTTGGTTATCAAGCATCTACATCAGAGATTTGAGTATTCAAACGACAGCTCATGCCTCACTGCAGTTACCCTAATGTCCTCTGATCACACTTGTTCTGACACAGAGTCTGAGTGAGTACAAAATGCATGTAAACTATCAAAAATAAAAGCACATCATTTGCAGAAAAAAGTCCCTAGTAACTAAAATATTATGATTCATGATGTGACATTTTTAACACTGATGCATCAATATATAAATACTATTTTACTGTTGTAGCTGCTTGTGGTGGAGCTAGTTTTAACTACTTCAAATGTAGTTAAGAGGTGTGGTCCAATGGTTCCCACCTCAGGAGTTAGCCCACCTCCAAGGGTCGAATGATACATCTAAGTGGTCAGGAGATGATTAATGGCAAAGGACAGGGAAAAAAAAACAAAAAACAAAGTTCTGATACACAAATTTGTTGTCATTGTTCACAGTTACTGACATGAAACATGAGCGGTTTGAGAGGGAAACGTCTCTTTGGTGAAGCTGCTAAAAGCTCATGAACAGCACTTAACATGTCACAAGGGGCATCAACTAATGGACAGCAACCCAAAAAGCTTTGGAGCCACTGATTACATTTTTAGAAATGTATTATATTTTAGAAGCTCATCATGTGTTTTTTACATAAAATATTAAAATTTAAAGTAACAAGAAACTACATCTGGAGGCAGGATGAAAAGTGGTATTTGCCTATGAAATACTTTACCTTCTAAAACATATACTTTAAAGGTCTCAAAGATGTCCTTTGTCTTTTTTTATAATAAAGATGGTTTAGGTTTATACTATGAAAGTATCAAAGTGAACAATCAGCAGATTAAATGCACAAAGCCTGTGTTCAAAAAGTGTGTCTTAAAATGAGCCCTCCACCACCCTCAGCTATTCCCCCAGCACAGCCCACCTTGAGCCAACGTCCAGCCTTGCAGGATTTGGTTTCTTTGAGTCTTTACCTGAAATCTGCTGTATTTTTATTCAATCACTCAGAAAAAAGTCAGCCAATCAGAAGAGAGTTCCAGAGGGTTAAGGATTTCCTCCTTGGGAGTTTTTTGTACTGCTTTTGTGGTACTTTTATCAGTTGAACTGAAGCCTGTTGGAGGTCCCAACTGCTAAACCAGATGCTATAACAAAGCACAAAAAATAATATCAGCTATGGATTGGCCAGTCTCACTAACAGACGATTGGTATTGGTATCAGCAGCAAAAAGCGGCCCTAGTTTTTGGTACTTCAAACCACAGATACATCTTCTTACGGATATCTGATTGTTTCATCCATACAATTGATTCATTATGTTGTGAAAGAATTTGACTTAAATACTAAAATACTATACTGTGCAGGTGTCCCTCTGTCTGGCCATGTCCCCTGCACACAGCATGTCAGAGGTCAGCTCGGGATACCGGGTCTTGCACACACTCTGGGGGACAATGGGAATCTTCAGCTGCTGAAGAGTTTCTGGATCCCGCAGGGGAACTGCAGGGACACACACAAGTGCACAGCAGGTGATATTTCTTGCAGATTTCCCTTTATAGGTAGGCTTTCAATGTTAGAGGCAGTTAAGAGTCAAGTGTTGTTGACAGTTGTGCAACAATGAGTACAGAAAACAAGAAACTACAGTTACTCCCTTTTTATTCATGCCAAACAATCCTCTGGCAATTATATGACAATTTATAGTAATTTAACATTTTAAGGATAAAACAGACCAGTAAATATATCAATTATTTATTAAAAAATGATGGAAGGGATCAGAACAATTTGAAGGGGATCTTAACTCAGAAACGAAGGCATATAAACTTAGACTAAACCGAAACTAAACTAGTCCAACACAACACCCTATAAATCCACAACCTGCTCACGTGTTCATTTGTCCATTTACAGTATCCTATAGGCTACTTCATATACAACTTACCACCAGTGCCAGTGTTCCCCCAGCCAGTGATCCAACACTCAGATGATGGGCTGAAGGTGTCGTCAACACTGGGCAGGTTCACTGGTCTAACGCTCTTTGAGAATGTCAGCTTCTTCTTCAGCTTGACCAGAGCAATGTCATTGACAAAGCCACTGCCCACAGCTTTGAATTGAGGGTGAGGAATGACATAAAGTAAACCCAGGAAACGGTAATACCCCTTCTGCAGGCTGTGTACGCCGACCCAAGCCATTGATTGATGCAGATCTGCCTTGCGCCCTCTGACAACACAAAGGACATGTATTAGTTTTACTGCATTTATGGATGAACCTTCCATTAACTGTAAACACCTTAACACACATACACTACACACTTACTCTGATATGAATGTAGGTTCTGCAGATGTGGGACATCAGTCAAAATAGGACATATAAGTATTGCTTTATCTTGTAATTTTGACTAATACAGATTTTTTAATATCAAAGTTTGCCACAATACTACCTATTATTAACACTCATGTTTGCTTGTGTGACATCATGATTGTGCTTTACATTTCAAAGAGAGAAAAGTTTGCATGTGTTCAGGAAAACTGGAGCAGGAAATTAACTGGAACTTGAAAACAGAAGGCCTTTGATCAGGTTATAATCATTATTTTTGTAATAGCAATAGTCCAAATGACTATGTGTTTTGTGTTTTGGTAACCCGTAGCCTCTATTTATTAATCTTTAAATCAATTTACAAAATTAAAATAATTCATTATTTGATATTTTAATAAGCATTAAAAATAGGAATTATCAAAATAATTTACAAATGAAATATTAATCGATCAATAACCTTTGGGCCCTGTGCAACAATGTTTACTGTTTGCCCAGAAGACAACAAAATTCGGAAATGCAAAGTGGCAAGGAAATTGCCCTTTTTAAATGCCAAATTAAAATCTGTATTCTTCATTCAATTTGTTAATCCAGTTATTACCTTTTTTAAACTGCATTTTCAAATTGATTTTTTAAATTCCATTATTTGTTTTTGAATTCATGAATGCATTTTTCAATGTATATATTGGTATAGTATAGTGGTCTTGATACACCCGCCTTTAATAATGTGGTGTAAACCAGACTATGGACATGTGAAAAAACAAAGAAAAAAAACACATGCTTACTCATCAAAGCAGCGTGCGGCAGTCAGCACCCACTGATCGTTGAGGATGGTACCACCGCAGCGCCACCTGGTGATGCTGCCAGATGTGATGTTTAGGTGGACCATCCACGGCCAGCTGTCCTTTAAAGCATCCTCTCCCCAAACAATGGAGCTCCTCACCTCAGCTCCATTCAAAACTAAAAAAGTATTAATGAAAGTGAGTTTCACATTAAATGCTCTTATTTGCTCTCTTCTCGAGAGTTAGAGAGAAAATTGATACCACTCTCGTGCCTTTATGTTAAATATGTGCCTACAGTACAGCGAACAGCCAGTTAGCTTAGCTTAGCAGAAAGACAGGAAACAAAGGGAAACTGTTAGCTTGGCTCTGTTCAAAGGTTCACCATTGAATACCCAGGTAAAAAGGTAGCACACACACAGAGCCTCAGACTAATCTCAATTTCACCACTTTATTCCTGCCATGTCAACAAACATGCTAACGTTTCAGTCCAGTGGCCTCCATCAGAGCATGGAGGGAAATGGAAGTCATTGCATTTATATACAGTATCTTTTTTTTTTTTACCTCACCATCTCCATCTCTACACATTAATATGGAAGCATTCAAACCCCAAGTTACAAAAAGCCCATGGAACCCAATACCTTCCCCTATTAGAACAGCAACCACCAAGGACACACATATCTAAGGGGCAGCTCTTACAACCAAGAAGAAATTAACAACCCATATGAAAGAAATCACCACCCAACCGTAAAGACAATGTCTACAACAATTCTTTAATATCACCATAGTTGCTTAAGGTTAAAGCCATATCTGAAAAATTTAATTCATTCATTGTCATCAGACATATTGGGACATAATCAACAGACACTGGCACATCCTAAACGCAGAACCAGAATCAGTGTTTGAGACCACTACAAAACAGTGACATCGGTCTACTTTTTAACCTACCAAACCTAGTCATACTTGGTTTCATCTGAAAGGAAACTTCAGATGCAGAAAGTGCAGTCATTACAACAATACTGCTTCTTTCACCCATCCACAAGTTTCTTATCAAACAAATCATAAACTGCAACACAACATCAGCCATCTACATGCTCACACGCCCCTGTGGACAAGGACCTGTTAGATAAACAAAGAGAGCGTTCAAACTGTCAGTCAGAGGCATCATGGAATCATCATGGAATCATGGTTCTCCAGCCACTCTGCACCAAACTCCTCCAGCCAGAATCAGAATCAGAATCAGAATCAGAATCAGTTTTATTGCCAAGTATGCTTTCACATACAAGGAATTTTTTCTGGTGATTGGTGCAATTGATCAGCAACAGTGGGGCTCTCTAGCCTTGTTGATGAGGCTAATAGCAGATGGGAAGAAGCTATTTTTGTGGCGAGAGGTTTTGGTCCTGAAGGACCGCAGCCTCCTGCCAGAGGGGAGTGACTCAAAGAGTTTGTGTCCAGGGTGGGAGGAGTCAGCTACAATCTTCCCTGCACGCCTCAGAGTCCTTGAGGCGTACAGGTCCTGGAGGGACGGAAGATTGCAGCCAATCACCTTCTCAGCAGAGTGGATGATACGCTGCAGTCTGTTATTGTCCCTCTCCGTGGCAGCAGCGTACCAGATGGTGATGGAGGAGGTGAGGATGGACTCAATGATGGAGGTGTAGAAGTTCACCATCATAGTCCTTGGCAGGTTGAACTTCTTCAATTGCCTCAGGAAATACATCCTCTGCTGAGCTTTTTTGATGAGGGAGCTGATGTTTAGCTCCCATTTGAGATCCTGTGTGATGGTGGTTCCCAAGAAGCGAAAATGCTCCACGGTAGCCACGGGGGAGTCACACAGGGAGATGGGGGTGGGTGGGGCTGGGCTCTTCCTGAAGTCCACTATCATTTCCACTGTCTTCAGAGCGTTTAGCTCTAGGTTGTTCTGCCTGCACCAGGTCACCAGACGCTCAGTCTCCCACCTGTAGGCAGACTCATCGCCATCAGAGATGAGTCCAATGAGAGTGGTGTCGTCTGCAAACTTCAGGAGCTTGACAGACTGATGGCTGGAGGTGCAGGTGTTAGTGTACAGGGAGAAGAGCAGAGGAGAAAGAACGCAGCCTTGTGGGGATCCAGTGCTGATGGTCTGGGAGTCAGACACGTGCTTTCCTAGCTTCACGTGCTGCCTCCTGTCAGACAGGAAGTCGGTGATCCACCTGCAGGTGGAGTCAGGCACGCTCAGCTGGGAGAGCTTGTCCTGCAGCAGAGCCGGGATGATGGTGTTGAAGGCAGAGCTGAAGTCCACAAACAGGATCCTGGCATAGGTCCCTGAGGAGTCCAGGTGCTGGAGGATGAAGTGGAGAGCCATATTGACGGCGTCGTCTACAGACCTGTTGGCTCTGTAGGCGAACTGCAGGGGGTCCAGGAGTGGGTCAGTGATGGATTTGAGGTGGGACAGGACAAGACGCTCAAATGATTTCATGACCACAGAGGTCAGGGCAATGGGTCTATAGTCATTTAGTCCTGTGGGCCTTGGTTTTTTGGGGACAGGGATGATGGTGGAGGATTTGAAGCAGGCTGGCACGTGGCAGATCTCCAGTGAGGTGTTGAAGATGTCTGTGAACACCGGAGACAGCTGATCAGCACAGTGCTTCAGGGATGATGGAGAGACAGAGTCAGGACCGGCTGCTTTGCGGGGGTTCTGCTTCTTAAAAAGCCTGTTGACATCTCTCTCCAGGATAGAGAGAGACGTTCCTTTGGTAGGGGAGGAGGGGGGTTCTGATGTGGCTCTGATGTGGAGGTTAGTGTCAGGCTTGTCCCATTGTCTTTCAAAGCGGCAGTAGAACTCATTCAGATCGTTGGCCAGGCGGAAGTCATTAATGGAGTGGGGGGGTTTAGGTTTGTAGTTAGTGATCTGTCTGAGCCCTTTCCAGACAGAAGCAGAGTCATTGGCTGAGAACTGGAGCTGAAGTTTCTCAGAGTACAGTCGTTTAGCTTCTCTCACCGCCTTGCTAAACCTGTACTTGGACTCTTTAAACCTGTCCCTGTCCCCACTCCTGAAAGCTTCCTCCTTTTGCCTCCTGAGCTGACTGAGCTTAGCTGTGAACCAGGGTTTGTCATTGTTATAACTCACCCTGGTGAATGATGGGATACAGCAGTCCTCACAGAAGCTGATGTATGACGTCACAGCCTCTGTGAACTCATCCAGACTGTTGGAAGCAGTCCTGAACACCTCCCAGTCAGTGCAGTCCAAACATGCCCGCAGATCCTCTATGGCTTCACTGCTCCACTGCTTTGATGTCCTCGCAACAGGTTTACACAGTTTTAGTTTCTGCCTGTATGTGGGAATCAGGTGGACCATGACATGGTCAGAGTGGCCCAGTGCAGCCTGGGGGACGGCGGGATAAGCACCACTGATTGTGGTGTAACAGTGGTCCAGAGTGTTCCCCTCTCTGGTCGGGCAATTAACAAACTGTCTGTATTTGGGCAGTTCATGACTGAGGTTCCCTTTGTTAAAGTCACCAAGGACAATAACTACGGAGTCCGGGTAGGTCTGCTCCACACACAGTATCTGGTCTGCGAGCGCCCGCTGTGCCTCCTGCACGGTGGCCTGTGGTGGGATGTAAACACCGACCAGGATGATTGAGGTGAACTCACGGGGGGAGTAGAAGGGCCTGCAGTTTATGATGAAAGTCTCCAGGTCAGGAGAACAGTGCTGCAGGATCACTGTCACGTCTTTGCACCAGCCACTGTTTGCATAAAAGCAGATTCCTCCACCTTTCGTTTTGCCGGACAGCTCTGTGTCGCGATCCGCTCTGAAGAGCTGGAAGCCGGCCAGCTCCAGCGCAGAGTCCGGAATCGATCCACACAGCCACGTCTCCGTGAAGCACAGGACGGCAGATGAGGAAAAGTCTCTGTTCTTCTGCACCAGTAGCTGAAGTTCATCCAGTTTGTTGGGCAGTGAACGCACCTTGGAGAGAAAGATACCTGGGAGAGGTGTGCGGAGTGCGCGCCGGCGGAGACGCGCAAGCGCACCGGCACGTTTTCCTCTCCTCCGGCGTTTCACTGCGAGAGCAACGGTCAGTGACCTCTGACCAAAATGTCCAATAATCCCACAGATGAGTCGAGAAAAGTAGGAAAAAAATCCACTGGAGTTGTTTCTCTGATATTAATGAGCTCTTCTCTGGTGAAAGAGCTCCGGAAACCAAAGCAGAAAACTGGATTTATAAAGAAAATAAGGCAAAAAAATGCGCACCAAAACACCGAGGCAGCCATCCGCGGCGCCATGGCAACAGAATTTTGCCATGGCGAAATTAGTGAGGGGGGCAATCTACAAAAACTCCTCCCTCAGAGAGAGATGTGCTGGGTGTCACTCAACACAATGACACCTGTTGGACTGAATGGGGATTTCAGTTTCCTCTGAAAAAGTTTCAAATATGGAAACATAGAGTGCTTATCACAGAACCTGTAACCTCAGGTAGAAATGTGAAATTGTATGGGATTTACAGTTTCACCTGCTTGTGGTCATATTATCAAGGAAAGATGTGTCGGGCACCTTAGGAAGTCAGTTACCATGTGACGCTTCACCTTTGGGTATTCAACATTGGTGGAGTTATATAACTTTAGCACCACAAACAAATATACTGGTGCATCCTGTCAAAGGATGCACCAGTATATAGCTTTAGGACAGAGCTTTAGTTACCTGAATAAGTGTATTTCCAAAAATGTGTATTTCCTTAAATGTACAACATGTAACAAGCAGGATGTGCAATTTATAAATACAGAGATCAACCTAAGCTGTCAGATCATCACCATTAGTCAAACAACTGCCAACGTAAAAATTATTTATCATAACAGTAATTTCAAGTAGTTCATATCAATCTATCAACAAATTAGATTCCATTAGCATTCGTTCAAATGAATAGAAGAGTAAATTAAACCAAGATTAAGCTTCACAAACTGAATACAGATGAATCAGATCACAATAATAATCTCATGTGTTTCTCTTTCTCACCTCCAGTGACGAGGATCAGTACCAGCACAGTGAGGAGTTTGCAGAAGGCCATGGCTGTGATGCACTGAAGCAGTGGCTCTGCAGGCTACACAGGAGCAGCTGCAGCTTTATATACACAGCTGGAGAGATTTAATCCTTATCAGCACTATCAGGCTTCCTTTTCTGCTCACACCATCCATACCAAAGGAAATTTACTTCTGCATTAAAATAGTCATAAAATATTGAGGTACTGGTTATATATCATAATATATCATCATGAAATATTATACTTGTAACATTACATTCATCTCACAGTTGTAGTACTTTGATTGACAAGGTTATGATATTATATGCTGAACATGCTAATAACTCTTTAAGTACGAGGCACTATCAGAGGTTAAACTAGATAAGAATATTACAAAATTAAAATATTGCAGTAGAATTTTCTGTTTTACTAATTTAAAAGGCAGCTTTAGCTCTCAGCTTACAAGTGAGTTTTTGAATATAGGCCACGGACAGTCTTTCAGTTACTGTAAATAAATTGACTGCATGTTGAAATATAGTCTTTAAATACTGTTGATTTCTAAATGTTGGCGTGAAAATGTGCACTCAGTTTTAACCTTGATGCTCTTTCAACTGAATATCACCAAAACCAAGAGGCTGCTCCTGGGTCAGAATCTGAGGTTACAATTATAGAAACGGTAACGATCCCTCCGCAGGGTCACCCACGGAAACCTTGTTACGACTTTTACTTCCTCTCGATAGTCAAGTTTGATCGTCTCCTCGGCGCCCCGCCAGGGCCGGGGCCGATCCCGCCAGGGCCGGGGCCGATCCCGGAGGGGCCGATCCCGGAGGGGCCGATCCCGCCGGGGCCGATCCGAGGACCTCACTAAACCATCCAATCTATAAACTTCTGTCTGATCTGTTTCCTCGTTATATCTTCATCTTCTGCTGCAGCAGAACTTTGTTCCCATCAGCTGATAAAATATATTTAAACATTAATCTATAACCAACAATAGATTCCAGCACGTTAGCTTCCATTAAGGAAATAAAATCCTGCTAAATAAGGTGGTCTAGTAGACGATGCTGAATGAAATGCAATAATTTATTGACTGTTTTCTCCAGCTCAGGTTCTTTTACTGCTGCTGTTGTTTTTTTGTTTTTTTAATCTTTTTTTTTTTTACAAAGATAAATGTGCTTTAACGTCACATATTAACCTTTCTGGTTTTACTGGATTAAAATGGAGGCTCTGCTCTTTATTTACCTGTTACCATGGTGACTTGATTTCGTCATGCACACAGTCAGCTGTGAATGAAGGCGGAGTTGACTGAGGCTGATGCAGGGAAGCTACTGACGGTGGAGCCTGGTTCCTGGGTCAGTGGGACACATGTCAAAGCAGCTGCTGCTCACACTGCAGCACAGACACATGCACCTCACTGTAAACACGAACACATCCACATGCAGCCTCTGCAATTACATAAGTGGACATGAAAGCATGTGCAACATAACAATGGCGACAATGGACTCATTACAGGACACAGCGAATCACAGAATCATGGGCACACACACACACACACACACACACACACACACACACATTAGTACACCATCAGAGGATGAAGTTGCCTATGTCAATTGAAAACATCCCCCAGGCGTTTAGACTCATTGGCACGTGACATTAGTGGCGGAGAGGGGGGGGACTGTGGTTCCACTCAGTTCCACGTCACAAAGCAAATGTGCGTGGAGTCCTGCGTGCGCTCGGTTTCACACATCTGAATTAGCCTGTTTGGCGCGAACACAGCTCTCCAGCTTCCACGCCACGTTTCAGTACGACTCCTACACAAGTCTCTGTCGATGGGGCCCCAGGCCTTCAGAGGTGGGACGCAGCTTGTTTGCCTGTATGTTTAGGACTGTCGTCCTGCTGAATGATGGAATGTCTCCCTATGACATTTCATCATTCAGATTAATGGCAGATTAATGTTGTATCCATTGTTTCATTTCTAACGTCATGAAGCAAAACGTGTAACTGTCAAAATAGTAAAGGTCTGGACTTCTGTTTCTCCTCTGGGTTGTATGTCAAACAAAGGTTTTCCAGTTAGTGTGTTTCCATAATTGCTGGCATGACCACCTGTGTCTAAGTTTACTTACACAGTCTACTGTGCACTAAGATAGAAAGCCTATTTTATTTTATGTGAAAAGTAGAATCCATACACTGGATCCTGCCAATAAGCCAATACAGGTTTCATCACGGATCTGTTGATTCATAAAACGTAAATACTCAAGTGAAATGCCTCAAATACATTACATTAATTATGTAAATATATGTAATTACTTGTCATCACTGGAGTCATTTGTTTTGGAAGGAGCATATTCTGTGTTGATGGCTGTGGATGTCAGTTTTTGTTAATGTGTGAACAGAAATACATACAGAGACACTAAGATCAATGCTTTAAAGCTTTAATGCAAAGAATTTAGTTGAACAGACCAGAGTAAAAGTCCGTCAGCATAAGGGACGACTGACAGTGCAACACAAGAGAGAAGCATCACAGAAGAGTAAGGCGGCTTTCCAGGTAAGTAGACTGGACATCTTCAGCTTTCTAGGAGCTTACACCTCAGCTGAGGCTTCCTCAGCGTGGTGGATGTAGTCATTGATGAAGCGCAGGTACTTGGACACCTGGGTGTAGACGCCAGGACGTTTAGCAAGAGCGCAACTCCCATAACTCATGATGCCAACCTGCGTGAAACCGCTGGCTGTGCGACACACCAGTGGGCCGCCATAATCCCCCTGGGGAGCACAGAAAACACACACATAAACGTTCATGGAGTTAATCTGTACACACAGCAGATAAATATGGTAGTTTTGGAGGAGCAGGTTACTGGGATATTAAGAGACTTTTGTGAATCAATTCAGTGGTGTAAGAAGATCATTAATTAAAAGAACCGATACAACAGTGTAAAAATGCTTGATTTGATGGAGAAGTTCTACATTCAAAATCCTACTTCAGTAAAAGTACTATGAGTAGGTAAACTGCAGTATTATGAGCAAAACGGACTTTAAGTATCAAAATACGTACTTTGCAGAGAAATGTCCCCATTAACTAAAATATTATCATACATGACTTGACATTTTTAATACTGATACGTCAATGTATAAGTACGATTTTACTGCTGTAGCTGCTCGGGGTGGAGCTAGTTTTAACTACTTCATATGTAGTTAAGGGGTTTAATCCACTGGTTCCCACCTGAGGTCAGCCCACCTCCAAGCGTCACAAGATAAATATAAGGGGTCATAAGATGATTAATGGCAAAGGAAAGAGGAAAAAGCAATGTTGTCAAACAATATTATTGTCATTTTTCACAGTTACTGAAGTGAAACATGAAAAGTTTGAGAGGGAAATGTCTCTTAGCTGAAGCTGCTCACAATTAACAAACAACACTTAACAAGTTAAATTAAAAAAAATATTTTATATTTCATGAGCGTGTCATGTGATTTTTACATGATATTTTAGATTTTAAACTATAAAGTAACAAGAAACTACAGCTGGTAGCAGGGTGAAACATATTATGTTTGCCTGTGAAATACTTTACCTCTGAAAACCTAAACTTTAAAGGTCCCACGTTGTATATAATGTGCCAAGAATGGCATTGTTTCAGTTTTTCAGTTCTTTTTAAGCTATTCATTACAAAATATCAACATATTTTCTTCATTAATGGTGCTCATGTACTTGATCATGCCAGTGCAAAGTTTGCCAGCAGTAAGTAACAGAGGAGCTGACCTGTTGTTACCAGAGATCCAGAGAGAAGCCTGAGAGAGGAGCTGTAAAACTACACTGAGATGGTTTTTGCTTCTAAAAACCACAAATATATCTTCAGATGGAGATCATAAAACAGCAAATTGTTTAATCCATACAATTGATTAATTATGTTATAAAAGAATTTTGAATTTAGATTTCAGCCGACTTAAATACTAAAATACTGTACTTTGCATGCGTCCTTCCGTCCGTTCATGTCCCCTGCACACATCATGTCAGAGGTCAGCTCAGAATACTGGTCCTTGCACACACTCTGAGGGATGATGGGAATCTTCAGCTGCTGAAGAGTTTCTGGATCCCGCAGGGGAACTGCAGGGGCACACACATGCACACACAAGTGCAGAGCAGGTGATATTTCTTGCAGATTCCACTTTACAGGTAGGCTTTTAATGTTAGAGACAGTATTAAGAGTTTTGTTGACAGCAGTGTAACACTGAGTACGGCAAACAAGAAACTAGAATTACCACCTTTTTATTCATGCTAAATAATCCTCTGGCAATTATATGATAATTTATGGTAATTTAACATTTTAAGGATAAAACAGAGCAGTAAACATATCACTTATTACTTAAAAAATGTTTTATGTCTTGAAAGGGATCAAAAGAATTTCAAGGGGATCTTAACTCAGAACAAAAACCAAGGCATATAAACTTTTTCTGAAGACTTCAGGCAATTAGCAATAATCCAACACAACACCTTACAAATCCACAACCTGCTCACGTGTTCATTTGTCCATTTACAGTATCCTATAGGCTACTTCATATACAACTTACCACCAGTGCCAGTGTTCCCCCAGCCAGTGATCCAACACTCAGATGATGGGCCGAAGGTGTCGTCAACACTGGGCAGGTTCACTGGTCTAACGCTCTTTGAGAATGTCAGCTTCTTCTTCAGCTTGACCAGAGCAATGTCATTGACAAAGCCACTGCCCACAGCTTTGAATTGAGGGTGAGGAATGACATAAAGTAAACCCAGGAAACGGTAATACCCCTTCTGCAGGCTGTGTACGCCGACCCAAGCCATTGATCGAAGCAGATCTACCTTGCGCCCTCTGACAACATAAAGGACATGTATTAGTTTTACTGCATTTATGGATGAACCTTCCATTAACTGTAAACACCTTAACACAGATTACCTACACACTAGTATGAAATGTGCATTTCATTGTACAATTAGTACAATGAACACTTGTGGTAACAAAGCATTTCTTTAATCACTAACTAATTGTACAATGAAATGTGCAATAATAAATGTATTTACATTTTTTAATTGACTTATGTTGTTTTTGTAATTTCATTTGAAATACTCTTGGATGGAATAATATTTCATTTGTACATTTTTTTCATAGTTCCTCTTCGAGAAATGAATTACTTTATAATTTAGTCAATTGATTTATAGATTTATACATTAATTTGTAAAAAAAATATTAATGCCTATTTTCATTGTACAAATAGTCATTAATTAATGAAATGATTTATTGCAGTTTTGAATAAATACAACTTGGCCAGTTATTGCATTGAATCTTAATTTTAAGCACTGTAACATGTTTCCTTAAGGTGTTGGCAAACCTGAGTCAGTACTTTGTCTAAGCATGTTTTACACATTATTACTTTAACAGACTAGATTGATGAGATGTTGTGCTCTAATCTAGAGGTTGTTATTTAATGTCAGATCGAGGTAGTTTAAGTTTTGAAATTATTATTTATTTTTAGAATATGTCTTAAACTACACTTTCTATATATTAATTACGATATATTAGCCATATAGAGGTCTACATCTATATCATGCTATCAGCCATTGCATGTTATAATACTAAATAATACATGTAATATTTTATCCATCAAAGGTTTATTTACTTCATCTGTCAGTTTCATAATTTAATGTAACTGGATGATTGTAATTTTGAGGTTGAATTATGTAAAATGTAAAATAAAATATATAAAAGCATTGTGGATCTGTGTCCCACTTTAACAGACAAGCTGTCCAACTAAACCTTAGAAATGGGAATGTGGGAAAATGGGTTTTATATGTTCATTATGTTTATACAATAATCAATTCCCTTCAAGACTTTATGTGATTATGCAAACATGTGGTGATGTCCAGACTGCGGAAGATGAATAAGGTCATGTGAAAGACCAGAAGAACAAAGACAAAAACACATGCTTACTCATCAAAGCAGCGTGCGGCGGTCAGCACCCACTGATCGTTGAGGATGGTACCACCGCAGCGCCACTTGGTGATGCCGTCAGATGTGATGTTTAGGTGGACCATCCACGGCCAGCTGTCCTTTGGAGCATCCTGTCCCCCAACGATGGAGCTCCTCACCTCAGCTCCATCCAAACCTAAAAAATAAAAGCAATAATGAAACTTAATAAAGGCTCTACTAAGGTAGAAGACCTGAAAAAATCATTCCATCATTGTAACAGCAACCACCAAAACTATTTGAAATAACACATAACTAAGGGACAGTTGTTACAACTAAGAAGAAATTCCTTTAATATTCTCAAAGTCTGAGTTGCTTAAGAATAAAGCTATTTCTGAACAGCTGAAAAGAATAACCTTCACAACTGAATTCAGTCACTGTCATGAGGGACATAATCAACAGACACTGGCACATCCTAAATGCAGAGCCATCAGTGTTTGAGACCACTACTACAGCCCCCCCACCCCCCGTCATTGCAATGATCAGTCAGAGGCAACCTACATTTTACCGAAAGTATGTACAAGTCATATTTGTCTTCATCTAAAAGGAAACTACAGATGTGGAAAGTGCAGTCAACCTTCACAGGTTAAGCTTCACAAACTGAATACAGATGAATCAGATCACAATAATAATCTCATGTGTTTCTCTTTCTCACCTCCAGTGACGAGGATCAGTACCAGCACAGTGAGGAGTTTGCAGAAGGCCATGGCTGTGATGCACTGAAGCAGTGGCTCTGCAGGCTACACAGGAGCAGCTGCAGCTTTATATACACAGCTGGAGAGATTTAATCCTTATCAGCACTATCAGGCTTCCTTTTCTGATCAAAACCACCCACACACATTTACTCAGGTATTCTGAAGTAAAATATTAAGCTACTGATACTTCACTTGAGTATGTCCAATTTATAAGGCGTTGTATATTTGCTCCGCAACCTATCATTGAGAACTATTATACTTCTAACAGTACATTCATAGTACATTCATCTCACAGCTGTAGTACTTTGATTAACAAGGTAATGATGTTCCAACCCCAATAACAATAATACAAGAATCATTTAAATCGTAAAAAAAAAAAAAAAAAAAATTGTATTGTCATTTTTGTATGTCAGTATTTTGTCTACCTTTACCTCAGGCTATTTTCTTGAAGTCCTATTGTGGAATAACAATTTATTTTACCCTCCGCAATTTAACATTCATGAGCTCTGTCTAAACACTCACAGTAAGTAAATAAATAGTTTATGACGTGCTATCATGTTGTTACAAGATAAGGACTTTTTAAAGTTCTGATTATTTTTGTTATCATACATTTGTATTGTGTATCAGTCAATTTGTCAACAATTATAACTCCTCATATGTAGCTCCTGTAACTACAGCATGTATTACTAACTGATGATAATACAGTGTAATGTAGCTGTATATTACACACACAAACAAATTCTTGCAGTGTGTTATAAAACATAAACTGTAGAAACCATTCACTGGTGGCTTAAAATCATGTTTATGATGTGTTTAAAACTAAGACACCTAAAATAATACATGTAATTATAAACATTAACAGCTACATTATACTATCAAGCATTTTAACAATCTATATACCACTGATGGATCCCTCCTAACTTCATCATTGTGAGCAATTATATTGATAAATACTTAAGAACAACGGTATATTTGCTTGCAACTACATTTTAGTGTTATATTTTTGTGTATGTGTTTATATACTGCTTATAAACATAGTAAATATTTATAAGCAGTATTATATAAATATAGTTTAAAAAAAAAAAAAAAAAAAGGCACAACTACATCCATGACATAGCCTACAAAATGTGATGCTGGGCTCAGGTACACTGAAGGTATCTTTGACTACAGCTAACGGGGTCGGATTTTTTTTCTCTAGCTGGCAAAAACACTAATAAATAAAGGAAAAATCGTTAGTCTTTAGTTAGCATCAGAATTATAAACGTGAAAGTTCCCTGATGCGTCCGTATCCTCAGTAGCTTCACCGAGCGGGAACCTTCCTGGTCGGTTTTGTTTCCGTGGGAATATTTGTGTGTGGAACACCGTGTTCCGTGTCGCAAGTTTACAAACCTGATAAGAAAACAAGCTTAATTGATGCAAAATACAGCTCGTTCTTAGTCTTGAAGGATTTGCCGCCTGTGTCTGTAGAAGCGTATTGAGTTGTTTAGCATCTAGTGCACGATGTCTGTCTGTTTGCGTTGGTTTTAGCAGGTTTCAGCCCGGGACAGCGGTTTCATTGAGTTCGGCCTGGGCTCCTCTGCCAACATGGAGCCGACGGCCAGCGTCAACGCAGATCCTGACCACCGCTCTGACACCGAAGGTGGGTCTGTCATCTGTCCGCAGTTTGCTTCACTTGACGAATAAATATCAAATTACAAATTTTATTGTTTAGTGAGTAACGAAAAGATCTGGTTTATCTACTTTTTGTAGGCCGTTGCAAACAGTGGCGCAACTGGACTGGATTCTGGTGAGTGTTTACAAGCTGAAACTGAAGTCTTTTCAGGAAGAAGCAGAACTACAATAATGTGTCCTAAGACAAATACCCTGTCAGCTAATGCTACCGAGTGTCACGACTGCATGCGTGTTATATAAAGTAACCTAAAAGATATGCTAATTGTGAAACTAAAATTCAAACCGATGAAGCCCACAGCTTCCTCATAGTGTTGCCTTCCTATTGGCAGTATGTCCATAAGCTACTTCAATAGCCTGTGTATCTGACACCTTGAAATAACACAGCTGCAGTCTAGTTAATCTCTCTCAGAGCTTCTTGTTCCAAATACCGAGGTTCAAAAATATAAAGTGTATGATCTTAGATTATTGATGTGACAAGACTGAAAGTTCATTTGGGAGAATGTCAACCTGAACAGTGACTATTTCTGTTTCACTATTGGAATTAATGGTCCTAAAAAAACAAGAAACAAGAAAACTTCATTTTTGGTTTTACAATACTGTTACAGAGTGGCGACTCTTCCTCTACAGACTATCTTTGATCTGTACTGACAGCTGCCTGCACACAAACCAACAACAGCCAAGTTTGATGCTGCATTCTACTGGGTTCCATTTGTGCCAAAAATACATCCACGTGTGTTGTTGTGTTTTTGTAAATGTCCTTTGTGGTGTTGTACATGTTGTACATGTTGTCCAGATGTGTCATGTGACTGTGTTGCTGTACATGTTGTCCAGATGTGTCATTTGACTGTGTTGCTGTACATGTTGTCCAGATCTGTCATGTGACTGTGTTGCTGTACATGTCATCTACTCAGCACAACACAACAACACAGTCAAATGACACATCTGGACAACACGTACAACAACACAGTCAAATGACACATCTGGACAACACTTACAGCAACACAGTCAAATGACACATCTGGACAACATGTACAACATGTTCAGCAACACAGTCAAATGACACATCTGGACAACACGTACAACAACACAGTCAAATGACACATCTGGACAACACGTACAACAACACAGTCAAATGACACATCTGGACAACACATACAACAACACTGTCAAATGACACATCTGGACAACACTTACAGCAACACAGTCAAATGACACATCTGGACAACATGTACAACATGTTCAGCAACACAGTCAAATGACACATCTGGACAACATGTACAGCAACACAGTCACATGACACATCTGGACAACATGTACAGCAACACAGTCAAATGACACATCTGGACAACATGTACAGCAACACAGTCACATGACACATCTGGACAACATGTACAGCAACATAGTCACATGACACATCTGGACAACATGTACAACTACACAGTCACATGACACATCTGGACAACATGTACAACAACACAGTCAAATGATACATCTGGACAACATGTACAACACGTACAACAACAGTCAAACAACAGGAAGTACAACAAAACAGCAAAAGTATAGCTCAAAGTTGAATATACATAGACAAATGTTTTGTCACATGTTCAGTGGACATAGACAGTGGACACATGTTTGGCACAAAAGGAACCTCAAAGCATTCACTGCTCCTCGGATCGTCCCTTTTTCTTAGTAAGTAAGTCGTTTCTCCGACTTTGGTGCATTCGTGTGCTTTTAAGGTGGAATGTAGACACGACATGGATGCTACAAAAAAGATGTGCTGTATTTTATTAAAACATTTATAGCTGTTTGCAGTATTTGTGTTAGTTATTATCAGGATTACCGCTAATAAATATCTTTTTCTCAGTGAGTCTAGGTCATTCTACATGGACAACAACTAATGGTTACAACTTAATACCATATTACAAAGTAAATGATAGCAAAGAATTGATATGCATTCACTGAATTTGCACCATAAATCAAAAGTTTCTCTTCAGCAATGAAACATTTGCTGTTTACTTTTGTCATAATAATATTGCTAAAATATTCAGCAACATTAGGTAAAAGAAAAAAAAGAATTATCTTTATTTTCAGTTTCTGAATACAGGCTGTGTGCATTTTTCTGTGAATACTTTCACAGTATTAATATAGAACCTAGACCTGCTTTATAATCAAAAACACATGGACATCTACCTTTAGACTGGATGGGACCTTTAATACTATCTTTCACACTCCTGTTACACTCATTGAATCGAGGCTACCTCTAGCCAATAAGAAAATGTCTATATAACTATAAAATGTATTGCTGCTGGCTCTGCCTACTTGAGTATAGTTGTGCTAGCTGTTACTCTACCGCTGGAAAATTTTGCACTGGCATGATCATGTATATGAGCATCACTGATGAAGAAAATACGTTTATATTTTGTAATGGACAGCTAAACACAGAAATAATCCAAATAATTCCCTTGTCCCTTCCCGTGTCGTTTTTGCTTTGGTATGGAGGGGAAGCCTCACTCCTCTGATCAGCCACTATTCTGCATTCACTGACTAGGTGGGTTTTGTCAGCCGACATGAAAACCTTTACAATTACCACCAAAAGCAATACTGGGATACACCCACACAGCCCCCGTGAGGTGGAGGAGCACCGCTGTTAAATATTTCTCTCTTTATGTTTTCACCTGCAGGGAATTTGTCTTTGTAATAATGTTATACATATAATAATGTAAATACCTCAAAACAGTCATACAGAATATTTCATGAATAAAAATGCAGGCTACAATAAGAAAAAAAAAAAAAAAAAAATTTAACTGGAATTTGAACATAACTTTTTCTCAATGAAGATACTCACACATCCAAATGTCTCAGGTGCAGGCGTGTTGGAAAGTGTCACTTACGTCTTGAAAAGAAGAATATCCTGCAAACTGCTTAGCATCACAATATTTGGAATGTAACATGAGAGAGAAAACAGAGAATACACAAATCAAAGACATGCCATGAGAGAGCTCATCTATTTTAGATCATGGTTGTACAGACTGTTTAAACTATTTCTGCTGAAGGTCTAGAGAGCAGTGTGCAGGATATTCTTCTTTTCAAAACATAACTTTTTCTTTAATGATACAGTCTCACAACAACAGTGAGGCCGATGAGGATGAATCAGGCCTACCTGATTGTAAAGACAGTGATTGAGAGGAAGAATATGTGACACATGAGGGACCCCCCAGTGGTGTTAGTATCAGATGTGAGAGAGGCCACCGTGGGCCCTGCAGTATCAGTGAGAGCAAAGTCGGGTCTGCCCCTGACAGCTACAATTAACTCCATTATCTGTGTCCAGTGTCCTACAGCAGTACAGCTACCAATGGGTACAACTGACAAAAAAAAAAAAGAGAAACCTCTCATCTGTGGTTTAGTTGTCAGTTATTGATACATCTGTTTACCTTGTATTATCTTTCCCTTCTTTTGATGACCTCTTCAGGTTCCTGGGATTGTGCAACAACTTTGCCTATGTGGTAATGCTGAGCGCTGCCCATGACATCCTCAAAAAACAGGAGTCAGAAAACGCCACAGCACCTGTAAGAAGGCAAATTTGTATTTCAATGTTTAGTATTCTCAGTGTTTGTTATTGCCAGTCTGTTTAGATATAAAGCTATGGAGCAGATTATTCACTGATTCCTGATTCCTTTAATTCTAGACTCCAGCCACGGTGGCCGTGGATTTCCACGGTGGGAACAGTAGCAACAGTAGCCGCTATGACTGTAATCCTGTCTCTACTGCGGTAAGTGGAGATTCACAACACAACACTGAATAACCTCAATCAGTCTGTATGTTGACAAAGGAATCAATAGCATCTCAAGATGAGGTTTTGTAGAAGATGAGACAGTGAAGATATCATGCAGGGTTACATTAGCTGTCATTTAGCAGTGGTTAAAACGTTTTTTGTAGTAAACAGGTACTGAAACTAATATGACAATAAATCTAGAGATATAAATACAAGTAAGGAAATTCCCTGCAGCTCTCAGTGCTGCAGACTCCCACAGAGTTACATAAAAAGAAACAAACCAAGTAGCATTCACCGTACAGACTGAGTTCAGTAGTTTGTGCTGCTCAGGGTTGGGGGTCTCAGACTGTGTTGAGGTTTATCAGAGTTAGTTTTAGCTCTGAATGAGAGTTTTTATTTTTCTCTTCTCAGGCTGTGCTGTTAGCTGACATCGTCCCAACGCTTGTCATCAAGCTGTTTGCTCCTTTTGTAATCCACAAACTACCTTATGGGTAAGACCATGATTATGACTAACTAGGTCCATAAGAATTTTGGGCTTTGATTACATTTCACTACCATTTGATTTAAATCAAGATCATTGGTGAATTCGGTCAAACTGTTTCTTAAGGCTGAACATGCTGCTCTTAAGCTGAGCATTTATAATAAGGACCACTGACTATATAAATGGGAATAACTGATGTCAGTGCACTGCATCCAGCCATGCAGACAGTCCATTTTTCAACTGTGGTCGCAGCACAACTCGAGGAATGACTTCATTCACTCACTGACTGATTCTATTTGTGTCCTCTTTGCTGTTTTTGTGTTACTGTTAAGTTGTCATCAGGAAACAATACTTCTTTGTACTTGTGGTCCAGATGTTTGTGTCTTCCAGCTTCCTGGTCTGCTTTTATTCTGAAAACTGTGCAGGAAATCTTGAGTTTCATTGATTTGCCACATGGAGCCATTTTCTCCCTCTTTTTTTTCTTTTTTAATACCAGCTATTTACAGTACACACAGACTGTCAGAAATGTCAGTGTGTGGCCTGTATACAGTGCAGTCTGTAAATACTTGGGCAATAGGTTTTTAACAGGGCAAAAGAAATATTGTTGTACCATTATAGCGGGAGACTGGGTACAGTTGCAACAAGTCTTATTCCTCCAATCAGAAACATACTAGAGTGATGGCACTCATACTGCACATGCTCAGTTAGACCCTCCTCACATCAGGAGGACAGAAGACACGTTCAACATCTGCTGCTGCATTTATTTAAAACTTGTTTTGTCGGTGTGAAAGTAATTTTTTGTAATGAGCTGTGTCTGTGTCAAACTGTCCTGATGTTTTGTGTGAATTATTCAAAATGTACTTAGTTTCAATCATTGTTTTGTTGACGTCTAAGTGATGTGGTTAGTGTGTGTCATGGTCGGTGTGTTTAGCTTGCACATGATGTTCTGTCATGGCTGGTGGGGTGCAAGTTATTGTAACTGTCCTCAAGCTAAGCAGCCAAATCAAAACAGACCACACAACAGCATTTTTCAACATTTTTAATTCCAAATAGGCAAAATATGCAAGAGATCCGACTCTTATGGCTCATTTTAGCACATAAGAAAATACAAACAAGTTACTTTGGGATTTATTTTGTTTGCCTGTCATGGTATTATAGTATATTTGCCTCTTCTGTTTATCATAAGCAATAAAATAGATACATTGTTCCTATTTTGATTAAAGTTCGCTTCTATGTTCTACACAAAACAAAACTCAATAACTGTTCTTTGATAAATATCACAAAATAAATAAATAATACTGTAATAATATTGTAAAACAATGTGTATTTTCAGGATACCAAGATCTGAATTCTTCCATTCAAATAAATATGGTGAATGATATGTCACATGTAAACATCATTAAATGGTATGGGTAACTAGCAGACAGGTGTAAGTTTAATATATAAAAGTTTAGTTGGTCCAGTCCAAATAGTCTCTAAGTAACTGAGAGAAATGAAAAAAGTGTTGCAACCCTTCCCAGTCTCCCCTGAACATGGTTGTTCAATATTCTTGTTTTACCTGAACATTGTGCTAAATTACAAATTTTGTGCCTAATTTCTGTTCTTAATTCTAGTATCCGAGTATTGTTCTGTGTCATCATGGCAGCAACAAGTTTCCTCCTTGTGTCCTTATCATCAGCCGTTTGGATCAGCATTCTGGGTAAAGAGCAATGATTAATTTCAGTTATAGCTTTTCTCATGATTGCTGGTGGAGCTGACTCTTGTCAAGAACTCAGATGACAGATAAGCAACGACTTAAAATCTGTTGTCTCGATCTCATTTCCTGTCACCTTATCTGGATGACAGCAGCTGCGAATGTTCCACAGAAACGTGAAGCGATTTTTGTCTTATCATGACCTTTTGCTAGAAATATTTATCACCACGCTTTATCACCCAATCAGTGAAACGTATGAATTCATGTATTTACATTGAGGGGATTAAAAAAAAAAATGATGATATGCTCTGTAATGAATTAATCGAAATGTCAGAGAAGCATTTAAGAATATTTAATTTCAAATGAATTGTGAATAAATTAATAGATATTATAAACTTAAAGGTCAACATTTATTTTATTCCATTTTTTTTAATGTTCATAATCAATCATGTCCATAAATAGGACCCAATGAGGAAATAAAAATCTGAAAATGTTTCAGCAAAAACGATGATGAAAATAAGTCCATGAGTTTCTCATCGTATTCTGATGAGCGTCAGTGTGTCTTATTTTAGATGACAAAAAACAGCTAAAATTAGTGAAGCAGCATAGACCAACAGTAACATATGGTGCAGTTTACATTTTTCATTTGACTTCTCAGGCCACAGTTATAACCTATCAATAGACCCAGTCCCTTTAACCTGAATACTGTTTCTCCAATGTCTTATATGACAAAATAAACTTAGGTAACCCAACTTATAGTTAACATATAGTGCAATTTCAAATCCAGGGTATAACATTTTTATTTAATTGAACATACAGTCCGTCTAAAACAGTCAGCAGTCAACTATAACAGTCACACTGACCTCAGTTCCTCTTACGTCTCCAGTATCTTATTTGATAAAATAAACCTGACCTCTGTGGCAATATAACAGTTTGATTGATCACCATGTGGTGTAGCTTCACAGTAACACATCTATCAGCCCCAGGATGCCTCTTACCTGCCCTCTTCTTTTGAACTCTGTTGCCTGCAAAGTGAGAAGAGTCTCTCACAAGGGACAGGAGTGGCAGGGGTGGCCAGATGTTTGCGAGTCTGGGCAGACAACTGTAGATAATCCTGCGCACTGTCAGACTTGAAATAAAAAATGTTTTGCCTGATGAAGGTTTAGCACAGAAATGTTGTAAATAAATTGTTTATTGCAAGTCAGACTGTGTGCAGGATTTTTTTATTGCTACTTTGGATTAATTTATCCTGCCTCTATGCACCTGCCTCGCCTGCTTTATAGAAGCTCAGAGCCCTGTTCGGCCACATCTCATCATCTGAATCAGGAGCCTGAATCCTTCTGTCGCAGGAGGCTCCTCTTCTTCTTCGTTGGCTCCTCAGAGGGCCCTGAAGTAGCTCTGCAGTCTCTGCTTGATGCTTGTCACTCTGACAAACAGCACTTTCTCATCTGCTTCCATTATGGTTAAATTGTATTTATGTCCAAATTGTGCTGTACATGGTGATGTATGGGGTCAAAGGGCATCATAGAGTGCAATTAGCATGTGTTCATTGTATTTGACACATTATTTTTGTATAATTAATAAATAGAAATTAATGCCAAATTATTATGCCAAATCTTTTTACATATGTTTTTCTTTGATACTAGACCTAAAGAGAAGGATCTTATTAGATTTAATTAAACATTCAGTTACAGGACAGAATGTTTTTATTCCATCATGCATGAAATATGGCATTGATCTCAGAGGTCAGAGTTCAGTTGGCCAAAAGGACAACATCACAACATCAGTATTTTCATCCTGTCTTACGTGATAGGACACACACCTCTGCTGTTAACAGGAACATGTATGACATCACCTCACACTCACAATCTTGCTGAGGACATGGACCCTGCATCATCCTCCAAAATGATATATTATAACACATTAGAGTTTGGATTTTAAAAGCATCTTTGTCCTTCCCTCCGTCACCGACTCAGTGTCTCTGTCCCTGTGTTTGCGTGTGTAGGAGTGATCTTTGCCAGCATCAGCTCTGGACTGGGAGAGCTGTCCTTCCTCTCTCTCACTGTCTTCTTCACCAGGTAAACACAAAGTCTTTTTCAATTGTTCCATGAACTTAAGTAAATGACAACATTTTTATAGCTGTACCTTATAGTGTGACATATAGTCTGTGAATGGAAAACAGCAGGATGTTGTTCAACACTGTGTGTAACAGGAACCAGAGTTAAAGTGCATGTTTTCTCCCATTACTACAAATTACAAATGCTCTGAATTATTTATGACCACTGTCTACAGTTTTGTTATTGCTTTGTGATGTGTTGTATGAAGCCTATTTCTGCCAGAAAAGGAAAAAAATAGTAAATAGTTTAAATGACAGAAATGTAAAGTTAAAGATTTTATCACTTTAACTCAGTATCTTACAATTGTGACTAACTATCTTATAATTTTGACTTACTGTAAGCGTTTTAATTTTATTATTACTTTTCATACATTTATATCTTTTCCTGTCAGAAATGGGCTTCTGTAGTCTCTGTGCAGGGACATTTTTCCTATTTGGGAACTTTGAGAAGAAAATGTGACATCCTTGATTTCAGAATTGTGCCATCAAATGTTTTTCACCCTTGACTCTGACATCCCTGATGTTAGCGCTTCCTTGAATGCATCTTCTAGGTTGGGGCTTCAAAACGATCCCTCCTTCCAACCGCAATGCTATTTCATACTAACTGATTCTATCTGGAGGAAACTAAAGATAATTTTATTATCTTCCTGTCATAAACCAAAATTGGAAACTTGTCAGCAGTGATATTAAGCAGCTGCTGTTGATCTGACAAACCATCTCATGTTGATGATTTTGTAATTACTGCTTGTTAAATAAAGAATGATGTGTCTTATGTTTAGTTTAGCTTGTGAATACTGGTTTTGTGCCTCCCTCAGGGATGTACTAGGAGGCTGGGGCTCAGGGACTGGCGGCGCAGGTGTTGCTGGAGCCTTCCTGTATTCAGGCTTCACCCAGGTTGGCCTGTCCCCCCAGATCACACTTCTCATCATGCTGGTGGTCCCATTCGCCATGTTGATTAGGTAAGAATGGAAGCATGACGATCAGAAAAGTCTGTGTTTGTTTTCTTGAATAGTCAACGTTATTCATTTCCATCTAGTCTCACCTTCGAAGGACTGTTGTGTTAAATTTCTAAACCTGACAGGAATAATTGTTCTATCCGTTATATAATCAAACTCAAGCTAATGTTTGGAGGCAGTAGAAACAATATAACAAACAAGTTTAGTATGAAATCCTTCTTTTGTCACCATGTTCTTCTAACTTTGTTCACCAGACATTTGCACAGTGGCACCTAAATATGAAGACCAAGCAATGTTAAATATGGTCTCATTTTGTTTGGTAAACAAACAACAACTCAAGTCTGGACAGAACAAATACGAACATTTATTTTTTTACTTTTCATGCCTCCACAGCCAGGGTGTCCAGGTTGTTTACAGTTTGTCTATATGTACGTGCGTTCCATTCTCGTGGACAGGATATCTCAGTAACAACTTGAAAGAACTTCGTCAAATTTGTCACAAACCTTCACTTGGACTAAAGGACAAACTGAGTAGATTTTGGTGACTAAAGATCACAGGTCAAGGTCGCAGTGATTGATGATTTTGGCCATGTGAACACAATATCTTGAGAGCTCCTCAAGCGAATCCCCTCAAACTTCACTTGGACGAACTGATTAGACTTTGGTGCTCAAAGATCAAGGCCAAGGTCATGGTGACCTCACAAAACACTTTTTAGCCATTACTCATGACTTCACAGCATTGAGGACAAAATTTCACACAAATGGTTATTATTTTGTATGACTCTGGAGGTAAACAACCGCGAGGCGGTAATTCTAGTTTAACAGATAGAGTTGCATTACTCCTTACAGCTCCTTAAGACTTATAAAAATAATTCATCTCGTCCATTTTATATTATGTTTTATGCATTTAGGGACAGTAGATTTCATATAATCAGTTTAATTAGTTAAATTTAAGCTATTTTCTCTGCCTTTTTTACCTTTATTATGATAGTGACAGTGAGAGAGAGACAAGAAAGTTAGGGTAGAGAGTGAAGGGATGAAATGCCGCAGAAGGCCGCTGCGGTAAGAACTTGGCCTTCATGGTACACAGTCTACCAGGTGAACTACCTGGGCACACCATAATTAGGATTTTTTTTAAACTGAACCACAGAAAAATAAGTCAAAATGAAAACAAATCTGACTATCAATCGAAAAAATGTATCGTAAAAGAATTAACAATTCAAAATGATCCACCCACAACTGGCACATCACAGTCATTTGCTTCTGTGTAAAGCTGCATCATGAGGACAAACGAGAAATAAAGACCACCCCCGCAAACGTCAGGAAAAACGTATAATGTTTTTTGAGATAAAGACAAAGAGCAAAGGTACTATTTCACAGTGTAAATGCCACTTAAATGGTGTTTGCATTGTGGAATATGGCTTTAGTTTAGGCCCTCACTCACTATGGCTGACCTCCTCTGCCTCTGACTTTGCCAACAATGTTTTGGGGGAGCACCCTGGAGAATAATAACCATGTGTGAAGTTGTTAAGGATTTAAATTTAAAAGTGTGTTTACTCACCACAGTTAATTATAGATAGGTTGTGTAGCAGACAGAGATTTAACATGCTAATAATTTTTCCCTTTCATATATTTTCCTCAGTTCAACAAGGCTGAGCTCAGCTCTGTGAGGCCGTAACGAGCACAGTGGTGCTTTTAGCTAAATGCTAACATCAGCATGCTAATGTGTTGTGTTTCAAAGAAGATATAAGTGTGTGAGGAAAACCGTTAACTACACATGCAACTCTTTAATTAGCTTAGCAGCTCTGCAGGAACTGCAATACACATCCCACGATGCCCCACATATCCACATATCCCAACCTGGTTCCTAGTGGTCCATAATACATGAAGCGTCCTGTTGTCAACATATTGTGCACTGACGTACAACAAACCACAACATTCTCACAATCACAATTCTAACATGCGGATTTTTGCAGTTATAATCTTATTATAATCTTCCTCACCATCTTGGTGTAGTGTGTTGACAGGAAACACAAAGTACAGCTGAGGCGGATGGGCACGTCTTTAGTTGTGCAGGCATTTCATTAGAAACCAAAGTGTTTGACCTGGTGATGGCACTAGATGAAGAGTCAGCACATCACCAAAGTTATAACTACTCATCAAGTGGGGTCAATAAATGTCTGTAGCAAATTTTATGGCAATCCAGCTAATAGACATTTCAGTCCGTACCAAAGTGCTGGACCGACCCACTGTCAGATGGCCATTACATCCATAAATCCATGATGCTAGTGCGACTAAGGATTGTCAACTAGAGGTGTCACCACCACAGCATTTGTGTGCGTTATCTGCTGGTTTCAGTCCCCTTAATGCAACATAACAGGTGGTATGACCAAATGGACTGGACTTACTTCAAAGAGCCATGACAAGATCACTGAGAAGTATGAATGAGAGGAAGGATACAAGACAGTTGGCTATAATGGCAAAAAAACCGAGTTAGATGTACAAGTTAATAATATAATGTAATAAAAAATGAATATATGTACATAACTATTGCACATCCCCCCTGTCATATATATTTGTATTGTATATATTTATATTTTCTATAATATCTTTTCACATCTTTAATGTAAATATTTTATTTATATATATTTTTTATTTTATTGTTAAATTCTTCTGTTTATATTTAAGTGACCTTAATTGCAGTACTTGCTTATTTTCATCTTTGTTTATATATTTCCTTCTTACCATGTTCACTGTTTTGCACCAAAACTTCAAAACAAATTCCTGTATGTGAGAAATAATATAATATAATATAATATAATATAATATAATATAATATAATATAATATAATATAATATAATATAATATAATGTAATGTAATGTAATGTAATATAATAAGTGTGATAGTGATTTTTCTTGGTTTAGCTTTCAGTCATAGATTTGTTCTTCACTTCTGCTGTTCTGTCTTTTACTCACAATAATTTTTCCTGGTTCTCATTTCTTTGCTTGAACCGACATGTTGCTCTTCTCCTTGACTTTTTCTTATCATCCACCACCAGCTATTTCTTCCTGCTGGTTCCTCCACCTTCATTACCTCAGTGGAGAGGCAGGGGGTCGGAGTACACAGCTGTGGGCTCAGAGGAGAGACAGCAGCTGATGGATGATCCAGAAGAAGAGGAGCAGGAGAAATCAACCCCAGGTACATGTCACAAATCCGCATCACAAATTATAAATAGGTGTAATTATATATGCTTTAATATTAGAAAATACAGTGACCAAATCCAGTGAAAACAACATGTTTTGTTAGTTAGTGAGTAGACAAATCTAACACCATGGTTTAATATTAACTGCAACTGTGCTGGATATTAATCTAATCAGTTAATGATGTGAGCACGTGTAATTTTTCCATTTAAGCGAAGATGAGAAACAGTTTGGTTTTCAATTTGCTTTTCAGTGGTTAAAGGGAGATTTTGCCTTGTATTATAAAACATGGTGAGATGTGAGGTCAGATAACATCAGTGGCTCCAGCTCTTTTATCTTGGTTTTGGTTGGAGGATGTTGTGTGTCATTCAGATATAAACTCAGTTTTCAATTTATTATTAACACCCAGTTAAAACTCATACAACTGTCCAGCAATAAATCCTGCTTTTTTGCAGCTGCTTTAGAGGAGTTGAAAATACTAAATAAGGAAATATCTTTTGGAAGAATAGTGTTCATCCTCCAGTAGAGTTCAGAGACTTGGAGAATCAATGCCAGCCTTGACGCTGTTCTGGCAGCAGGTGGTGGCCCAACATCTTACGAACACACTTTGGGCTCTGTCTTACACCTGGTGCAAAGCAAATGTCTCTGCTAGTTTCAGCCTGACACAACTGTCATTTTCCTGTCCAGTGCCCACGTTGTTTAAATAGCACATACACTTGCACCCATCTGAGCGTCCATGGACGTGTTGGTCTTAAAATGAGGTGTGGTCAGGTGCATCATTGGTGCTTTGCTGTCTTGAAGCAGCGAAAAGCGATTGTGCCATTTACCAACAAAACACCTGAAGTCAAAGGTGCTGTTATATAAAGGGCACATTATCACACATGTGCCCACACACACACACACGCACACACACACACACATGCACACACACACACACACGCATGCACACACACACACAGACACACACACACACACACACACACACACACACACACACACACACACACACACACACATACACACATCAGTTTCTTAGCCTGCTTACTTTTTGTGGTTTTAAATAAAACTTTAGCTCTAATTCCATTTTCGTTCCGGTAGATCTGTTTCCTCTGCAGTGAAGAGTTCTTTCTTACTATTGGGGAACTCCGCTGTTATAACGGCAATCCTTCAAGGTGTGAGCGCACCTGGCTTTTAGAGGGAATGGGAAAAGAAATGGGGTGTTTTGTTGCACCCAAAACACAGTTCAAGCCTTTTGAATCGTGCACCTGGTGCTGCAACAGTTTATTCTGCTGTTAAAAAAGCAAAAGTGAATTTGGACATGTCCTAAATGCACTCGCTCCATGTGCTTTAGACCACGCATTTAGATCCATTTAAAAAAACAAAAAACTGTTTCTGTTCATTTCGCCTGTAATTTGTCACCGGTGTGTACATGGAGGGTGAAGTGACCAGGACACCGGCACAGTTTGTTTTGGTGAACCTGCTGTGTCTCAGTTGGTGTGACTATGAGACTTCTCCGCAGTGAAGCCACACATTTGTAATTTGTCATTTAAACAGCGCTGCACTGTTTCTGTGAATGAAGTGTGATTTTAAAGTGCTGGTGTTGAATAACTACACAGGCCATGTTCTCTCCCCCCTGAATGTAACAGAGGTCGGGAGCACTGGACCTCTCACCCTCTCAGAGAAATTGCATGTCATCAGAGTAAGTGTGTTCTTCATTATATGTCATACCTGAGTATTTGAGTATTTGTGTGGTTGCACGGTTGTTCCCCTTGATTCCTGTGAGCAGGGCTTGCTGAAGTTCGTGTTTCCCCTGGGGCTCGTTTACTTTGCTGAATACTTCATCAACCAGGGCTTGGTAAGTTCTGTGCTGCCATCTGCCATCACATTTATCTTACTGCATGTTGTCACTTCCCTCTGGTTTAGGCTGTGTGCAGGAAGGAGATTCATGTCATGTATTAATGTATTATTAAAAACATTGCAGGTGATGATATTGAACTTAAAATAATGCAGATGTTTCCTTCTCCAGATGGAGCTCCTGTATTTCCCCAACTTTTTCCTGTCCCATGCAGAGCAGTATCGCTGGTCAGTTAACCTCACTGGATTTCTATTCTGAAGGAAGTACTTGATTTAAATTGTCTAAGGGTGAAGACTTGAGTTTGATTATTATCTGTGTGTGTGTGTGTGTGTGTGTGTGTGTGTGTGTGTGTGTGTGTGTGTGTGTGTGTGTGTGTGTGTGTGTTCAGGTACCAGACGCTGTACCAGGTAGGTGTGTTGGTGTCTCGATCCTCCCTGTGCTGTGTGAAGATCAGGAAACTGTGGGCTCTCTCTTTGCTACAGGTGAGAAATGGAGAAAGAACTTTTTTTTTTAAGCAAACATCAACAAAGCGTGAGGCTGTCTGGATTATATTGTAAAATGAGCACATTTACAAAATGTTCACTGACATTATTTAGTTGGATATTTGTTTAATTTTTCGCATATGTCAAATAAATTACAATTTAGTTCACACAACTTAAAATGACTTGTCTGAAGTTGGTTCAGGGTTAAATATTTAAAAAGTCAAACATAGCAGCTTGATATGTGCAGTGTGTAATTATATATATTATAAATGATTTATAAACACTGAAATACAGATGGTAATTGTGTAGTTTTTGTGCAAAAAAAGACTGAAAAACATGAAATGAATGAAGTGTGTGCAGACAGTGTACAAACAATAACATCGGGACTGTGACAGAGGCGGGAGCAAGTCACACATGCAAGTGTCAAGTCTTAAACTTCAAGTCCCATGCAAGTCAAGTCCAGTCATTGCTCAGGTCAAACAAGTCACAAGTCAAGTTATATGAAATTCTGATGATCAACTGCAGTCAGAGGTTGTGAGAAGTTTTATTTTACTTTCAACCTTAATGAAATCTGTTGCAGCTGTTTATACTTCATAAATCTTACGGATACTTGACATTTTGTGACTGCAGCCGCCCACTGCTACAATTATTATTTCTAGTGTTATTGTTATTATTACGTCCGCCCAGTAGATTTAGTAATGTTAAACCACTTGAAAGTGGGAAATCATTTCCCAGTGTTTGTGGCAGAGCTGGACTTGTTGTGGAAAAATGCTGTTTTTTGCAGAAGTCTTAAAGATGATGGAAGAGAGAGGTCTGGTTCTCACTGAGACCATTTATGTTGTTGTTAACACCTTCACTTTTTGTGCTGAATCTGTTATCATTATTTGGATTTATCATTATTGCAAATCACCTTTCAGTTAGCACTCCAGGCTGACATCCATTTTGTCTTTCCATTTTATTTTGTTTGTTTTTTATTTGACAATATAAAAGCCAGTACGGTTATCAAAGTATTCAGTGCTGTGTCTTGATTGACACTCAAATGTCAAATATGCACCAGCTTTAAAACAGAGTATTGGTTCCTCATCTGAAAAGATAACAGCCACAGAGAGCAGTACAGACGTGCTTGAAATCTGTATTTTAAAGAAAAGCTTCAAAGCTCGGTTATTTACGGTATTTGCCAAAGAGCTGCATTTGATACGGTGTCATGTTCCTGTTGAGGTTCAGCTTGTGACCACTGACTCATCTGTGTTTCAGTGCAGTTTGTCTTGTATGAAAGTGCTGATTGCCAGGCTCTCTGTTTTTCCTTCTGCCCTCCTCTCTGCCCTCCACAGGTGGTGAATGCAGTGTTGCTCGTGTTTGCAGTGCGTTACCAGTTCCTGCCCAGCCCCTGGCTGGTGTTTGCTATTGTCCTCTATGAGGGTCTGCTGGGCGGAGCTGCGTATGTCAACACCTTCTACTTCATCAGCAAGGAGGTCAGGTCGACGTTCTGTCAGATGGGTTGTTACCTGGGGTCTCTGTGTGGCATGAAAAACAGCTGGACTGACCTGTGATCCCTTAACTTTTCATGTAGCTCCATCACCAGATGAAAATCTCAATTTGTCCATTTTGTGACAAAACATTTACAGAACTAATGACATCATCATCAGCCACAGCTATAATTTGTGTTTGACACGGGACAGTGGACATAGTTAATACTTTATTACCTGTTAAACATAATAAGCTTTATAACAGGTAACGTTACCTTTTTGCTCAAAGCATCTCTGTGTCAAAGCACAGCCTCACAGAGCTGATTGTGTGGCTGTTTTACTGTCGCTTCCATGTTGATGCTTTTTTGATGGTTGTTGAGGTAACGTCAGTGAAGCTCCACAAACTCACAGGGATTCTGCTTTTCATCAGGCTGAAAGACTTTTAATGTCAAATGTCACCTGTGTGTGTTTGACTTAATTGATGGCTGCTTAACGGAGATGGAAAAAAAGAAAAAGCAGTATTTCTGTTAAAAAGAGAAATTCAGAGTGGTGGGTATGACAATATACTGATAATTCCTCACAGACCAAAATGTTCTTAACACAGGCTCTATTGTTCTTATTTGAATTGGATTTGGAAAAGTTTTTATTACAGTACCTTACAATTCATTTGTCAGCCGCCACGCTTTACTGTAGGACAATTGTTGGGATTGTGGTTTTGCAAGTAGGCCGAGAAATAATGTACAAAACAGTGCAATTTTAGTGACAAAATGTAATTATTAAAAAAAAAATATATATATATATATATATATATATAATGTTTTTAAATCTTTTAAAATGAAATTATCTTTAAAAACATTTTTTTTTTAAACTTTCGTGTTTTTTTTTCTCTAGCATTAAGCATTCACTTATCACTGTGATAAGCCAATGATAAGACGTCGCCACCAAACCACATCGTATACTTGTTTTTTTTTATCTGAGTCTCATTGTGCGTTAAAAGATAACATTCATGGCAAAAGCTTGAAAAACCAAAATGGATGTCTGTCCCTCCCCCTCAAACAAAAGAGAAAAAATAAGCTTTTTATATGTTTCCTCTGCTTCCAGTTCAATCCTAAATGTTCCATCATTATCATTAAAATAAGAACTGCTCCCAGAAGGCATTACTTGGCCTCCATATTGTTATGGGGTTTGGGCCGCCAACATTTTTGAGATTTTCAATCGGGCCATGATTGGAAAAGGCTTTGCTTTAAAAAGGCTTGCTTGACTAATGGAGTCAAAAAGGATTTCTGTGTGTATGTTAATATAATAAGCTGAACTACCAGTGTGCTGCTAAGCTGTAGCTGTGTTGTTTCTTAGTCTCCAGTTTCTGACTTCTCTTTTCTCCCACAGACTGAAGACAGACAGAGGGAATTTGCCATGGCTGCTGCCAGTGTAGGAGACAGTCTGGGCATAGCTCTGGCTGGACTCGCTGCTTTCCCCGTCCACAGATATTTCTGTTCCCTGTAACCCAGCCCACACACTGACCAGCAGGATGAATTTTTTAATTATTTTTTTTATCAGAAATGAAAAAAAGCAGACTCCACTCCTACATCACATTGACTCCACAAACTGTATTAAATGTGGATTCCTAATCACCATGGGTGAGTGAGAGATGTGGACTCACTTACAGCTCCTCCTTTTCACCACCTCCCAATGATCAGCCAGTGCCGCTTTTGGAGATACATGATGAATCATCCTTTGAGTAGGAGTGACACAAGTGGTTTGTCATTCAGTAGAAAGGCATGGTAAGGTCCCATGTTCATACTTTTATTTGGTACGACTAAAATAGGTTTACACGTTTGTCGGAGGTTTGTTGTTTTGCACACACTGCACTGACAGGTTGTGTCGTCTGCAGAGAAATACTGATTCTGCTGTAATGAAAATGCTGAGGGGGACAGTAGTTTATTTTGCAGACCAATATCAGTTGTGCACTGACCTCAGTGACAGCTTTTCCTGATAACTGCTTCAAAAGAAAAGCCTTTCTATGGTTCAATGGTTAAAAGCTGTAATTAGGCAAAATGAAGAAACGCAGCATTAAGAATAACACAAATCTCATAAAGATATGACACAACCAGAATTTATTCTATATATATATTTAATATTTTAATTTAAGTGTTTCCTGCACACACGTGTCTCTGAATGACAGGACACAGTGAAGCATCTCATTTTCAAAATTACACCAACTGCATCTTTGTCTTGTCATATAGTTGGAAGAGCTTCCTGTGGCTGACAGCAGCAATTAAATCTGAACTGACCAAACACCAGACCACAGCACAAGAGCTGAGTTTAGGATGAAAACAGTAGTTTACTGATCTCACTTATTCTCATCTTTTATCGCTTATGTTTTTTTTTAACATCAAGGAAATATTCAAATTTTAAGTGTGTGTTAACCTCTCACCACCTTTCAGAGCTTCATAATTCAAAATGACTCATGAGCAACTGAAACCAAAACTGTAAAATGGTTGGTAGTCACGACCTTAGGTGACAACATAACAAAACTTGTGTGATGATAATTTGACATTTTAAATGTTTTATTTATATTCTGATCTGATTGTGGTTGAAGTATTTAATCTCTTTTATACCATTATTACATGTTGATTCTGGGACACAACCCAAGTCCTCAACCATTGAGTGCTTACTGTTGTGACTCCATTACAGCATAATTGTTAGTTTAGTAAAGTTGAAATTTCAGTAACAGAGTTGCTTCTCGGCTTTATTGAAAACTCAGCTTTATTTAAAAAAAAAAAAAATCCCCCCCAGGGGTTAGAAGCTCACCAGTAAATGAAAATGTGAAAATGTTCAAGGTTCAATCAGGTTATTGCTTTACTAACTGATCTATGTTGTTGCCTTTGTTTTGCCTTTTAGTCACTGCTACTATTAAAACAGGTTATGACTAAAGTGACCAGAAATGTCTTTTACTGTTTCTACCAAAGTTTTTACTAAAGTGTGGCTTTCCCCACTGTGGGACTAATAAAGGCTATCTTATATAATGTAACAATCTGAAAAACAGGACAGTGTTCATAGGTTTCAAATGTGGATTATTTTAAACTTATATGAAGTCAGTAAAAAGGTTTTATCACAAAGAGATGAAACAGGAATATTTTGGTTATGTCACTGGGGCATTTTGCCTTTGTTCTGCACTTTTTTGCAACTTTTTCTTTTTTGTTTCTGCTGTGTCTGAAATAATGAAAATAAGCTTGGTGTAAAATGTAATCTTACAAATAGTAGCAATTATTATAATAATTATCAAGTAAGAGCCAGCACAGTTGTACTTCATGTCCTGTGATATGCATGGTCTATATACACACACCCTGTTTTTTCTCGTAAACATGTCATACCATTGTGCACATTCCTACTGAAATGTTCAACTACCAACATTTTATATGATACTGCTGCTGTGGAATTGTCATAACTTTGTTACAATTGGATGAAATTCTTATAAGCATGTACTTGTGGGAAGAGATTTTTATATAATTAAAATATTTTGACATCTACCTAACTACATAAACTGTATTTGCATAATTGATTTTTCTCAAGGCAAAAAAGCATTAAAATGGGTAGCTGTCTCTCCATTTTAAAATGAGGTCTTTCTTCTTAAGTTATACACTAGAGAACTTTGATTGTACTGTGATTGTTCCTTCTGTTCATTTGAAATTACGCACCATGGTGTCATGGTGAATAGTGAAATATGTTCATTACAGATACTGAAGGGGGCATCTTCAATTGATTTGACCAACAGCTCAAAACCCAAAAATGTTCAGTTTACTGTCACATATGGTGGAGAAAGTTTATAAAATTAGTTGTTAATATTGCTGAATAATTTTCTGTTTAATCGACTAATTGCTTAATTAACTTATTTCTTCAGCACAGGTTTTCTTGTAAACTGATAGTTGAGGTTGATTTTAGTTAATTATGTGGTTGTTCAGCTAGAAATTAACACTTGTGTTGCGTTATTGACGTTAAAAGAAATCCTCCAAACTTAAAACGCATTAAAATACTCAGATATATATATTTTACCACAAATTTAAATTCCCTTTAAAAAAAATTAAATTTAATCGTTCCCTCTCCCTTCTTTGAAAAATCCAGAATCTAAGAGTATTCAAACATTAACTTTATTTTAATTTACAATTTACTTCATTTTATTTACAATTTATCTTTAATTACCCTTTAATTCCCGTTTTTTCCCGTGCGATGCGCGTTCCCCACACCGGAAGTTACAGTCAAGTCGTCGGTGTTCATGAGCACGGCAGGAGCGAGTGAACCGGCAAAGACCGGGGAAAGAAGAGGAGCCGGTGGACGGCGAAAAAACACACAATCCACGGAATGAGCATACAGATGTGTGCTTCTTCTCAAAGTTCAGCTATTACCCACTCAACGGTAATTACTCTTACTTTGGATTCGTTGATTTAACGGCGGCTTGCGAATCATTTTGATATACCTCGCTAGCATTAGCTAGCTTGCTCACGAAATTAGCCGAGAAGCGCTAACCAGTGTTGACGCCGAACGCTCAAGTTAGCCAGGTGCTCTGAGAGCTAGGGTTAGCCAGCTACCACATAGCCTTTCGTCAACTAACTTAAATACATTACTTCATTTAATTAGCACACTAACAATGTGTAGTTGTTCGGTAGAAGTTGGTTAACATTAGCGTTAACCTTCAGGACAAATTCCCAAACAAAATGGTTGGCTAAGTTATCAAAGAATCAGTGGTTCGCTGACGTCGTTAGCGGTGATGTAAGCTAATGTGCTAATGGTTAGCTATTGCTACGCTACGCCCATAGGCCCCACATTCCTTGACGAATAACGTCAGTTTGTTTGGTCCACTATTCCTCAGTGTAAATGAACGAATAATACGTTGTGAGTTTCCTGTTGTTCTTATGAAACGATTCTAATGGTTCACTTTGGACCCCGTTTAAACAAACTCAATTCCAAGTTATAAAGCAACGAACGGTAGCCAAACATGTTTCTTTGGTTACGTGAATGTTGTTGCGTTGTTTTGGTCTTATTCCGATTGAATCAATTGGCTGTTAACTATATTTTTCCCTTACAGTTCCTTATTCTGATCATCCTCATAGCAAGAGCTTGACGTGCAGTCGTTGAAGACCCCTGTATATGTCCGGGGAAAGGAGACTGTAGTGGCTGTTCGCTCCATTGCCTGGTGAAAGAAGAGCCTGTTATTTTAGTGACCCCTGTGTGTGAGGAGAGGAGTCTGTGACCATAGTGTGTAAGCAGCTCTCCCTATGTGTGTGACAATGGGGGACATCAGCGACCTGGACCGACAGATAGAGCAGCTCAGACGCTGTGAGCTCATTAAGGAAAATGAAGTCAAAGCACTGTGTGCCAAAGCCAGGTAATGGGTCAAATTGCCCTTAAATGTATTACACACACAAAATTAGATGTTTGTGATGCTAAATATATAGAGCAGTGTTTAATCAGAACTTTTGATTCATGTTAGATATATCCATTCATGTAGGTGACATATAGCACACAAAGCAAATAAGAGACCCATGCTAATGTGGTAGATACTAATTGTTTACAGGATCATTGTCGTCATTACTGCATTGTTATGTAACTTCAAGTAATTATCAGCTAGACTTCCTTTATGACCAGCTGACCATGAAATAATATTTTAATGTGTATGTGCTTTCAGAGAGATTTTGGTTGAAGAAAGCAATGTCCAGAGAGTCGACTCTCCTGTTACAGTAAGAAACTTTTTTTTTTTTCAGAATTTGTATGCACAGAATTTGAATAAAGCTAAATAAATGTATTAATTATGTTTCTCCTAATTCTCCTCATAGGTGTGCGGGGATATACATGGTCAGTTCTATGACTTGAAAGAGCTATTTAGAGTAAGTTTCTGTTTGTTTTTATCCACTGCTCAATACAAACTTCATCTTTTTATTTTTCCTGTGTTTTACACTTAAATACTTGGTCATGCTGGATGCCTGGTGTTTAGTCTAGTAGGCTACCAATTATCCTAGTATTTTGTGTCATGATAATGGTGACTAAATGAACTGTTAGTAAGTTTTGCTATTGCTACGTAGCCAATGTTAGCATTAACAGCCATTTACATACAAGTCTTGCCAAGAGCTTCAGCCATTGCTGTGTTTACAATACAAGAGGTAAGAATATGCCCTCTGAGCAGTGCTACTTCTTAAGGGGAGACTGGACGTCACAGCTACTTAGTATGGTAAACTGAGGAGATGGGCCGATCAGGCTGATACTAGCTGGCTAGCATGCTAGCTGCAGTAGCAGAGAAGAAGTGATAGAGATTGAAGCAAAACAAGTGGCTTGCTTTCCACTGCTGGAGAACGCTCTTGGCAGGTAAAGGAGCACCGCTTACCTCACCTGTGCATGGCGGCTACCTTGTTGAACTGCTGCTACGGCTCACACATATGCATGTCTACACCATTAGTGTTGCTGTTGTGCCTTGGATAATGGCCATCAATAATAAAAATCGCCCATTGTTGTGGTCTGAAAAGTGGAGAGTTGTAACCATAAAGCAGTCATGTGACTATTGTTTATGCTTGTTTGGAGCCAGAGAGAGAGGGGGGGGGTCCTTTAATCCAGTTATTTAATAGTTAGTAGTCAGTGTTTTATTATGAACATACAACTGAATTGTCCATTGAAGAAAAGTGACAAAATGTTTTTGTAGCTGTCAGTTTAAGTTTTTAGATAGAAAATCCAATTCAGCCAAGAAAACTGCAATTGATGCATCACTAAGTAGCAACAGCAAAATTTACAAGTTTAAAATATTTTCCCTTATTTCACTGCGGTCATCAGCACTACCCTAAAAACACAAATAAAGATCCAAGAAGTTTAAACCACAATTTTAATGCAGACACATTAACTGGAGTTAATTTAACAGCCAGTTTGATACTTCAGTGGCATTGTTCTCCCTGTGTACTGGATTCTGGATTTCTGCTGTGTCCAAATTATCCTAAACAAAGAGCTAAGGGGTGATTTTGGTTTGGGTTTTTTTTCCAGCTTGGAATTTCTAATGAGTCTGGTTAGAAAGTTCACATTTCCATGTGGGGCTTTGTAGGTACCAGCTGTAGGAGTTCCATAGACTCTGTTAGTCTGCATTCCTGAAAAACTAATGCCTGGTCAAGTTTGATACAGGTCCAATTCCACTGAGAACGGTGGTGATGTTATTACTAACATTGATGTGTTTTTAATATGAATTCTATAATATCCTGCTGTTAAACAAACTGCACCTTTTCACCTTGCAGGTCGGTGGAGATGTCCCCGAGACAAATTATCTCTTCATGGGCGACTTTGTGGACAGAGGCTTCTACAGCGTGGAGACTTTCCTTCTTCTGCTAGCTCTTAAGGTATATATGAATTTTAGTCTATGTCCACTGCTGAACTGCACTGTAACCGGCCACGTAAGATGAGACGCCCGTTACCTGTAAATGCCCATGTCTGCATTTGCTTTAAGGAAATGCAGGCAGCATCCTTATGTTTTTTTCTTCTGCTGTGCTCCTAAGGTGCGTTATCCAGACAGGATAACCTTGATCCGGGGCAACCACGAGTCCCGGCAAATCACCCAGGTCTATGGCTTCTATGACGAGTGCCTCCGCAAGTACGGCTCAGTCACTGTCTGGAGATACTGCACTGAGATCTTTGACTACCTGTCCCTCTCTGCTATCATTGATGGCAAGGTGAGATGCACTGTTCAGTACTGCTTGTGATACCAATGGAAAGGAATGCAGTGAATTCAATGACCTGCTGTTCCTGCTTTTATATCTGGTGGAGTAACATATATCCCGTCCATGATCTGATTTGATCCATTCTTCTCTCTGTCCTTCAGATCTTCTGTGTGCACGGTGGCTTGTCTCCTTCCATCCAGACACTGGACCAGATCAGAACCATTGACAGAAAACAGGAAGTGCCCCATGATGGGCCCATGTGTGACCTCCTGTGGTCGGACCCTGAAGGTATACAGAAGTCCCTCGACACTTTTAAACACTGCATTGTTAATTCATGTGCTTATTAATGTGCAAAGAAACCGTTTAAACATGACGAAGGGCAAACTGGCAGCAGTGCTGTAATAGTAGATTGATACACATGGGGTTTGGATGCTCATACAAAAACTGGAAAAGTCATGTAATATGTAAATTGTGTTTTATAAACCTTGAAAAAGTTTGGAAAAATATGAAAAAAGTCATGGAAATATTTTCATAGATAAGTTTTACATGTGACCTCTGTATATTTTACAACAGGCAGTCACAGGGTATAATGATCACAGGTGTGGCCAACCACAGTAACAAGCTACACTGTCTTGTGTGGAGTGTCATGTATTCTACATCGTGGACTGTACATAGACAATATACTGTTTGCCAGAGCTTTGAAAACACTTTGGGCTTCAGCAATGGTTTATGAAATGTGACTGTATCTTGTCACACACGTACTTTCTTGTCTTTCTTGTGTCGGTCATGAAAATGAGTTTAAAGTCATGGCTAAACTGTGTTTGAACCCTGCATACAGCAATATTTTTACACAGGTTTTTCCCTATTCCTGATGCCGTGTCAAAATCAGATCTTCACCTCACTGATTTTCTCTCCCTGTTCTCAGACACCACAGGGTGGGGGGTGAGTCCTAGAGGAGCCGGATACTTGTTTGGAAGCGATGTGGTGGCCCAGTTCAACGCAGCCAACGACATCCACATGATCTGCCGAGCACACCAGCTGGTCATGGAGGGCTACAAGTGGCACTTCAACGAGACAGTGCTCACTGTGTGGTCAGCACCCAACTACTGCTACAGGTAGATAGTTACAGTAACACAGCGTGTTATGGGCTTGAGAAGTGGTCTAAATGTGTGAGTGGTGTCAGTGATCCTCTTTGTACAACATCCTGTCCTGTTTGATCTGCGTTAGGAAACTTGTTTTCCACTCATCTTGCTGTGGTTCAGGCTCCAAGTCAGTCTGTTCAGCAGCAGAGATCACAGCCTCACTAATTTACATAGAGGCAGAGGTTGTAGTGAATCAACCAGTCAGTCCGGCTATGTTAATTTTAGTTTTAGAGAGTTAACTTGATAATCCTCATTCACTTATGTTTGAGTGTCCTTAGTCCAAAAATAAAGCCTCACAAGACACTGCATATTATCACATGAAAAAGAGACCACCTCAATTCATTAGGGAGGTTCTGTGTAGGGCGCCTCCTCAGGGCAGGAGAGTTGAAGGGGAGGTGCTGGGACAGAGGGAAGTGTGAGGCAAAGAAACTGCACGCTGCTATTCTAAAAACAGCAGGAAGTTATTTGTAGTTTGGCCTGCTTATTAAAACAGTCAATTGTTGAAGCTGCAGCAGTGACGCAGCTCATAGAGGCAGTTTAGGTACTTAAAAAACTGAACTGCCCAATTTGGAAAAATACTTTTTCTCAGAGTTATAACTCTGTCAAATCTGAACATATATTTTAAATACACAGTGTTCACTTACACTTCACGAGGCTAACATTATCATGACTAAATGTTCATGAAGCCACTTAAAAAACACAGAGCTTATAATAAACAATAGTTGATGAGTAGAGTCATAGTTGGTTGGTCACAGAAAAATAAATAAAATCAAACTCCGCAAGTTTACAAGGCTGGTCCCTGCAGTGATTATATAGTAATTACATGTCTGGCAGGAAATCCAAAGTGTGGGATCATTTCAAGAGAGTAAAGGATGACCTCGAGAGGGTGACACAGAGACTGCACAAGTTCATTTAAGATACTTTTAAAAATATAGAATATATAATAGAACAGTGCTCAAGTTGTAACCCACAGCTTCTTGTATACATCTCCCAAATTATGGGAACCGTAGTTCTTAAACTTTGGCAATGATTAGACAAAGAATAATACAAAGAATAATAATCTGCGTGACAAAATCCTTTAATATAAACCATTTTCATGTTGTCAGTATTTTTCGATCATTGTGAAGCTCAGTGACTCATCACCATTGTCCATATATTCTTGCATCACTGGTCCTCTCCTCAGTCCATTCAGTCCGTTCATAATACCTGTATTTTCACATTTGGGAACTTAAGAACTATTTGGTTTGGTTTTTAGCTCACATCCAGGTATTTCTGAACACAAATGTCCAACATTTAACAGTTTACATACACAAGGCCAGTTTTACATCACAGATTGTAGCAGTGTGTTTTATCCTCAAAATTTCTCTTGCAAAGCTAAATATCCTAACCAGTTTTTTGTCTCTGGATTATCAGATGTGGCAACGTGGCGGCCATCTTGGAGTTGGATGAGCATCTACAACGGGAGTTCATCATATTCGAGGCAGCGCCACAAGAGACCAGGGGCATCCCCTCCAAGAAGCCAGTAGCCGACTATTTTCTGTGAAGGCTTTGAGCAGACAGCCATGATGTGTTGAAACCTCCGGTACCATTTCACACCTGCCGCACTCCATCCCGCTGCTGGACGGTTCTGTCAGTCTGAACTCACAGCAGTTAGACAGAAAAGCCACCAAACCCTCTGAAGCTCCGCACAGGTTCAGCTTGAAGAGCTGGATTTTTGCCGCACTGCCCAAGCCTGACAGAGCAGTCACTGTGAAAGGTGTAGGGGTGAGGTTGATACTGGGCCCATGACTGTTGTCACTTGTCTTCAGCTATATAAGATGGTCTTTTTCTTTCTGCCCTGAGCCTCCTTCCATTTCCATCTGCTGTCCTCCTCTCTCACTCTGTAGATACGACACTGTCCCTCCTCAACTTAACCTCCACCACATATGTAGTATTTTTTCATGACGAACACTGTCATTTAGTTTTAGAAGTATTTGGAAGGGGTTAGATCTTTTTTTTTTTTTTTTCCCCAAGAATATGCAGATGTAGGAAGTTTCACTATTTTATCTTCTAAGGAATTCCTTCGATGCATATGTTCTTTGTTTTTGAATAATTGTTGCTGCCAGGATTAAATGCAAAATGACCAACCCCCCCTAGCCCGTTTTTGCTCTTATGTTTCTTTTTAACTGTCATTTGTCATGTGAGTCACTATTTAACATGCCCAGTGCTGCTGCACAGCACCATCACAAATAAATACCATTAATGTAATGACTCCCAATAGGAGTCACTATATTCACAGTTGTTTTCTCTCTTAATTCCTTTTAATCTACAAATCTCTGTAGGTCTGTCAATTTTGATATTGTGAGAATAAAGTTTTTGTATTAATGCTGATTTATTTCCAGGTGTGATTTAATGACGCTTGCATTGTGATATGATTAGATCTTTAAAACTGTATGTTTGATCCAACTCATTTGTTCCAAAAATCATCTGAGCTCCGTTGAGCCATGTCCATTATTTGTGCTTGCGTGAGTGAGGGGCTGTCTTTATTAACCAAGTGTGTCCCAGTGGAGTCTGAACTCCTACATGCTTGCAGTTCTAATGGGCACTTTGCCATCTTGACAGTTCATCGAAATATGTCACCCAAGTAGCTACTTGACTCCTCAGTAATAGTGCAACATGTTCAAGTGTTAATTTCACTTGGTTTTTATCTAAATATTTTGAGTTTTTGACTTTTGCGTGTTGTGCACCTTTCAGGCCACCAGAGTGCAGGGTACATTAAAGGTCCCTTTTTGTAGAATGTATGTTTGGATGATGAGATGTCCTTGTCATTGATTATAAAGCAGGTCTAGGTTCTGTATACTGTTATATTATTAATGTGCTCAGTCCACAGAGAGATGGACACAGCCTGTATGTAGAAAACTGAGTCTTTACAATGAGCTGTCAGGACTTTTGTAACTTTGTGATCTCACAACAAAGCAGTCACTGCTCTCAGCCATGCCCCAAGCCCCGCCCACCTGCACCCACCATCTGAGCCTTGCAGGATTTGCTTTCCCTGATTGTTCACCTGACATCTGCAATATTTTTATTTAGTCACTCAGAAAAAGCCAATTAGAAGAGAGGCTGAAGACTACTACTACTGAGATGATTTTTGGTATTTTAAACCACAAATATATCTTATGCATATAAACATTTCAGATAAAACACTGGGAAAGTGTAAAATATGGGACCTTTAACATGACATGCTGTATCAAGTGGAAATAATATGCTTTATTATTCTCCCAAGAGGATACATAAAGCTGATAATTTACAATAGGTCTTTTTTCTCAACCTAGTGTGATAATGTGTTTATACTACTTGTATTCTTTTACAGGTAAATTAACAAAACTCCACACATTCCTACATATGTTATGACAAAAGCAGGAATAAGAAATGACTTGGAGATGATAAAAACAATATTAAAATGCAGAAATGTATGAACATTATTAATCTGAATTTAATGCATCCATGGCCTGTGCAAGAGCTGGTATCTGCAGCAGGCGGCAGGAGTGTACAGGTTTGTTTGGGTTTGTAGTACGGAAAGGTCTCAGCAGGGAGTGCACACAACTTCTTTAAAGCCCAAATGGAAAACCTGATCCAGACAGTCCCCACCTGCACTGTTTACAGCAGGTAAACATTGTCACACTATCTAGTGTTGTAATGCTTTCACTTCTGTGGCTGATAGTTTGGTAATCTATAAAAAGTGAGAGCAAGGATAAGGCTGTTCCCTAGAGGCAGTTCTACCCTGTATCTGTTACTAAAGTAAAAACCTTTATTTAACAGTTTGTATGAGTTGATGTTTTGTACTTGTTTTTATGAGCTGCACTCTCCTCAGGTAACAGAAAGTATTCCACACCTCTCATGCCAGACAGCATAGTGAAAGTGTCCACGCTGAAGGAGCACTTTATTAGGAACACCTGTACACCTGCTGATCCATGCAGTTACTCAATCAGCCAATCACCAGCTGGTTTCAGTGTTTCTGGATGCGCTGATCTCTCGGGATTTCCCCTCAAGAGTTCACTCAAACATCCAGTGAGCGGTGGCTCAGCAGTTAGATGGGAGAGGTCGGAGGAGAATGGCCGGACTGGTTGGAGCTGACAGAGAGAGGCTGCAGTGAATCAGGCTGTCGGGCTCCAGCAGCTGTTCGGGCCAACGAATAAGTGGGTGACAGTTCACAAATGGAGATCCACGCTGATCGTACACGGTCATTGCTCCCCTGTCTGACAAGTTCTTAGTGCTAGTTTTTCCAGATCGACCAACACGGCTCCACCTCCCCGGCTCCGTGAGCTTCCAAGGCGAACCGGTAGTTAGAGCAGGCACAACACCCGGAAACACGAGAGAACTCCCGTCATTCATCATCACCTCCTCGGCACAGCCTGGGCTGCAGGGCTGTTCACCTCCAGAGACAAGACTCAGACCAAAGGTAGCCGGGACGTAACGTCGCACTTTGTCCTATTGTTTTAAACTTCTTCCAAATACTTGTTTCCGTGGATGAATATCATACTAAGTTTCTTAATAGAATATTATTCCAATTCCAGAGACAAGGGGAAAGATTTGCTCTCAGATTAACCTGCTACTTCATAGATTTGTATCACACTCAAGCTGTAACTGCTCGGTTGCTTTTGCTATCCTTGTCGTCATTATTAGCCATGAGGTGGGTGAAAAGGTTTCCTGCCAGCTCATCCTGAAGCGCCAGCCTGTGAACCGGCAGGTCGTCGCCTGTCTGTGCGCTCTTCCTAACAGCAACGAAGTAACACCAGTTCGATGCACGTCATTGTCACTGCCAGACATTATTCTGCGAAACTCCATAGAGAATTATCACATTTAATGTGTCTTTGCTTTCCCGTTAAAGTGTCCGAGAACAGCCACATCCTTTAACACACGTGGTGAAACGTTTAAGTCTTGTGGTAAATTCGGCTTACAAATATTGTACAAATGATTTCTCTCCGCGGCGAAATATTGCGAAATGACTTGAGGCCCCTCCTAGACGCCCACTAGTATTTGCTAATAAACAGCCCCATAGCTCACGAACAGACCCTCAGTTAATGAAGTTCACCTCGGTTCCACAGGGCTGCAAACTGAAAATGATACTTCACCCACATTATTCAGCGATTGTGAGCTAACTAGTGTTTGTCAGAAACAACAGTAGACATAGTTGACACAGAAATGCGGAATTGCTGATACGACAGTTCATTTATCAAATCTGCCGAGAAACCAATTCATTTTATTAAGTTTGCCTGTTACAACTTTTCACATGTGAGGTTTTGTCTTGGTTTTCTGCATTTCCGGTTGTTTGACGGATGACATTTGCTCCCGTGTGTGTGTGTGTGTGTGTGTGTGTGTGTGTGTGTGTGTGTGTGTGTGTGTGTGAGTGTGTGATTGTGTGTGTTCCAGGTGAAGGGATGGAAACCCATGGCCAGGTTGTGGACAGGCTGCGGTCAGCGTTTCGCTCCGGCGTCACGGTACCGGAGCAGTTTCGTCGAGCCCAGCTGACCAGGCTGATGTCCATGCTCAAAGACAACGAGCAGCAGATTGTAAATGCACTGCACAAAGACCTCGCAAAGGTACAAGACTGTGCTCATGTGTCAGACACACACTTCCTCAAAGTTTTGTTTTGCACAGCAGTTCTGTCTGGTCACAGTCATCCTTTTGCATTTCTGTTATTTTTGTTTGTTTTGTTTGTTTTTTTAACCCTGTGATAAGAGCTGCTGCACACTTACTTTCAAACTACATTAAGACCAACTCTGACTTTGTGATATATTCACACATTTTGTACAAATATTAACTGTACTCCTGTATTTGAGTGTTATTTAAATCGTACATATTTGGTACAACAAAAGCACACGCTCAGTGTTTGAAGTGCAGCATATAATGCATTTATTTGTCTAATTCAGTAAGCACTAACTTTCCTCTCTGCTTGTTGCTCTTGCATATCAGCCAAAATTTGAGGCTGTCCTGTCTGAGATTGATATTGTGATCAACGAGCTGCACCACGCCATCGCTAACTTCAAAAGCTGGATGCAGCCAGAATATGTCAGCAAAAACCTGGTAGGTTTAACAACCATTTATCTAAATCATTTCATATACTTCCATGAAAGGGCTTCATTATTTTTAATGTTTACCATAATCTAATGATGTCTTGATATTATTTTGCGTGACCAACGTTACACATGTCCGAAGGTTTTCAGTTTACAAAGTTCTTAACACCAGGCTGAAAAGTTTTTTATGTTTGACCACACCCAGCACTGACTCAAATGTGATGTCACACCCTGTGGTACAGTTGTACATCACTGCAGTAAGGCGAGAAGACAAAGACAATTTTTTTTTTTTTTTTTTTTTTTTTTTCCAGATGGTCTTAAAGAGGCATTCCAGTGATTGTGTAGACAGACAGGAAATGTGGGGACAGAGAGAGGGGGAAGGAAATGCAGCAAAGGGTCTGGGAGTCGAACCCGGACTCGCCTGCTTAAAGCTTACATACCCATATGTACCCTAACCATTCGGCTACCAGGTCACCTTAAAGTTTTGAATAAAAGTAAAGCTTTGCATTTAAAATTGATGACACAAGAAAATGTTTGGTTTCTGATGTTTGGAACATGATTTAAGAAATGATGTTCACGTACTGTACGTTCATGTACTGTATTTTCAAAACCTGTGTATTGTTTTATTTTATTCCATTTTTAGGCTACAAAGCTAGATGAGTGTTTTGTGAAGAGGGAGCCGCTAGGAGTCGTGTTGATCATCGGGGCCTGGAACTACCCCCTGCAGCTCCTTATCTTACCTATGGTTGGAGCTATTGCAGCAGGTATCATTCACATCCACATGTGAGCTGTTAAAGCTATAACCAATATTTTTTTTATATTACAATAAATCAAATGACTATCTAAGGATAAAGGGTCTTAAAGAATCATCACCAGTTCCCTTCAGGTTCATGGAGTTTTTAGCCTCATTGAGCTTTTTGTTTTGGTTTTCTGACCCACAAACGCCCACTCTGAAAAATAAACCAGTTAAAGCTGCTGCTCCTGGAAACCAGCCAGTAAAACCAAAACAATGGGCTGAAAGATGCTGTAAGGAGATAGTCCTCTCACTATGAGCAACTCTTTTCACAAACAAGCAGTCATGTGATCCACTGTTAACATTAAATATTTATTAATGCAGCTTTAAGTTCAAGCTCTTGTTTTGGTCTCAGTTCATCTCTAAAATATGACAGGAAGAGATAGTTGCACTGGTCAGTGAGGTAAATTGAAGCCTGCCATATTTGATTTGCATTCACAAGCTCTTTTTTCTCCAACGTAGAAAATAAAGTAGGTCCTTTCATGTTGAAGGCTGTTCTGTAGCTGACTCATGTGTCAAATGTCACTCTCTTTAAGATTCAAGGGCATCATCACAGCAATAACACAATGTTACCTGAAGCCAGTAGCAGTAGCAGCATGTCTTTATGTTTTATAATGCAGATTCCCCTGTAAAAATACAGATGCTCTGTGAGTAATCCAGAGGTTAGAGGGTTTACAAGCTAAACAACCTTGGACACATGTTTACTACTGTCACTGATGTCTTTACTGGCTGGTTGATTTGATGTTGTCTCCAACAGGAAACTGTGTGGTCATCAAGCCTTCAGAGGTCAGTGCTGCCACAGACAGTCTGATAGCAGAGCTCATCCCCAAGTATCTGTCTCAGGTAGGTCAGTGTCTCAGGGTTTTCTTCTTTCCCTGAGTTTTAATCTTCTTTATTCTGTTAAATCTAACAATTCAGTGTTGTATGAGCAGAGATCTTATAACACAAACCTGTGCTGTGGTCAAGATAATACAATGAATCCATTTCATAATCTTAAAACATTTCAGAATGGTCTATATATTCACTATATGAAATGAGAGGCATATTTTACAGTTGAAAAACAAGCTTGTCCATCACAGAGTTCGTCCACCAGAAAAAAGACAGACTGTGTCCAAAACATTTTTGTCCTGTAATTTCTACCTACTCATCGGCTGATATATAACTTACACGAATAGAATACAGTTCTTTTGAGTGATCATGAGCTTGACACAGTTCAATTTGGCACTAATTAAACGGGGACTCTTAATTTGACAGGACTGTTTTGCAGTTGTTAGTGGTGGAGCAGAGGACACCAAGGCTCTTCTGCAGAATCGCTTTGACCACATCTTCTACACAGGTAAAAGCCTCCAGGATGGACCAGACTACTGCACGTCACAGGGCTCTAAATGTAGACATGTATATCACTTTTTAAACTGGTGTCAGGACCACAATGTCAGCAATTTGTCTTGGACAAGAACACAACAAATAAATGCTGAGATCCACATATAGGGGTTGACAAAAGATTGAAGGTAATGGAGTGACTTATATCAACTGTGTATATTGAGGCTGTGCAAATGCACAACATTCCCTTTCTACTTCCTTCATCAGATTTCAGCTGCATGGCACATTGAACTTTCCCTCTTATCCTAAACTGCTTTTACATCATGAAACATTTTTGTAACATCTTAAACATAGTGTCACAGCAACACAAATAGTCACAATGTCAGCAAACCTATTGAATGTTACTCAGATAGTGATATCTTGTCTTTGCTTACATTAGCTGCCGTAAACTAGTGGTCATACCACAACACATCAGACTGTAGCAGTAAGACCCATGAGTGCGTTGAATTGAATGAGAGTGTGTTTTATTGTTTAAGAATTTAAATTTTATCTGTGAGACGAAGACATTTAACAATGTTTTCCCATTTAACATTTTCCCACTACGCTACTACTTCCTCTTATTGAAAGATTCTGGATCAGCCCTCTACCTGTCTTCTCCAGGTGTCCAGGTGAAAGAGCGGAGAGTATGAAGTTAGAAGTTAGTGTAGTTAGCATCTTTTATTTGTTTGTGTTGATTGTTAGCTTGTAACTGGCAGTGGCTGACACAGTGCTAGTGACAGTCATGTCAAGGTCCTGACTGCTTATTTCACTCATGATATGTGTTATATAATAAAATTCATATGATGTTAACATGGTTAAACACTTGATTTTCATTGGAGGGGGGTTTTAAACCTGGTCTGTTCATTGAATTAACATCTGTAGCTGTGAGTCTGGACAGTGATGTAAGTCTCTGTTCTATTGATTTTATTTTGATCCATTGCATTGCAGTCCAGTCAGCTGGCTTATCCATGCAACACTTTGGTGGACATCAAGATAAAGTACGAGCAGCTGGATTGTCGTGAAATACAGAAATGTAGCTCAGCAGAGGAAAAATCCTGTCCTCTTTGGATATTTACCTTTCACCTCTTTCAGGTTCTCAGACTGTGGCACGCAGCATCCTGCAGGCAGCTTCAGTCCACTTGACCCCAGTGACCTTAGAGCTGGGCGGGAAGTGTCCGTGCTTCATATACGGCGGGGTGAACATCAGGGCTGCTGCTCGCCGCTTGGCGTGGGCTAAGTTCTTCAACGCGGGCCAAAGCTGTGTGGCTCCGGACTATGTGCTGTGCTTGCCGGCCACGCGGGACGCCCTGCTGCCAGCACTGCGGGAAGCCCTGGAGGAATTCTACGGCAAGGAGCCTCAAACCTGTCCTGACCTGTCCCGCATCGTGTCTCCCCGACACTGGAGGCGTCTGATGGAATTGCTCAAGAAATCCAGTGGGAAAGTGGTTGTGGGAGGAGAGAGCAATGAGGAGGACAAGTACATAGGTAGGTGATACCCTGCTCTACAGTGTCAAACAGTGCAACAGAGTTCTGGAGGGCATTTCAGTAGAAAACATACAGGAGAAAGTTCAGCATTCATTGCAAAACTCCCAAAGGTAACCTGTTATGAAAGCTTGAAGTTGAAACCTTAAAGAAATATTCTCTCATCTCTAACCAATCAGAGACGGCCAAAGTCAGGTGTGGGAGGTGGCTGTCAATCAATTCGTAAACACACAACTGGTGTGCCACTACTCTCTCACTGAGGCTCCAAGATGCAGCATTGACACCCGGTGCTGTATCTGGGACGCCTCCCTCACAGGCAGCTTCCACGCTGCCGGATGGGGCTGTGAAAACAACACTCTGCCGCTCTGATGTGTCCCAGAGACACAAGACAGCTTGTATGATAGACACCACTATGGACTCTGTGTTTACATTCTTGTTCCCAGAAGTTGTTCCAGGTTCCTCCTTCTGACGACGTCATGAGAGACAGCAGGCTATAATTTGTCGGGTCCCAGCATGCATTCTGTCCTGTCTCTCTGCCAAGTCACAGCAAGAATGTTTCCTCCAGTTTGACGCAGTGACATCTTATCAGGCAGAAAAAATGTCTAGTCTGAACCTGGCATGAGAGAGGTCTGATTTGCTCTGGGTTTCCCTATGGCCCACAAATCACTGAGTCATTTTATGCATCTCAGTGATGAACAGTCCTCTACAAAAAAAGATTTGATTCCCAGTATAATACAAAACTGAGCCTAAGAACTGATCCTGATCAGGACATGCTGGACCTTATCTGATAGAAACTCAAACTTTTTTGGTTTCCTGTTTAATCCTGCACTTTTGTGTTGCACTAGCAAACAGACATCATGTCCTCATTGCAGGTTCTGGTCTGGACTAGTACCTGATTACGTGAACTAACCTTTGTGATTGTGACTACACAACTAGATTAGTTTGACACTTCTAACAGTGTTGCCTTCATATGCTCAAACATGATGAAAGATTTGAACTGAGGGAAACGATCCGGGTCTGGTTTACTAAACAGGATCAGTCTCAGCAGTGCTCAGGTGCAGGAGTGTGTGGTGGTGTTGAGGTGACAGAACGCAGGTTCACACAGCTTTAAACCACAGCAGTTATTTTGTTCCAGACAACACAAGTTTAAATGCCGAGCTCACAGCTAAACTGATGACAGAAAGATGGAAAAGTGTGTAGTTGAGCTTTAAAACGGGTGCTGATTGTTGCTGTTTAGGATTTTGTATTATCCCACATATCTGAAGAACATCTGGAGGGAGACTGTAAATCCTGGTCTTTATGGTTAACATTGAATCGCTTAATAAAATGAAATAATTGTTTTCTTTTTTCTAAAAAAAACTAAACAAAATAAACCCAACAATAAAACAAAAAATACATTTAGATTTAGATATCAATAAATTAGATTAAAAAAAAAAAAAGAGAGATTAAAATGTCATGTTTCCATAAAGCAAAGTTTCTTCATCATCCACATAGTGTCTGATTGTAAATATTTTTTTGGTATATTAATAAACACATACTGTAAAGGCTGCTGTCACTGCCCCCCCAGCTCCCACAGTGGTGGTGGACATGTCCGAGGACGACGCCCTGATGGAGGAGGAGATTTTCGGCCCCATCCTGCCCATCCTAACCATCGAGTCTCTGGAGAAAGGCATCGACTTCATCAACCGTAAAGAGAAACCATTGGCTCTCTATGTTTTCTCCGACGAATCCTCTGTAAGCACACACTGCTCTGCAGCCCCCCCCACCTCATACAGCAGCTACAGACATTATTGTGTTTATATTTTAGTTTTACATCCTGTTGTCTCTCTGTTTGGAGGTGGTCAACACGGTGCTGGAAAAGACCAGCAGCGGAGGATTCTGCTCCAATGACGGGATCGTCCACATGACCCTGCCGGGCCTGCCCTTTGGAGGTGTAGGTAGGTGTGACCCTGGATAAGGCTCCTCTCATCTCCCGCTCATGTCATCACACAGGACGTACTGGGTTTTGACTTGTTAAAGTCTATTGATTAGAAGACAGTGATGCGTCTAGTGATGCTTTTATGTGCAGATGATTTAGTTGTAGTGTCTCAGCAAAGCTCTTCGGACGGTGAGGATTAGGCCATTATTTATTTACTTTTACTTTTCTTTTGTAATCACCTGACAGCAACAGTTCATAGTCTCCACTGTGAATTCCTTTTACAAAGTGATCAAACTATTCAGTATTTTTTCTATGATGCAATTATAAAAATAAACAGAACAAGAAAAGGGGGTGCGTTCCATTGTGTTTTGAAAAGAATCCTTCATTAGAAAAAATAAAAAAATTATAAATAGATTAAAGGATTAGATAAATAAACTTTCTTTCTTTCCTCTACAGATGTGGTGTGTAGGTTAAGTCATTTCTTTGTGGTTGCTCTTCCAGCAGCTAGATATTATAAACATCTTTACTTTTGAAAGATCTTATTTAAACATCCAATTTTTTAGACATTTAAAAACATTTTTATCGTCGTTACCTTTACTCTTAAAAATCTTTTGAACACAGTTCCATATCATACATTGTAAGGCCATGTTTGAATTAGATATACAGATAAACAGTACTCTCTTCAATTTCTTTCCAAGCCGGGCGAGTTTTTTAATTAAATCAGTATTGCATTTTTCGTGATGGGAATTAGATCAATATGTGTGGTGATTCACTGGAAAGTAGAAAGTATCATCTGTACTTTAGATTGGTCAGCTCTATACATTCTGCCCGCAGCTCTGCTTCAACCACACATGTTGCATCTGACCATTTCAGCAAATGTAACTGGCTCACAGCCGAGACCAGCCTGGGACACTTATTTCAGAATACTCAGTTTTTCCACTAGAGGGAGCACAGCAACATTTATGTTCCTCTTTAAAGGCGTTTGATGAATAAAAACACATTTAGCCAAGTTAGTGGCTCTAGTAATCATTGGATTTAAAATGTCACACTTTTCTCTTATCTCCACCCCTTTACATTTTTTATGTTTCAAAACAGTTTAAAGGTCATTTTATCATTTTTTTAAAAATTTTTTTTTTTATTGTTCATCCTCAATTTTATCTTGTCCTGTATAGCAAATTGTGTTTTCAAAGGTGCTATATAAATTCTTCTTCTTCTTCTCCTCCTTCTTCTTCTTCACGCTAACATACGTAATTACAGTGGTAAACAAGGCAGTGATTACTTGCCAAACATCAGTATGTTAACATTGGCACTGCTGTCCACACTTGCAGCCGCACGGTCCCTGATGTGGACGCAGACTCTCAGTCCTTTTGATGCTGTCAGAGAATATTCCCACAGTGACTGAAATTACGTTTTCTCAGTCTGAACCAGAACATGTAAGTTTTCCAGTCCGTATCTGTCTTGACTGGTATTCTGGGTTGTTTTTTTCTCTGCTTCGTCCAGGGGCCAGTGGTTGGGGCAGTTACCACGGCCGCTGGGGCTTCGAGACGTTCAGCCACCGGCGGGCCTGCATGCTGCGCGGCTGGGCTTTGGAGAGACTCAACGGCCTGCGTTACCCACCGTACAGCGATGACAAGCTGGGCTGGCTGCGCTGGACCACGTCGCCCAAGAGCAGCTGCTCGCTGATGTGAAGACAGGCAGGGGGAGTGTGTGTGTGTGTGTGTGTGTGTGTGTGAGTGTGTGTGTGAGTGTGAGGATCGTGGAGCTTTTTATACTCTATGCGTGAATGTTGGCGAAGTTAATGTAGAAACAGGTTTGAAACCTGTTTGAAGGTTGAGTGTGTATGTTTGTGGATGTTAACATTCTTGTATTGTCCCTTTTCATGCTTTTCATCTTGCAACCAATAGTAATTTTGTAATTTACAGTGTTTTTAATAATATATTCAGCCCTGTCTTTTCTTTTAAATAGAACAGTTCTTACCTTTTCTCACTGCGTTCTTTGTCACTCACTTAACTGGTATTTCACTTTCTGCTTATTTTTATCTTCTTGCACTGAAATCTTGAGGGGGTGAGAATCATGTTAGAGTTTTAACCTCATTGTCAATGTTTCATTGTTTGGTAAATGTGTTTGTTTTCTCTTTTTTTTTTTTTTTTTTTTTTTTTTTTTTCAGACTTGTTACTGTCTGTATTTTAATAGTTTTTCATGAAATACTGTAAATAAATAAAAAAAAAAAAAAAAAGTACTTTTAATGACAAACAAATGTCTTTGACATTTTTTTGTCTGTTCTTCATTTAAAAAAAAAAAAGAAAAAAAAAAAGGATGCAGCCCTCCACTGAGCTCCCATGACTATATAACAAGCAGGTGGCTCAGTTTCCTGAAAAGTGTAGTAGATTTTCAACATGGACGACAGGTCGGGCTCTGCTGCAACAGGTGTGTTCATTTATATTTCATGATGCTGTAAAAAATAATGGTGAATATTTAATGTGCTATGAATGTAACACACCTGGGTCGCAGACAAGACCGCGCCATCACTGATGTTTAAAATCCACTCCACTTCTCCAACTCTGCTTCATGATTGGACCGTCATTATCCAGTCAGATTCAGGTGTAAAGACGGTTTTCTGTTCTGTCTGTGCACAGATGTTCATAAAAGCACTTTATCCTTTGTTTGTTTTTTTTTCTATATGCCTCTGCAGACGTGGCTGGAGGAGTTGTGTTTTCAGGTTGGCACAAATGGCCATTGGATGAACTTATTAGATTCTGTGGGTCAAAGGTCATTGTGGCCAATATAAGAACAGAGACAGCTGTTAAAAAAGAAGGACTTGGACCATGAGCAGACAAAACACGAGTTAAATGAAGTAAGGTCCGAGGTGAAAAAACTAGAGGACGAGATAGGCGAGATAATCAAGTTTAAAGACCAAAATGAAGGCAGTGAAAAAGAAGCTCTGAGACGAGCATATCAGAAAGAAAAACAGCAAATACTAGATGCTCACAGGAAAAGAGTACATCAACTGAGAAAGGAGGTCCGTGAGCTCACATTTGTGAACGAGGACCTAAAAAGGTCGACAGTGTTAATGGAAAACCAGGTGCTCAACATCAAGGAGATTAATAAACAGAAAACAGAGGAATTACAAAATCAGCTAAAAGAGGCCGCGAAACAACGTAACATCATACAAACACTGGAACATGAAGTTAGCAGCTACAGCGAGCTGAAAATTAAAATCCACAACCAGAGGAGAAAAGAAGCCGCGTACAATGTGGCCAAAGACCAGGAGATAATCAATATGAGGAATATTATTACTGAGATGGAGAGTAAGCAGAGACAGCAGATGATCACCACTGGAAGTGTCCAGACTACAAGAGACCTCGCCATTAAAAACTTGTTTAAGGCTCAGTCAACAATCAGCGAGAAGAGAAATGTTTTATGTAAAAACTTCACTTTTCAAGTGGGACCATCATCGTCTTCTGATGACCGTGACACTGATGGTATTTAATCCACAGCACACACTGGTTCCCACTCTGGTGTGGCAGATGTGACTGGCTGTCCCTTCATCAGCTCTCCCCTCTGACCTCATTCTGTCTCCAAACACTGTTAATGCTGGAAGAGGTGGTGAATAACGGCCAAATAATGTCTTCTGAGAGCCCTTTTTATTTTAATGATAACAATCAAACATTTAGGACTGAACTGAAACCAGGGGAAGCTCAATTTTTTTTTTTTTTTTGATGGAGAGATCACTATTTAATTCACCCTCTGTCTCGAGACTCTCTTTCCTTTTAATTCTGGCTGTTGTTAATCAGCTATCCATTTTGATGCTCTACTTTTTACCATGGATGTTATCTTTCAGCACGCAATCAGACTGGCTGAAGACAATATAAAAGTTCCCATCACTGGTTTATCACAGTCATAGGCCGTTATACAAGTTTTAAAATTGTACGGTTTTGCCAATGATGTGTCGGCCCACCTGCAATATCTATGTGTCCCACCAGGTTGGGAACCACCGGGACAGAGGAATAGTATTGTTAAGACCTATCACTGGCTGTGGAGCTCCTCACTAATCTAATGGCTCTTTATGTCTTACAGGAAATGGTCAGGAAGACAACGAAGGCCTGCAGATGAGGGAGGGTTCAACACGAAAGTACGAAAGGCGTGTAGTTCAGGTGTAGCTGTTATTGGAACATTAAAAAACATTGAGTTAGTGGGACATTGTTACGATGAAGAACTATTGTGGATCAAAAACAAACAGTCCATGTTTTGTGAATTGTGGTCAAAATTATATTTATTACAAATATGAATATTCAAATACAGGTCATACTAGGTCCTCTGCATTCTTCAGTGGACATCTCTGCAGTAAGGAGGTACAGAACAAGATGGCTCCTTAGTCTTAACAGGCTTCCTCTTCCCCCCAATAAACCTGTGCAGAGTTTCTCCCTCAGCTTCCACTCTGCAAGCACCAAGAGCAACTCAGCTGCAATACCCATTTCATAGACCACAGGTGTCAACATCTCACAAATCATTAAAAACAAAGCTGTATCCAACAACGACTTCACTTCATGTAAAGATATGTCACAGTGCATGAAGCCGGCACGGTGCCTGCACATGTGTGGACTGCATAGTGTTGTTACTGGAGGGGGGAAGAAAGAAGCTACTGAAGACATGAGAAATCCACCATGGAGGATGGGCCTCCCTCAGGAACTGTGAGGCACTGAATCCTGAAGAAGTGCTTGCAGAACTCAGACAGCTCTGTGGTGGTGGTGGGTTCATGGCTCAGGTTTGTATGAGGAGGGGGGGTTTGTCCCTGGGAGTGGCTGCTCAGGACCTGGAGACTCTGAAACTGGAGGGGAACTGGCTGTTGTTGCTGGCTCTTTCTGCACCAGCTCCGGCTCATCCTGGCCGGCCTGGGGCGGATGGACCAGGACCCGGTCGATGAGACCAAAGTCCTGTGCCTCCATGGGACTCATGTAGCGGTCCCTTTCCATCACACTCTCTAAAAGACAAAGGAAGAGGGGACAGAAGTGAAGCGTTCGTTTATGACACTGCAGTGGCTCTGCCTCTGACGAAAACCAGTACAATGAGCTGGCAACATCTCCACAGAGAAACCATCCACAGGTGACACATACAGACCGAGTGTCTGAACATCATCAAGTGACTTTTACATACATTTTTAACTGCATTCATTGATTGATTTTGAAGTGTGAAGTAGAACGTACAGGCAAACTCTGGCCGGTTTAGTACACATCTGAGTCCCTCTATTCTATTCACTCCTTCTCGCTCTGCTTTAGTCTTATTATTATTAATTAATATCTTGGAACTGTGGAAATGTCTCTGTATTCAACTGTGTTTGTGTAATTACTCTCTCTACCAGAGGGGGGAGGCAAACGCTCTGCACTGCAGGTTGAAGGATTTACCCATTTACATTACAGGGACTCTTTTGGCAGATGTGTTAATCCAAAGCAATTTACAAGTGAAGGACATCACTGAAGCTTCAGTGCAGTAGGAAACCTTGGTGTACTAAACACTACATGTATTGAATATGGAAATGGAGTAAAGACGTGCATGCAAGGTCGTTAAAGATGTTAGGAGAGGAGCTGCTCTCGGAAGAGATGAGAGATGAGAATCTTGAGGATATAGAGAGACGTCTTTTAAACTTCAACGTCGAGCGGATTGTTGCTGTTTTTGAAAACAAGCAGACAAGGTAGTAAACCTACCCTGCTTGACAGAGACTGACCCCTGATGAGCTGCAGTGTCTTGAATGGAAAACTAAACACCCTGTTCATTACTTGTGTCAGAGTCATAGCTGCATGTAGTGTGGTAGTGTCACAGGAGAAAAGTGATGTTGCTGGTGTCATTTCCTTAAAGCTTCATGTTCCTATGTCAAACCACACTCAGGGGCTCGTAGGTAAACAGCTGAGAAAACCTACCAATGGTCTCCAGCTGCTGCCCCGTGTGTTTGGCATAGATGTTGTTGATCTGTCTCTTCAGTTTCAGGATCTCCTCGGCCTGGATGGCGATATCCGTGGCCTGACCCTGGACACACAACACACTATCAACGTTATTCCCCTGTGTCACTCAAATAATCCCCTTTACAAGCTTGACTTCAGATTAGCATTGAAGGATCTGGGGAGACCGCCTTACCCTGGCGCCTCCTGAAGGCTGGTGCACCATGATGCGGGCGTTGGGCAGTGAATGCCTCATCCCCGACGTTCCTGCTGCCAGGAGCAAGCTGCCCATGCTGGCTGCCTGGCCAACACACCAGGTGGAGATGGGATTAAGGATGTACTGCATGGTGTCGTAAATGGCCAGACCTGCTGTCACAACACCGCCTGGGAGGGGACAGCGAAGATGAGAGAGGCTCATTTACAGGCTCATACTACGATTATTTCACTCAGAATCTACATTAAAACAGAAAATAACAAATAGACCATTATTGTATTAAAAACATCTGAAAAATTGAAATACTGACATGGAAATGGAATGTTTTATCTTAACAGTTCATTTTTTAAATTTCTTTTTTTTTTTTGGTAGATAAACAAGAACCATAGAATTTTTGTCATTTTGCTTGAGATACATTGTTTTGGTTATGCACCAAATTAACAATGTGAACAACACATCTTCATACTAAAGTCACATTCTGTAGCAACCAATCAAAACAGGGATCAAATCAAAGACCCTGACATATCAATAACTGATAAAAACAGCTTTCCAATAAGAAAAAGAAATCATGTTAGAAACTGTACAATCCAAATGAAAACTGAAATTAAAGACATTTTCTTTTCGGTGTAAAGGTTTAGAGGCAAAAGGAGGTAGATCAGACAATAACTAGCGAAACTTGAACTAATCTTTTATGAATTAAAAAAAAAAAATCTATATTTACAGTTTCTATTATTTGTCTCATTTTCTGGATGTTTTTATGCAAACGTCCACTGCTCCACATTTTCTTCTGCAACGCACATGTCCAGGAGAGAAAAGTAAAGTTCAAACACCACACATCAGCTGTGAACCCTCCTGTGTCTGTACTGATGCTCTTACCTGGACTGTTGATGTACATGTGGATGGGTTTGTTGTTGCTTTCTGACTGTAGGAAGAGCAGCTGGGCAATGACCAGACTGGCTACAGAGTCATCAATCTGAGCCGAGGAGAGAGAAGACATGTTTTAAAAAAAAAAAAAAAAAATTCTTAAAGGTTACTGTTGATCAATCTCAGGATTCAGGAGGAAACTTACAGGCCCCATCACACAAATGATTCTCTCCCTCAGGAGGCGGGAATAGATGTCATATGCTCGTTCTCCTCTCCCCTGAAAGGATAAAATATATATATATATATTTTTTAAAAATCTTTATTGAAAAACATTCAGGGGAACCACGACGCTGACACATGTGCATAGAGGATGTGATGTCACTGACAGATGGCCAAATTAAACAGCGTTCCCATGATTAAAATCACAATTTCTCTGGCTTGGGAATTGCTAGGAACATTTGGGAACTTAAATAACTAAAATATATAACATAGGTCTCATCATTTGTAGACATTTGAATGTAGAAAGATACATATTATAATTTTAAATAAACCAACAAAACAAAAAAAACAAAATAAATAAGCTGCATTGTGGAAGCTGATTTCAATGCATCAAACCATCCTGCAGAGACTTTAAACAGTAAATAACACTCTAGAGACTGCTCTTAGCTTATTATATTGCAAGAAATGACCAATTCTACATTGACCTGTTTGTTAATGTTTGTCTCCTCATCATGTACTGATGATGAACTATGATGAACTATGAAATAAATACAGTTGTTGTGCTGTTTACTGTGATGAATAACCATCAGACACAAGTTTCTCTGAGTTTATTTTGTCTCCATATTTGGCTCAATAATGTCCCTCTTGCGTACATATTAACTGTATGTAGTATATATTGATAAAGTACAGTATTTAACACCCTTTACAGCTTTATTTCAAAAGGAAATGATACAACATTCAGAGTGTCTAACTTCAACCAAATTTCATTTTTGTTTTTGTTTTTTCATATTTGTGAAGCTGTGAGAAGCTCCTTGATTCCTTCTGTACATTGGTTTGTGAGATAATAGTGTCCATCAAGAGCACATTAAAAAATCAACCTCTTGCTGTTCTGCATACTGACAGTATGAGTATGCTTGAATTCTTTTCCCCTTCTCTTTACTCCTCTTGTTAAGATGGCTCATCATGCTAGATACACAGTCCTTCTTCTGTTTGTTCCAAGTGAAGTGAAAATGTGAAACTAATTTACTTCCTTGTAAAAACCTATCTCAGGGGGCGATCTCGATAGCCCAGTGGTTAGGGTGGGTGCCACATGAGCACAAATGCTCTTAGCAGGTGAGTTGCTGGTTCGACTGCTCTTTCCTACATGTCATTCCCCCACTCTCTGCCCCTTTCCTGTCACTCTCAACTGTCCTATCAAATAAAGGCACAAAAGCCCAAAGAAATATATTACAAAATAAAAAAATTAAAAAACCTATCACAGACCTATATATACAAAAACCTGAGTTTAGAACAATTCTTCGGTTTCTGGTGTTTTTATGATACACAGCAACAATATGGACAATTATTGGAAAAATGTTGCAGACTCATACTGTAACTCTTAAACCATGAACACTGAACACTGTCCTCATTTTTTACACACTGACCATTCATGGTCCAGACATATACTAGGTTTTGACCTAGTCCTGTTTTAAGTAGGTCTGTGTTTGTCTGTGTTTGTATACAGAGGTTGTGCAGTATTAACAGATGTGGCAGCTTTGAACACAGATGAGCAGCTGAAGTCATTTCACTCACCGTCTGCTCCACAACTATGGGTATGAGAGGACTCCTCCATACGGGACTGCTGTGGATGGACCTGCTGTGTTTCAGTGTCAACCCTCCAATGTGCAACACCCTCTGAAAGGCAGACATGCAGAAAAAAAAACCTTCTTTTATTTTTTTAAAAATTCATTCAACAATTACAGCATATTCTTCATGTAAGACACAGGAAGAAGTGTCATTGTAAGTCCAAGCACTGTCAGGCACAGAGAGTTCAGGCTACTTGTGAGTTGTGAGCATGAAAATGCTCATGAAGCCTGCTGTAAGGCTCCTGTTCAGACAATCAAAATAAAAAACTTCAGTGCACACAAGCTTTCAGCTAACCCCAGCATTCCAGCCCTGCTTCAGCTTTTTAACAGCCAGCAACTGTTTAGTGTCAGCTTTTCTTGAAGGCAGCAATCCTCTTGTCTTCTTTCAGAAACTGTATCCTCCAGTTTACTTTTAGCGACATATTTAAGCAATTGAAATACCTAAATTGTTGCGATGGTTCCTGAAGATTACATAAACTTCTTCCTGCAGCCGTTATGTACACAAGGTAGCTAAACATGGCTGTAACCTACTGTTATGTCGTCAAAAAAAGCAGCAATGAATGAAAAAATAAACACCAATTTATTTTTGACTGGTTCTACAAGCTGCTTTTCGGGAAAAATCCCTCCACTCACTGTCTTTGCACCAGAGGTAATGTGAGTAACAGTTACAGTGAGGAGCTGACAGTGTTAGAGGTGATGTCATGAGGCAATGTTACACAAGCTGCTAGCTAACACGGTCCACAACAGCAGCAGCAGCGACGACGACAACGACAACAACAACAACAACAACAACAACAACCGCCCATTAAAGTAAAATGCAGTTTCACGATAGGACATGACAGGACGGTTCGCTACTGGTTGTACTCACACGTAACAGCATTTTGGAATCTCCTCACTCCCCCTCTGTGTGACCCAAAGCTACACCGGAAGCAGTTTCATTTTGACCTTTGAACCGCCTTCGTTTAGGTGCTTGGCTTCCGGTTTATTTCATTAGCGCCATCTACCTAACGGTTCGAGGTGCAGTTTGCGCCAAATGTCAATTTCCCCATTAAATACTGCATTCTACGACATATAAATAACCTATGGGTACGCAAGTAATTATATGGAGAAAATAAATGTAGAATGAGGAATAAATTAAAAAAAAAAAAGAATAGGTGAATACAAGTCTGAAAATATAAAGACAAATAACCAAATGTAAATAAATAATCATAACCATTTTTAAAATGTTATTTTTTTTCATGTTCATTTGTTTAAAAAATATTTTTAAAGATATATTTATTTATTTATTGCATATAATGGACAAAATTAAATAAAGGGTTAATAGACATGTTAAATAAATAAAGGCGTAGGTCTACATCAATAAATCATAGGATACTGTTAGTTTTTTTTAAACAAACAAACAAGGAAAAAAAGATTATAGAAAGAAATAGAAAACTTACTTTTTCAGGTGTAGTTTTTGCCTATTTTAATACAGCTATTAGATAATCTATGGCTTCATAAGAACCTAATATCATTTGGAAATTTTTTTTTGCCTACACACTTTCCTCCACACATCGGCTCCTGAAAATAAATAAATGAATAACTATAGTGGAAAAAGCAAGTGAAATCTTGGATTTAATAACAGGTTGAACCTCCTTTGCCACCAATACCCTCAAAGCAGCTCTTCCAGTAGCTGCTGATCAGACCTGCGCAATGTTCAAGATGAATTTTGGATCATTTTTCCTACAACATCTCTACTGTTTTCTTACTGGACCACTCCAGAAGGTGGATTTTCTTTGTGAAGTCACCCTGACATTATTCTGTAAGAGACCTTGATAAACCCGAGACTTCATTTAAATATATCACATAGTGCTGCATGTTTTTCTGAGACAATTCAACCTTAGTTTCATCAGTCCACAAAACATTTTCACAGCATTTTTATGGAATATCAAGGTAATCTTTGGCAAACTTCAGGGGCACAGCAATGCACAGCAAAATTTCTATTATATGTGTTTTTATTTCATATGTACATAAACCTTTGTGGAAATCCATTGTATGTACCTATAGTGTAACACATATGCGTATGGGTAATCACAAAAATCTAATTAACAGACAAGGACACTGTAAATAAACGGTTTAGTATAACCTCTAATGAAGCGTGTGTGTCAGTGTGGGTGCGGGAAGTAAGAAAAAGTGAATGAATAGGCTCTTTATTTTGAAAGTTTGGACCGGAAGATATGCTTTATTGCAGACTAGGAGCGAACGATTAGTGTTGTTAACTGACTACTTGATCAGTGTCTCAGTGAGTGCGGCTCAGTCATGTCAAACAACAGCGCCGCCAACAGCAGTCTAGCCCTCGCCCAGAAGTCGGTCAAACAGCTTCGTCTGGAAGCCAGTGTCCACAGGATAAAGGTATGTCCATCCAACACAACACAACACAACACAACACAACACAACACATGACTCCCACTCTGACTTTGAATGTGGAGCGTGCTGCGCCTCATTAGTCGATCAATAACCGATAATCACTGTTGTGATATTGAACATTTCAGTGAGCGACTCAAAGCACATTACGGTGTCACAATAAGTAGTTTAAGTCGAGCAGTCAGTATTTTCTTATGGAGCCTCTCAAATAGGTTTGAATGTAAATTTTCTTTAATTGATATTATGACTTCTGATATTTCCTGCCAAGAATGTATTTATGTAACATGAACCTTTTATGTCATTTCAGTGTGTCTAAAATATATTGTTTATAATTGTACAGTGCATTCAGGACTGGGTAAACTCACTGTAACACTTAGGAAAATGAACCCTGTGTTCCTGTTAAAAACAGCTGCCTAATGTCTTGTCTGTTGTTACAAACTGTCTCTTCTTTAAACTCCAATAAACTCACATATTTCCTGGTGTGCAGTGAAATGGTGGCAAACAGACTTTTCTCTGCTGGTGCAGCACAGTGATAGCTTTGTTGATTGTGCTGCTGTGTGACTGGTGTGATTGTTGGGTGGTTACTTAATTTAGACCATAAGTCAGACAAGTTTCAAGTGTGTGTGTGTGTGTGTGCGTGTGCGTGTGCGTGTGCATGTATTAACCAGCCCAGCAGTGGTGAGCTGTAGGGGAGGAGCCCCCACAATAAATAAATCACAGATGGATTTCACTCAGTCTACAGTGTATTGCCATTAGTTACAGTCCAACAGTGGCACTTTTAAACAACCTCTATAGACTTGAAATGGTGATATTGCCGAGATGAAGGACTTAAAGCAACCATAAATAACTTTTGAAAAAAGAAATAACACAATCTTCCTCTTACAAATGAAAAGTTGAATTCATAAACAATAAAACACAACCTTGCTCAAGTCAATCCACTCAGAGGTTTTGCTGCTACAGTTTTACTTGGTCTGGTATGACCAGTGGCTTATGATGGCTAATGTTAGCCACTGTTAACAAACTTTAGGTAGATATATCTTTGTAGCTGACATTAATAATAACTACCTCGATGCATCTTCTTTATCTGTGGTATAGGTATACTACATTTTAGCATTATCTCATTATCCCATAATTGTGTCACTTGTGGTCACAGTGGCCTTTCAGATTCCATTTACTGTTATAACATCACATTAAAAACATAATAGAAAATACAAACAAACAAGTGGGTAGTTTGCTAGTAGCTATAAAACTTAAACCTCATCAAGTAAGAAAAAGAGAAAAATGTCACTGTAATAACTGGCAATACTGATTGACAGATTGTGGAGAGTGCAGTACATATATAGATATCACATCAGTGAGTGTTTTGAGTCAGAAAAGTTTTCCCACAGAGATTCACAGATATCAGTCCAATAATTTTAGGGCCTATAAGATTTCACACTTTGTTCTTTGAAGCTGGGTAACTCATTTTTTTCCCCCTAATATCAAACGCTTATGGGATCCTACATGTCCCATAATTCAATTCAATAGCATCTTTCATTAGACCATTTCTGCCTGATAAATTTCATGTGACTGTCAACATCTTGCCCCCAGTGTTTAACACACAGATGACTCTGGTGACACTGCAATGATGTCAGTTATCTTGTTATTCTGACTTATTTTATTTAGAACAGACAAAGCTCATCCAGAGTCACAGAAGACAGTGAACTGAACTCCATGTCTGAAATCTAGGAAAGTAAAGGTGCACTAAGTGATTCATAATTTAACATTCATAAAAGTTTCAAAAACACTGGATCCTACACTCCCCATAATACAGCTTAATAGACTTTATATAAACACCTACATCGTTCATTAGTCCATGCTAAAAGTTTGTTACAGAGACTTTCTGTTGAAGATTTTAATACTCCAACACCAAAATGAGATAATGTTGATGAAATCATCACAGTTATTTAACATTTTGGTTACACCCCCAGATTTCTATAGAGTGCCAATTGTGCCCTCAGATTTCTCCTAGTTAATGGTTGAAGTTTTGAATAATAACAATGGATAATGGACATTAGGAGAAAATATGGGAATTTGTGGCCACTGTGACAAAATCAGGGAGTGCACCGTTAAAAGTTTATTTCCAGGGTTCAGCCCTCACATTTTCATATAAACATAACAAAATGTTTACATGAATAAATTGGCATTATCAGCCTCTGGGTGTGTTTATATAATATCCTGAAATAATATTTTAATGTGATAATATCCTTAAAAATATCCTGATATACTGAATATTATTCAGGTTTCTCAGGCTGCTGCAGAACTGAAGACTTTCTGTTTGCAAAATGCCCACAAAGACCCTCTCCTCACCGGGGTGCCCTCCAGTGACAACCCTTTCAGGCCTCCCAAGTCATGTGTCCTCCTCTGAGGTGTGAGTGCTCCTCTTTTCTTTTTGCCTGAATTCACCTTTTTTTTTTTTTTTTCATATTTTAAAAATATTTTCTTTCCTGCTGCTCTGATACTTTTTCTACTGAGCCTCTTGCAGCTGCTGAACAATGAACACACTTGTGTTTTAGAGCACGAGACACAGCCCTTAAAGCCACATTTATTGCTTGTCTTTTTAGGACTGAGGAGTGCAAACCACTCAGACAGACGTCTGATCAGTGCCCAACTGCCTCTGAAGATGAAGAAGTCAAGACCACATACACACACACAGATTTTCACTGGGGCAGCTACAGAATGATGCTGACATTTTCAGCTGAAAAATGTAGTAATGCATTGTAACTAATTTGGTAGGATGTATGTGTCTGTATTAGTAATGCAAGCTGGTTTCATTTTTTGCTCTTATGAGGGTTCAGGAGTCTTTTCTATGATGAGGCCTTACTTGCAGTATGGAAAACTGATACTCTGTTATAAGTTGATGGGTCATTGCTGGTCCTGTTAATACTGTTGAAACAATTTCTCTGTGCAATTTTATTAAAAGTTACCATCTGTTTCTGTCATCAGATTTTTGCATCTTAGTTTTTAACAAATACAGACTATATTGGGTAAAAATGACACTTGTGTATCTGACTTTCTGGTACAACAAGGACACATAATTCATCTTCTAAGTTGGAGTTCAAATCAAAAGCTGAATAGTGGAGAGTTGGGAGTAAAAGCAACTGAAAAGAGACAGAGAGTACAAGATATTTCTAATACCCAAACCCAATTTAAGTCAATTAAGTCAATTCGGTGTTATTTGTATAGCACCAAATTATAATATACATATATGCTGGGGGGGGGGGGGGGGGGGGGGGGGGAGAGAAAATACAAAGTTAATGACATGAAGTTGCATGATATAAATGTAGAGGCAGAGAGAGAGAGAGAGAGAGATCAAGACAGAGGGCGCTCAATGCATCATAGGAATCCCCCAGCAGGTTTAGGTCTATAGCAGCAAAACTAAAAGACGGTTCAGGGATCACCTGAGCCAGAGCTAACCATAAGCTTTATCAAAGACAGTGTCATGCTATTAAACCTGCCACCTACTGACCGTTATGTTATTACACAGGCTGGATTTCATCTGTAGCACACACACATACATACATATATCAATGAGCGGAGGAACAGGATCACAGTGCCCCCATCCATAGGGCACCAGGGGTCACTGGATGGTTTAATGAGTATTAAAATGGTGTGAATCATATGCTGTGGTTTTCTCAGTCACCAGATTTCAATCCAGTTGACACATGCGGGAGATTTTGGACCGATGTGTTAAACAGTGCCCTCCAACACCATCATCAAAACACCAAATGAGGGAATGTCTTACTGCAGAATGGTGTTCATCCTCCGGTAGAATCCAGAGTCTTGGAGAATCAATGCTAAGGAGCATTGAAGCTGTTCTGGCAGCATGTGGTAGTCCAACACCTTACTAAGGCAGTCTATGTTGGCTCATCAGAGGCTTGTTCAAGTAACTATGTTCTAAATTAGGTTGTGCCTAAAGTTTCCTGTTGATCATGGCTCACTCAGTAGCATAGTTATAGTGGGAAATGGCATCAGGACTAAGTTAAAGTGTCAGAAGTCTTGTTAATTTGTTAATTAAGCAAAAGGAGAGTGACTTTCTTAGAGTCAAGGCTAGACTACAGGTTTCTGAGAGGGGAACTCAAACGCTTTGCAGGAACTGGATCAGTTGTATACAAAGCACGATCAGGGCAGCTGAACAGGTGAACACAGACCAGGAGAATTTAAAGACATTTATTGCAAGTCCACAGGCAGTTTGAGCTGGTAACTGGGAGCCTGGGGCTGAGGCAGGGGCTGGGCAGGTAGGAGTAGAGAGAGCTGATCCAGAGGGAAGTCCTCATGGAGGGCAGGGATACAGAGAGGAGCAGGCTTGGTCGGGTTAGATGGGAAAGCAGGGCCTGGACTCAGAGGCAGGTGAGCTGCAGGGGAGATGGATAGCAGGGTTAGTTCAGGGAACGGCAACAAGGACAGAGCACTCAATAGCAAAAAACTGGTTCAAGAAGTTTGGAAATGAAGCTGTAGTGACTACAGCAGAGACTACGATCTGGCAGGGTGGAAGTGGCAGAGCTGAGTATTTGGCAGTTTGATTATGGAGATGGGATGCAGATGGAGCTCTGCTCTGACTCCACCAATCAGGGAGTGATAAAGGTTTAGGGAGTGGCAGAATTGCAAATGGAGGGCGTGGCACTGGATGTCCCAGGAGTGGATGTAACCCCACACCATCAGAGGATCAATACATCAAGCTCAGCTCCCTGAGAGATAGAAAAGAAACTTCATCACAGATACAGTATTTGCTAAATAAAGAACACAAGACTCCAATCGGCATAAGTGCTGCCAGAAGAAGGCTGGTCTCACAGGATGAGCAGTAGTTTCTAAACCACTTCAAGGCCAAATGCTCTGGGTCTGGGTCTGAGAGAGACCGGCGTTTCACAGCTGATGACTGGAAAACAGTCCTGTTAACTGATGACTCCATGTTTGAGATTTCGGGCAGTACCAAGCATGAGACGAAGAGGAGAGAGAAGGATACCACAGTGTATCAAGCCCACAGTGAAACATGGTGCTGAGAATATTTCAGTGTGGGGTGTTTTGCCTCCTCTGCACTGAACTGACTACACCCCGACCAAGGAGAAGCACCAGTCCATTCTCCAGAGACATGCTACACTGGGTGTTTGTATCTTTGTTGGTGGATTCATATAGAAGCCAACACACCTCAAAGCTTTACAAGAACTACTTGAAGACTAAAGAAGACCAAGGAGTCCTGACTGTCATGGACTTTCCTCCACAGCCCACATTAATGGGGGCGTTTGAAGACAGAAAACCTGGGATGACACGGGTCGTCATGTTTTGCACAAACCTGTGGAGTCCATGCAGCTGGAGTGCATGCTGCCATTGAATCAAAAGGGGGACAAACCAAATATTATTATTCTGAAATTCATGCACATTTTTAACAGATTCAACTCTTCACTCAAAAAATTAAGCCTATATTATAATTTGCAATGAAAAAAATACCATTACATTAAAGCAAATGCAAAATAGAAATAATTTGACACTTTTGGTTATTTGCTGGTGTTTTCTTCACTAAATATTTGGCAGGGAGATTGTGATACTTAATATTGCCGTATTGCTCTAAGCAATTAGTTTTCGACTAACTGTGAGGTTGCTTTATTACTTCGTCGGTTTCTGAGATCTCTGCCTGCAGCCACATCTAAAGGAGATAGAAGAGGGAATTTTCACTTGTGGCGCTCACAACATCGGGGGGAAAAAACAGGAATTAATCCATATGTAATTTGGAAAAGTGTGTGTAATTTGTAAAATGAAAATCTTTTGAGAGCTCCAGGATTGTATATGCCACCCGTGTTTACACAATACCCGCCCTAACTCTCCAGGTGGCGCTGTTGGGGCGGCTAACCACGCCGATGCCCAGTCTGCCTCCAGCAGAGAGCAGTGCTTGGTTGGATGTGAGCGTCACCGACCTGTCTCGACTTCCAGATCGAAGATGGCGGTCTCGGTGTTCCGCGGCGTGCGGCTCCTCTCCATTGGAGACGCGAATGGAGACATACAGCGACACTCAGAGCAGCAGCCCCTCCGGTTAGAAGTCAAAACCTCACAGGATGCTGCCCTCATCAATCTCTCCAATGGTGAGTTGACCTTTTCTGCAGCTGCTCCTCGGTTGGTCGGCCTGGCTTAACTGCCAGTGCTAATGCTATGCAGTGCTAATGCTTATACGGCTAATCTGGCCATACGTAGCGCTAGCCACCGAGGAGCTAACCCATCTTGAGAGACCACGTCGCCTCCCCCTGCTCGTCACGAGGGAGCCCTTAAAACTCTCATTTCCCGTTGTCCGTGGGGTCTTTGGGCTTCTTAACTTTGGGCTCCCGGCTCCCACACATGTTCTCCGCTCTGGAGACCTCGACAGAAATGTAGCGCAACACATTCAGCGTAGGTTAGTTAGTCACAGCAGTGAGCAGGGCAGCTAAGTAGTATGTAGTTTAGTGCTAGTTAAACAATGCCACTAGCCTGGCTTCAGCGGTGATGCGCTAGCATGCATCCCACTCGGTCGCATCTAACATCTTTTGCCCTTGAGGCTTCACTAACGTTTGTTTTGTCGCATAAATACGATTCTTGTGAAGTGAGCGTATTTCGCGTTGTCTCCAGGGGACCCACGTAATATAATTTAGGTGTTTAGCCTATGAATTAGCTTATGGATTGTTTTGGAGCCGAGAGCAGATGGCATCAGTCCCGGCTCTCCGCTGTGCGCCGTGGTCCCGGCGGCTGCCGCTGCTATAACACTGTGTTCAGCCGGTAGCCCGTCGCGTCTTAGAGCGGTTAACACATAAACTTTTGAAGCTTTTACTTTTTTGGGGGAAAACGGTGTTTGCGTTTTGGATGGCGTAGCGGGACCGGGCCCTCATTACTTATGCATTCATCTTTGTTCTCATCGGAACAATAGACGCTTCCCCGCGCCTTCTTCCCTCCCGTGTGGACGCAGGATCAGAGCCGCTGCGCTCCTCCGCGGCTTTTGTTCGTCGGTGGGATGTCCCGCTGGAGAGAAACAGTCGCGCCGCTGGCCTCCTCTGCTGTGATGCTGAAGTTCAACAAAAGCGCACTTTTTTTCCCTTTTTTTTTTAACACAAAAGGATTCATTGTAGATCTTTGAGCAATCCTGTATGAAGGTTTGCTGAGGATCACCACACATCTCTTGCCGCGCAAATTAATTGAAGGTTTAAGTTCTCCCTGTGGGAATTTAGGCCTTGAAAAACAACACATTTTAAAGCAGCTAAAGACACACTAATACACCGTCATTTTTTGACAGGAAATGCATTAAAATTCTTAAAACACTTGAAACCACAGAGAAAATTATGTGAATATTATAATCTCTAAAGTCTCTAAATGCATCACACAACTTATTTGCATCAGGGGAAATCCACTGATTTTACACATCAAAGTCTCATTTCCACGTGTTGTGGAGTACTAGTGCATGAGTGAAACACCTTGTGTAAAACTTTTTGCATCTCCAAAGGGAGCTGTGTGAAGTCTGACAAACTGCCTCAAGGATGTCACTGGAATCTGCAGTGGTTGGATCTGAAGAGGAAAAGTTGAAGAGGGGGAAATAAAAAGTTTGGGTGTATAGTTAGAAATGAATGAACTCAGGGCTCTGCAGAGCTTTTATAATGTGTGAATTGGACAAGTTGTCTGGCTGCACCAGCGCGAATGACTCTTATTAGTAAAGCAAAACATTCAGGTAGTGACTTCCTACTTTTAGCTAGTACTGATTGTTACTGGTTAAAATGGCGAACAGCAGGTTTTATCAGATGTTAACTCCATGACTTTGACGACAGGTGAAAATGAACCAATGCTGTTGTCAGATTTGTGTGCCGACTCCACAATGAGGAGTCGTGCCAGAGTTTCTGAGTGTTATCTTCCCCTGGTATATAATAGGTCTGGACCTCCTAAATGTATTGAGTATTTGGGTATTGGGTGTTAAAAGCCTTTCAGACCACAAGAGTGCAGAGCACACCCACATGATAAGCAGTTATCCAGTGAAAATAAAACACTAGGCTATGGCTTCATTATTTTCCATATAGATTCAGCTGGAGGCCAGATACAGCTGACCTATAAAATCAAGTTTTCAGTGTTTTACTGAACTTGCTGTGATTTTTTTTTTTTTTTGACAGTATTTGCGTATTATTTTTTACAATAACAAATATACATCAGTTTGTATGTCTGTTGTATCATGAAAACTGAAAGCAACCAGAGTAAGAAATAACCTGAAGTCAATAAAAGTATTTAAATCAACTGCACTAAAAGTTGTCCATCAACCAAACTACAGCAGTCAGTCTTGACAAAGTCTGCAGGCAGCCAGGAATAGTAGCCACAGGCAAAAAGGATAACAAGGACTGAGTCTACCCTCTCACTGTGGTACATGAATGCATCTGTGGAGCCCTGAAGTTCCAGGTTGTCTCTCACTATTCTTTAGCGTACCCACTGCGCTTTGACAGCAGGTACAAAAACATACATTTTTTTGCATTTCGAGCGCACAGAAAGTACATCTAGTAAATATTAATTTCAGTCCAGTTTGCAGAGTTGTGAGTAAATGTATCAAATTTGATTGTGAGGAATCATATTTTACATGTGCATGTAGTTATGATCAGCTGCAGCCGTGTGGTAATACAGTGCATTCAGAAAGTATTCAGACTCCTTCACTTTCTTCACATTTAATGACAAAGTGAAAACAAAATTTTATTTTATTAAAAAGTAAAAACTGAAATATCCAATTTTGACATAAGTATTCAGACACTTTACTCATTGCTCAGTTGAAGCACATTTGGCAGCGATTACAGCCTCGAGTCCCTCATCCCCAGCCATGACACTTATTGGTGAGGCCGAACAAGTCAATTGTGATTTCATCAGACCAGATAATCCTGTTTCTCCCAGGCTGAGAGTCCTTTAGCTGCACTGATGCTTGTCTTTCTGCAGGTTTCTCCATCTCAACACAGGATCTCTGGAGCTCAGCCACAGTGACCATCAGGTTCTTGGTCACTACTCTTACCAATGCCCTTTGGGGCGGCTGCTCTTGGTAGAGTCCTGGTTGTTCCAAACTTCTTCCATTAAGGAGTCCACTGAGCTCTTGGGAACTGTCAGTGCAGGAGAAATGTTTTTGTAGCCTTCCCCATATCTGCTTGACACAATCCTGTCTCTGAGCTCTGCAGGCAGCTCCTCCCTGCTCATGGCTTGGTTTTTGTTCTGATGCACACTGTCGGCTCTGAGACCTTTATATAGACAGGCGTGTGTCCAATCAGCTGAATGTACCACTGGTGGACTCCAGTCAAAGTGTAGAAACATCTCAAAGATGATGAAGAGAAATTTGAGGAAACTGAGCTAAATGTCGAGTGTCATAGAAGAGGGTCTGAAAACTTATGTCAGTGTGATATTTCCGTTTTTAAAACATTTTAAAATCCTGTTTTTGCTTGGTGACTTTGGGCTATTGAGTGAAGATTGAGGAGGGAATAAATGAAAACAAATGATTTTAGCTGGAGGTTGAAACATAACAGAGAGAGAAAGTGAATTGGTCTGAAGACTCTGAATTCACTGACTATAACAACAGAGCAGATGAAAGCTCATGACATGTTGCACATTAGAGTGCATGAATATGGCTATTTCCTTGAGGCGATACACAAACCCCATGTGTGTCAAACTTGTAAAAGTACCACTAGAAAAGATTAGCTTGTCAGTTTTTTTGAGTTTGTTAAAACTTAAAACTTAAAAATCACATCTCATCAGTTTCTACAGTCAGAATCTCTCAGTTAAAGTTTCACTCACATCGCACCAAGTGAATCAACTCTGAGCTCTGAATCACTGGGTAGTTCCTCCCTTTGCCCCCAAAACAACCTCAGTTCTTTGTGACGTGGATTCCACAAGATGCTTGAAAAGTTTCCTTTAAGACTCTGGTTCGAGCTGTCACGCTACAAGTTTTTTCTCACCCACGTATCCCTGTGGTTTCGCGGTTTATCACTAATGATCCTGCCCTTACTTTACCCCTCCGCTACCTGTTGGCCTGCCACAGTCTAATTTGTGGGTAGAAATATTTTTACACTTCTCATAACAACATAAAAGATCTCTGAAGTGTTTTGCACTTTTCCCTCCGATGGACCATTAACAAATACAAGTATTTACAGGCCCCTCTCTGTGTGTGGCTGTGCGCTGTGGGTGTGCTGGGACTGGGCGTGCACAAAACACTACAGTTTGTTTGATCAATCAAACCCCGCCCTTGTTTAACTCAATTCTGGCACTGTTTTATTTCTCCTGCCTTTGCCAAAACAATTAGCTGAGAAAGGCTTGTGTGAGGAGATGCAGGCCGGTCTACCTGAGCGAATGGACCAGCTGCTGCACCACTGTGCGTGCATGCTTGTGCCTGCTTGTGGGTATGTGGTAGTGTCTTCTTTGTTTCACACTATCCCCACTTAGCTGCACACACCGTAGTAAGCCGAGGTAGTGGTGGTGCTGGTCCTGGTCAGTTGTGAATAATGAGAACCATATGATAATTCAGCACGCAGGGAAACACTGCTTCCTCCTCTTTGAGAAACATTGACTAAAAACCACAGCTGTTTGAGGAAATTACTGAAACTGACCAGCATGGCTGCTTTTGCACTTTTCATACGTTGACACTTAGAAAAATATAGAAGAACACCAGCTGTATCCTTTTAGCCTTGTACCCCTGCTGTTTTTGTAGACATGAAAATGTATGCAAATGTAAATGTAAATCATGAAACTGGGAAGACACCGGTATCATCAGCAGGTGTGGAATAATCTCACCTGGAAGATAGCAGGATATGATGAAAAATGAGAGGCTGGTTGTTGCATATGGATTCCTGTTAATGTGCCTTTTTCAAGCTTTTTAAAAAAGACCAGATTTCAGTAATTATGAGCCAGCATGTGAGGCTGCATTGTATTCAGCTCTCCCACACAGGAGCAGCTTGTGTTAAATGTGTGACAAGCAGCAAGAAGACAGTCTCTTTGCAGAAAAAAAATGAAGACATGTTAAAACTCCAAATGGGTATTTTCAAATCAGTTGATCAAAAAAAAAAAGAAAAGTTTAAGCAACATGCATCACACAGTTCTATTGGTCCTAACTCTTTCCATCCCCTCCATTTCGTTCCAGGAGAGGAGGCGAGTGTGTTCAAGTGTTCGGTTTCCAGGGAGACGGAGTGCAGCCGCGTGGGGAAGCAGTCATTCATCATCACACTGGGCTGCAACAGCGTCCTGCTGCAGTTCTCCTCACCTGGAGGTACACAAGAAATGCCCCAACACAATAACACCACTACACACTGTACATAAGTACATTGTTGCACACCTCTGAAGTCTGCACGTGATTTTAGCTGGAAATATGCTAAAAATGCAGCTACCAGTAAGGAAACAATTTCCTGTGTAACCAAGCATGTATTGGAAAAATGGAAGACTAATAATACGTCCATTAGTGAAGAATTTAGGTAACTAAATACATGTGTTCCTCTTTAGTGCCCTATTTTAAATACCCTGCTCTAGCACCGTACTGGCTTTGCCAGCGTTCAAAAGTCTATGCAGGCAGTGAGCATGTGTTTCCCACACACTTGGCACACCTTCTACAGAGCATGGAGCAGGTTAAATGAGTCTCACCCAGACATACGCCCTTTTTTTTTGACGAGTCCCCTGAATAGTTATTGTCCAATCAGAGCTCAGTGACTGTGATCAGCCAGGCAGGCCCGTCAAGCTTGAGGTTTGTCTACATGTTGAAGTGGTAGAGTCTTTCCAAAACCAAAAACACAAGAACAAAAACAGGAGTGGATTAAACAGTGTCTCTAATGTAGGCTGTAAACTGAAGCATGTCTGGCTAAGTAGCTTAGCACCCACAGCGGTAACTGTCACGTCATTAGCTGCTGTCCATCAGCAGTGCTGTGTTTCCCTGCTGGTCCTGGGTCTGACCTGAGTTTAGGATAACGTTCAGGTTGACAGCTCTCTCACACTCTGTACTGGATGCAGGGAAGTTTCCGCTCCAGCAGCGTTACTTGACATAATGTCAGACTTGACAAACACATTAGTCTTCACTCTAAAAGCCTTTCTCTGGTCATGTTAAAGTTGAGAAGTACTGAAAAATCAGAACAATAAAGCATAAACCTAACAAGGCACACAGTTATTTCAGAGTGAAATAAATGAAATTAAATCCTTTTTTCAAACTTACACCTCAGGATTTAACTCTGTGGTGCAATGAATGAGTTATGTTGTTATTTTATCTCCAGCTTTAGCTTCAGTCATGTATGTAGCCAACATGTGTGTGTTTAACCACTTCCTGCAGCAGCTGTTTTTGGCCTGTTTGAAATACCTCAACTTAATGCTTATTAACCTCCCATGTAAACATTGCTGAGCCGTGGCTAAAGCCTTCAATGGAAGAAGACAGTTAATGTATAAGAATAGATTACTGGCTTTATGTGCCTCAGTGAAAATACTGGTCATTGAAAACACTATTAAGTAAATTATATAAAAGAAGTTGGCCTTATATGAATTAAGGCCAACTTCTAGTATTGCACTTAGTTTTTTTGTTGTACAATGACCCCACTAAAATATAAATGATAAAACTCCACACTTCCCACACTTCATGCCCATAATTGCATGAAACTTCACGTTGATAAGTACAGAAGCACAGAACATTGTGGGCCAAATCTTTCCAAAATATTTGTATTTCAAATAATATTTCTTTTCTTTTTTTCTTTTTTCTTTTTTTTACTGATAATCTCTAAAGTACTAACAACCACAATATGGGGTCATTTCAATTAGTGTAAAAATGTAGTGCTGTTACAATACACTGTTGACCCAAAACACACATACTCAAATGTGTTTTAAGCACGTCAGCATGTTAACCTCACATTCATGGTTTCATTTCACATTCAGTGTGTGTGTGTGTGTGTGAGTTTAATGAAAACATATAACTGACCTGATCTGGCTCCACTGTATGTGTGTTATTGTCTTCAGTGTCATGCAGGCGCAGTGTGACCTGTAACTTCCCATGTTTGTGTGTTTGTGTTGTGCTACAGACTTTCAGTCCTTTTATAATCTCCTGAAGAACTGTCGTGGGCATTTTGGTGAGCGCTCAGTGTTCAGCGACAGAACAGAGGAGTCCTCTGCTGTACAGTACTTCCAGGTGAGACCCGCCTGTGCCTGCCACTACACATGTGGTGTCCCTCTGACTGGGTAGACAGCACTTCCTTGTTTACAGCCAATCGGATCATGCCGATTCTCAACTATATTTGCATAAAGCAGGAACTTGACCATCCTGTCATTGACTGTCTGTAGTGCTGCTGTCAGACAGCAGCCTGCCACACTGAAAAACTTCCATCAGCAGTTGACATGTGGTCCATATGCTTCAACACCACTACTCAGAAAACACTGTCTTTAGGTTACAAGCTCCAGTTTAGCTCCAGTTTAGCTCCTGTTCCCAGTTGGAGAAAATCTCCCAAGATGTGTTTTTCTTCTTCTGTTAATAATGACTATTAACAGCAAATCTGAAAACCAGCGTAACCTCATTCTTGACTGCAAAACAGGATGACTTGTGCAAAACCTTTGATTTTACTTCTTGACTTCTCTTTGTTCCATCTCCTTACAAAAACATTAACCCATTAAGACCGGGGGCGACCTATGTGTGCTTCTCCCTTTAAGACCGAATGAGACGTACACGCAAGGTTTAAGTTTATGATGACATCATTTTTAAGACGTGACTGATGATGAAATGCACTGTGATTTGCTGAGATTCGTGTCAGGAAGGTGAAATCCATCATGAGAAATGTATTTTGTTTGTTTTTTTTTTTTCAGCAGTTTTAGCTGCAAAAACATTTTTCAAGGCTGAGTGAATGATCTGGGTGAGGGGAGCGATAGTGAAGCAGGTTACAGCAGTTACCTGGATGAAAACGACAAAAACAATGACTGACAAGATTCAGACAGTGACTTCAACCTGCTAAGCTGCTAAGCTAAACTAGCTAGTCAAGGTTCAGGATGAGACATGTCGAAGGTGGAGGAGGACGAACGGCGAGCCAGTATCACCGCTGTCTAGGAGTTAGTTTGACCTGATGCAATGCTTGTCACTAAAACCTTTATTTTTCAGCCTCTGAAGCAGATGGAAGCATGAAAAAAATAAATTGAAACCTCTGGGTTTTATTGTAAATTGCTGCCTTTACCCTAATGTTCAACATTTTTTAAATAGTCAATAAATATTAGAAAAAAGTTGAACTGAGAATATGTGCTTGTTTTTCCAGCCATATATAGTTTCAAAAGCAAAGGCAGTGATTCACAATAAAAGTCAAATGTTTTATCTCTGGAATGGTTTTCTTTCATGTTTATCAGATGCAGAGGCTGAGAAATAAAGGTTTTAGTGAAGGTCAGAAAACCCTCAGGTTTCAGGAGGTTGTTTTAAACAGTGCTGAGATTTTTTTTAGAGGGCGCCTTAGGTCTTAATGGGTTAACTTCATATGATAAAAAAATAACATCTGTGTATGAATGTTTTTCTCGTCTCCCTGCAGTTTTATGGCTACCTCTCCCAGCAACAGAACATGATGCAGGATTACGTTCGGACAGGGACTTACCAACGGGCTATTCTCCAAAACCACACTGACTTCAAGGACAAGGTGACCACTGCAGACATGCACCCTTTAATAAAGGCTGGGCTTTGCCTTAAATGAAGTACTTCACATTAAGTGTTGACAAAAGTGTTTAAAGCTGTTCCTAATGACCGAAGGGCAAAATGCTGCTGTGATTAAAGAACGGAAAGATGCAATGAATCATACAGAAGTTTTTAACCCACAGAGTGGGGGTGGGCGACGTGACGGTATCGTGCAGTGGTTTTCACCACAGTATCCCACCGCCCATCACTTAGTGCTGAGATCACTCACAGGTGCAGGTCACCAGCAGGTCTGGACCCCGGACAACCCCTGTGACCTATAAATTATATATAATATAAACCATTTTGGAGCGTTGGCTTCTCCAGCCTTCACAGCACTGGTCACGTGACAATGTGTTAAAGCTGTTCCATTGTTAAGATGTGTTGAGACTGTTAGTTCGTTATAAAAATGGTTGATGTGAAATTGAGTCAACAGAAAAGAAGAAAAGGGGAAACTCGAGCAACACTTTTTATTTTATTTTTATAAAATTAAACACATTTCCGTTATTTTCCTTGAATTGAGAAAAGAACATTTCATTATCATTAGAGATGTGATTATTCATCCTGCCTAATACTGGCTTTCCCCGGTCTGTGTTCTCCAGGTGGTGCTGGACGTCGGCTGTGGCTCGGGGATCCTCTCTTTCTTTGCAGCTCAAGCTGGAGCCAGGAAGGTTTACGCCGTGGAGGCCAGCACCATGGCACAGCACGCCGAGGTCCACACACACACACACACACAGATTATTGTAAATATCAGTGACCATGACCATTGTGATTCAAAACTTAACCATCATTAAAATCAGAGAGAGTACTGGAAATTGTTCTCAAGTAAAAGCACTGTGGGCAAAGACGTTTTACTTAAGAAGAAGTAAAAGTACTTGTGTAAAAAGTACAAAGTAAGTCGGGTCTGCATGATGGAAATTTTGTCATCACAGGATGTGTGCAGGGATCTGTGCAGACGTGTGTCCATCTTTGATTCTAGATGGATTTTTAATGCTCATTTGAAGCTTTTATTGCACTTAAGTTCCGGAGCTGGTTCTCTTCTCTGCTCTGATTCTTTGATTGGCTCTTTTCATCTGTTTAACTAAAATACTTAAGCTACACAAAAACAACTTTGCTTCAGTAGTAAGAGTAACTGTAACTGTAACTTGTTACTTCCACCTTCGATGAAAGTAGGATTTCCAGGCCTAGTAAAGGAATCCTCTGCCTCACAGGTGCTGGTGAACAGTAACCGTCTAGGGGAGCGTGTGGTCGTCATCCCGGGGAAGGTGGAGGAGGTGACGCTGCCGGAGCAGGTTGACATCATCATCTCAGAGCCGATGGGCTACATGTTGTTCAACGAGCGCATGCTGGAGAGCTACCTGCACGCCAAGAAGTTCCTCAAACCCAGTGGTGAGGAGCACAGCAGACAGTCCGTCGTCTCATAGTGTGTTGGAAGTACATTAGACTCACCTCCTGTGTGTGTGTGTGTCTGTGTGTCTGTGTCTGTGTCTGTGTCTGTGTCTGTGTGTGTGTGTGTTTTAGGTAAAATGTTCCCCACCATCGGCGATGTCCACCTGGCCCCCTTCACAGATGAGCAGCTCTACATGGAGCAGTTCACCAAGGCCAACTTCTGGTGAGGAGGGGAAGAGGCTGGGGAAGTTCAGGACCTGGAGTGTCCTACAACCTGAACCTTTAAGAACCTTGTGGGCTTTTTGGAGCTTGGTCCTTCACTGTGTTTTAAAACCTGGATCATTTTGGATGCACATTATTGAGAAGGCAGCAGAGGGACCAGCTGTAACTAAAGTGGAGCCAGTGCTTCGAGCCACGTCAGTTTTTCCAGTCTGCTCTGCTGCACTCAGGGGGCCTCCTGCAACTACCACTTATATGAACAGATTGGTTCTTAAGTGGCAAGTACAAGCGATTTAAAAGAATGAGAAGGGTTGTCAGTGGTGTGTGAAGGAGGTGGGAGGGAGCTGTAGGCTCGGCAGGTGCAGCATGCATGATAGATCTCCAGCGGGGGGGGGGGGGGGGGGGGGGGGGGCACCAGTGGTCTTCCCAGCTGTCTTCACTGTCCTGGGAAGGTTCTGTTTAGTTTCTCAAACAGGCAGTAATGATGAAATAAGATGCTCTTGACAGTGCTCTGTAGGAGATGTAGAGCAGCAGGGTGGGGAGATTTGCCTTCTTCAGGCTGATGACTGCTGTGGTGCACCATGGTGATGCACCCAACAGAGTCTCCTTGGTCTTGTTGATGCTGAGCAAGACGTTCTGGTTCCTGAATCAGTCGTTATGGTCTGACCGTGTTGAAGCAGAGTCGATGAAGAGAATCCTGGTATAACACTCCTTGTTTGAAGCCATGGGGCCAGCGTTCATGCAGGATGCATTTTCTTTGGGGCAGGTCTGATGGTGGCACTCTGGAGGCAGGAGGGCGCAGTAGAGTTCAAGAACTCTACAGGGGAACCTTTTAAGTTATTTTATTTTTGGCTTCAATATGACAGGACAGTGACAGAGAGACAGGAAAGTTAGGGACGAGAGAGGGGATGACATGCAGCAAAGGGACTGAGGGGGATTTGAACCCAGGCCACTTACAGCCTCCCCACAGGTCAGGCTCAGCGCTGTCTGTGAGATGCATCCTTTACATTCATTGACCATTGGAGGAAAACAAGAAATAAGACATTTGTGGCGTATGTCAGTTTTCAGAGTGGGAGGCTGTTTGTCCCACGTTTTAACTGTGCTGTGGTTCATCACTGTTACATAAGAGCGAAGAGGTAGAGATACATGAAGAGACACTGACACTGCAGTCAGACTGATCTGCAATCAGCTTTTAATAACCAACCTGCCGATCTTCATGTTGTTACACTGTGTTTTTTGTTCATATTTTTCAGGTGCAAACACAGTTCACTGTTCAGTTTGTTTAGATCAGATGAATCTGATGTGTATGAAGTGTTTTTACTGTGTTTCGACTGGAACTGTTGTTTCACAGGAAAGTTTGATGATCATCGTAATTATACAGTGATGTTAAAATGTGACACTGAAACATCACACTTGCTTCATGTCTTAATGTATGAATAACTTGGGTTCTCTGATTCAGATGAAACTTAATCAGCACAGATGAAGCTGGTTTGTTTCACTCTGTAAGAAGTTGCATGCAGGATTTGTGCTGTGATTAATTTAAGTCAGTTTCACCTGAAGCTTCACAACTCTTGATTGGTTTAAAATGTTTATTATTCTGAGATTGAGCCAAATATATGATTAAATTATAATTTTCAACATTTTCATTACTATTTATCCTACCTCTGGCCTTCAGGTACCAGCCCTCTTTCCACGGTGTAGATCTCTCCGCCCTGCGGGGGGCAGCTGTGGATGAGTACTTCCGGCAGCCCATCGTGGTACGTTATCCACTACACACACACGCACTGGAGTGTACACTTACTAGATAATTAACTGTCTGTGCAGGGCAAATGTACAATCTGAAAGAGTCAGTGTATTAGGTTCTCACCTAAGGACTGAGTTCTGGTTGTGGCCCAGAAATGCAGTTTAGTTCAGTTTGACGTCAGGTAACCCTCAGGTTAGAAATGCTCTGTGGTTGATGGCACTAACCTGCTGCAGGTTCATGGACTGATTATTTTTGCTTCATGATACTTTTGCAAGTGTGTTTACCAGGTCTCATCTGGTTGGATCCTGTCCTACCTGTTTGGTTGTTGAGCTTCAGTCTTGTATGATGAGATTAAATTTCCCTCCACAGGACACGTTTGATATCCGTATTCTGATGGCCAAGTCAGTCAAATACACAGTCAACTTCCTGGAGGCCAAAGAAGAAGATCTTTACAGGTAGGTGTGTGTGTGTGTGTGTGTGTGTGTGTGTGTGTGTGTGTGTGTGTGTGTGTGTGTGTGTGTGAGTAATTATAATGAATGTATGTGTCAAGTGTAACTAACATTCCTCTTTCCTACCTTTTCATTTGGACCACAGGATAGAGATTCCCTTTAAGTTCCACATGATGCACTCTGGTCTGGTCCACGGTCTCGCTTTCTGGTTTGATGTGGCGTTCATGGGATCAGTGTAAGTCAGTCACTCAAAGACATACGGACATGTGGAGTGTGTTGAATCTTAAGAAATGCATTTAATTAGTGCCACGTAATTGTGTCTTGCTCTCACTCCACACCCCGGCTTGTGCCCCTCCCGCAGGATGACAGTATGGCTGTCCACGGCACCCACAGAGCCTCTCACCCACTGGTACCAGGTGCGCTGTCTGCTGCAGTCTCCCCTCTTCACCAAGGCTGGGGACACTCTGTCCGGCACTGCACTGCTGGTGGCCAACAAAAGGTATGAAGGCCGTTTTAGTCGTATACAGAATTTATAGGGATGCCCCCAAACGTGAGTCCATGAGAAGAGTCTTAGTCAAACAAGTTTTAATTGGTCGGTTGGTCACAGCAAAAAAAAGAAACAAAATCCCCAGGAAGTGTTGACACTCGGTCACTCAGATGTTGTTTACACAGCTGATCCCTGTGGTTATTAGATATGAATGAAACTGAGAGTTTCGGGTTCAGCTAACTGTGCATATTTAGTAATAACATGACAAACAGGACAGAGACATTCAATGAACAGCAGCAGCAACTTCTCTATTTTCCTAACACGTGTCACAGGGAGGACTCAGACAAATCCTGCCCTACGGCAGCTCTTAGGGGAGACGCTTCTTCAAATATCAAACCACCTGTCTGTCTGTTACAGTTATGACAAACTGGTTCTGTCAGGCAGGAAAAAGATGCAGGCAAACATTCACCTGTCACTCACTGACCTCAAATGTTTATCATTTGAAACATGTAAGTAGCCAAACTTTAGCCACGTAGCACGGCCGCTCGCTCTAACACTGTCCTTGCCAGTCGCTCCAACACATTTGGAATCATTCCAGCTTTTGCTGGTGTCGTTAAGCGGTGGCTCGCTCCTGTGTGCACAAATTTCAATTGATATTTCAAAGGCTCATCATTACAGTTTTGTATTTCTCTGTAATGTAGCACAGTGTTAATGATGTAACTTAGAGTTTCATTCTCAGCCCTGGACTCAAACCATCCTCTGATACCTCACTAAACAATATATTTAACTAATTAAATTAATATCATAAATGTGGGACCAACAGCTGACCAGGAAAATCATCAGTTGGGGACAGGTCTAATAATTTAGTTCTCTCTGGCACCATCGTCCATTTGTGCTTATTTCAAGTCAGAGGCTTAATACTGTGTCCCATCATGCTCAGTGGGGAAAAGATGTGCACCCCTGTCATAAGAACAACAGAATTGCACCCTTTGGTCTCTGCTCCCCCCTCCTCTCCCCTGTGCCATGGCTGAACTGACCCTGGGACAAATCCCTGTGGCCCCACAGCCAACCATCACCATGAGCTAACGTTAGCCTGAGTGAATCTGTCCTCAACACAGTTGTTGACATGTTGCCAAACCTGCATGGATCGGTGAGTAATGTTTTCCACACAGGTTCAACTTGCAGTCTGATTATGTGACTGGGAGGTTATTTTCTTTGGTGACTGTCAGACCGACGATGATGATTTCATATGATGTTGTGGTGCCAGGTCTAAAGGACGAACCACAGGTGGTCAAAGGACACGAGGGAGAGCAGCAGCGCCAATGAGAGCTGAGCTTGAGGAAAGAGCGGAGAGAGGATGTGTGTAGCGTTTTAAAATAAAAACTTTGCTCCTTTAACTGGCTCCTTCAGAAAGAAAAGGAATAGAAACGAGGAAATAGGAATGATGAGTACATAGAAATCACATTCATTTAATCGTGCAAAAAGAAAAAAGTAACCAGTACAAAGGATTAATGTTGGTGGTGCAGCTGTTACAGCTGTTTCATGGGTACACATCACAGCTGCAGCACAGATCATGGCAACTCCCACTTCAACAAAGCCACTCGATGTTCAAAGTTTCTAAATATCCATGGTAACCACGGCAGAGTCAGGCCACCATCCAACTGTATCAAATAGAAATGAAATGTAAAACTGTCTTGATATTTGAAGTTGGTAGCTGTTTTAGTTTCATTCTGAGGAGTCAAATGCTGATATTTTATCTCTGTGTTGTTATGTAATCTGATGTAAACGCCTTCACTGTAGCTTCACTCTGCCAGAACATTTCTTAGTCGGAGTCTCTGCTGGTTGCCTGGCAACCTCACACTGACGGCAAGACTCCAGGAAGTTACTGTGCCTGGTCAACAAATAGTCTGGCACTTTTCCTTCCCGTAACAGCACAGAGTTATTTTTACATTTTGGTTTTTGTTCAGATTAAATAAAGACATGAGGTGCTGGGAGGTGGATTTTCCTTTGGACAGAGCTGCACTAACTGTTCTGTTTCCAGTCTCTGTGCTAAGTTAAGCTAACAGGCTGTAGCTTAATATGTAGCGCAGAGACGTGAGGGGTGCATCTGTGTCTCAGCGATAAAGCAAATCAGTGTATTTCCCAAAATGTTGAACTACTCCCTGAAGCCCCCAGAGCCACGGTCTGGATCAAAACGACATGTGAATTTCACGTAATCTGATGTGCATCAGTTTATCAAATAACACAACGCTGATCTCCTCCCCCACAGACAAAGCTACGACATCAGTATTGTTGCCCAGGTGGACCAGACAGGATCAAAGTCCAGCAATCTCCTGGACTTGAAGAACCCCTTTTTCAGGTGAGTTGGTCTCTTGACCCCAGTAAACACACTTGTATGTAGATGGTGTTATTTAGGGCTTGCGACGGGGGTTGCTGTCTGTCTCTCTAATGTTGACTGGTGTGTGTATGTATTTGCAGGTACACAGGCACCACCCCCAACCCTCCTCCTGGCTCACACTACACCTCCCCATCTGAGAATATGTGGAACACGGGGGCAGCCTACAGCATGAGTCAGGGGATGGCTGTATCAGGTGAACACACATACAAACACTGGTAGATGAAACAAATCCACATGTTTACAAAGGGGTAAACAGCTGTTAGGGGTTTTCATGACTATTACAGGACTGTAAGAAACATAGGATGTCGGGTAACACTGAGTGATGATTGTCCCTTTCTGTGTAAGTTAAAGTGTAAACTGACATTTTCATTATATCCTGAGGTTTCTGGAACCACTGGTGTTGTGATCAGTGACAGACCTGAGCTGCTGTGAGCAGCAGTGATCAGTGTTGCATTCACTGTCTTCTTTCTGTCCACATGGCTTCACTGAATGTAATGACACTCTTCTATATATCTACACTAAATCACTTCACCTGTGTGAGGCTGTTCTTTACCTTACAAACCATTTCCACTTTAAATAAGTGGCATCAGTAGCTTTGTGCATCATTTTCTCAATAAACAAAATCAAATGTGCTCAGTGTGTATCGGTTACGTCTGGTTGTTACTGGGTCCATAGTGGCTGATATCTGACTCCTGTCAGATTTGTCTACAGAGAGGAGTTACTGCTCAGAGAGAGTTAGTGTCAGTGTGTGTTTTCCTTATGTCTAATATATATTTATACACAATACAGACCTGTGTCTTCTGTGAGACAGATAAAACTCAATCAAACATAATGTCAGTGAAGTCAGTCAGTCATTTCAGACACAGTCCACACAGCCTGACATTAAACAGCAGTGTAATATTAACATGGTTCTGTTTGTATTTCCTCTACTAGCTCATGTTGCTGATGTCGCTGCGACAACAAACAGCTTCATATTTCTCCAGTTTTTCCAAACAGTGGGGGGTAAATGTTTATTTCTGTGTTTTCTGTCTGTCCCCTCCAGGGATGCCTGCAGCTTATGACCTCAGCACAGTCATTGGCAGCGGCTCGGCGGTGTCTCACAACAACCTCATCCCTCTAGGTAGGACCCACACTCCCCCTGACATGACTGCGTCCTGTCGAACTAAATGTTGTGGCGAAGAAAACAGGAGAGTGAGCATGAAAATAGCAGAGCAACGCTGTTCATGTTCAAGTCCAGTGAGCTCTGCAGCTCTGAACGACAGGGTGAAGAACAACTTGGTCAAACAACACGTTCTGTAGGATCATGAGTTTTAGACTCATTACTTAAGCCCCTTTTCCACTGGTCAAAAACCCACTAAGACCCATTAACATCAGGGTTTGGTCTGCAGTGGAAAAGGGTAAAATCTGCTTTCACACCTGGGTCAAATGGCTCTGCAGTAGACAGGGGTATTTATTGGCTCCGGCTCCGATCGGCTCTGATCAGCATTGATATAAACACAAAACCTGGGTCAACCCACTAATTTTTGCCTCTTTTCCTGCTGTAACGTCTTTGGGAGATACCTGGAGCACACAGACACTGTCACCTGTCCAGCATGTTGCTGTGTAACCAGCAACTACACTGCACTCAGGGGTAAAAGAGTGAGCTGCAGCTCTGACAGTTTTAAAAACCAAAATCAGCGACAGAAACATCTCATATGGAGGCTCCGACACTTAAACTGGCTTTTACCAGTTTGCAGAGCAGCTCACTCTTCCTCCACTGCGTCTGTGTGTGTGTTCTGTAAGTGCAGTGATGACATCACTCCTTGCAGTTGTGTTTGTCCTGAGTCCAAACAGAACAGCAAACTCGGCTGGCAGTGGAAAAGTGTTTTTATTAGCGGGTTTAAAACCCACTTACACCTGCTAACTTTGGTGGAAAAAGTGTAGCAGAGACAGCTGTCACAGGTCTGGGCCAATGTTCAATAGTATCAAATATTGCGATATTTCCTGCCATATGTGATGTTTGTCACTTGTTGTGCAGTCTGCCTTGCTGCTGAGCCCAACCCTCAGGTCACTGCTCTGTTTGCTGGACTTTGTACCTTGGGATGAGACAAACAATATTTGAACTGAGCGGCAGAGTCACTTATACCTGAAACAGAAAATACAATGATATGATTTGTTGATGTGATTTGTTAATATAAGTTAAATGGTAAAAACAGCGAAAAGAACCTGCTCATGTATTGATTTTTTAAAATTTTTTTTTATTCCCAATCAATCGGCTGACAAATCAGTTGATGTGTTTCAGCACATTTAGAAAGGCAGTCAGCAGAAAACAGCTACACCTCCTCTACATATATCTATGTGTATGTACAGTGTGTATTCACATCATTTATTCTAGGTCTTCACTTTGAGCTGACACTTCAGCTCCTTTCATTTCTACCGACACTTCAGCTTTATTCAGTCCTCACACTTCACCTGAAGCTGCTTCTTCTGTCAGCACTTCAGAAATATCTGAGATTTCAGTTGTTGTCAGTATTTGTGAGGAATATTTAATTAAATTTTACAGAATATTCCAGCAGATAACACACTCACACTTTTTCATGAGACTCCGTCTCTGCTCTGTGATTGGTTGGCATCAGTTACAGGTTGTACTGCGATGACATGACTGATGGGACGGGTGTGAGGGGCTCTCAACGCTAACAGAACAAACAGAAAACAACATATCACATATCGCTGACTGTGCTCTCCTCTGTCCACAGTGAACACGGGAATCGTAAACCACACCCACTCCAGGATGGGCTCCATCATGAGCACAGGAATCGTCCAGGGTACGTCCACCTGAACAGAAACGAACAATAAAGTCAGTTTGTGCAGCACAGCAGAAATTCACCACTCAGTCAGCTTCAGTGTGAATGTTGAAGGTAACGCTCTGTTCTTCCATTCAGGAGCCACCACGGGGCAGTCGGGCCCGAGCAGCAGCGGTACTTACTATCCCGTCACCAACCAGTTCACCATGGGGGGCGCCGCCATCTCCATGGCCTCACCTATGGTCATCCCCAGCAACACCATGCATTACGGCAGTTAAGACGAGGACTTTGCTTCGCCAAGACCTCTTCGACCTTTCAGTCCCTGCATGACAAGAGCCCCACTCCCCCACCCCCAGAGCCCTCTCAGTGGAGCCCCCGCAGTCCTGCACCCATCCACCCTTCAGCCCTGACCGATCCACCGATCCGCAGCCAAAACCAATATACCAAAACCAGTGCTGTCCCGGCACCTCCTCCACGTGTTGGTCACCCTCATCCCTCTCTGTTGAGTCCATCACTATATGAACGATATGAACAGTCAAACGCTCTCATATCCGTCCAGACTCTTGTCTTGCTGACAGCTGAAACCTCCTCTTCCTCCTCGTCCTCCTCTTCCTCTCCTTGGATTCATTGGGACTGCAGCACATGCACAGCTGAGATGCACAGCAGTTATCATCTACCCCCTCCCCTCCCTGGGTTTTTCACCCTCCTACCGTCTCCATTCCCCCACCCCGTCGTCTTCTTTTTTTTATGTCTTGATGACCCCAAAGTTTTTCCCCCTAAGAACCTGCTTATTGCCAGAAACCAGCATCAGTCAGTTCCCATAATTCCCCACAGCTCGACACCAGACCTACACTGAAGCTTTTCCTTTGTCTAGTAGGACACAATTATCATCATCATCATCATCAACACTCATCTCCGAGCTGCAGTCTGGGCTTTTCATATCAGACACAGTCTTCAAAGCGTCTCCGCTCTCCTCTCAACAGACTGACTCACATCAGACTGAATGGTTCATTTTAAAGTATCAGTTCACATGAAACATATTTCCCCTGTTTACTCCACGTCAATGATGTGAGGCAGATATATCAGAGGACTGAAGCTGTCGACACACCTGAGGAGCATGTGGAAAATGTGCTGTTTTTTTTTTCTGTGACTTGGACAAACGAACCATCAAACCTCCTCTCATTGCCCAGCGTGTGGTTGTACTGAAAGCAGAGGTGTTGATGCATTCCACTGAGGTTCACACGGACATCAGGTTTTGGGAGAACGCTGGTCAGCTTCCACGTGAGGAGAGAAATCACCCATGTGTCCGCAGGAGAAAATGAAAACAACGAGACTCAGTCAAACGACTACGCAGCTACAGTCATTAGATCCACTGTCACTGTAAAAAAATCTTAACTAGTGCAGCTTTAAACCTGTGACGTGGTTAGCCTAGCTTAGCAGGGAGAGACGCTCTCTCCTGCTCTCGATCCAAAACATCTTTATATATAATGAACCTCTTCGGATCAGCAGCTGGGTGCAGATCCTGTGCTCATGCGTGTTGTGGTGTTGCCAGGTTTGAGCACCGTCCAAAGAGAACTAAAAGCCAGGTGACACTTTTTAATCGTCTCTTACAAACAATTAAAAAAAAAAGAAAGGACTTTTGTAAGGTCTAATTTGTCTTCAAGTACCAGTAAACCTGAGCGAGCTCTGTACTGGACACTGAAACCTAATTATTGGGTCTTTTAGTCTCCTAAAAGAAGCAGGGTCAAGGCCTCAGGATGATTTAAACGTGTTGTAAGTTTGCATGTGAAGGAAAAAGTGTTTTTAGCCGTTCGGAGCGACCTCACTCGTCACAGCCTCCTCATGGTCCCACTGGTCTGGAGTCTTTGGCGTCTTTTTGCAGTGAATAGTACAACACTGTCAGTTTCTCGGCCGTACACAGTGACGGTGGTAGTCGTGTGAGTAATGAAGAACGAGGCCGTGAGAGAGAAGCTCAGACCCGGCTCTCCGTGGAAGATGACCAGAGGGGAACTCTCCCAAACACCTGCTGTCTTTGTTTATGCTCGAACACTTCAGTCCTGTAAACCTGAGACACCGTCTGCTGCTCCCGCCCCTGTCACCCACCCTCGTTTTTAGCTGAGAGGACACCACTGCTTCCCCACCCCCCCCCCACCCAAGCCCGGTCACTCCAGCAGCTGGAGGAAGAAGATTTGGAGAACAAACCCGTTAAGGACCAATAAGCCCAGGTGGCAGCCCCACTGGCTGCTGGAGTGAGAGGAGCTGAGCTGGCCCGGCAGCGTCCTACTTCACTCCCTCGCTTCCTTCCCCTGCGTTCCCCCCGACCTCCTTTGAGACTGTGAGACTGTCACAAAGAGACTTCATCGTCGAGGCGTGGGAGACTGGGCCTGTCCACCCACCTCCCTCCTCACCTGTTCACTATATATGACCGCCAGCATATCATACCCCCCCCCCACACCCCCACAACCCCACCCCCCACCTGACACCCTTGTCCCCCTTTTATTAGTCAAGGAGAGAAAGACTGACACATGTATGCATTGCTTCCAGTGTCACAACTACTGGACTTGGTTTATTTGGAATTTATGAGTTAGCAAATTTTAAGAGCTGAGAAAAAATGTCTCTTTGTAGGATTAACTTTTTTTTGTTGTCTTTATTTTGTTTTGTTTTTTTTTTCTGTCACAAAAAAACAACGATTAAAAAAAAAAAAGAGAGAGCAAATTAAATGTGGTGGAGATGTTCCAAAAACCCATCCTGGAGTCAGCTGTTGTAGTACTTTCTTTTGTGTGAGACCCAGCAGATGTTTACCATGTGGTAGCCTTTAAACCATGGTGTCTCCTCTGTCATGGACACGTTGCTCTGTGTAGTCAGTAGTGGCGTCCACTTTTCTAATGGAAATGTGTAATAGGACGACTGTGTGTCATGTTCTGTTATTTCTGTGTTGACGAAGCAGTAATAACACCTTCCTCACTGTCTGACCTCGACTCTTCTGCTCCACACACAGACCGAGAGTCTGACCCACAACAGATCTTTACTGTCACTGTTAAAAACCACAACACGGGTCCGTTCAGCAGCTCGCGTGTCATCAACGTGCGGCAGAAAACACAGTTTAAGACACAAAAACAGTACAAAGAGTGTGTGTGTGTGTGTGTGTGTGTGTGTGTGTGACTGCTCTCAGCTGTCAGTTCTTCAGTCATTCAGTGGAAGTGTGTGTTGGCACAGAGGTGACAGCCTTTGTGAAGAAGCTGTTCACTCATCCTGGCCCTGTTCACACCTGCTTTAACATGTGTCTCCTGGGACCACTGCACATAAACAGGTATGTGTTGTTTTTAGCCAGTCAGGCAGATGGGCCGGAGAGAGAGTGAGTGGGGTTGAGCAAATCCATGTGATGTACACGCCTTAATGAAATAAGGTTTTATCCATTTGAAATATTTTCAGTTCACTGTGTTGGGACTAATGGGACTAATCAGACTGTGGGAGAGGAGGTCAGTAGAGGAGGCGGTCCTTTAGAGGAGGTCAGTAGAGGAGGCGGTCCTTTAGAGGAGGTCAGTAGAGGAGGCGGTCCTTTAGAGGAGGTCAGTAGAGGAGGCGGTCCTTTAGAGGAGGTCAGTAGAGGAGGCGGTCCTTTAGAGGAGGTCCACATGTGGCCCAGACCACCTCTGAATGTGGTCTGAGTGATCGGCTCTCGAATGCGTCCTGGGTGTTGACACCTGGTCTTGGAGCTGTCCACTTGTGATCGGATCACCTGAGACAGATGTGGTGTGAACAGGGCCTCAGTGTTGCATCAGATTGTCCTGTCTGTTCGTCCAGAGGGGAGAGGGAAACAGGCAGTGTCCAGGGGGAGATGAGTCTCTTATAACACTTTATTTTACAGTGTATATGTCACTGAGGGTGGTAGTGTGGCCCTGCTGCAGGTCCCCCCGGTCCTCCTGAACCACACAATGCAGCAGTAGGTCAGGGGGCCCCAGAGGGCCAGAGAGCTCAATGTGCCTGGACACTGGTGATTGTTCCTCAGTCCAGAACATGGAGGTCTCTTGCAGCTGCAGTGCTTCAGTCCTGAAGCTCAGTGTCAGATGAAGCGCTGTGGTTGTTAGTGACTGAAGGATTCAACTCAACATCTTATATCAGAGTGAACAGTTGTAATTCGTTAAATTATAAACCGTTAATTATGCAGTAACAAGTGCAAACTACTAGTATCCAAGTAAAACAGATCGAACTAGTTGGACTGGGACTAGTGATGGTCTCATGTGAGATGATGTGGAGTTTAAGCAGTTTCACATTTCAGCCAAGAAGAACACACACACACTCACACACACACACCTCTGTTAGGCTAAAATGGACCAAAGGAAAGAACTATGATGATCAGTATATTATACACAGTGCATATATTTAGTATGTACAGTCACTTTAAGTGGATGATTAGAACCATATTTTCTCCTTCTTTATTTCTCATGCAGATTACCATCTAATTGACATTTGTATTATTTATTAAATGAACGAGTAATGACACAGCTTCACTATTTACTGATTTTAAGGTAAAATACCAAACTGCACCGTGGCCCCCTCCTGCTCTGCGCCAGGGCTGGTATGAGTTTGGGACAAAACTTTAGAGTCTACAGCCACGAATAGCACTGTAAGAAAGATGGGATCACTGAAATGATCTGTACCAAATTTCATGGCTGCCCATCTGATATTTATCCAGGACCAATGGACTGATGAAGCGTGGCTGAAATCCAGTTTTACCTTAAGAGTATCAGAATCTGGCAGAAATGGGAGGAGTTCAGGAAAAATGAATCCAGCTTATAGAAAAATAAAAGATGAAAATGTGTGAAGTAAACTACACAGGGGGCCGACTGGCCGGTCACACAGGGGCCTGGAGCCTCATGAAAAGTTTCCATCTCCTGCTCATGTGAATGTGAGATCAGCAGCAGTGTTAGTGTCACTACCGAACCCAGTCATTATAAAAGCTTGTTGAAGTTTGTCGTTCGAGTTCTGTACAGTTATGTTAACGGTCCCTTCAACAACTCATCAAGACGGAGCGGCTGTGGCTCAGGTGGTGGAGCGGGTTTAATCCCCATCCTCCCAGCTCCTCCTGTCTGTGTGCCAAAGTGTCCTTGGGCAAGACGTTGGACCCTTCTTGCCTCACTTGTAAGTCGCTTTGCCAAATAAGCGGATGTAATGTAAGAGACAGCACACGCTTCCTGTCTAGTTTGCTTCCCAGGCTGATAAAAGTGATTCTTCCACTGTGCTTAAGGTGGTGAAGGGACAGACAGGAAGTTCATTTTTCACCTATGAATATTGCTAATGGAGCTCAACCAGGAAATCACTCTTTTTGCCACTGTAGTAAAGGCACTTAAGATAATTTACAAACACTGTAAAAATGCTCTGTTTGCATTTAGAGAGACAGATGCCACTTTTTACTGCAGGAAAAAAAAAAATCAGATTCTGATTATGGGTATTGTTTTAATACCTGAGTTTTGGTGTCAATGCCACTTTGAGAGATGTGAGCATGTTTGTCTATTTCTTGGCCAGTCATCGTTGTACCTTCATGTGGTTTTTTTGCTGGAAAAAGCATTTTCCCAAAATTCTTTCCTTTAAATATCTAAACTCAAGTAGCCATACAAGACCTGTGCTTAAATACAGTACAGTGTGAGACTGGTGAAGTTCTTATTTAAATCAGGATGTGTCTGAGCAAAGAATAAGTGATGCCAGATTTTGGTACGTCACAGCTTTTGGTGCCCAGCACAAAGGACACATTTTGGTTGGTACTTACATTTTTCACTTTATTTTCTGTATCAGGCATCATTTTACATTTACATTTACTCATTTTGGCAGATGCTTTTATCCAAAGTGACAAGTGAGGGACAATCAGTAAAGCTTCAGTGCAGTAGCAAACCTTGGTGTAAGTGCTAAGTACTGTATCTGTTCAGGAAGTACAGGAGATCAGGGGAAGAAGTGCACTGAGAGTGTATAGTAAGTTCAGCATGTTCGGGTGTTAGAGGTGTCAGGAGAGGAGGTGCTCTCTGAAGAGATGAGTCTTCAAGAGGGTCTTGAAGATAAAGAGGGAGGCCCCTGCTCTGACAGACTTCAGTAGCTCGCTCCACCATCAGAGAACCACAGACCGGGACAGTCTGGCCTGAGACTGTCTTGTGTGCAGGGATGGGGATGACAGATGACATTCTTTGGGGAAACGCAGTGGAGGGGAAGGAGCATAAGGCTGAATGCAGCACTAGTGACTTGAATTTAACTCTGGCGACCATAAGATGCCAGTGTAGGTCAGTGAGTAGCGGAGTGATATGAACCTATTTGGGCTGCATTCTGGACCATCTGCAAGGGTTTCACCATGCACAAAGGAAGGCCCCGAAAAGCCTTGCAGAGAGAGAACCACGGCCTGGACCAAGGTATCAGACAGCATTCCACCACTAAACTAGCAGAACTGGATTTGGACACGCTCTTAGTGCACCTGGCTGTGCGCTTCAGACAGTGTGCTTTGAAATGACAGCACCTGCAGTGGCTACGTGAGTTCATGCAGAGATCACACGTAGCTTAGGGCAGAGCTGTCAGTAAGACTGAGGTGGTTGTCTGTCAGGATGAGGACTGAAGAGGTGACCGTGCAAATGAAGACAATAATGAGGCATGAGAAGTAGTTAGTTTACCAAAATCAACAGTTTGGTTCTTTATAAAAAAAAATCAGGTCAGCACAGGAAAACTAGAAAATGGCAAATGAGCTGAACAACTGAAGAGGTTTTATGAATGTCAGTAAATAATTTCCATGGTGAATATAAACCTCTTTAGTGAAGAACGCTCTGCAGGATGTAGGCGGACATGTTACTGTTTTATTTTATATTCAGCAGGAAGATGATATTAAATATGTGGCCAAAGCAAACAAAGAGGTTTCAGGATTAACACAGGTTCATGCTGATGTAAACCTACTCAAATTAAAGCAGAGATCTGGCACCACTACATACAGCACACTGCTGCTCTGTACAGTGTATACATGTATTCTCATCCTGTTTTTTGTCATGACCTCTGTCTCACTCAAAACAGTTAAAAGACAACAATCTGTGCTTGTGGAAACTCTCAGTCACAGATTGTTCCTGCATGGTTTGGTCACATGGTTGCAGCAAACTGGTGATATTTAGTGGACTGGAGGCCAAACCAGGCCAACAAAAGCTTCACCTGTATCTGGCCATTACCAGACCCACGTTTACTGGAGCTCACTGAGCTTGATTGACATTCAAGAAGCAACTGTAACATGCAGAGAACAAGTTATTACATTTATCATAAATCATACATCTTTGCCTTTCACTCTATTTATAAAATGCAGGAATGTTTGATTGAACATGATCGCTAACCACAGCTGCTGTGCTGGACATCCTACAGGAAACAGCATGGAGCCATAATAGCACTGTTGTTATCAGTAGCTGCGAGCGTGGATGAAATACTGGGTGACGTACTGTTGAAGCAATTACAGACAAACAAACAGCAGTACAGAGCCTGTTTATTAACAAAAACCCTAAACAGCGTCACAGTGGGGGGAGGAACAGTTACACAGACACAAACACTTTCCTGCAATTTACAATAAATCGTCTCTGCAAACAACACAACTGAAGTCGTTTTTGTAAATGAAGGTTAGGAGGCTGAGTGATGTGGTGCATCAGCAGGAGCCCTGAAACACATCCATCACACTGCCCTGCTCTAGAATAACTTCCCCTTCTACATCTGTGACTGATCAATAAATATATTAAGTCTTCATTTTGCAGTATTTGCTGTAAGCTGAGAGAGCCCTGCTGTACCACATTCAGCTGTGAGTTTGAGAGGTGATGATAAGAAGGTTTCACCGGGTGCTGAAGTGATTAATCAGGCAATCAATTAAGAAGTGGACAGAAAATTAATTGTCATGGCATTTACAAGACTGAGAGTTTATGACCACAGCTCTGTGAGGCTTAAACATAACATAAACATTCTACATAATAAAAGAAAATGACCATGTTAATGGCTATAATGTTTACCATGTTCACATGCTAACATTAGTTAATTAGCACTAAACACAAGAGGCTGATGGGAATGTCGTTAGGGTTGAAGGTATTTGGTCAACATGACCTGACGACCTCGGTCAGTAGATGATATTTCAGGGGATCATTAAAGTTGTTGACATTTTGCAACAAATATAGCATTAGCATCTGTTAGCCTTGTAGCCTGATCATTTAAATATATTAGCTGCTTTTTCAGTGTAACAAATTTGAAGCACTTTGTTAACAAGTTAAACCAGATATAATCAAGTAATATGGCTCCTTTTCAGTCAGTTGAATCAGCTATAATACTGTATTTTATTCACATGTAATTGCCAGTGTTGGCTTTGCAGCCATTTTTCCAGCTTTGGTTACTGACACCTGTGTCAGGTAGGGAAGTGTGTTCTGTCTCTGCTGTCAGAAAATCCCAACATCTCCAACTCAGAGACTGAAGTGTAGTTTTCCCACTTGATTTCCTGTAATTACGGTTTGAACAATATGACATGAAGGGGGCAATAACACGAACGGTGGCTAATTCTATGTAGTTGCTTCGGTTTCAGGGTCCTAGCATTGAGCGCCCTGGTGCACTGTCACACTGTCATCACTTACTGGGAACCTTGATCAGAGCAGAGCCACTGTTAATGTCATTTTCCTTTGTTGTGCTTTTCCTGTTGCAACAAGCCAAAATGTTTACTATGGAAAAGCTTTCACCTACAGTCAAAAACAATACTTATATTTCATGCTATTTTCTGATTTATATAATTAGAAATTCAATATCTTTTGGTCCAGTTAAGGAATTTGGGGACATCACTTCGGACTTGAAGAAAGTGTGATGACCACCGTATTCACAGTTTTCTGATATCTCATAGATTACTCATGAAATAATGATGAATCGTTAGTTTCCTTTTCTTTCTAACTTGTCTTTCACTCTTCCTGATGAAAAATGTTTCACACAGTGTGACAGGAAGTCACTCGAGACAATCTGCATGCAGCCCATCCTGAAACACCACAGTAGAAATGCACAGTTATTGCAATGAACAAATGCTACTTCAGTTACAGCAAAACCAACCTCAGGATAAATTAGACAAACAACCACACACACCCATTCCAGCGCACAACATGAAACAAAATCACACAACAGCAATCATCAATATTGCCTCAACCAGCCTGTCTATACATGGTTTAATGTATGTCTGTGATTCCAGACATGACAGCCTTCATCTGCCCTCTTCCTGCACACTCTCTGTCCTTCCTTCCTGTGGTCAGTGGGGTTTGGGGGTCACTGTGATGTGAGTTGAGGGGGTTGTCGGGACTAGTGTCGGTACGTGCACCGCTGTCTGGAAGAAGTACAGCTGAAAGAAGAGAGAGGAAGTGAACTATGTGGTCAAGCTTACAAGCTTGTGAACAACTGACATGAGGCTTCATCGGTATAGCTCACTAACCTTACAGCCTATCGCCAGCAGTGTGTGCAAAACCACTATGGTCGCAACTGTTGCCACAGCCATCACCTTGGTGTCGTCACGGACAACGGGCCAGAAGGTGAGGACGAGGACTGAGCCAGAGATCATCATGGCAACCAGGATCAGTGTCCAGCGCAGCCACTCAAATGGGATGATCCACAAGACCTGGTGACGACAGGGTCACATGTCTGAGGGTGATTTCACACCGACTGATTCACACAGTCACATAGTCACACAGCAGCTATTTGGCTATTTACATCTGTATGGAACAGCCAGTGGCTGACTCCCTAAGTGCTCTGTTTTTATGCAGTTTAAAAACGGAGTACAGAATGGCACAAAGTATTACAATGCACCATTTAATAAGCCCCAACAGCTGGGTGGTGATCGAAACATCTGCTATGATCAGGCTTTAGGAAGTCAGGCCAGACAGTATGAAGAGTGACAAAGACCACACAGGGAGAAGGTCATGGCTGATGAATGAGTCAAGCACATGACTTTCGCCTTGGGAAGTCATGCCCTCTGTGTATCAAAATTTGGTATTTATTTATTTATTTTTTTAGACTTAGTTGACTTATGTTTTATTTTTTACCATGTTCAGTCTTCAGTAACAGTTTGATTAGCTTTAGGTAACAAAACCACTTGGTTAGGTTTAGGAAAAGTGGTTTGGCTTAAAAAAGACCCTTTCACAACATTGACCACATGTTAAAAAACATTTCTGCCAGACTTTCTCCAATGTGACTCATTGAAATGGTCAGCGAGAGCCCAAATCCGGGTGCAAATAGCATTGTTGGCTACAGACATCTGGCTGCTTGTCTCTGCCATGCTATAAACAACTGAGCGTAAATAGACATATTAGCTATCCATCCTGGGTGCAAATAGCATCTGCCAAATATAACTGCCCCCAAGTGCTGCTCATTGTGGGAAGTGATGGGTTTCTCTCTTTAATATTTAAGGTCTGAAACCTCTGCTCTTAGATCAAGCAATTTAGTAGCCTGACATATTGAAAATTGTTCTTGCAGCTTAATTTTTGTGGAGCCAGTCAGAATACATCACTATTTCACTGAGGCCCTTTCAGTCACATCACTTACTCCCAGTTGTTAATCATTTATATCACATTTCCATTGTAACTGAAGACTTAAGTGGCTTGGATGAAGAGGAGAGAAAACAGCAATAAATGGATGGATAGAATGAATTGTTTTTATGTTCTTTCATTCACTGTGAGAGAAAACAACAATCAACTAGAATAAAATATACCACTGTTCTGTTCATGCTTAGAATCAAGTGAAGAGATGTTATGGTGTGTGGATAATTTAAGATGGTTTGAAATATTTTTTACACAAAAACACATGGCACTTTATTTTGGAACAGTTTATCTGTGTTAAAACAGCATATTATTATTATTATTTATTATTATTATCATTATGGCCCTGACATTCATTAATAAAGCTTTCAGAGGATGGATGGAGGATGTACTCACTGAAGTGGGAATATAGATGAAGAGGGAGTAGCCGTAGACACACACTGTCTCCAGGAAGGAGTAGCCTCCAATCTGCCTCTCAGCCCCTTGCCGCCAGGTCAGGAAAGCCCATAAACCGATTGGCACCAGCCAGGCATACATGAAGATCACTACTGCAGCTATTGTTACTGCAAGCAGGAAGCAGGAAACACAAACAAAGCAGACTCAATAGAAGTAACACAATGAGTTGAGTCTGACCATAGAAGCTGACAGTGAGTAGGACTGACCTCTGTGGAACTGTGGTCTGTAATGGTAGGTAGGGTTTCCCATCTCATGGAGGAAGGTTGACAGGTTCCCACTTATTGCTACTGAGAACACCAGTGTCACACAGATCCAGAATGGGCCTACACACACACACACACACACACACACACACACACACACACACACACACACGCAAAAATGTTTAGACTGTTGAAAAAGATGAATATTTTAAAAAGTAGCAGGAAAAAAAGTTGAATGTATGAATGGGAAAATTGTTGAAATAAGTTTAATAAAGATTGGGATCACAATAATGTGAATGCTGAATCAATGAAACATTTACACATATGGTCAGGGAAAAATTACTGTCTCTTCTGGCTTACCATATAGATCTGGGTTAGATCTAAGGTAGTGTTTGATAAAGTTTTTTCCAGGTAACGGCAGCACCGATCCCTTAACTCTGTCCAGGACCTGCATCACATGATGGGGTGTTAAGCAAAAGAACAAAGTGTTAGGAAGTGTCCCAAATAAAAATGCAAATGCAATTAATCTTGGTTTATTATTTAAGATAATATTTGTATCCATTGTTCAATTACAATTGCAGTTGCATAAGGACTGTATTTGTAGAGAGGGAGTGGCTCATACCTGCACAGTGTCCACATTGAAGAAAGACTCGTAGTACTCAAAGGTCCAGAAGCTGCCAGCTGGTTTCTGTCCTCCTAACAACTGCAAGCACAGACATCTCTCAGCTGCTGTCAACTGAAAACATCAACACTCTTAAATCAGCCCAGATAATTTACTCACCTCTGAACTCTCCTCCTGACCCTCCTCATCCTCTGACAGGTCTAACTTCACATCCTCTCCTCCTGCTGTGGCAGGGGTATCTGGGGCAGACAAACTAACAGTGGAGGCCTTTGGGTCTGCAGACAACAGCTCAGCTGCTTCCTCAAACTCTACAGAGGGGAACACAGGAGTCAGTGGCAGTGGTGATGCTAGAATGGGCCCAGATCCAAGAAGTACACAAAACACACTGGTGTACTCCAGATCAGGTTCTGCACTCTATTATTACTGACTGATCAGGCAGATGAATGATGAGACCAACTGATTAAACTAAAAGAATCCTGTCATTTCAGACATTTCTTGTAATCAGAAGTTTACTTAACACACAGCTCATCAAAAGACAATCTCAGTGTCCTCAGTTAGCTACAGTTTACAGTGGTGGAAGAAGTATTCAGATCCTTTACCTAATCTCAACCTTTGATTTTTGGCGAGATCTTGGATCATTTGAAGATTTATTGAAATTAAACTTTGTGAGAACTTCAAA